>NC_140925.1:19302313-19902313 GCF_045865225.1 Trachurus japonicus
TATTTCAGTGTGTCATTGCTCGGCTCCTTCACTGTGCAACTTCCTCTCTGAGCATCTCCCCTCCATCCCTGCCTCCCTCACACACTCACACTTGCCATGCAGGAGGTGTAACCCTCCTTCTTCCTTGTGTGCCATTGGAGGAAACCCAAACCAGAAAAGAAAAAGAAAAAGAAAAAGAAAAAATCAGTCAACGTGTAACAAGTCAAGATGTCAGACCCTGACCCCTCCTCGCCGGCGGAGTCCCCGCTGCCACTCACCTCCCCGCGCACCCCCCTGCAGCTCTCCTTCCCCTTCCTGAGGGAGGGCAGCCGGGTCTGGGAGAGGGAGAGGAAACCGCCACAGCCTGGAGAGCTGCCCAGCCCACTGCCAACCAAACGCACCCGCACATACTCAGCGTGAGTACAAACACACACACACACACACACACACACACACACTGAGGGTTACTCAGTTTTTCTCAGCTTCATACTAATTGTTTAAAATGATGGTGATGATGATTCATGATGCACTGTCTCTTCCTCTCTCTCTCTCTCTCTCTCTATTTCTGTCTACGTCTCTCTTTCTCTGCAGGACAGTGCGAGCCAAATCAGGTCCAGTGTTCAAAGGGGTGTGTAAAAACTTCTCCAGGTCTCAGGGTCACGGATTCATACGTCCCACTCGTGGAGGAGAGGACATCTTCGTCCACATCTCTGAGTGAGTGACTGAGCTGTTATTACTGTAAACCAGTGGGTGAATCATTTACACAGTCAGAGCTCTGTTAACTGATAAAGGAGTGGATGTCTTGGCTTGTTTGTTTTGAAAGAAATCAGTTCAAGGTGACGAGTTGAAATTCATTTCAGGATGATTAATTTTCCCCCTTTTACGATTATGATTAATGAGCAATTACTCTGCCGGTCTCTCAGGTCTGTCTCTTTTATGAGCCAGGCCTTCTTATAATCAACAATGTGATTCTGGTTCAAGTGATAAAAACAAATTGGTGGTGCTACCTTTGCTCACCATCCATGTTTTGATTTTTAAAGGAGACATTTAATGAATGCAGCATAGGGGAAATATTAACCCAACATTGGCAAGATTAAGTTAGTGAAAGTTTGTAAATGTTGACCTTCCTTGATACATTGTTGGTGTAACTGCCCAGCTCTCAACTCAGTAATGATTGACTTCAATTGAAGTGTAATATTTTCCTCTTGTGCAAACTGTATTGATGTGACACCTCTGATTTTGCACATTAAGATGAGGTGGGTAGTACTACAGAGCCTACGATCAGCTGTCCTTAGTGGATCTGGTTTCATTTTGAAAACACAACCCCTGACCATGTCACTGTAATAATATTATGCTATGGCTGATTGGTTCGTGTCCATGGCCTGTTATAAGACTTTATTCTGAGCCATTAGTAATCTAATTAGCTCCATGCACTCACATTTAGAACCAGATGAATTATGGGAAGTGTAGGATCTAGTGATTTCTGGTGCCTGATCCATACTCTGTGTTTGATTTTATTTTAAGAATAGTATTTCCCCATGAATGAAACGCTTTGTTTGAGCTTGTATGTCGTTGTTTCTGCTCCTCTGACAGCATCGAAGGAGAGTACGTGCCTATGGAAGGAGACGAGGTCACATACAAGGTGTGTCCCATCCCTCCCAAGAACCAGAAGATCCAGGCTGTGGATGTGGTGATCACCCACCTCAACCCAGGCACCAAGCACGAGACCTGGTCAGGTCAGATCATCAGCTCCTAGGCCCGTGCTTCAGACCGCAGGGCTGGACAAGGTCTTGGGACGGAGCCTGAGGAGGAGGACGGGGCGGGGATTTAATTTATGTTTTCAGGGTTTAAGTCTTGGGACCAGGTCCACAGAGGGGGGAACAGATGAGGGTCAGCATGAGGTGGATGTTTGAATATAAAGGTTAGGGTCTGAAATAACACTTTGAATGTATATGTTTTGAATGTTTTATTTTGAAGGCCGTGGGTTCATTATTTGGGTTTTAGTTTAAGGGGTTGGACAATTAGGGGTCAAGATTTAGTGCTGGCTTTTTTTACTTTGACCTGGGGGATTTATTTTAGTTGGGCAATCAATGGTCGTTAGAGGAGAAGTGTCTTTGAAGAGGTGAAATGAGGTAGAGGCCGAAATGCATTTTGAACACATTTGAATAAATGCAGCCACATTGACGTCTCACGAGCACAGAGCTGAAGAGTTTCATTTTAAAAGGGGACCAGCTCAGTGGACGTCTGCATTCGACTCCCGCTTTTATTTTGACAAGCTGAACAGTGTGCTGCCACTGCCAACAGTCATGTGTCAAACATCTGCGTGTCTGTGTTTACAACAGCAGATGGAGACAGTTTGTGTCAGTTTCCATCAGTACAACGAGGATTAAAAGGACAAAGAAACCCGTAGCAACAGCCTGTTGTCTGAGATCAGGCTCAGCTTCAGCCCTCTGCCTTCTGAATATCAAATCATAAAGACACAAATGAGTCTACTTACAGTGATAAATCCATCTGACTGCGATTCAATTCACTCTCAATGTGTTTCGGCCTCAAGAGCTTTGCGGAGCTCCACGTGTAAGGAATTATTTTCCTTCTTAATATTGTAGCACTATACTGTATTTGTCGACTTGGCAAGTGTAGAAATCCAGTATTATTGTAGCCAGCTCCTATGACGGTCACACGTTTCGGTGGTAGAGACTGGAGGGGTGTCGAGCAGGCCTGCCGCTGGAAAACCAGGCCAGAGGACTTGGGGTTGGGGAAGGAAACTGAGAAGGGGACGGGTTTGGGGGATGGGGGAGAGGATGGAGTGATGATCTGTAGAGCGCAGATGGAGCTAGATTTGAAATGTAATAGAGCATGTGTAAAAGAGGAGGACAGAGATAAAGGTCAGCAGTTCTCAACCTGTGGAGTGTCAGGAAAGATATTTAAAGAATGATTAAAGAAATAAATCCGGATTGTGAGAAATGTGCTTGTTTTCTTTCCTGCCAAGAGTTAGGTGAGACGATCATTCAGTGAATAAGCACATTACCCACAATACCACATTATTCTTTAAAATTAGCTGCAAATTAAAAGAGACAAATGGAGGGATGGAATGGAGAGATTTTTCTATCGCTGTGAGTAAAGTTCACAGCCCTCAGGCTTTTCTATTCCTCTACAATACACAGGTATAGGAAGAGAAGTATTATCATATCAAAATAAAAGAAGAGGATGAACTGCTGACTTTTAGTTTGAAGGTTCAGTAGGTTTCAAACGTCACTGCAAATGTCGGGGAGAATTAAAAAAAAAACAAACAAAAAAACAACTGAGCAGCAAAAGCTTCCTGATGTAAGTTTTAAAAGACTATTTATTTATTGACTTATTTATTTTCATTTGTAACGACAAGAACATCAGGTGTTTGGTAATTCAAAGCTGCGTTTCTAAGTATTTGTGCAAATCTAAGCCTGTTTGAATACACTGCACACCTCACTCTAATGATACGACCCTGTAAAAATCCCTTTGCTATGTCTGCATCATCGACAGGCCAAAAAACAAACAAAC
This sequence comes from Trachurus japonicus, assembly GCF_045865225.1. Classification (NCBI taxonomy): domain Eukaryota; kingdom Metazoa; phylum Chordata; class Actinopteri; order Carangiformes; family Carangidae; genus Trachurus; species Trachurus japonicus. The sequence continues at coordinate 19,305,830 of NC_140925.1, forward strand.
AAAAAAAACCTTCAACCTTTCCAAACGCAAATTTCTACATAATCCTTGTCTAATTTTTAATAATTACGTGATGTTCAAAATAACAAGGAGTTTTGTTGTTTTGGAAATCGGCATGTTCTGTACTTGTTTGTCGTACTTTTTTATGTAGAATACGTTGATCCTGTTTCATCATGCAGTAACACAGTTGGAGCCTTCACAGAGGCATGTCCTATGCATCTTTGATTTCTCGCCACGGGTGTGACTCAGCGTCATGGTAACACACTGCATCTGTTTGGTTTCTTTACTGTGAGAGAAACAAGTTTGTGTTCGCAAGGACTTTTATTTTTGGTCAAATCACTGTGACAGTCTTTAGTCATTACGATGAAGTTTGAATAAAACTTACTACTGTATTCACAGCCCTGTGTGGATTATTTGGATAATATCATGCAAAGACTTTTATTTTCCCTCGGTCTCTCTCTTCTCCTCACTGGTGTCAGTAGAGTGCAATAACTAGGGCGGTTATTTTGAGAGCCGTCTTAACTTCGACAAAGTTTTTGCAGTGAGTTCTGCCTCAGTGTCTCAGGCAGCTGTGTGTGTCTATGTGTGTGTGTGTGTGTGTGTGTGTGTGTGTGTGTGTGTGTGTGTGTGAGAGACTCATCCGGATTTTGTTTTGGGATTTGTTCTGTGCCCACATCCCGTCTCACTAGAGGGCATCCCAATACAAATAATCCACTGGCTCTTTACGTAATTCTCCTTGGTGGGTTTAAAACACACATAGGTCAATGAAAAAAAGGCCACAGGGGTAAAAATAGCACACACACACACACACACACACACACACACACACACACACACACACACACACACACACACACACACACACACACACACACAAATGGAGAAAAACACAGAAAACTAGACTGGGCCTTTAGCTCCCTGAAAAGAAACAGGCCACCGCTGACAAGACTGGAAACCTACAGACAACAGACTGGAAAATCCTTTAAGTAGAAGTAGGAAACAGACGCACAATGTAAAGATGCTTCATCACAAATAAAAAGCCTGCACTGGAAGTGGAGCAAGAGCCAAGTGATCAAATATGAAATTATAATACTACACTGTGAGTGTTTTACTATTAAACTACTAATTGCATTTGTTGTAAGAAGTATTTTATTGTGGCTGGTGTATGTGTGTTTGGTTGAGTTTGACCTACTTTTAAAAAAGCCTTATCCTCATGAAAATGTTTCATACTTATTTATAGCCACTCATCAAATACACATTAATCATATCTTTCTAAGATTATTAAATGTTTTGTATTTATCTCAACTGTCCCTGAAGCAGCATTAAACAGAAATACTTCAGTAAATGATCTTAGATGTGTACATGAGTACAGGGAGGTTGTATCCTGGTCGAGAACATAATCAGCTGCTTGTGGTTGTGTCCACAGACTCAAGACTCAAACTAAAGACAAACTGATGTTGTTGGGAAAATTGTCAGTCTCTCTCCTTTTAGGCGTCAGTCAGCCTTTCAACCTCTGCTGTGGGACGAACACTGTGGTGGGTGGGGTAGGACCAGGTGGTAGTTGTGTAGTGGTAGTAGATTGTATAGACAGGGCCTATAATAATATAGTGATATATTATATAAAAAAGAAGAGGATAAACTGAATGTACTTGAATACCTGGGACAAGGACAACATGAAATATCCAGACACATGTTAGAGCTGCGTGTGTCCAGGCTGAAAGAGAAATCAATAAAATTGACAATGATAATAATGAGAAAAAATGAAGATGGCAAACAACAGGATACGCACAATGAAGCGTAACAGATAGGACTTTAGTCGGATTCATACACACTGTGTTTGCTTAGTTTTCACATGGAACATTTTATATTGACACAATATCTTTTACACGAGGAGACTGCAGCTGTAACAGGAGCCGAGAGCGTTGAATGTTTTTATTTGAATTAAAGACAAGAGCAGCTGATTTCTCTGATTTGCATCAACCAGAAAGGCCTCGCCAGGGAAATCACATCATACTGCCGTAATCACACTAAATGAGATCCATAGACAAAATGTATTCATAAAGAGACACTTGGTAGGACTCCAGACTCGGCTGATTTGGTTAAGAAAAGAAGCACATCATCCCTGAGGTGATAAAACGCAACCTCCAAAAGTGATAAAACAAACCCCCACTCCTCTGGCTGGTGCAGGACGCCCTGGGCCAATCATTAACAAGACACCGTCTGTGCGTCATCAAGTGTGTTCATGGAGCAGGTCCAAAACTGCCACAGAACCATACAAGACATGTCAAGAATGACATCGAAACATTATATTTAGAGCAGGAACAACATCAGCAGCATGAAAATATACAGAAAGATGAACGTGTTGTAACTAAGAAACACATTTTCATTGATTTGTATTGATTTGTATTTATTTGTTTATGACTTTTATTGATGGGTTCAGGTTGGTCGCCCTGATGAGTAATATTTGCACTGAGGAGAGAGCGTGGGAAATTGATTTTGAGTTTTAACTGTGTGTTTGTGTGTGTACTCACACTTCTAACTTTGTGAGGACCAGTCTGAGACACTGAGAAAGTGGGGACATGTTGGTAAAGTGAGGACATTTTGGTAAAGAGAGGACATTTTGCTAAAGAGAAGACATTTAGGCTGCTGTACAGTGTTAGAAAAGGTTAAATTAAGGTCAGGGTTAGTTATGATGGTTGATGTTTGGGTAAAAGTAATGGTTTTTCCAAATAATGCAGTGATAATGGATGTGTACATGTATATGCACTTAATGCATATACATAAACTTATTGAAGCAACTTTTATGTCAGTTTTAGATTATGGAGACATCTTATACAGGCATGCATCAGATACAACTTTACATCCACTTGACACCATTTATCATTCAGCCCTGAGGTTTATTACAGGCGACAGCTACAACACTCATCACTGTGACCTGTATTCTGAAGTTGGATGGCCCTCACTATCTACCAGGCGTGATCGACACTCGATTTTATTTACTTTTAGTAAAGCTCTTACTGGTCTCTTACCATCTTATATTACGTAGTAACTCACTAGTATCTTTCAATGCAGGTCTCTATCGTACACGCTCAAAAGACTGGCTCACACTGCAGGTTCCCTCTGTTAACACCGAACTTGGAAAGACCGCTTCTCTTACTGTGCACCTACAACCTGGAACACTCTGCAAAATCATTTGAAACTTACCTCACTTTTATCAATAGGACAATTTAAAACCATAACTACATCTTATTTGACCTCTAACTGCTCGTGCTTTTAACAATGTTTCAATTTATCCTAGTCACCTTTAAATTCTGGTATTCTGTTGTTATGTTTTTGTATGTTTCAAATGTCTTGTCGTCTGTCCTTATATGTTTTGTGTTTCATCTCGGCTATATTGTAAATGAGGTTACTCCTCAATATATCTCCAAGTGGTGTGTGTTTCTGTCATAGGAGTTTGGGGGTTAGGTTAGGTTGGGTTAAGCAGGGGTTGGTTAGCGAAAGTCTAAGTGACCTACGACAGCATGTGAAGTGTGTGTGTGTGTGTGTGTGTGTGTGTGTCCATCAGACATCAGTGGACTGTCTGTGTGTTGATGGAGATTTAATCAAGGCGAGGATTGGACTAATTGAAGGAAATCACTCTGCGTCAGGATTAATTTAATTACTTTACGTCTTCCCCAGTGACTGTGTAGATGTCTGATCTCTGATAAACAGCAGGAAAGACACCTGGACTGAATCCCTGAAGTGTGTGTGTGTGGTTTTACAGCACAGTGGTGTTATCTGGAATCACTTTATGGCCCAACCAACCTTTGCTCTTCTCTTTTCTCTCCTTGTTTTCCTTTTCCTGAAGTGTCTTTGAGACATTTACAAGCTGTGTGTCTGTATTTGCCGTCTGCCTCTCTCCAACACACAAAGTGACAACACTCACACATACACACATCCAGGATGACATCAGATTTTGCACCAATTGTTGTTGGTGTTCACTTAATACTTAGCTTAATCTTTATGATTATGTTTCCCCTCCAGTTTCATTAAGAACAGATAATGAGCAATCATAAAACATTTATCTCCCTATATGATTTCCCTTAGACTGGTGCCCAACGTCAGCTGGCATTGGCTCCACCCTTTCATGACCTTGTGCAGAGAAACAGGATTTTCAAAATAACAATAGTGTGGCAGGCAGAACAGGAGGTATATGACTCCTGAAGACTTGTGCATGCAGTCACTTGGTCCATGCTCGTTAGCATCTGCTCATTATCTTCATAAGCAGCTGGATCCACATGTGTACAGTTAACTGAGCTAATGAGCATTACGCTAACGAGGATTATGCTAAGGGGGAGTGAGAACTTCAGAGCAGTAATCTGTGACATCTTGTTCACTCTTTTATACACCTGTTACAGCTTCTGTAACAGGTGCAACAGGCTCACTTGTGCCGAACAGTCACAGATGGATGAGCTGTATCTCCTTAAAACACTTCTGCCTATCCTATCACAAATCCACAGAGATGTTGTGGTATCAAGCAGCACATTTACCAGAATGTCAGAGCTGTGACTAGGAAAGACTAGGAATGACCTGTGTCTCCAGCCCTGGGTCTGGACAACGTTTTTTCAGTGAGCAAGCAAACTAAATATTGAACTGTTTCCTTTGAATATCTCTTAAAATATAAAGTAAACTTCATATCTTCTAATGAGTTTCTCGGTGTGGGTTATATTATGTGCAGTAATTATAACTTATCCTGAAGCACAGCATTTTCATTAGGGGGATTTTCCTATTATTTTTTAACATCTGTGTATTTTACCAACCGGCTATAATCTCTCCTCTGTGTGTTTGCCTGTGTTGCAATGCTATAATTCATGCAGACCTCAGGGCGACGACAGTGAGAAGGTTATATGGCCTGCCTCTGTGTCTTTAAAGGTTGTATATTAACAACTTGATGTGGCAGGTGAGCGGCCACATAAAGGAACTGAGGTTGTGTGAATGTGTGAAGCGAACGAGCCAGAGGAGAAAACAGACAAGGATTTGGGAGCTGGATGTTTTTTTGTCTGGCGTACGCCTTTCAGTCTTGGAAGAAGAGACAAAATTTCATTTTTTGACAGTTTGCTACAAAATCTTAGAAGAAGTGTATGGTGACTTTACTGGACTACAGACCAACAGGAAACGTGACAAAAACAACTGAAATCTCTACCTGACCATGGACGGTATTTAACAGCTCCAATCTAGGTACACAAGGAGGTGAAAATGGGTCCAGGTGGTTGGTGGTTGTGTTTGTGCGCCGTGGGGATTCTTGCTGCTCTGTGTCAAGGCGTCTGTCAGTGCTTGAAGAAGGTTACAATCAACGTGATCCTGCTGGATGATGAGGAGTTTCCCTGGAGCCTGACGTATGTAAGAGGAGAAATAATGAAGGCCATAGAGATAGATTCAGCCATCAACGCTGCAGAAGGTAAGAAAATGATATAAAATAATACAACATAAGACAAAGAATTGTGGTGCATTTTGGGCTCAAAATTGTATTACAACATGCTATAATAGCCTACCACAGATTCTACTGTTAATATTTGAGAAACAAAAATACACACCAATTTCAGTAAATTATATATCCCGGTGTTATAAAAATCTACTACTTTAATGTGCGTCACCTGTTGGATTCAAAGACACACACAAGGCACATGATTTATATTATTCTGTGATTTTTTTCTTAACTATTGGCACCACTTGTTCTCAAGATAGTAGGCTTGTCATAAAAGTAATTTCCAGGGTTTTAAAGATGATTTTTCATACAATTTGAATTCCAGCTGGTCTACTGTTTCTACTGCTAACCCCACTAAATGTAGTGGACATATTGAGACATCGCTCAGATTTCAGGGAAGTGAAACACAGACTGATAACTGATTAGATATTATTAGCAAGTGTAATAATATGTCATTATACTGTCAGCCAATTGGAAACAATCACCTGACATGCTAACTGATAGCGCTAGCTTGATGTTTGGCTGCCAAGATTAGATACATAGGCTACTAATCAAGCTTTAACCCTGTTAGACATGAGACCAGGGTTACATTAAACATGGGCCTACATTGTGTGTGAGTTTTTTGTTCACATGTTCAGGTAAAGAAACCTCAAATTGCCTGAGATAAACAAACAAAAAAGTCTTGATGATCCAGACGTGTGTGTGATTGCATTTGTTTAGTCATATTTAGCAATTTGGAGCATATACATTTTGGCCCCATAGACGACCAGTCAGTAATTCAGAGACTTCAATAGCCTGTAAGCTAGTTAGCGTGCAAATCGAAGCATTGAGATTGGTCTCCGTTGCATGGGCTCCTTTATTCCCTTATTTTTTTTACTTTGAAATGGACAGAGAAAGTAATTAATATCAAAATTGGATTCAACAAGTTTGACGAACTTGCTGTGTCTTTTAATTGCTACTCTGAGAGCCGCAGGCCAAAAACAAAAGAAATAAATGTTTTACTGTATTTCTTTGTTTTTGTTTCCTCAAATCACATTAAAGGTATGAAGTTTAATGTGACGCCCATGTTTGGTGGGTTAAACACCTCCTTGTATCGACACAGTGGCTGCCAGACTAGCTCATGTGAGGGAGTGGGTGAGCTAAAAGACCTAATGGTGAGTAGGTCCACTGTCACATTCACTGTAGGCTTATTTTACGTTCTTTTCACATGATAAACAATACCATATGTCAAGTTTGTGTCTTCACACACTGGCCCTATTCCCACATGGGGCAGATCAGGGCTGCACAGCCTTAAGAGCTAAATCGGACACCTTTGGGCAACTAACAGTTACAAACAAGTGAATCAGCTCTGCTAATCTTATAGCTAAGCCAACTCTACTCATGCAAATGTCAATCAAAAAGCCCCACTGACAAAACTTAAGAGTTGTTTTCTCTCACAGGACACACAAAACCTGGGATGTGCTGTGCTCGGGCCTACCTGCACCTATGCCACCTTTAATATAGTTGAGTAAGTGCTGGTTTTTCCAAGGTTATATCCACGCTGGTCAAGATAAATTTCCAAAAAGAGATTCACACATAAATGAACCTCCTACCCTTTTCTCCCCCTACATAAAACCATCAGTTTTTGACTCTTGTCTCCTCCATTTATCTCTCTGTCAGTGCGGAAAAGGGTCTGAAGCTCGGCACACCCATAATCTCTGCAGGAAGTTTCGGTCCATCCTGCGACTACACACTCAACCTACAGCGCCTCCTGCCACCAGCGCGCAAGCTCTCTGACTTCTTTATTAAATTCTGGGAAGAAAACAACAGGATCAAACCAAATTGGGAGTCGGCCTATGTTTACAAGAAAAAGAGCAGCTCTGAGGATTGCTTCTGGTGGGTGTAGCAATACTTAATATTCAAATGCACATTGAAAATTGATTGAGTTGATTGAGAGTGAAACAATATGGGGCCAACGTCAAGCTTGAGCAGCCAGAGACAATTGTGTGACCTTGGGGAAAGTGTGTCCAGGAGGAAAGTATAGACGGGTTATGGCTTGTGTGTAAAAGTAAAACAAAACATCAATATTAGGAATTCTAAGTGATCTTCATCTACAGGTATATAAATGCGCTGGAGGCAGCCAGCAACTTTGCCCAAAACGTCGAAAGAACAGTGCTGTTTAATGCCAAAGACCTGGCTAAAAAATTTACATCACGAGACAGGAAAAGCAACGGTGAGTAGTTTCTTTCTACTTGTCTGATATGACTTGAAATCTTACTGTTCTTGACAAACTCTCAAAGATTCAGAGTCAGAATCAGAAACAGATTTATTTCCAGGTATTTATACAATTTATTTACATAGCTACGAGGAATTTGCTTTGGTGATTGGTGACAGGCAAGGTGAATGACACATAGTAGCACAAGGCGGCAACTTAAGGTTAAAGGTCAAATATTTATCCCTGATTCACCACCCAATGAAAGCAGAACCTTTTCTAAGTTTTACTTCCAGGGGTTGATGAATGACGAATAAGAATTTATATCTCAACAACCACTGGAAAAAGCCATCGGTCTTGTTTCATGTTGATGCAGCCATAAAAAGACCACTTTGGTTTTGGTATTAACTGGTTTCAAGGTTGAAGTGGAACTTTAGATATAAATAGGAGCAAGAGATTAAAACCATTTTTGCCTACAACCAAGGCCACCTCTGTTATTAATGCAGCTGGTCTCTGGTTTGACATTTTGATGTTGGCAGTGTTCATCATGTGTGGATCACCAATGGACATATCGGAGGCGAAGAACGGCTCCACAGGGGCCGACAGCACTGACATCCTCTTCATCCTTATTGACCTTTACAAGTCAGTACTCTATCCATTGGACTTCTTTCCCATCTGTAACTTACACCTGTCCAACATATGCTGGAATATACTTGTCTTATTGTCCTTTTTTCTGGTACTATCTGTACATGTTTGTATTTATTATACTAGTATGAAAAGTTTTAGTAGTAGTATAATGAGTAGCCTAGTAATGTGGTGATAGTACTTTAAATACAAAGTTACAGGCTGTAATATTGTACAGTAACATCTCATACATCATGAGAAGTTTGGTTACTAGCCAGTGAAATTAATTCATATAACATCAAACGAATTGGGAATCGCTTCTATAAACACTATGATACATTATTATGCTTAAAGGGATAGTTCAACATTTTGGCAAATTGGTCCATTGCCATAATCCCTTCTTTCTCTTTAATTGTCGGTGCGAGCTATTTTTAGAACAGCGGAGCAGAGCCATGAGCTGCTCAGAGCTATGCTACGGAGGCTAATGAGATTTCTTGGTTTCCAGAAACCACGAAATCCCATTAGCCTCCATAGCGTATGAGCAGCTTGCGGCTCTGCTCCGCCGTTCTAAAAACAGCTTGCACCGACAAAAAAAGGTAACGAACCTACTGCAAAATGTTGAACTATCCCTTTAAGTCTGACTTCATTATTATGCTTAAGTCTGACTTTGGTTTCGGTGATGGTTCAGTTTATATTGAATTTCTCCACACAGTTGCTATAATGCAAAATGGAAATCTGTTTTAATATTTGATTCTGCCCTGACCTCTCTACACAGTGATAAATACTACACCAACACAACATCAATGCCGTTCATGAAGAACGTGCTGGTGGTGACGATGCCCGACGAGAGAAACTACAAAGTCAACACAAACAAAGGCAAAGACATGGTGAGGACACGTTGTGGACACGTTGTGACTGTGCATGTAAATATGTGCCAGACTATTTCTTGGCCAGCAAGAATCAGTCGTTCTCTCACTTAGGATAATCTATAACTGATCCAAGATGTAGTTTCAGTGGGGCAGTGTTTAGCTCAGTTGATAGAGCACCTGTCCCATGTATTGAGGCTATAGTCCTCACTGCAGACGGCCCCGTTTCGAATCCTGCGTCTAGCGGCCCTATCCTGCGTGTCATTCCCTCCCTCTCTGCTTCCCATTTCCTGTCTCTCTCAACTCTCCTGTCCATTAAAGGTGAAAAAGCCAAAAAGCCCCCAAAAAATATTTTTAAAAAAAGATGTAGTTTCAGCCACAAACCTGTTTGTGTCCTTTTCTGCAGATGAACGACTACATGGCTGCGTATCATGACGCGGTGCTGCTGACAGGCCGGGTGATGAGGGAACTAACTCGGAAACCTCCGCCCGGGATTGAGCAGATGGAGTACGTCAATGCGAATTACTTCAGGAACATCTCCTTTAATGGTAGGGGAGGAAAGAAAAGCACCGTGACTCTAACATGAAACTTCAGGCCTTCAACTCCTCAGTTTTACAGGGAAGCAAGCACAGCTGGAGTCTCCTAGTCTAGTATTGTCATTTTGGGGGCTAAAATGTATCAATATAAACACATGAAGTGTAAAAAGAAAATAGCAAAGTTGTGATTGTTGAATTAAAGCCACAGTTTGCTTGAACTCCCAGTTATCCTAGAAAAACCCTGGCGACATGAGCTCAGCGGGCTGACACTGATCACTGTGAGCTCTTGCAGATGGAGGCTGTCGACTGGTGTCACTGTTTGTGTCTCTCACTGACATGATGAGGAGACAAGGTGTTAAAGCCTCAGCTGGAAGTAGCCAGCATGTAACTGAGTGAGACGCACAAAGAGAAGCTGTTGTTGTGATTATTATTTAAGAAATACAAGTTTTATTTATCTTATTTTAATGGATTACTTGTTGTATTCCTTGTTTTTATTGGAAAGCACTTTGCCTCTGTGTTTTTCCAGGGCCTCTATAAATAATTTTACTATTATCATATGATGATTTTTGCTGTAATATGTCTGTGCTTGACTTTTATGTGCTGATGACTTTTCTTTGACTCTACCCAGGGTCTGCTGGAAACTACAAGCTGGACCAGTTTGGAGACAGAGATGTGAATCTCTCAATCATTTACACCACCAAGGAAAACAAGGTGCTCCGTCCCCGTGTTCATTATTTATGCCTTCTTTTTTTTTGCCAACCCGTTATCTGCGCTGAATCTCTTCTAGTGTTTGACAGTCTTTTATACTGAAAGGTCTAGTAATTTCCTTTTGTTGTGTGATTCTCAGTATGACATTTTGTTCAAATTCGACACTGAGAGAAACACAACCACAGTGGTTCAGACAGATCCCAACTTCGTCTGGGGAAAAAGACTTCCTAACTACAAACCGGATACAGGTACAGGTATAGCTGAAACACACACAATGATTAACTTCTTTGCAGAAATGCACGATAACTCTTTTTTTCCACCGATACTAATAACTGATAACTTCTTGCTTCTCATAACCAATGCTGATACCGATAACATTTTAATCGTTTTTTTTAATAGTTTATATAGCTACACATCTGAGGTTAAGAAAGACTATGATGTAGTGAGTAAAGATGAATATAACAGTATAGCTCTGCCTCTGACTTAACCAAATAATATAACTGGCATCACTCATGACTGTTGTAATTGCAACAAAAACAAGAACAGTTATGACTCTTCAAAAATCAACATTGTTATTGTTTCAAATCAATTTAGGGGGAAAACGGAACGAAAACAAACAAAATCAAGGCAATGTAGAATAAATGTAACCAGCAAAAAATGTCATTATCGGACTTATTTATGTATTTTGGCTGATAACTACTAGTTAACTACTAGTTATCAGGAAGGATTGGGCTGATAATTATCTGTACCGATAACGTGCATCCCTAGTTCTTTGCCAAACACATAAGTGTACAACCCTAACCCTAACCCTAACCCTTTTCTTTCTTTTTTTTAATCCTCACACCTCAAGGTATGCCTCCTCACACCATCGTTGTCATTGTGTTGTCTGTCACAGTGGTTGTTGTGGCAACCATCGCCTTCATTTTCTACAGGTGAGTGAAGATGCTGTTTCTGAGATGATCTGAGTTTTCTCACCCACAGGAAGACACACAGTCAACTGTAGTTCATCTACATCTAAATTTAACATTGTACAGGCTCGTCCTCAATTAGTCGATTTATTTGAGGTATGAATACCAGCAGAATTTCTAATTGTGTTGGTATTTTTCTAGACAGAACAGGAGAGAACGTAAACACAGGAAGGGCTGGTCACACATCAGCTCCGCTCTCATCACACTGCTGGAGAATGATGAACATAACATCGTCTGTCTGAAGGTGAGCTGAGGTGTAAGCCTGTGTAGTACTGCAGAGTATGGGGCTCACATTAACAGCAATTGAGTTTGAGCTTGTTTGGGCTCTGATTAAAATTGTCCTTTATCTGCTTCTATCAGATTGAAGAAGTGAGGGTAAAAAAGAAATTCACGATCCGCCGTGCGCTCTACGATAAGAAGGTAGCTGCTGTGGTTTTCAGATTCAAAAACAAACCTTGACTGTGCTGAACACACATGTAGATGTAATGTGGTTGGTGCTGCTGCTGTATTTTTCAGATTGTAATTTTGAAGGAGCTGGAGCACTCAGATGGAAACTTCAAAGAAACACAGAAGATAGAGCTTAATGCAGTAAGACAGACACACACACACACACACACACACACACACACACACACACACACACACATCGATTTGATGTCTTCAGGTTTTTAGTGTCTGTCCTTACTTAACCAATGTGCCATCTCTGGTTTTGCCTTTTCCCTGCAGCTCCTCCAAATCGACTATTACAACCTCACAAAGTTTTATGGCACAGTGAAGTTTGATCAGGGCGTGTTCGGAGTGTTTGAGTACGGAGAGAGGGGGTCGCTCAGGGTACGCATGGCATGCACACACTCCGTTTGCCCATGTCAAATCACTATTTTGATTGATCAAGAAGCACACTCAAATGCCCTCTGTCCTTTTCCAGTACGTGCTGAATGACAAGATCTCATACCCAGAGGAGACCTTCATGGACTGGGAGTTCAAGATCTCTGTCATGTACGATATTGCCAAGGTGAGACAGCGGCTCGCCTGCTGATGATCGACAGGTTATGCAACTCAGAGGTGCCATGATGTGGCACACACTTATTATGTGGAGCTTTACGAGGGACTGAAGAACAGTTTGCCCTAGAAATGACGCACAGTCACACGGATCAGACAGATCGCAGGACGAGATAAACTGCGATAAATCACAGCACGGGGATGACTTTCAATTTAGTAAAAACTGTAATATCACATTGCTTTCGTTTGCGAATGTCTATAACCAGTTACTTACAACACCACAGACACAGACAAGGTCAGATTAGCTGTGATCATGATGGGACCCACCTGTAAGTCAAAGCAGCGGTACAAACAAAACAAAAACTACATTCACATAAATAATTAACTGTTTCTTAGTGTCCAGGCACTTTTCTTTTTTATGAAAGTAGCTATAGTAAAGACTTCTTTTCTGAAAAACCATTCCAACTTCACCTCATCATCATCAGACCAAAACAACTCAGGCTTCTGTAATTTATAATGAAATTTAAACATGTGTTAGAGTTAGATTAAAAAACACCCTATGCAGCTATAATCTATTATATTATGATGCTGACATGACCTGTTTTCTGTCAATGCACCATCAACCCTCTGTTAATCTATTTATGTCAGATAAAACTCAACTGCATGATTTGCACGTTCACCATTAATAATTACTGCTGTTGCAGTGTCTACTGGCTGCCACTAGAGGCTGCTAAACATCACAGGCAACCTTTTGACTCCTTGGTTTACTGCACCTCACCTGTTAAACAAGTGAGTGTGTGTGTGTGTGTGTGTGTGTGTGTGTGTGTGTGAATCCTGTGTGCAGGGCATGTCCTACCTCCACACCAGTGACATCCAGGTCCACGGTCGCCTCAAGTCCACCAACTGTGTGGTGGATAATCGCATGGTGGTAAAGATAACGGACTTTGGCTGCAACAGCTTTCTCAGCCCGGGCACAGGTAAAAAAAACCAAAAAAAAAAACCTGTCTGTAGCACATCATCCTCACTGTGTTTTGTTCCACCACACTTCTCTCTCTCTCTCTCTCTCCCTCCTCCCAGACCTGTGGACGGCTCCGGAGCATCTGAGGAAACACGGCACTTCTCAGAAAGGAGACGTCTACAGCTTCGCCATTATCTCTCAGGAGATTGTTCTGAGGAAGTGCACCTTCTACACAGAGAGCTGCTCCGACCGAGCAGGTGCACAACACAACACGACACAACACAACACAACACAACACAACACAACACAACACAACACAACACAACACAACACAACACAACACAACACAACACAACACAACACAACACAACACAACACAACACAACACAACACAACACAACACAACACAACACAACACAACACAACACAACACGATGCACCTACTGTCCAATGTGGAGCCTAGACACACTGAGCTAATAAATGTATTACTGTATTATTCCTAAATGAGTATATGCAAATTAGATGATTGAGATAAGAGGGAGGGGTAATTCTTTTCTTTTTGCTGATGGGATGGGTTGTGTGTATATTTCTCAATGCTGCTTTTACAGTACAATTACAGTAACCGTGTGCATGCTAACGTGCATGTAAAGACAAGGAAACATAAACGAGGTCATGTTACTGTAACAGTTAAAGCTTTGTCCTCTCCAGATATGAAATGCAGTTTGGAGAGGTGCAAAGAGTCAGTTCCTCTTATAAAGTTATTGAAACGTGTTGGGTTTCTATTGCAGTTATTAGCTACTGAGGCAAATAGAGGGTCTAAGGACCAGATGAATACGGCCAAAAAAGGCCTTACTATAAGTATGAAGGATTTGTAAATATAAAAGAAACATATTTTAAAACGCAGACAGTATTGACAGTGATTTTATGGGGAATGCATGTGTGTCTTTCTCCAAACAGAAAAGCTGTCCAAGGTCATCATGTCCTACTTTAGACCTGATCTCAACTTTGAAACGGCCTCAGAGAAAGAAGCAGAGGTGAGTTGTTATTGTTTGTGTGACCACCTGATCTACATATTTTGTGCTTGTGTATTGTCTGATGTGTGTTTTTAGTAATACAGCCTTGTGTCTCCTGTAGGTTTACATGCTGATAAAAAGCTGTTGGGATGAGGATCCAGAAAAAAGACCTGACTTCAAGCGGGTGGAGAACTGTCTGGGGAAAATCATCAGGTGGCTCCTCTCTCCTCAGTGTAGCCTCATGTGGACGCTCAGAGGAACTGATGACATATTTATAGTTACTTTTAGTAAACTCTGATATCTTTCCAATCTTTTTTCTTCCCTCATTTTCCCACTCCTCCAGTAAAATCCATAACCAGGACAACGAGAGCTACATGGACAACATGATCCGACGGCTGCAGATGTACTCCAGAAACCTGGAGCACCTGGTGGAGGAGAGAACGGCGCTCTACAAAGCTGAACGGGACCGAGCCGACTGCCTCAACTTCATGCTGCTCCCCGGGTCAGTTTACATGACCTGAGGACACAGAGACCAAAATTAGACATGCACCACTACAGCTAAAAGTAGTTCCAAGTACAAATAAACACGGTTATCTATCCTATTTGTAAAACCTGATGGATTTTTTCTTGTGCATGTTTGTCTGTGTGCAGCCCTGTGGTGAAAAGCCTGAAGGAGACCGGTGTGGTGGAGCCAGAGCTGTACGATGAGGTGACCATTTATTTCAGCGACATAGTGGGTTTCACCACTCTGTGCCAGTACAGCACACCGATGGAAGTGGTGGACATGCTCAACGACATCTACAAGGGCTTCGACAGCATCGTCGACCACCATGACGTGTACAAGGTATTACCCAGGAGGAAATCCAGTAGATAATAAAAATAGACAGACGTCAGCATTCTGCCTGTGTGTCCTCAGGTGGAGACGATAGGCGACGCCTACATGGTGGCCTCCGGGCTGCCCAGGAGAAATGGAAACAGGCACGCGGTGGATATCTGCTGCATGGCGCTGCACATCTTGGCGTTCATGGGTAACTTCCAGCTCAGACACCTGCCCGGCATCCCGGTGTGGATACGCATCGGCATACACTCAGGTAGACAACACAACATCCAGAAATCTAAAACTGTGCTTAAAGGGATAGTTCAACATTTTGGCAAATTGGCCCATTGCCATAATCTCTATAGTCATAGGAGTAGGTTTGTTACCTTTATTTGTCGGTGCAAGCTATTTTTAGAACGGCGGAGCAGAGCCGCGAGCTGCTCAGAGCTACGCTGTACGGAGGCTAATGGGATTTTGTGGTTTCCCTCATCAAACTCATCAAATG
This sequence comes from Trachurus japonicus, assembly GCF_045865225.1. NCBI lineage: Eukaryota > Metazoa > Chordata > Actinopteri > Carangiformes > Carangidae > Trachurus > Trachurus japonicus. The sequence continues at coordinate 19,321,476 of NC_140925.1, forward strand.
CACAATCCAACAACTCCAAAACGCTCTGGTGGACAAGTTGTGACCTGCACATTCACCGCTATGAGATACAGTAATAACGGAACATTGCGAAACAGAGTTGTTTTAGAGGTAAATTCATGCAAAACCGCTGATGCGTTGACCTCGAAAACAACTCTGTCTGGTAACGTTCTGTTATTATCTCATAGCATGGTTAAATATGCAGGTCACAACTTGTCCACCAGAGCGTTTTGGAGTTGTTGGATTGTGTATTTGATGAGTTTGATGAGGGAAACCAAGAAATCCCATTAGCCTCCGTAGCGTAGCTCTGAGCAGCTCGCGGCTCTGCTCCGCCGTTCTAAAAATATCTTGCACCGACAATTAAAGGTAACGAACCTACTGCTAAAACTATAGGGATTGTGGCAATGGGCTAATTTGCCAGAATGTTGAACTATCCCTTTAATGGATTGCAAGGTCATTAAAAGGTCATTTGTCATGCCCGCTTTATTCACCTCCATTTGATATTACAGTAACACTCTTTTTTTTTAATGTAAACAGCCTGAAAACTGACTTGACACTGTGTGTGTGTGTGTGTGTCCAGGTCCGTGTGCAGCAGGTGTTGTGGGTATAAAGATGCCCAGATATTGTTTATTTGGAGACACAGTCAACACAGCGTCTCGTATGGAGTCGACAGGACACCGTGAGTGGACAGATAAATACATGCAGAGAAATTTAATGAGCAAACCGACTGCCACTGATATTCATGCAGCCAACTGCTGTGATCTAGCTGCGTGACATTCGCACTGCGCCGCATGCACACTGCCCTGATGCAATTAAACAACCAATCAATCAACTTAATCAAATACGTTTACCACGGTTAAGCCAGGCTAAAAAAAGAAAGAAAGAAAAAAAGCTTGTTGTTTTATCTTGTAATTTCCTCCAGCGCTGCGGATCCACGTCAGTCAGCCCACTATAAATATCCTGCAGAGGACGAACTGCAGGTTTGAGTATGAGGTCAGAGGGGAAACATATCTGAAGGTAAAGAATCACTGTCAAACAAATGAAGAAAGAGTGTGTGTGTCTGCTGACTGCACAGCCACACACTAATGCCAGTGAATGTGTTGTATTTTCTAAGGGTAAAGGCACAGAAACGACATACTGGTTAACAGGTGAAACTGGAGAAAACTACGACCTCCCAACTCCACCCACAACGTAAGAACAATCAGAGTGTGAATAGACAATGAAGTGAAAATGATGAATAGATAAAACATGTGTTGATTAGTGGATTCAGGTTAAATCCCGTCTTTGTGCAAAGCTAAGCTAACCAGTAGCTGATGGTACCATTATATTAAATATATTCAAGTGATATTGTCATTTAACTCTTTTTGAAAACATTCCTTACTACAATTCCTTATACAGGATTGTGCTCACACAAAGTTTTACCTAGGTTTGTATTAAATAAACTTAAGTTTACATTTTACAAAAGAAATATTCTATGTAGATGACACAAAAGTTTATGTTTAAATTTAGGCTGCTGCCTTATCTCTTCAGATTTGACCTGAATTCACGTGTGCAGACTCAGAGCTGTGTGTTATATTGTATATTTGCTACTGTACTGTAGAGTCAAGCTTGATCAGATAAGACCAACTTATTTAAACCTGCTCATCTGCTGATGTGCTGCTTCCTGATTGTCCAGAGAGAACTTCCAGCGGCTGCAGCAGGACCTCGCCCACATGATCCTCATGTGTCTGGAGCGTCGCTCTCGTGGGTCTTTCCGGAGGAAGGAGAGGAAGGAGGACAACAAGGATCAAGAGTCAGAGTGTGAGAGTGAACCTCCAGAGTACCTGCACCTGGCCAGTGTGGATAACACCCTCAGCACCTTCCTGTAGGACAAACCTGGGCCAGGTGTTACTACACCACTGAGGAAGAGTGAGAGACTGGAGCACCATACACAAGTCATTCTTCCCGGGCGTTGAAGATCTAAAACACATATATGTGTGTGTGTGTGTAAAATAATGTACAGAGCAGGTACCTTGTGTAAGACCAGAAAGTCTTGCTGTTTTTAGAATTAGGTCCTTCCATTGTTGGTTTGTATTCATAATATGGACAAAGATTTGAAACGTGCTTGTTAATATGCAGCAGCCATCATTTCCAATTAGGAATAAGGATTTCTTCTCTAGATGAAACATTAACTAAACCTGCAGAGATGTGAAGGTAACAGGGAGTCAAGCAGAGATACAATCTGTTTGTCATACATTAGGACTCATTCTGTAGCCTCAGGTCCTGTTCTTGTACTGGACCGACCTTTCTTGACCTTCACAGTTGTTGATCAATGTTTAATGAGTCATTTATTAACTGCTTAGTCTAAAACTATGTAACAGTGAACCAAAGATCGGTATGACTTTGATATGTTGAAAACACAATGAGTGCACAAATTAGTTACATAAATTACCCGGAACACAAAACCTTGTTTGTAGCCAAACTGTAGCGAAAGTTACACAATTTACCCAAGCAACAATTATGATCTTTGGTTCCATTGTGCAGATCTACAGTAATTTACACTTTTCCTGTGGTTCATTTCCAATTTGAAATCATAAGAAGATACATTATGTATTTATAAGAACCAACAGGACCTCACTGTGGAGTTACATAACTCTCTGGTTTCTGTTTAATCTATGGCAGATTGGATAGAGGGACTAGGTGGGCGATGATTGGGGCTTTGTTGTGGCATCACAAACGTTACAGAAGACCTTGCAGCAAGTTTTTAAGGATCAGTTTCTGAATACACGCTGTGTGCATTTCTCTGTGGCGCTTTAAACTTTAACAGTATTAATATGGAACCTAAATCTGCTTTATAATCAACAACAGAAATCTATGTAGTCTGTATATAAGATAAGGGACCATTGTAACATCCTTTATTTCTGCACTTGGAAAGTCATATGCATATATATTTTAGTGACATCTGAAGATGACTCCTTTTGACTCATGTATTCATTTCTAGCTTAAGACTATTGTTCAATAACATGTGAGCCGGTCATGATCAGGTGATGATGATAACATCGGTTTCCAAAAAAAGTTTTTCAAAACTGTATTTTAAAGCAAAGGGCAAAGTTTATTTTTTTGTTGAGAATAGTGACATTCATTTACATTTAGTAAAAAAACAAACGAAAAAAAAATTGCCTTCGTGACATTGTTTAAGATGTTGTACGTTGTTCAGGTCTGATGAAATACAGTGAATTAAACATATTGTCTCTTGAAGCCCGTACAGGTTTATCTGAGGCCTTACAATTCATGTGTCACATTGTTTTGTTTGTATACAGACATGACAGTATATGGACAGCAGAAATATGAAACTCCAGCATCTGATAAAGATGTTTTTCTGCTGACAGATGTTCTCTTTTTTTTTGCACAGAATAATGAAAGAGATTACTATGTAGACTTTTGCACATCAAATAACATGTGAAAACACTCTATAGTACAGCAGAAACCATTCATCAAATAGTATACAAATGAATCAATGCAGCGTAACTCCAGCAAACCAAACAAGATGACTGGATATGCAAATTGAGGTTTATAAAACTAACCTAATGGTAACACAGTTGTATTTGATAGGAAAACTCTAAACTCTATTCTCTGGCTAACATCAGCTCAACAGCATTTTTCGTGAACTAAGACTGAAAACTATTCAGTAAACCTGATGAATATACTGTTGAAGTCATCAGGTCAGTGAAACATAAAAGCCAGACTTCAAGTAGAAAAAAACAAAGGTCACCCAAAGATGACATCAACCCCTCCCCCCCAATAAAAAAGTCAAATCCCAAATTCTTTTTTCCGTATGTAACAAAAAACCCTCAAGAATAAATTAAACAAAAAACGTACAAAAAAATGAAATAAAATAAAAGGCATGACATTTTGTACAAAAACAGCTAAAACCTTCTACAAGAGCTGCTTTAAACAGTTTTACATCATGTTCAGTGTGTGTACTTTCTTTTTAATCTCTCTTCGAGCATCTGGAAAACAAAATATGTATGTGAAGACATTTACACAAATCTGTAACCTGGACTGGACTCTAAGTGAGGCTGTAAACCACCCATTTTTTCAACTAAAATATAAGGTCTTTAAAAGAAATGCATGTAGTAACACCAAAGATCATTGTGACGTGTCGGTCTTTAAACACGCCGATTTTGCTGCTTGAACTCAAGGCACCGAATGATCCAAGTTGAAAAAAAAGAAAAAAGCACAATGAACATAATTGTGTTTCTTCGAGTCTTCTCCCTCCTGCTTATATCACTGTTATGATTATCATAAGCATGATGAATAACTGTATCTGCACTACTACAACATTTATTGTGTTCTCCTAATCCTAACCCAGCTAATAATGTATTGCAAGGATCCTATAGATCCACGATATCTGTTTCTATGTGATGCTATAAATAGACGAGAGACTGTATCTTATGCACGCACACACACAAACACACAATATCCTGTTTTCAGCCTTTTTTCTCTGATTTAATTATCAAAATGTTTCCAAAAAAAGTTACCAACCACGTACTTAATTCTCGATTGTCTCACATTGCGACTCCAACTGCTTCTTGCCTGTATAAAACAGCAGTTACGTGTTTCCAGCATGTTGCCGGTCAGTCAATGATACTGGATCGGACGTAAGAAGGTGACGTCCAACACTCAATATGGCTGCACAAGTCTCAGAGGTAGAAATAATCTGTGGTGAGGGTGGGAAACCTCAGTGGGCGGAGCCAAATAACTCTATCCTTGTGTAAGCAGCATTTGATAACTGATCAGTGCCAAGCTGTTAAGAAAATGATCTAATCTATGAACATAAATGAAGCCATTCACTACCACTGGACAGCTGCTTCAGCTGTCATGGCTAACTTGAGTTTGAACTGTAAACTGCACTATCTTACTTTGTATGTAATATTACCCTTTCTTCTCCTTTTTTGTCTCTTCCCCACATAGTTTTACTGTTATTCTTGTTTGGCTCCTCCCACTGTGGATAAGCTCAGTTATCAAAGTTATTTATACCTCCAAGAAATGCTTCAAAACACAGTGCTGCCCCATTTCCACTCTTACCATCTCTGTTTTCTAGATTTTGTTTGATCAAATGTTTTCTGATTTGCTATGACATGACCTCAGGTACTGTAGACATATCATAGACCAGGTGTGTATTTACATGTTATTTACCTGCTGATAAATTATGAAAACCCTGTTACTTTTTAAGAAATGATTTCATCTCTATAGTCACTGACGCCTTGTGGGATGCTAACATCTTAAAGTAAATCCTCAGTAAACACCTCAGTCGTGCAGCTTGTTTCAATTTACACAGCTTTAGAGGTTGTGCCACTGACTTGTGCTGGGAACATCAAATGTGATCAGTGGGTGCAGTTCCCACAATGTGCCAGCAGAGGCTGTTAAAAGTCACGTGTTGTCGAAGTGACAGCTTCTTAAAACCCTTCTCAATCGGGTACCTGCACTGCAGCAGTTCTGTCCACTACCAGGGTTGACAGTACGAGTTGTGCTGTGCTTCACAAAAAATGACTATCACTACACTACTACAAAATGGTGACTCACCTCGCTCTCCTGTCTCACCCTCTCCTCCTCAGCTTGATCCCCTCCCCTCCCCTCCCTCCTCCTCCTCTCACTCTCTCTGTTCAAGCCTTTTCCTGACTCACGCCACCATCTCTCTGTCAGCTGGAGCCAAAGCTGGCTCTGGACGGCAGCCAGGGCGACAGACTGAGACGACGCTGCCACTGCTGCTGCTGAGCATGCACCGGCACGAGGTGATGCAGGTGCGTGTGTCCGAGTGTTGGTGCAGTGTGTGTGTGTGTGTGTGTGCCTTTTGTCATCGCAGTGTGTGCACGGGCTGTTCCTGCTCTGAGCTCGGTTCGAGTGACTTGCTGTTTTTGACAGTGGTGCTGTAGCCGGACGAAGACTGTTGTTGTAGGGTCAGCACTGAATGATTGCACTCCTGTCCCTCACCAACAGATGTCCATGTCTGTCTCCTGTTGGACTATTTCCATCTGTCGATCTAAAGCCAACCAAACCAATAAATGGCAAAGCTGGCAGCAAATACAGTCAGCCATCCCTTGCTACAGCTGGAACAGGTGGTCTAACAAGCTTTTATGAGCAGTGTTTACTGACACCAGCCTTACGCAGGCTCTGGAGTGTGTGTACAATAAGGTTAAAATCACACAAAAAGGAACATGTAACTACATTTATCCCTCTTATTTCCCACAAGCTTAACAATAAAGCTAAGTTGGTCTTCTCCAAAATGTGTGCAGCCAGCAGCCGGTAGGATCAGCGTTGTCGTTTTGTTTCCCCGCCAAGGTGACTCAAACTTCTGCCTCGTGCAAAACAAATGAGGAGGGGGCTACAGGAAAACTGGTGCAGGTCAGTAAAGGTTTGGGCAGAGCGGGAGGAGCGTGACTGTAATTCTAATTTAATGATGGATGCTCCACATCGGCTGCGTTAACATTAGGAAATATATTGATCCACAATGGCACGACACAGATGATCCCTCTGCACCATCCACAGGTCATTGCTACGCAGCAACTTGTCAATTTTTCTTCAGGCAGGTCTGTATGTCCTCCGTCATATTTTGGTTAAGCACCTTGGTTCAGACAGTTTCAATCTGGATCTTTGGTTATAATTTACTAAGCTCCACTATCGCAACACAACGTCTGCAAACATGATTATTTCTACTGATAAAATCAGTTTCACTGAAAACTGAATTTGCTGCAATTGACTGTAATTTCGGTTTTTTTTTGTTTTGTTTGTGTTTTTCCTTTTTGGTTACCTGGTAATCATTCTGTCAATGAACTGATAACAGCGCTACAAATCTGTTTCGATGACCGTCCATTGACACAACACACAAATGTCGTAGAATGTCGTAGTAAGCCTAGAAAAAAATAACTTAAATTCTTGTAGCTTTTACATCCGGGACCCATGAATCTGGAAAAGCTGTGAAATAAAAAACAAAAAACAAAAAAACATTAGGAATTGCAGATTTAGAGCAATCTAAAAGAAAATAAAGAAAGAAAACAAAACAAACACTGTATACAGTCTAAGTTTGGCTGTGATGATGGTGACAATGGTGATGACAATGGTGACAGAATGGGTGCAGAATGACTTCACCAACATGCATAATGTCTGGGAACATCAACAAAAACATACACAGCCATGTTTTAACCACTTATTACTTTATGTGTGTGTCCCTGAGATTTACTTGAATTTATGTTTAAATGTCTCTGTGGGTGTGCGTTATGTCGTCGTAGGTGTATCTGTGTGTGACTCTACACTTAGACTGTATTTACAGCATGTACACACACTGAGGACATCTAACACTACTGCTGCACTGAAAGGTCAGGGATATTTCATGTCACAGCGCTGGTAATGAGATCCCATAGAAACACAGCGCACAATCAATATCTGTGAGGATGTGTCGGGTCACTGATGGACCAGACTGAGCATGTACACGGACACACAGTTTTCATTTCAGTGCCATCTCTGATCAACAGAGGACACGTCTGCTAGCGGGGGAAAAGATGGTGGTGGTCGTTGCAGCTCAGTCTGGGTCATTAGCAGAGATCATCAATACACGGTCTCACGGTGTCAGGACTGCAGGGTCGACTGGAAAAACAGTGAGAGTCTTTTTTCTCTATGCAGCCAACGGGACCGACATCATCGGAGGGACTGGGAAATAATGTCACTGTCGTCTTTTATGAAATTATCTTGGAATTGTCAGATTACAGTATCATTGTCCACATTTCCTACGCTCTACGTCTTTGTTTCATCTTTAACTTTCTTCATGTTCATATTTAAAGTGCTGTAAAGATATTTTCAATACTGTACTGAGCAAACAAGATAATACAAATCTAAACCTTCAAAATAAAAGCACAGTACAAGCTGCAGAGGACTGCAGCTCATGGGCATCGACCTAAAATGATGCTGATGTTACTTTGATGTCACAAATACCAGCACCTGAAGCCCCGCCCCCTTCCTAAGATAGCACATCTACAGTAGTTTGTGTTGGCTAGCTCAGGTCTTTTGTCAGAGCATTTCTACTCTTACTGTCTACTGGAGGGTCAAACCCCATTACAGCATCATTTTAAAGGAGACATATTATGGAAATATAATTTTTTGAAGGTTCTTTAACATATATTTGAGTGTTTGTCTTGCATTCCGGCCCCCAAACTGTGAGAATTGACAAAGAAATTTGTAATGTGCAGGCTCCCTAGGTTGAAATCCACGTGGTTTTACGAGCTGTTCCCTCAGTTGCCTTCCGGTGATGTAACTAAGCTTCAAATTTGCATAACCCCACCCCTACCTGGGACCGGTAGAGGGGGCGCAGCCAGCAGTAGTTCATTTGCATTTAAAGGGACAGGCACTGAAACCAGCCGTTCCGAACAGGGCTGTTTTGAGAGGATGAAAAGAGCTGTGATGTTTGATCTTCGGGGTATTTTGACCAAAGCATGTCACAGATTTGTCTTTAAGTCACTTGGGAACTATTCTAATTTGTGGAAAGGGGGCATAATATGTCTCCTTTAACACAGATGAAATATGAGTCTTTGCTGGAAAAGAAACAACATTTCCCATGTGTCTCAAAGCCACGAGTTACACACAAAGTCTCATTTGAGCTGCAGAGACATGGAGACGGCTTAGAGGTCAAACTCAGTGCAGTGACATGAAACACCCCGGATCACTCTCTCTCAAACGCACACACACACACACACACACACACCACACACACTAAAATCTAAGAGGTCTACCCACTAACACATCTATCGCACAGTTCCTCACCCATTCCCGCCTTTCTTTGGAACAAAGAAACATGACTCCCTCATTCTCTAAGCCACTCATTTGGTGTGGTATCTCTCCCTCCCTCCTCCTCCTCCTCCTCCTCCTTCGCTGCTTCCTCCTCCTGCATCTCCGGCGGCTTGATTCAGCATGAAGGGCGGAGGGGGGAAAAACACAAAAGAAAAGAAACAAACAAAAACAAAAAGACAGAAAACGACAAAAAATGAACATACTGATGAGTGTCAGTGAGTGGACAGTGAGAGGCTCAGAAGTAAGTACAGAGACAGATATATATCTATATATCCAGAGGAAAGAGACAGAGGATAGACTGATAGTGAGAGTGATAGACAGGAGGACAAAGTGAGAGATCGATAATAGCAGGAAAGAGGAGGGAGAGCTGTGTGAATGATGGAGTGAATGTGTTTGTGAATGACATTTCGAGGCGAGTGACATTTGGAGCTTTCAGTGGAGAGAGCAGGATCAAAGCACACTCACATCCGCTTCAATGAGGGGAGATACCCCCCTCACACACACCACAACAAAAAAGAAATAACACATACAAAAAGAGGAAAGGACCACACAGGGACACACAGCCCAACACCTTGATCCTGTAGCAAGTCTTTGAGCATATTTGTGTGTGTGTTTGTTTGAGAGAAAACAGGAGTTGTACCTTAGTTTTGTGGCTCTGCTCTGTACCCAGTCCGGATCCTGGCGTGTGAAGCTCCTTGGATACGACACACAGAAACTCTGCCTGGTCTTCTGTGCCGTAGCTGTATGACGAGCCGATGTTCACCATCTAGAAAAGCGAGACGGACATGGATGCAGAAAGATATACAGAGGAGAGAGGGACAGAGACAGAGCGAGTGAGTGTCAGGGAGGATCAGGGAGTACAGCAGAGAAAAACAGAGACAGTGGGAGAAGCTGACGTCCCATAATAAAGCCGGGAAAGAGTTCTGTGCTCATGCATGGTGGTGGTGGTGGGGAGCAGCAGAGTGGACAGCCTGGACTCAACAAGAAGCATCTTTAACTGGTGGGAACAGCAAAACAACTGTGGGTCAGCGTCTGCAGGAAATCATAAGATAGCTGTGCAGCATGCAGTGCCAAAGCAGTGGAGGTGGAGGTGGAGGTGGAGGGGGGTGGGGGGTCTAAATGGGACTTCTAGGCTACAGTGTGGACAGGCTCAACTATTAAGACTCACTAATGGAGAAACCATTAATAAATTAAAGTCTCACAACTCAGGAGGCTGAAGGACTGCTGCCTATTTCTGCCATTACAGATCAATACTCTTTTAATGTGTTCACACTGTAGTTGGTGTGCTGCTTGTTCCTGACAGAACGTAGACAATGTGAAAGGAAATACTGATCTGAAGCTACAAACTTTTGATTTGTGCGACACGTGCGCAGCTGCGACTAACAACCGTCATTATCAATGTGCCAGTTACATATGTTCTTGTATTGCTATCAACAATTTTCTCACTTAATCACATTTTACTCACAAAATGATTAATTTGCTAACAGATCTTTTCTATTTTCAAATGTTTTTTTTTTCTAACTGTCTTATTTTTGCAGCTCTATAATCTTCCCAATTTTTGTGCAACAAAAAAAATTCCCTTCTTTTGTTTGGGCCAAAAATCACATCAAATCAAAATGCTCAACTACTGCATTCATATAAAAAAACCCATCAGAATGTGCATAGTCATTAAACTAGAAGAAAGCAACATTTCCAGGCTGCACCCACACAACCACTGTTGTAATGATTTTAACTTTGCAGAGGACGGACCTTATCTGACTGTGCTGCCAAACATCTTTTTGTTTTCACAAGAGGAACCATCTGTAATTAAAGCTCTCGTGGACTCACTAGATTCATGAGCTAATGATAGTGGTTAATAAATTGCGATTTTCAGAGGCAGAATCTACTTTAGCCAGGAAGTCTTGAACTCATTTGGGGAGTGCAGATACAGTAGCAGGGCTCAGGTCAGGGCCAAAGGGGTCAGGCCAAGGGTCAAGATTAAAGGGTCAGCAGCAGCGTGAGTCCAACCCACAGTCCAGAGCAGTCCGGTGCGGGGCTTTCTGCAGGCGCGCACGCTGACCTGCTCAAACTTCCAGCCGTCCGACATCGTGGAGACCATCTGGGTGAGCTCCTCCTCCTGACACTGCAACACCCGGTAGACGTGCTTGGGGGGCACCTGCTGGGGGGAGAAAGAGAGGAAGAGATGGATGGATGAGAAGGAGGGTAACTTCAGAGAGAGAAATAAAAGAAAAACAAATGATTCAACTCTGATTCATCAGCTACACTGATGTATTGGAGTGTACAAACATACCAGTCAGCTTCTCCTACAGTATGTTGCAATTTAATTTTATAGTACTTGACTATAATTGGCTAAGAGGGTTTAATAAAACTGCAAGGACCAAAAATAACAAACCAGGCGCTCAATGACCAGATGCCATCCGGTCAATGAACCCTCACAAAGCCTATCATACGTCACTTCTGGCAGATATATTTATCTGTCTCCACTAACCCTTTGCAACACAACATGGAGGCAGCGGACAGCAAGCAGAGAAGAAACAAGCATGTGCCTGTAGGTTTGATACAAAAGCTCCACTTCTCTTATTCTTTTGCACAATATTTAACTGCAGGCAAATGACAGCAGGTCCAGTGAAGTACAGTAGGACGCAGGGAGAGTGGGCGTATGTAGGAGAGGGCAGTGGGATTATGTAAGAGTGAGTGCAACCATCCTGAGACAAGAAAAGAAAGCAGAGAGGAGCCTGATACACAGCAGGGCTCTCTCTGTAGAGAAGCACAGGAGGGTGAAATCACTGACAAAGAGAAAATGACTGAAAGGCAAAGCAGAAACATAATGCTGTGGGTGTGTGTGTGCAGTATGTTCGTGTGTCTGTTTTGACAAGCTTTAGCACGGTGCATATTAGAACTGCCAGATGCAATGTAACATGGTTTAAAAATATTATCTTTACATGATGTACTGGATTTGTTTGTACACCCGACAGCTCAGAGTGAAGCAGCAGCTCCTTCATCAGAACTAGTTGTGTGATTCTGCCGACTGGCCAGGTTGAAGGACATATGCTCATAATCCCCATCTATTCTTCAAGTTAAATAATTTGAAGAACATTATAGTGTCCTTATCACTTCATCCTTTTAAGAATTATTGGATTAAGGCCAAAAATGTGTTCTGTGAAGTCACATTAACCATAAAGGGATAGTTTAACATTCTGGCAAATTGGCTCATTGCCATAATCCCTATAGTTTTAGGAATAGGTTCATTACCTTTAATTGTTGGTGCAAGCTACGGAGGCTAGTGGGATTTCTTGGTTTCCCTCATCAAACTCCTCAAATACCTCGAAAACAACTTGTTCCGTTATCATCTCGCGTGGTGAATGTGCAGGTCACAACTTGTCCACGAGAGCGTTTTGGAGTTGTTGAATTGTGTATTTGATGAGTTTGATGAGGGAAACCAAGAAATCCCATTAGCCTCCGTAGCGTAGCTCTGAGCAGCTTGCGGCTCTGCTCTGCCGTTCTAAAAACAGCTTGCACCAACAATTAAAGGTAACAAAACTACAGGGATTATGGCAATGGACCAATTTGCCAAAATGTTGAACTATCCCTTTAACATTTGAACTCTGACCACCAAACTTCAGGTTTACTGAACGTGTGCTTCAAACTAAAAGACGGACACAGAGCCTGAAAACATAACATACTCAGGGATAAAAACACTTGGACCTGGTTCTGTTCATACCTGTGTGGCTTTGGAGTCTCTCTCCACGATCCTCTCCTTGATCAGTTTGATGAGCGGTGTGATGTTGTAAAACTCGGCCTCCTCCAGGACACCTTGTCGCAACAGAAAAACACCACTCAGCTGCTGAACGCTGAACACTGCAGCACCATTCATTGGTGCGAGCTGAAGTGTGAACATATCAAAGTATAGTAGTATACAGCAATATTTATCTGTATATATACAGTTACTTTTTACCACCCAAACTAGAAACTTTAAGTGCCCAGAGAGATTCAATGAGCAACAACATCACAGGGAGGCACACAGTATTTTCTACCAGACCACAAAGTAAACAAACTCCTGCACCCATGACCGTCTGAGTAGAGTTAAAGTATGAGACCTTCTTCGGCCAGCTCCTTGTTGTAGACCAGTTTGCCATGCCGCAAGTAGTTGAGGATGGGACCGAAGTAAGTGGGGTCTCTGTCGATCACATAGGCCCCCGTCTCGTCCTGTTACAGAGGAGGAAGTAAAGAGACAGACGAATAAAACACTTTGGTAAAGCATCAGCACATCCCAAAACTGACATGAGGTCAATTATTATGTTTAATATGGAGACTTTTCTTCTGCCCTAACCAAGGGTATTTTTGAGTGCATTGTTATTGCATTAAAGGTTACAGTATTCATTAATCTAGACATGTCCTTGGCTACTTTTATGTTTCTTCCACAAGCAATGAGCCCCTTTTGTAATATACTGACTATTTTTAGACATGAAAGCTCGCTAGCTGGAGAAAAAAAAAACATCCTGGTTGGCTATTTCCATCCTAAGTATGCAGTACTGGCTGCCCAGGCCAGATGTACAGAAGAAACACTCATTGCGAATGGCTTTTTCCTTCAAAATAAAAGTCCCCCAAAGGGTAGAAATTCTGTTGATATTAAAATCATGTGGTGCTCTGTTTTCCTTGAAGAGAAAAAACTAGATATACTATCTACAGGTTTACTAGCTGTCCTGTTTCTCCTCATTTTTCATCAGGCTGTGTTGCTTCCCGCTGTCAAATCCAATGCTGTCATCTGCGTTTCCCTTGAGATTGTCCTGCCACAGCAGTTTTATGTAGCTGGACAAAGACGCTACTGGTTTCTAGCACTCGGCAGCATTTGCTGGTGACTTTTGTTACACACGTGTGTCGACTCGACAGCCTGCTTCTCTACCACCTCCAGGCTACTTCTGCCAAGGCTGCCTGGCTGTTATGACTGTTATGTCATGACTACTACCCCTCCAACATATACACATGCACATTGCGCACACACAAAGACACACACACAACCTCCCCCTGCTTCTCCTCGTGATGATTGCTCGAAGCAGAGTCCCCTTTTAGAGCTGGTTTCACAAAAGAACCACTGCTGGAGAAATCCAGTCAAAAACATTCAAGCCTTTAGGAGATTCAAGCAGAGAGACGGAGATAGTGGAGAGAGAGGGGGAATGGTTGGGAACTGTATGAAAAGGTTACATCGCTTCGCTTGCATGTACTGAATACTTATCATTAACACATGGTTCAGTGGGTTGTAGAGAAAGAAGCAGGACAACCGACAGTGAGTTACGATATAGACACAACCTGACTCTCTGATTCAGACTGGTAAGTCCCAGAATTCACTTCTACTGATCTGAGTTCAGGTGGGTGTGAAGCAGGTGAAGATAACAACACACTTCTATTTCCTACTTCCTCCTCCAACACATGCAGCCACCAAAGTCTTTCCTCAACCAACAACCACCATTTGCCCGGTGGCACTTTCATTAAAATTTTGAGCCGCAGTGTTAGTTTGGAAAGAAAAATAGACACACACAGAGGGAAGAGAGCAGATGTATGTAAGCACTTCTATTAAAGGGATAGTTCAACATTTTGGCAAATCCCCATAGTTTTAGGAGTAGGTTTGTTACCTTTAATTGTCGGTGCAAGTTATTTTTAGAACGGCGGAGCAGAGCCGCGAGCTGCTCAGAGCTACGCTACAGAGGCTAATGGGATGGGATCATCAAATACACAATCGAACAACTCCAAAATGCTGTCATGCACAAGTTGTGACCTGCACAGATGCAAGACGCTATAACATAACGTTACGAGACAGAGTTGTTTTCGAGGTAAATTCAATGCAAAACGCTGATGCGCATTCCTGTCTCTGCATTTGCCTTGAAAGCAACTCTGTCTCGCACTTTCCGTTATTATCTCATAGCGTTGTGAATGTGCAGATCACAACTTGTCCACGAGAGCGTTTTGGAGTTGTTGGATTGTGTATTTGATGAGTTTGATGAGGGAAACCAGGAAATCCCATTAGCCTCTGTAGCGTAGCTCTGAGCAGCTGGCGGCTCTGTTCCGCAGTTCTAAAAATAGTTTGCACCGACAATTAAAGGTAACGAACCTACTCCTAAAACTTGCCAATTTGCCAAAATGTTGAACTATCCCTTTAACATGGACAGCACTGCTAACTGTAACTGTAACTGTGATGACCTCAAAGACTGAATCTACATAAAAAATCCTGCCGGTGTATCTGATCCAGTCTGGTGGTGTGTCTATGCTGCTGCAGGGACCAGTTGCTCAGCATCTACAGCTGCTTTCAAATATGTAACAGGCTTTAATGGACTTTGAGGGTGTTTATGCAAATCCACGTTTGTTCATTTAGGACTGAAATATTATCAGTAGCTACCATCGACCTGAGTGCTCCACGCTTACAGTGCAGCTGTGTAAATAAATAAGATGATTACAGACAGGTAAGAGTTGAGTCTGTCAGTCACTTCCTCCTCCTCGTCTTCTGATGGAGCGGCCATGATGCGACTCTGAGTCGTGGCTTTTCTAACCAGAGCACCTTCAGATTTGGTGTTTGCTGGGAGGATCCTGATGGGCCAATCATCACTGTCTTTCACCATTACTTTTTGAAACTAAAGTTCAAACCTTGCCCATTAAGAACCTAAGTGTTGACCAGGTGGTCATTTACTCACCCCTGGATTAAAACACCCAGTGGCTGGTTAAACTGCTGCATAGCGAACTGAACAAACTTAACTAATAAAGAGACTCAGACGTCTTGTTTAACTGATGACACATCTCACTTAATAACCTTTCACTTAAATAACACAACGTACCTAAAATGACGACACGTTAGATATACTACAGCTTGTGACTTCCTGTTTACACAGATGCGGCACAGATGTTCACAACAAGCAGACCTCACTTAAGTCCTTATATTTTTTGGTTTTAATGGTGCAACCAGATTAACTGAATCACTCATTTGAAATAAGATAACAGTAACAAGGGCCTCAAAAGAAAAAAAATAATCACGACTAACATGCAAACTTCGCTGCACAGCGAACCAACACGAGCATGTGTGCAAGAAATCAAATACTAAAAATCAAACTGACTAACGAGGTGACAGACAGACCGATAAACCAATGTGAACAGGTCTAGCCTACGTTGTTGTCTCTGAACTGGTTAGATGGGTTTGAGGTATTTCTTCCGGTCAATTCAAATGTTCTGTCACACTGTTTGCTTACTGGCTTTGAGGATGTCTATACATTTTCCCTGATGATTCACATCAAACGCAAATATCTCCAACCATCAGTGTTTGTTGTTTTGCATAAATCGTGGTGAAACGGTAGCTGGCTAGCTGCACCCAGACTTGTCGATGTCATTCTACGTGTTGGTGTTGTTATTGTTCATCACTATGCCTGCCTTCTCCTGGATTTTGATGTTATTATAGGCCTACTGCTCTTTCCAGATCAAAGAGAATCACATCTCCAGTGCCTTCGACATCTTGGGTACAGTAGAAAAACACCACACATCTTCAGATCAGTGTCTGAGCATCAGTTCTCCTGACATCCCCTAATTAGAGATGAAAGGCAGGCGCACTTGTCCTTACAAACCACAGGAGGAGCGTAAAGGGACGGTGCCATACAGGCGGAGGATGAGGAGGACACATGGGATATCAGTGCATGTGTGTGTGTATGTGTGTGTGTGCGCGCACACCACAAGGAGAGACACAGAGAGGATAGAGGATGGGATGAAGGGATGGGATATGGAGACAGCTTGTATCGACACAGCACTGTGTGTGTGTGTGTGTGCTCTGAAAATCACAGTGATTAGCGTGTGGAGAGGCTGTGACTGCAGCAGAGAGCAAAGACTGATACACACACACACAGACACAGAGCTGCGGTGGAGGACAGACCGACGCCTCATCGACGTGACTTGACTTGACAGTGTGGGCATGACAGCGCTGGGGAGAAGCTTCCTGGATGTGTCAGAGCCGTGGTATCTCTCTCTCACAAACACACACATGCACACACACGCACCGAATCAGTAGTTATTCACTGTGATGGACCCGTTTGCAGCTGCAGGACATTGACTTTGACTTAATCGTTTGATGGGCTTCATCACAATACTACATTATTCATCAATTGGCTGATTTCAGCAGGCAAGTTTCTTCCCGTCAGCTTCCACTCTAGCTCGTCTTTTTCTCCTCTCTGCCCTGCACACTGAATAATAACACAACATAACAATGTCCATGTGAGCATTTCATTTCGTTTCTTGGTAAACTTTCTTTCAATCCACCCAAACATTTCTCTCTATTCACTAACGTGAATTTCCTACATGACTGCGCCAAGTACGTTACATCTGCTTGTTTTAGCACTTTCCTGAAGCTACATGTTGCTTAAACAGTGTGATATTATATATGTGGGTCAGAGTTGAAGAGGTCCTTGTCATGTTTAGGATTCGATGCGTAGCTGTACTCTGTTCACGAGATAATATCTACAGTTGTGAAAAGGACAGGGGCGACTGAGGTGAGTTAATAGTTGACAGAGAATTTGCATGTGTGTGTATCAGGCAAATTGGATGCAACTTCAGAACAACATCACCCTGAACAGGTGAGTACACCCCCCCTGGCCGAAACAGTCGATAGCAAAACAAAAACCTTGTTGACTCCACACACACACACACACACACACACACACACACACACACACACACGATTTGACCACTTCCTCTACAACTCTGAAGCTTCATTTAGAAATAATTTGCATGTTCATTTCCAATCCAGACTAATTCTATAATTCTGACATGGTTACCTTGAAAAAAATATTGAATTCCTTTTCTCAAGGATTAAAGGTACAATATGTAAGAAATTTAAAGCAACTGGCCGTAAAATCCTCCTAATATGTCACAGAGACTAAGGAATAATGTTCATATAACATGATGAACTCACCAACAACAATAGTAAAGCCAGAGTATTCGCATTAAAAATATTTTTTTGCAGACTGCAAATCATGTTTATGTTTTGAATTTACGTGTTTACATGTTGGGGCACCTAGCCCTCTCTCCCAGTCACGGCGGCGTCAGTGGCGTTTCAACCACGGTCTGCTTCCACTGAGCTGCCGCTACGGCTGGGAGAAAAAACCAGATCGCTGTGTTTTGAATTTGACTGCAGTAACCGTTTTTGGCCACATTCTTACATATTGTACCTTTAATATAAATATTTAGGTATTTTCAAGGTGGGAAGTCAAAGCTCAGTACTTCTTTGTGGCACGAGTTAGAGCACCAAGTCGCCACAGTTTTCCTCAAAACTGCACATTTTAAACTCAGCACACAGTTGCTTTGTATCTGTGTTAATGAACTTCTTCATCAGACTGACCAGACAGATGGTTTTTACAAGCCACATTTAATTACCAGCTTTCTATCAAAATGGCTTCTACAGAGAGGAGCGCTGCCTGACTGAATTGGATCTGCATTGTGACTATGCAATTGTAACATACGGGCCTGCCCACGTTACTCTGAGCTAAAAGGGGGTCAGATGTGAGAAAACTCTGGACACGAGTGTGACTGCTAATTAGGGACAGGTCTGATTTATCATTCCCGGCATCGCAGATGGTTTGGCTGAACCATCGACTTCTCTGAGTTGCTGACATTTTTGATGTAGGAGGCATCCTGCAGCTTCACACCTATGTATACAAAGATGGATGACTCGTCGCCGATTCCTCCCACTGTATGAGGGTGCGGCAGCTATAAGCTTTGCTTCAGCCGCAACCCTTTTCGACCTGCTGTATAGTATTTGTTACTACCTTGAATTTGTTCTGTTGAAATTTTGATGCTGTGATCGAAATAAACACTCATTCATTCAAACCGAAGCCAAAATATCCGGATATGAGCGCGGGCATCCTGCACTGACGACATCTCATCTGCATGATTTAGTGAAGTCTGTGCAGTAGGGATCTGGTAACGGAAGAAAAAGAAGAAGAAGGGGGAAAAAAAGCCAAAACAAAATCGAGGTCGACCAAATTGCAGAGATAGGTGGTGCGAGGTAAGAGGTAAGAGGTACGGAGGTAGATATTCCCTGCTAATTTTAATTAAGATCGTTTTTTTATATGAATGCCGACTACTGTCAAGCCTGCCATGCTATGCAGCGTTCACACACACACACACACCACCCAGGTGCGACTGGTCATCAGTGATACAGGACAAATCGCGGTGGGCTGCCAAATCAGTGAGCAGGTGGACTTATCAAAAAATAAAAAAAATCCATAATTATGCCAGCGTGTGCCTGTCAATCAGGGTGTGCATGCCAGCGTGCAGCCTGTGTGGTTCATGAGTGGGCTCTCTTCCTTGACCCCCTTTTTACGTTTTTTTGTGGACCCATCGAGGTAATATTATGTGGTCCTGACAGAAGTTCCCTTAAAGCAACAAAATGACAAGTTCAGACAAGTCTGCATGGTTGATTCCCATAAAAATCTTGGCATCTTTCACTATCCCTGGTTCCTACTGATGCCTCCTATCACACACAGCATGGATAAGGTAATAAAGCCAGTTCGGGCATGTTGGTGGAATTCATGCTGAGTTTACAAGCCCAAAAAAAAAAAAAAAAACTAATGGTAACTTCAGTCCCTACTCCAGGCCATTCATAAGCCGACTGCACAATCGCCCTGGTACTTAATATGAATCAAACTATTGATTTACAAATCTGTTGTAATAAGATTATGTTGTTAGTCTGCCACCGGCGGTCCTGCTACACCTGTACAGCTCACATCATCCGGCTATCAAAGCTGAATGTTAGCTACATAATGTAATTGGATTGGGGCGGCGTGAAGTCAGCTCGGGCCGTATTAACAGTGGAGAGCCCTGGGTTCGGCTAGGTGAGGGGGGAGGGCGACTGATGTGCCGGTAATCTCATTAAAACAGTCATACACTGCCAGACAGTCAGTGTGTGTGGGGTGGGGGGGTAAAAACAGCCCAGAACCCCTGAGCAGAGACAGGCCGATGCCAGCAGATTAGAGGGAGACTCCAGTGTGGATTAAAAAAAACAGATTTTCTCCTCAGTGGAAACAGAAAACACACAGGCTGAACTTCTTCAAGGACACTTGAGGTTAGATTTTTGGACAGGATTATTGCAAAGTGTTTATTTTATCAGTTCCCTTCTAGCAGCAGAGCTCAATGACAGGGTTTTCTGATGGGATTGGTAAGCAGGTGTTCTCTCATTATCTATTTATTTTGCTGTTGACACTGACAGACTAAACAAAAGAAAAACCAGCTATTTTCTCCCTCAAGATCACTGTTTTCTTTCATGAAAGTGCAACTGTTTCAGTCGAGGAGGCCCCACTCTGAGATAACGCACTGATCTGAAGAGTTTGGGATCGTGACGGTGATCTGCTATTCTCGGGTGGTTTGTTGTTATCTATAGCGCTGTGATGTCTGCGGTCAGCTGATGCAGTGATACGGCTGAGTGGCCGACCTCCAGCACACAGCCTGAACCGGTTGGCCCGACTGTGACGCTAACATCAACGTCTGTAGGATTCATCCGCATCTGTGTTGCCTTTTTAGAGAATGGCCGATTCATAAGTGACAGATTTTTGTCCTGTGTTAACTGTGCGCCCAATCTGTTGTATCATTCATGCTCGTGTGCACTCCCAGCTGTTAGGATCAGTGGCTATTATTGTCTCAGAGGAACATGGTCTCTATTCATCATAAGGCTTCTGAAGGTAAAACTGTGAGGTTGTGATTGTGTCACATTTCTCCTGTCATTATTATTGTGGTTTACAACAGAATGAATCAGCAGCACAATGATTATCTAACTAAACTAAATCTTTCCTTTGGGTTTCCACAGTGCAGCCCTGCTTACATCTGACGATCTCAGCAGCATCACTATTTTTGCTTGGTAAAACCCTTGATGTTCAGGCCACCAGTCTTTCGTTCTTCACTTTAAAAACCTCTGTCTATGTGTACAGCACAAAGGAATTTGTTCTTGTATCAGTAATGAGGGAGCAGTAGCAACTATCATCATGATATAACTACATTCAGGGACACATTATAGACAGACAACAAAGAACATGCAACAAATGAGACAAGGGCTGCACCACAACATCATATTGTGTATATTGTGCAGATATTGTGATATGTGTTTGCAATTTAAGTGAGTGGTCATTTTTATTTTTATTTCCACTTGTCTGATGGTGTGATTTTTGTTGGGTCTTGCACTAAACAGTCACGTGCCTTTACATCTTGAGAATATGATTTGTTAGCGATGGCGTCTCTGTAGCAACACAACATTTATGGGATTTGGATATTTAGATATTGACCACATTGTGATTATTATGGTCTGTAGCCATGCATCCATTCACGTATAAGTAGTACCAAACATTGACCTAGATAGCAGAGTGGGACGCCTTTTGAAATCCAGCTGGAAAATAAAGTTTCTGCTTCTGCTGAGATTGAAGAGTTTGCGATTTAAAAAGAAAAAGCAGAAATACAAGGTGCGGACGAGAAAAGGACAAACATGTGCTAAGCATTCAGAGTGAGTCAGCTGCTGAGAGCAAGGATGAGAGGAGGACAGGATGATGACGACAGGGATGGGAAGAACGGTGATGAGGAATAAGAGAAGTAAAGAGATGTAGGTGTGTTTGTGTATGTGTGTGTGTGTGTGTGTGTGTGTGTGTGTGTGTGTGTGTGTGTGTGAGACACAGAGATCCAGTGTGTGACTCTGTGTCTTGGGGTGATGCTGAGGGAGCTACTGTCAGGTCGCGGCTGAAGGTCACATGGGAATATTCTTTCCACAAGAGCCTAGTGGTGCAGCAGGGGAACAGTCGCTGCTGTTGTCGAGCAAAAAAAAAAAAACTCTTAACTTTCTGCTTTTGTCACCTCAGCTGAGGGAAATCTTTCTGGAAAGCATTGGCCATGTGACTTTGTGAGAATCTGCAACCAGGGTTTTCACAATATGATAATATACTGTATACGGTAGGATGACATAAATTTATCAACTGACAGATATTCTGCCATTAATTTTACTATGGTTCATTATCTCTGCTGCAGCAGACCAGTGAGGATAATGTTGCCATTCAAAGAGGACTGGGGCATCAATAAAAGGTGTTTATATTTATATTTTTTTGAATTAATTCTTGTTTAGCTATTTAACTATAAGCAGTTCCTCAACCCTGTTTAAAGGCTGTAACAAATGACTCTTTGCAATGCTGCTGATCACTGGACTCATTAATTTCTCTGTTTTGCTGTATAAAATCACCAATCACTTAAAGGGGTCGTTCAATATTTTGGCAAATTGTCCCATTGCCATAATCCCTATATTATTATTTTTTGTGAGATAATAACAGAATGTTACGAGACAGAGTTGTTTTCAAGGTAAATTCATGTAAAACCGCTGATGCGTGTTCCCGTCAGGGGCAGGTTTTCAGCAAGCAGTCTATGCATTTACCTCTAAAACAACTCTATTGGATTGTGTATTTGATGAGTTTGATGAGGGAAACCAAGAAATCCCATAAGCCTCCGTAGTGTAGCTCTGAGCTGCTCGTGGCTCTGCTCCGCCGTTCTAAAAACAGCTTGCACCGACAATTAAAGGTAACAAACCTACTCCTAAAACTATAGGGATTATTGCAATGGGCCAATTTGCCAAAATGTTGAATTATCCCTTTAAATCCTAAAACCCATGGTGATGCCTTGAAAAGTCCTACTTTGTCCAAGAAAAGTCCAGAAAACAAGTTATATGATGTTAATTATTGAAGAAGAGCAATAATTCACATTTCTGAGAAGGTCAACCCAGTAATGTTTTGCCATTATTAAGAAAAGTGTAGCAGATTAATTTCTGTCAATCCATTAATAACTACAGCCTCTAATAGCTAAAGATCAATAACTCTGGAGTGTGCTGGTGACCTAGAGGTTTAAGACACACACCATGTAACATCACTGATTCCTCTTCGGTCAGGGCCCTTTCTTAAATGTCATTACCCTCTTTCTCTTCTCCTCATTTCCTGTCAGCTCTTTGCTAATACGTTATATAATAAGGGCATACAGGACAAAACCCTATATTTTCAGTATAAGATGACACACTCCATGATCATACGCTGTCTCCCCATTATGCCCTATTAAAGATAATTTAATTACAGTGGTTATAAGAGCTGACATTTTAGAGACAAGAGGTTTTCATCCGATAGGAACTAAATGCCAACTTCCAGTGGAGTCCAGGCTACGAGGACGACCTGCCCCTTTGACTGTCACACACACACATGCATATCAAAGGCTGCAGTATAATAGAAATATGCATCATTTATGAGTCTTGTCAGCCCTTACAGTGTGTGCAGCCTACATGTGACTGGAAAACACATAATACACACATCTCTCTCTCTCTCTCTCCCTATAAGATGCCAGCTGTACAGCAGCTACTGACTGTGCAGCTCCCCGCAGAAGAGGCGGCACGTGTTCATCCATCTGACTCAAGCTACATTCACACCACAAAATGATGCAGAGACAAACGCACACACACACACAGGAAAGAGAGAGAGAGAGAGCTCGACACTGCATATACATCAGCTGGTCATTTGCCAACTCCTGATTTGAAGCCACAGGCTGCATTTCAGGGGAAGAACAGAGTTGTGGTAACAGATTTTGGGGGTACGGAGCAATTTACAGATAACACAATAGTACAGGAAGAGGCTGCTATGAATCCTTAGTGGATGAAAACATAATATTGCACAAGTTAGGGACAATGATTTCTCTATTCATCACTGATTAGATAAAACACTGGCTTTCTATCATCATCAAGACCCAAATGGGCTTTTGTTCATTCATGCCAAGACCTGCACACACAATATTGCAAGCCAAATCGTTTAACCATGTTAGGGCTTATCCACCTTTCATACCAATGGAAGTAAATCATGGAGAGATATTTTAGAGGGATGCAACAAATGCACGCATCTGTGAGGGATTTGTGTTAAGTTACAACAGATGGATAACACAGTGCAGTGCTGGTCACAGACGGCTAATAGTTACAACGGGAATGTGATCAAAATGTTAATGTGGTGCCTCATAATATAAAACTGAGAGGGGTCAGTTTAATGCTGACCTTCGGGACAGAGGAAAACCAGCCATGTTTGAGACTTATCTTGATATAAACATTAACTATTGGCTTGTAGAGTGATTAATTGGCTGTCACATTATCAAGACAACTCACGAGCCAAAGGGAACAATAAAACACAGTCTCATTACAGACTCACATACACAGCTACTTAAAGCCTGTGTTAGGACTGAGCGGTCATTCCCCCCCGCTGTGAAGCCACATTACCGGGGTGTTGAAGTGTCCGTGGGGCGCTCACCGTGTCTGAGTGCAGGTCCTGCTGCTGGCACAGCCGGTACAGGAACGAAGTTTGCTCCTTGAGGAGGGTCTGCCGCGTCGTGAGGAACACGGTGCCGCCGACGTTCAGCCGGACCCACTTCCCGTTGTTGCCCCCGCCGGGGTTGATGACCGAGCCGTTACCGATGCTCTGCGACGCCGCCGTGCCGCCGCCGCCGGAGTCGGTCGAGCTGCCGGTGGCGGCGGTGGCGGAGGTCGCGCTGTCTCCCGCCGCCTCGCTGTCTTTGTTGTTGTTGTTATTGTTGTTGTTGTTGTTGCTGTTGTGGTGCTGCGGCTGGTGTTGGTGGTGCGTCGACAGCGCAGCGACGTCCGCCGGTTCCCGCTGGTCGTCCGCCGTCGTTGCCATTTGGAAGAAGCCGCTGAGACGAAGCGACTAGCGAGGGGCGTCGGTGTGACTGAGTCCGCTGCTGCCTCGGCTCGGCTCGGTCTGCAGTTACTAGCCGTGGCCGTTACCAACCGCCCGCCTCGCTCCGCCCCCAGCGCCGCGAGACTCAACCGTCAAGGTACAGGAAGTGAGACAGAGCACATCCGACATCTACATTCAAAATAAAAGCTCCACATGCAGAGTCGCCAAGTCAGAATCAAAGGTCGTCAGAATATAAAATGTAAGTTTCTAAGAGTTATTATGGAAATGTGCAGATCATCAGGATGATGGTATTAACTTTGACTGGGCCTAAAGGCAAAAATCAACTGTGACCGACATAATCTCTCTATCTGAAGAGAAATAGTTTTCTGAAAGAACTAAGGTGAAAGTGCAGCTCCTATAAAGTATCTTCACAAGGGGGATTGAGACACAGTCAAATGTGGTGTAAAAGATTTTTATGAGCGGTTCTTTAGATAAGTGGATTTGAATATTTTAATTTGAAATAGAAGTTGCACCAGTTCCGGTTTAGGTCTCGCTCTCCTTGTTGAACTTGTTCAACACGAAAATCTGGGTCTTGTAGTTTTTGGTAGGCTACTACAGGAGAAAACACTTTAGTCTGCAACTGTTTATGTATTAAGATTTTATTATCGTTAGTATTTACACAAAGTAAGTCAGTTAATTTTGTTCCACGCAGAACAAACCTGAGTAAACATTGCATAGAACTTGAAAAAAAAAAATTACAACACAAATATATTAATAACTTGACATATAAATAAACTTTCCCTGAAGGCTACCATCCAAAACTCTCCTCATGTTAACTCAGTGCTCACGGTCATAATACCACTCTTTATATAGGCTATTTAGAAAGAAAAACTGTAGGCCTACTGGTCACAACAGGAACATCTAATTGTGTGCAGTACAAACAAGAAATGCATGTAGCCTACTAGAGGTAAATGGTTTACAGAGTTTCCCCAGACTGACACTGTAGCAGCAGAAGTGAGGGTTAGAGTTATTATTAGCCTACCTATTATATTATCACTGACCATTATCTATCTATCTATCTATCTATTAGGATGCAGGCTCTCAGGGTCGGTGTAGAGTGGGCCTCATGGTGACGAAGGGAAAGTTGTAGGTGTGTGGGAGGCCCCGATGTGTCGTGAGGTTGAAGCGTTGCCATGAGAACGGCGGCAGACCCCCCTGTGTTGTGGGGCCATTTATTGCCTCCGAGACCAGCTGCAGAGCCATCTGGTAATCTGTCACCTGTAGGGAGGGAACAAGGTGGAGTGGGTGACAAGAAGTGTAGACATCCAATAAGGTTCAAGTAACAAATTTATGTTGTTGCACATCCATGAAGACATCTCTGTTACCATTATTGGAGTTTAGTAATTCAAAACCTGTGCTTCACTTTTAATGTTTCCCAATTTGGGTTCCATGACATTTGTAAGATGTTGATCAAATTAAATTTGACCTTTTTCAAAGCAGAAATAAAAAGGATTCAGTGATTGCCCTCAGTTGTTGCTTCTTCAGTGTAGAAAAGACATCCAAGAAGACTCCAGCTTAACTGCCTAACAATGTTATTGTGGATGGAGGATGAAGACTCCGCCATGAGTTTCATTTGGGGTTTTGAGTGAAATATTTTTGACAACTCTTGGATGTGTTGCCAGTAAGCATTTTAAGTAGATCAGAAAATACCTTTGTAAAAGTGGCAGCAAGCAAAATCTGATAATAAAAGGCCATTTTATTCTACCTTAGAGAGATTGTTCAGCATTTTGGCAAATTTGCCCATTGCCATAATCCCTATAGTCATCATCCCTATAGTTTCCCAGCAGAACTCAAAGCAACATGCCCGATAATTAAAGGTAATGAACCAACTCCTACGACTATAGGGATTATGGCAAAATAAAAAATAAAAAATAGGCGAATTTGCCAAAATGTTGAACTATCCCTTTAAATTTGTTTCTTTCTACCATTAAAATAGATGTAAGAGATCCGTGAGATGAAGAGCAGCAGCTACAGAGGATGATAGCACTTCTTCTCCTTAAAATACAGAGCATCTCTCTAACTTGACTCTGAGACTAATTTGCTGATGTCCTCTGACCTTAGTGTCATAGCAACCTCCTGGATGTGGTCTCCTCAGTCTCAGGTCGTTACGGCAACAGATGGTTTTACACGGATGGCCCTTGGAGTAGGGGTCTCTTTTGTAGTCTACAACAGAACCAATCGGTTTGAGTAGCAATTTCAACTACCACGTCTCTAATGCTCTTTGTGTTCAGGACTTCAGGGGTAAGTGTTCTACCTACTGTTGTATCTCATGATGTGTTTGAGGGAGTTGACGTTAGACACCTTGGCCTGGTCCCTGCGGAGGATTTTAGCTCGGGGACAAAGGTCGTAGGAGAAGTCTACTCCGTGTCTCTTCCACATCACATTGTACCCAGTGAGGTTGTAGATTTCAGCGTGAAATGGTATGTTGTAAGACGGCCAATAACCTGCAGTCAAGGTGGAGGTTGTGAAGACACATTATTACGGCCAGTCTATATAAAACTAAAAAAAGAAATGGTGTTTTTTCCTTACCTCTGCGTAAAGCTTGAGTCTGATCAGAGTGTATCACCTTCCCAGGAATTTGCTCCACCACCGTCAAAGCTCCAGTCCTGATGCTGTGGCCCAGAGAGACCCTGCTCAGGTCCACCACCATGTACTGACTGTTATATGTACCTGAGACACAAAAGCAGTATGACTACCTTAGAAACATTGTATGTTTAACCTCTGACCATTATCCTATGTGGTCGGTGTTGTTTTTAGGCTTTATGTCGTAACGTTATAAAAATAAACTTTCCCTAAAACTCAGATTAGTCTCTGACGGTAAAGAAGATGTCATCTTTATAAATAGCTTTCATTTCTTCTGTTCTGTTCTGCATTTGAGAGCAGGGATCATTTCAAAACTCTCCATGGCGGCGTCTTCAATAATGCCCTGACATCTGAGAACCGATATTAGGCAGCTATTTCAGACTAAAATGACTCAACAAAAAGTGGATGGATTGCCATGAAATTTTGTCAGATGCAAATATACACGGTGTTCAAAGGACGAATCTGAACAACAGTGCTGATTCAACACCACGTTTTAGTTTTTGTTTATCCTGTGATATGATAACCTCTGGTTTAAATGATATTTTGCACAAAGACTCATAATTCCCACATCATGTATCAACACTGGGTTTTCAGTGAGATGTCTCAAGTGCACAATTTGCAAACTAAACGATCATGGTGACCTTTACCTGCTAAACCTCAGCAAGATAGCTGAGATTTACTACTGAGATTTTCACTGCGAAAACATGAGCTGAAAACACTTCTATGTAAGTACTGCCTCGGTGCTGTTGGAGCAGCTCAGACTATTTCTCTTGTTGATGCAAAACTTGCTGAAGTTGGCTGCTGGCAAGTGATTTGCGCAGGTAGAACAGCATGCACAGTCCTGCACGTGCCTCAGGCATCTGGAACCAGTGGAAGGAAAACAGTAAATTTCCGCTTAAGGAGATAACGATGTGCTCAGACCGTAAATCCCACGCTTAACCCTATCGAAGGGAGATGTAAACACAGGTAAAGGTAATGGGGGCACATGTTATGAGAGCTGATACGCTGCAGGAGGACGAGAGTCTGTCAGTCTCAAGAACACTCTGTCCTGTTCTCCTCTGCCCTCCCATGGCAACATGACGTGAAAGATCAAAGCAGCTGCCCAATTAACACACAAGTGTTGTGTAACAAGAAGGATGGTGTGTTTAAGAGTCTGCTAATGGAAATTTGTCCTGTGAATTTTTACAAAGCAGAGTTTAGTCCCATACCAAGGTTATCCTTCATGCTATCCTTTCTGTAAGTCTCATTTCCTTATCGTTTCTCTGTCTGTCCTGTATTAGGTAAACATTATTCAACTCACTTCAAACTAGTAAGATCTGGCATCCTGTACATGCATTAGTATGCATACTCCCTAGCAACCAATCCTTCTCCGGTGCAATGACAGGCTGATAACGAAGATGAGTGGTGGCTATCTCAGAAGGGAGATGGAGTGCAAAGACGTTCCTTTTCCTTAAAGGGATTTTTCCCCCCTAATACACTGTAACAGGATTTTACCTGAGTTGTATTTGGAGAAAATGTGTGCCCACTCCTCTCCGCTGCGTGCCATGCTGTTGGCCAGGCGGACTCTCTGCCAGGCCAGCAGGCTGTGAGGGCTGAGCTGGGAGAACAGAGAGGTGTTGAAGACGCCGATGGAGGTCTGAGTCATCAGCAGGCCACTCCCGAGCAGGTAGAAGTCGTCCAGAGACATAAGGAAGCCTGGAGGAGGAGGAGGAGGAGGTGGTGGTCACAGGGCCAGAGGAAGTGACAAGAGGAAGGTGTTTAAGAGATTTAAAAGGAAATATTTGAAGAAGGCGGGGAAAATAAACAAAGATTTCTTATTCTTGACCACAACCCACAGCTTGCATAACTGCAGTACCAATAGTTTCACAATTGATTTCCATTTTTGCTTCATACAACTACTTCACTTTACTTTTTATTTCACTACAGCTTTCAGTATTAGTTGCTTTGATGATTAAGATATGGCACATTGCTGTATTAAATGACTTAAAGGTCCAGTGTGTAATAGCCTATGTGTCAAGGTTTATTGGCAAAATCTGAATATACTAACAATGAATATATTTGTATAAGTGTATAAAAGCTACAAAATAAAATCTGTTTGGTTTTCATAGCCTTATATTTCTTCTTTTATAGTGTATCGCCATCTTGCGCGGCCATGTACGGAATGGAAAATCCAGCCAACCAGAGAGCACGTTTCAAGAGTTTCATGTTCATAAATAAACAATAGAATGATTTAATAGATAAATAATAGAATTGGAAAGCTAGATGTCACTGTTTTCCCCTCATTTTACACACTGGACCTTTAAAATGCATGTGTCATACATCTGTATCTGCCATTACTGCAGCTACTTTTCCAAGGTAAAACTTTCAATGCACAACTTTTACTTGTTGCTTTTACTTCAATTTCAATCACTGCTATCAGGGGATGTGGTTTCTATAAAGACTGCTACTACTATGTCACAACTGTTATAACAACCACAGAAACTGCTCCTCGTTCAATTAAAAAAATAAAATTATACTGCTGTAAAACGTCCTCTACTTTTATGTAAAGTTTCCTGTTGGCCCAGATCTGCTGTGTATGCTCAATGTTTGTCACTGTGAGGGAGAAAGCAGCTTAGGAAGGCTGCAGGGGTCACACACCACCTCCACTGGCAGCAGTGTAATTCATCTCTTCTATTTAATATAGTGAAGTTATATCCTTGGCCTCTCGGCCTCTAAAAATAGAGCTTTAAAACCACTTGTGTTCTGATAGCAATGGAGCCCGTAAGAGGATTTTTATGGGCTGGACCACTTGGCAAGTCTTTGCCTGCAAAATTACTCAGCATCCTCTGTTTGGGTGTACACACACACACACCGTGGTAGATGTTTCCTTGTCACTGACTAAGCTGTGTGCTTAGCAGAAGAATTACGTGCAACAGAAAATGTTCATTGAGGATTTGGGTTAAGTCCTCGATGTGAGTGTTTGCGATTTCTAAGATGAAAATGAAACTGTGTGGATTAAGGACAAGCAGTCACACACCTCACTGTGCTGCAGGTTGACAAACTTGCACTGTTCAAAATGTAGGTCATGTCCTCAGAGCACACGGTTTCATAAGGCTCCACATCTCGTCTAACTTCTTTTAGGGAGAAAGTTCTCATAGGCATGAATGTATGTTTGTGTGTGTGTGTGTGTGTGTGTACCAGGGTAGCTGCTGAACGACATCTTTCCGGTGGCGGTGTGTGTGTCAGACACCCTGATGTCCCAGTGTTTGTAGATGCGCATGGTGGCTGCATAAGTGTACCAGCTGGAGTGGCCAAACAGCAGGTTCTCAAAGCCCGGCAGCACCTGAGACACACAGAGGCAGGAGAGTGTTAAAGAAGAAGAACTGCTCTGGAATTGTAATAATAAATGTCTTAAACATTAATGTCACTTTTCATCTTCATCAAGATTTTAATTTATCCAACTACTTTGGTTTATGGCCAAAATACCTGCAGAACAAAGCACATTCCCATCAACCTCAGCTATAACCTTGTATTTAGTGCTAATATTAGCATGCTAACACATCAAACTAAGATGGTGAACATCTAACATCTCAGATGTGTTGCTAATTATCCAGATATTCTCTGTCATCAAGCAAAAAAGTTGGATTAAATTATATGTTATTGAGCCTATATACTTATATAGCCTATCATTGAAAGTGTTGATTTCACTTCAACAGGAGCAGTTGAAACTTTTGGTCTTCTGTGTCTTTTCTGGTCAATGCAAACTGGTAAAAAGGGGACTTCAGTGAATTCATTA
Source organism: Trachurus japonicus (assembly GCF_045865225.1). Classification (NCBI taxonomy): domain Eukaryota; kingdom Metazoa; phylum Chordata; class Actinopteri; order Carangiformes; family Carangidae; genus Trachurus; species Trachurus japonicus. The sequence goes on from NC_140925.1 coordinate 19,352,415, forward strand.
GCATAGACAACAGCATCATTACGAATCCTGTAATTAAAGAGGATGACAATGGAAAATAAAATGTCACTCGTTATAACCTATTGATGCAGAGTTGGTGATTGCACTCTCGCCTCCATTTGCACATTGTTTTTGTTCTCTGAATGGATGTAGGTGGAATGGAAAATTTCCCCCTCCTAATGGCCTCATAGACTCGTTGACACACTTTACAAGAGGAAACCCCACACACAAGGCATACAATAAAAGCAATTAGGCCTACGCTAAGGTTTCACAAGTGCTCCCTCACAGCTTGAGCCAAATGAGCCTGGCCTAACCTTTATGAGAGCGGTGCAGTGGCCCATTCCTGGCATCCTGAAAGCGCCGGCCCCTGTGGAGGAGTTGGAGCGAGGTGTCAGGGCTGGGACCAGGTCCAGGAGGTCACCGACGCCATTCAGAAACTGGACCGCAAACGCTGATAGAGGCTGGGCATGGAGGGGAGAGGGAGGGAGGGAGAGAATGAAATGATACTGTGACAACTCTTTCACCAAATTATCTAACGCACATTCACACACCTCCCTGTGTTTGCTTTTCGCCCACTGTGCAGCTCCAGCGCGGAGTCCGTCCAGCTGGGCCAGGATCAGCCCCAGATGCTTCCACAGGGGGTCACTGTTTCTCCTCAGTCTCACTTGCTCCCTGGCCCACTGGTCCTGTTTGCTGTGAGAAAGGTGAGAGGTTAGTCACTTCTCAAATCTGCTACCTGATGTACGAACAGAAAATTAGATTGTACCTCAAAAACTTTTTGAGTGGATTCAAAACCTTCTCATCCTTGATCAGCTGAGGGTACATGTTGAAGTAATGATTAAAAACCTGTCTGCAATGGAGAATAAAAAAGAACAATAAGACAACAATAAACACTTAACAACAACAATTCTGATAATGATATATATTAAGGTTTTATTTCTTATTTTAAATGGATAGTTCAACATTTTGGCAAATTTGCCTATTGCCATAATCCCTATAGGAGTTGGTTCATTACCTTTAATTATCGGTGCATGTTGTTTAATGTTTATTTCATACCGTGGCAAATGTGCAGGTTACAACTTCTCCACGAGAGCATTTTGGAGTTGTTGGATTGTATATTTGATGAGTTTGAGGAGGGACAGGGGACCTACCGTTCACCTCTATGTGTTCGCTGAGCAGCTTGTGTCTCTGCCCCGCAGTTCTCAAAACAACATGCACTGATAATCAAAGGTAATGAACCTACTCCTATGACTATATGGATTATGGCAATAGGCGAATTTGCTTATTATTTTGGGCCATTTTAAGTCTTTATTGGCAGGTGCAGTAGAAAGACAGGAAACAGAGAGGAGGAGTGGAGGATTGACAGTCAGTGTGCCAATATGGTACTTGCTCTAACCATTGAATCACCGGAGAACCCCCAGAATAGATTATTTAACACATTTCACAGTGTGTCAGTATTTGTATACTATAAATGTCTTACAACAAAATAGAGCGTAGACTATATGAGTCATTATTTCACTGAATACATCTTTACTTGTCGTTTCTAAAAACAAAACAAAAACAAAATATCAATGTTATTAATAACCAGGGGTGGAACATTTGTTGTTGATGATTAAACTAGTGGTTTTCCACCTTGTTGGCTTCTGAAATCTTACAAAAGGCAATGCTTAATCAGGGTCACATTTCAGAAATCTTTGAGTTGTGCTTTGAGCTCCGATCAGCACTGAGTGATTTTCCCTCTTAACTTCTCACATTGTTTAATTTCAAGAAATCTTACCAAAACTCAAAGATTACAGAATATATTAAAATGTAAAACCTGAAATGTTGACATAACTATTCAGATTATTTGGCACTGATGACACTTGATGTTTAGTTCAGGTGCTTCCCATGTTTCTTGATCATCTTCTTGATCAATTTGGAAAGGCTCACGTCTGTACGGTCCAACCACTGGTAATACATATGGGTGTAAATAACCAAGCCATGGGGAAGAAGGAGCCACTTGCAGAGCTCAAGGACAGAGTGTCTAGATCTGGTAAATGCTTCATAAAAGTGTTGCAGCACAGTGCAGACGATCTGGAACTTCCAGAACTTTAGTACTTAAAAGGATCTGAATATTTCTTCTATCAGACATAATAACTCATTTTTAACATTTTTGTCACGTCAAAATATCACCTGTGAAAAGGCCTTTTAAAAATCTGCGAGCCATGAAACACAAGAGTTATTCAGCAATAATCAACTCTGTAACTCAGCCTCTGAGTTGGCCTATAGCTACTCACCCAGCAGTGAGGTAACCTTCCAAGTACCCAGCCAGGAAGAAGGTGGTCTCGTCTTCCTGAGCGATCCCCCCATAACCTGCGCAGATTTCCAAGACACCCCATCCAGAGAGGAGCAGAGAGTCGTTGAAGTATCCGTAGGCTCCCCCATCTGTCTCCATCACCTCCTCCTTCAGGATCACACTTTTCTGGGCAGCATCCCAGTACACAGTGGCCTCTTGGAGCTCTACCATTGCATGAAGATGCACAGGGTTAAGAGGTTGAGGTTGAATAACACTTATTACGTAAGATAATGTCATGACACCAATAGAAAGTACTATGAGGAGGACAGCTTTTTATTCTTGACTGGTTTCTTTCACAGAAATTACGACTGTCCCCGATAGACTTGCAGGAGAATTATATTTAAAACTGAAGAATAATTATTGGATGGATATCTTTACACAGGTAAACATGAACAAGATTTGCTTGCAATAAATACAACACAAAACCATTTAGAAAGATAATTGCTTAAAAATGTATGGCTATGGAACTTGGAAGTAGGCAGGCAAATTGTTATCATTCAGATTATGGAAACAATGTAGCATTATTTAAAACCAACGAAGGCTATGACTAGTTGTCATCAAATGAATCTGTCTGGCATAGGCTACTACGCAATTTCCCTCCAAATAAAGAGAATTTATTTTTCAGCAGTAGGTTTGACTGATTCAAAATGAGTTCCGTCATGCATAGAGACACCGCGTCAACGTTACTCACGGTAAGTTTGCACTGATGCAGCCAAGGTACTCAGCAATACCCACAGTTTGAGGCTCTGCTGCTTCATGTCAGCTGATGTTCTCCTGTGAGTGAGCCTTTCAAGAGTAGCAATAAATGCATGTTGTTAAAAGGCTTGCTTCTGTTCAGAGCGGGGGTGTTGAATGGCGATTACTCAGGCGCCGATGAGCTGCGGTATCTGCCGTGCGTTCACTATTGGTATTTCGTAAGGCGGTCTTCTCATTGAAGTAATGATATTTTTGCAATTTGTCACAGTTTGTGTTTTCCACTTTGCAAAAGCTACCACCCCAGATGGGACTCGAACCCACAATCCCTGGCTTAGGAGGCCAGTGCCTTATCCATTAGGCCACTGGGGCGCTGTGCAAAGTGGGTGGAGCCATGTTTCTTTATCTTTGATTTAAAATGTATCTCCTGGTCGGTTTTTCGCTTTCTTTTCATCATTTTATCATGAATTTGGCCAGGAAATGTTTTTTCGATTATTTTTTTATTCATTTATTCATCTAAATTAACAATTTAAGCGTGATATATCATTGAAAAACTGAAGGAAGCGTCACCATGGTGATGCGTGTACGTTTAATGGACGGTACCATTTTCTCTCCCATTATAGGTGTTCTTATGTTAGACTGATGAGGACTGAGTCTAAGAACATGTAAATTACGCCCTAAATTGAGTGATCAAACTCTGAGTTAGTTGTCATATTTCATCTTCGTAATGTTTGTGTAGAAATATATCAAACGTCTTTCAGGTAAATCTATGCCATATTTTGAGAGCTGCCTATTACAGTCATTAAGTAACTAAACTGTCGCACATGCGCAGTCACAATCATGTTTGGAGAGAAAAGAAATTCTGTCACCGCGTTAAGAGTTTAATTAAATAGTCTGTATGGAGGTAAATATATTGGCTATATATTTTCAGTGACCCCAACAACTACTAACCCATCTGTGACACAGTCTACAGGTTCAAATAAATGTCAGGTATGAGTAACGCTCACAGCTAAGCGTGTGTTAGCCACCTAGCATTAGCCAGGTAGTGTACCGTTAGTAACGATAAACAGTAAACACACCCTGTGGCTACGAGACACTGGTCTCTCAAACATACTAATACTGAACCATCTTTCATGCAGGACCTTAGAAAGTCCCTGAAGATGCCGCTTTTTGGAAACACATTCAGCCCGAAGAAGACTCCTCCTCGTAAATCTGCATCCCTGTCCAGCCTCCACACGGTGAGTTTAATGGGCTTGATCGGGATCGATCAATTGAATGTACTGAATCAGAATCACGTTTATTTGCCAAGTATGTGCAGACAGACAAGGAATTTATCTCTGTTTTTCCCGTCTCTCACTTGTACCAGCATATATATATAAAGACAGCCTACAGAACGAGGACAACAACAATACAACAGAAACACATAAATACAGATAGGCTATAATGTTTGAATGAGTATTGAAGAGTAAGCGTGGAACTGAACTCATCACTGAGAAAATATACAAATGAGCTTAAGAGCTGAAATATAGGTTGTGCTGAAATCCAGCTTTACATTGTGTCGGCTTTTGTTTATTGGGTTTGCATGCAGACTGATCCCTTGTTTTTTTTTCTTTGTAAGTTCGCTTCTTTCTGCCCCCTTTCATTCAAGAGTTACAGTATTGTCACTGTTTATTTTATTTTTTGTTTTTATGCTTGATAAATGAATGAAATAAATAAATAAACTAAAAACTAAACTAAAACTAAAACTTTCCCCATCTCTTCTAGTTGGATCGCTCAACAAGAGAAATTGAGCTGGGCCTTGAATATGGCCCTCCTGCCATTAACATTGGAGGTCAGAGCTGGAAATTTGAAGAGGGGCAGTGGTTAACAGGTAATAACTCTGATGACACTGACTACAGATTGATCTAGTGGCAACTGTCGCCATATACCGGTATATGTGCTTTATCACTGTCTGTCTCTGAATGACTAATGAATATAGTATTTGATCATTTTTATTCTGTTTGTTTGAACAGAATCTGCTGGGAATGTATCCAGTAGGGAACTGCAGCAGCTCAAGAAAAAGAATATGCAACTAGAAGAAGAAAACAACCTGCTGAAAGTAAAGATTGATAAGCTTTTGGACATGGTGAGAGCCAGGCATATTTAATTATGCACTTACATTACACTGATGGTGTGAGCTACGATGAACCTGTGTTTGTTCATTGTGTGAGAAGGCCAGTACATAGTACCGCAGTTTGGTTTAGCTTATAACAGTGCTGAATGTTGTTCATGGCTGACTTTTATATAAAAAATGCAAACTTATTATATTCTATTTAAAGCAGATATCATCGGCACGGCCGTTTCGGCTAATGCTGTGTTCAAGGCAGGCTTTTGAAACCGTAAGTTACAGCTTCAAGTCACAACTACGACTTGGTAGCGTTCCAGGTAACCCGTAGCTCGTGTTTTTACCGTCCTGTTGTCTGTGAAAGTTCCCTATAACGGCCACTCGTAACTTCCGACCCGTGAACTCGTACCAGATCGAACTGGTATGACTTCACAGGAAGGAAAAACACAAAGTACGAGTTTCCTTGAACGCACCATGAGTTAGCAGCCCCCGCCCTTGTCAGGCATCAATTGGTCCTCGTGCTACGTCACCACATTCACGCGCATCCCTTGGCTGCACACACAGCCCTTCATGCCGTTCTCTCCCCTCATTGGATAACACTTGTATCCCACAAGGAAAATTTTCTCCTCGGGTTACAGCAGAGCAGAGTGACGGAGAGACTCGTGTTTAGGCTGAAATACTTCATGTAAGTGATTGCTGACGGAAAATAGGACTATTTAGGACTTATATTAACAAAAACATTCCACTGATATCTGCTTTAAATGCATGATTAACTCCAATGATTGTGTAATTCTTCCCTTCCAGTTGACAGAGACAACAATAGAGTTCCACCTGATGGAGAAAGAAATGGAAGATATAAAGACTCAACATGGAAGGAAGAAATGACAAATTGGATGAAATATCTACATCAACTACATACGCCTGCAGCGACTAGATCCCCTCTTGGATCCACATAAATGTTTTTTTCTATAAGAACTTACTTTGCTCTGTATTATATTTTCATTTTTCTCATAATGAGGACACTCACATTTAGGGTTTCAGCACAGCTTGTGTTCACTGAAAGCTGGTACTGTTGAATCAAATACTTTTATTTATTTGTTCTGTCCTGACTCCTGCATTTGTCTATTTACATCTCTTTATGAAATGAGTTTAACGAAACACAGAATATTTTCTATGACTTTTACACTTGTAGTCTTCTGTTTATTTTTAAGATTTTTTTGTAAGATTAAAAATAAAATCCATCACAGGAAAACAGCCTTTTTATTATATTATTCAGTTTTTGCTTAGACAGAATAGTATTTAGCGCACTCCTTCAAATTTTAATTCTACTCTATACAACGTAAAGCCGTGTTCTTGCTTTTTAGATTATAACAGTAATTTGAAATTTTACTTTTGACTTTGGGAAGATTTTTTATAATTTTGCATGAAATCATGATTGTGCCATGGATTGTGTACTATGCGCTCTTCGTGCTGATGTTTTAGCAATACTTGTGTTTTTTAATGCTAATATTACGCTGTTATTCCGTAATTATTATTTTTTATACTGCTCTATTTCTACGAACTTGTGAAATATAATTTAGAGTCGCTGTATTTTGGGGAGAGGATACTAATGCCTGTCCCTAAAACAAATGAGGGTTATTCCCGGGCTAAAATGATTGCCATGATGGAATGAAATCAATTAAGTTTACAGTTTACCTGTCAATAATAAGCGGTCGTTTCATCATGAGTTAGTTACTTGGTGGAGCAACATGTCAGTCAAATGCTCCCGCGTAGTGATTGGTTAGTTGGTTCTGGCTGCGCATGCGCAAACGGTCCCGAGTGACTGCAGCGTTCCGACGTCTGTGCTACCGGCAGCGGGAGGCACCTAGTAGTTTCTAGCCGTTTCTTGTTGCTTTTTAAACCGTCGGTTTTACCGTTCAACTGTCAAGTTGTTCAGCCATACAGTAGTGGACCTCATCCGTATAAACATCGTTTTTAACAATGCCTCGGGGCGGTAAGTACTGCTATCATGTTTAATGCCATATGCTAATTTTTAGCAAGCTAATTCTAGCTAGCAGACGGTTAGCTAAGGTGCTATGAATCCCCGTTCATCTCTCACATGCTTAGCTTTTTAGCCTCTAGCATAGCTAACCGGTTAGCAGAGTGTATTTTACGGGAATGGGCGATTCCGGGAAGCCACAGCAAACGTAACAGGCGGTAATTATTGTCCCCACATGAGCACAGTCACCATCTTGTTTGTATTTACAATACAGACTATGATTTAAATGGTCAGATCTATGGTCAGTTGTGTCTAACCGCCAGTGCCATGTGCACAGTAGAGCGCCTTGACTTACTTTAACATATAATACTCCTTATTCAAGTTCCTGCGTGTTCGCTATTAGCACTATTATTACATGTTTTTGCGAATACTTTGGGATTATATCCACCAGCTGTCGACCTGGCTGTGTTTTTGTCGATATGTTCTTAGACATAACATTTGCCGGTGCGGGGATCTGGCCCTCGGGTAACGTCATGTGTGACTCATATCCTACCACACACAAGCTGCGCATTTTCACACTAGTATCGTGAGATCTTGTGTGTATAGCTGTGGGTACTTAAAGTCCACTATGATCTGATCAGAGGGTGGAATAAATAACATTAACACCTTCCCATATCATTTAGTGACACATGCATCACCACACACTGAGCCAATGTTTAGTTCTGGTCTGTCAGAACAGACTAACTAAACTTAAAAACTAAATTAAGATAACATTTATTCAAGGGATAATCTATTGACTCATATTATATAGCACAGATGTTGTTGTTTTTGTCTCCACCTTCAGTTTCCTGAGTCATTCCCAAGTTTCTAGAAAATAATTTAAAGGACTCTGTTGTGTGTTTTACATTTGGATGGTGTCAATTCGGTGACAACTCCTACTGTGTTGCAGGGAAAAAGGGCCACAAGGGCCGAGGAAAGCAGTTCAGCAACCCTGAGGAGATTGACCGACAGATGAGAGTGCAGAGAGAGATGGTGAGTGAAAGAGCTTTCGTGATGGACGTGGAGTTGCTGTCAAGTGAGATCATGTGTGACTTTATGTTTATGTTAACAGGAAGCAAATGCCGGTGCAGAAAAAGAGGGTGACGGTACTTCAAATTCTGAAGAAGAGAGCAGCAGTGATGAGGAGAATGACGTGAGTATTGTTCCCGAGTCAGTAAAATGACATGGTTTGGTAAATTAATTGTAGGTGCCAATTAGTTCTATGTAATAACCCAAGAAGCCGTGAAATAAAGGATTTCTTAGTGTAGCGTCAAAATAAATCTGAAGTGCTCTGGTGACGTATAAACTCCTCTTTGTACCTTGTGTCCCTCCAGCATCTTGTTTCATTCTGTTACCTGTAATGAGAAATTGAGATTCTTCTGAAAAGAAGAAAGCTCTGTACATGTTTGAGCAGAAATGTTGTAGAAAGCTCCAGTCAAGCAGAGGCTGGAGCACAGGGAGAAAAATCTGTCATGTCCTAAAGCTCAATTGTTGAAATTTCAAAACAGTCAACAAAGGTTTTGTATTGTGTGGGTTTTGTACAGATGTGTAAAGATTCATTCTGGCTCTGGTCTGAACGTTACTGTTGAGAGACTGACATCTGTGGACCTTCTGTCAAGTTGTTCTCTCTGTGATCTGTTGAATCTTTCTGAGTCTGTCTGAGAATATGTTCTTACTCTTTGCCACATAAAAGATGGATGCCAGACATATTGTACACTGTTGAAGGTTGGCCTTGCTCACATGGATGTAGCTCAAACTCCATTGTACTTGTTGCTGTCATTAGTCCCAAGTCAACAGAGTCTGAAATGATTTTGGAGGACAATCCAACTCCCAAATGGCTCAGTCCAGTGACGCCTGTTTGCACTGGTCAAAAAAACCCACAATTGGCATTCACTACCACCACCACTACTACTACTCCTACTCTGCAGTAGATGCAGGTTTTGGCTCTGGCTCCGATCAGCAGTGACGTAAACACAGCACCCTTGTAAATGCAGATTTTTGCCCCTTCTCAATGCCGTGGCGTCTTTCACGGAACAGACACAGTAAACAGAGCTGTCTGATGCCCAGCATGCTGCTGTCAAACAGAAGCACAGTGGCTATACTGGGATGGGGATGCAGGTGTAAGCTGCAGCCATGAAAGTTTTAAAACGCAGTCATCGACAAAAGTATCTCTCACCAACTCGGGGTTGAGATGTGACTGATCTGTATTACCAGTGGCCAGCTCACACAAATGGGAAATTTATTTCAAAGTGCTACAAGTTGCTTTCACTGATGTTATTTTTTGCACACAGTCCAGGAAGAAGTGTGGTGTGGAGGGGCTCATAGAGATTGAGAATCCAAACCGTGTCTCTCAGAAGAGCAAGAAGGTGACTGAGGTGGATGTGGCTGCTCCCAGAGAACTGAGTCGCAGAGAGAGGTAAGCGTTTCCTAATCATTCAGAAAGGCCATTTGTATCATTTTATTTTGTTATACTTCTCAAGTGTCCTCTGACTTTGTTTGTGGTGTCCGGTTTTTATTTTGTGAAATACAAAAGTATCGCTTTATCTTATGTGAATTCTCTTCTGTTCTCTGTTCGTCTCTTCTGTCAGGGAGGAGATAGAGAAGCAGAAATCAAAGGAACGTTACATGAAACTCCATCTGGAAGGGAAGACTGAGCAGGCCAGAGCTGACCTCGCCAGGCTGGCCATCATCAAGAAACAAAGAGAGGAAGCTGCCAAGAAGAGGGATGAACTCAGGAAAGGTGAGAAAACGCAGCAGTGAGCAGCAATCTATTCTATAGATTAAACAGTCTATACTAGAGAGGAATTTGGGTTGTTGTCACATCACATTTGTTGTGTTGTGTAGGAACTGAATAGACAGTTCCAACGAGCCGCAGAGTGACTCAGTTAACAGCTATTTGTATGTTTTTCTATTGCTACATTGCTAACACCAGCATCACATTTGATTCCATACCAGATTAGACAGATGTTGCAAGTTCACCATCAAACGTCATTCTGTTTCTCTTCCAGTGAAATAGCATGCTAACCAGTTAGCTTTGGCCCGAGGCTAATAGTTAAGCAAACATCTGCATCACAGTTATCGCAATGCTTTAAGGCTACTTATTGTGAAGTGATGCTTCAGTACACTCACTGTAGCTTGAGGATTTGGGGGTAATGGTTTGTTGTTTGTGCCAAACCTCTACTGTCTACACTCTGCTCTGACATGTGAGGTAAGAAAACACTGTGCAAACGTAAAGCCATTGTTTGTGTTTCTTCGTGTTTCTTTTATCAGATAAAGAAGCAGAGGAAGCCAAAGCAAAGCGCTAGTCCTTCATCTGAAAGCTTCATCATGCACTTCAATCTCAGAGGGATGGCGAGAGAAGGAGATCTGGATGAGAAGAACGGGGAGGGGACCAATGCAAGTGGTGTCAGATCAGGGGAGCTCCTGAACTCCTGTCCCTCATTTCAAATCAGAGGGGCGTGGGTCTTCCATGACAGTGTGATCAGGACAGGGAAAATGGGTGGAGCACAGCGAAATGAAGAGGAATGCAACATTTGGGATGCCTCCTAGTTTTCTTTAAAAACGTCTTCAAGTTTCAAGAGGAAGCTATTGCAGGTTTTCCAAGTGCTCCACTGCCTCTTTATTCCTCCCCACCCACCAGGGTTTTAATTCTAAAGCTGCTGAAGTTATTTCCATTCCTTTTGATTCATACATTTTTACAACATTACCAAGTTTACTTCATGACTGGACAGGTATTAACAGCGAGCGTGCATGAGGATTTTTCTTTGGTGCTTTACTTTTCCCTCCATCTCACCTGTGTTTGTAAAAAGGCAAATCAGTGAGAGGTGGAGAAAAGAACACTATTCAGAGGATAAACTATGTATAGGAAATATACTGTGTAGTGAGGTATTTTGTTTTGGATCAAAAATGGCATGCTGCATCTCAGCTGAGTGGATATGTTTTCATGATGAAATAGTCACACTTTTATCGGAACATGACCCAAATTATTCGACCTTTCCCATCAGCTTTATCTTTGTCCCACTGTTGGTTTCTGCCTTGTTTTCAGCCTCTTTTTCCATTTAGTAATTCAGAGTTGGATTAGCCGCCATAACAACCACAACCACAATGTGTTTAGAAAGTAGTTTATATTTAGTTTCTATTGCCGTCTCCTGGATCATTTCCAAATCTGAAGTGTTTCACAATGTGTTTCGTAATTCTTTGCTCAAAGCACCAGGGATTTTTACTTGAATTGCCTATAATCAGCAGTTTTTAAGTTGTTAAACATCAGTGCTGGAAAGCATTGTCTCAAACTGCCTCAGTGACTGTGGCCTTGCCCTGTTTCTGATGGGATCCTCTGTGGTTCTTTAGGAAGGATTGCATCTTCTGTTGCCTTTTTCAGAGTTTACACAAGACCAGTTCAGGGTCTTCCTCCTGTAATTTAAGCACTGCAAAGAGCCTGCTCTGAGTTAGTTTGTTAGGTCTTTACACCACTCTCCAAAAACCATCACAGACAGCTCAACGCCTCTCTGACAGTGAAATTTCATGCACTTCACGACAGGATTTACTGCAGGGCATTTGTCTTGTTTCGACTGCACACATGTACGTAGTCAACTGGTCATTCAGTATGTGGTTTGGAAATATCTTGGATCAGATTAACTGTATTCCCTATAATATAATATAATATGGAAGTATCTTAAAACAACAGTTGAAACCACAAAGTGAGAAATGTAGCCGCAGCATAAAAACAAATTTCACAAGTTTTCCATCATGTATTTGAACTCATTTTTAAAAATAAATTCATTGATAGATAAATGACTATATTGTGTTTGTTTTTTTGCATTTTCCAGTCTTGTGTAAAGTACTTGAAAGCAAAGCTTGCATAAAGAAATTAAAGTTAGGCATTAAAGTCACCTTTCAGAATATTACATAAATTAAAAGTCTAAAAGTATCTGATATTTACTGTACTTGGTGATCAAAATTAAATTTCCAATATGTCCATTATGAACTTTATTGTGGCTTCCTTGTAGTAAGACTACAACATAATTTACAAAGTTTCTACATCTTTAACATAAAATTAAGTAATTTTTTCAGGACTTTTGGACACAAAAATTCTGCGTATTTACATCCCTTAAGTCACGTATTAGGCAGTTCATCTGGTAGGAAGTATCTGAATGAAAATATTTCTTACAAATATATGGCCACTGGATGAGTAATGAGTAACAAAGATGCATAGAGTAAAATACACATTTTATTCACAGGGGTGCAAACTTGTCACCTTTCGGCGAAATTCGCCGTTTTGGATCCCAAATTGGTCATTTGTGTGATTCGTGTAAATCCGCAATAAAAAAAAATTTGAGAGGGGGGGGGGGGGGTGTCCGGCCAGGCGAGGCAAGCCCAGCCGAGCCGAGCCAATGCACCTGTCTCTTTAAGGCGCGTGCACCTTATCTGGATGACAACGAGTGGTGGCAGCGCTCCTCTTCTGTCCAGCAATACACACCTGAAGCTTCACTTTTAATACAGACTAACTAACGCGACTTTTTGAGCATGGCGAGTGAAAGAGTCGGAGCTAGAAGATGCGCCAGCAGCGTTGTATAGGTGCTGTATGGGACCGCTTATGTGTGATGATCGCGATCGCGGCCAATTAGCGATTAGCGCGTTTAGCTTTATTAGCGCTGCAGCGACCTGAGCAGCAGCAGGAGGAGGAGGAGGAGGAGGAGGTTGACTGACTGTGGCAGGACTCCTCTGCCTCTGTTTCACTTTATGTTGCTGGTAAATAATGTGGTTGTAAAAGTAGTAGGCTAAAGTTAAATTATTTAGTATGCACTAATTAAAGGGGCAGAGCTTTAAGAGACATTTTAGCTTTTATATTTTATAAGATATAATTTTTGTAAGAACCACAATTAATAAATATAGGTTATATATTTTTATATTTCAGTGAATATCTAATTGTTCTTAGCATTTGTTAGATAACTTTCTTTGCCCAATAAATTAAAACATGTTGGAACTATCAATGTCTCCTCCCTTGCCACCAGAATCTCACCTACTTTTAACCTCAGACTGTCACAATGATGTATCAGATGTCAGACTGCCTCATTCTTTCAGTTTTAACCTGAATATACAAGTCATGATTGATTTTCCCAACGATCAAAGTATACGAAACCGAACCGAAAACCATGACCACAAAACCGTGAACCGAACCGTTTGCTTGAACATCTTTTAAATACATATTGCCGCTTAATATGTTTTATGTAACCTATGGCATTTTTAAGCTTCATGTGTGTTATTGGACAGAAAGAGCAGCGCTGCCTCGGAGCATAGCCCACGTACAGAAAACATATTTACATCAATAAATAAATGTTTCACAATGAACCAATCAGTCTGTATTAAATTTTATTTAGTTTGAAGGCAAGGTTTGCAAGGTTCATCTGATGGACATCGAGGGACAGATTCTCCAAGTTTTGCACAGCTTTTGCTCATGCTAAACCTGCATAGGCTGAAGACCCCCTTCACATATTCCAAAACCAAACACAGAGAGACAGATTGTGCAGGTTTAACAGGAGCAAAAGCTGTGCAAACCTGAGTAAATCTGGACCCTAGTCTCATGCTAAAATTGACTGTAAATTCACCTTTAAAGTTGGTTTTTAAAAAAATTTCCCCGGGGGAGCATGCCCCCGGACCCCTCTAGGGGGTCGGTATCTTGTCACCTTTTTTACCCCTGATGAGTTTGCACCCCTGTATTCAGGAAATGTAGAGCAGAAAATGTGAAAGTCACAGATGTAAATAGTGACGTACAGGTATTATCATACTTCGTTACCATGACATCACTGGCCACAGGTCCTCTCTTCTGATTGTGTCTCCAACCTGGTGTCGCTACAGGTCCAGAGAGAAGTCCAATGCCTGTGTTGTCTTAATAACAAATACACTTGCACCCACCTGGGCTCTCTTGAGCCTTTTGGTCCTAAAGTTTCCTCATATCAGTATCCATTGTTCTCCTATGGTTGAAATACACTGCTCTCCCTCTGCTTATGTCACTCAAGGTGGGCTTTCTTAGGTGTGGAAGTAAAATTTTCCCACAGAAACGTCTTTAGAAGCCTAAGTATATTTTAAAGAAAAAAATAGTTCCTACTTAATTTTTCCAAACATTTTGGCTCAATGGGGTCTCTAACCTGCAACCTGCTCTTTAAAATGAGGCAGTAGAAAGCAGTCTTTTTTGATCAGCAAAGACCTGACCTGGCGTTTCCCTCTTATTCTAAGGCCCATCCTGACTGAACCTTCATTGTTTTTATCTTCATTAAATCACTTGGAAACAACACCAAGGCTGAACTATGACCACACAAACCTCCATCAGACTCGTTAGTGTGAACCAGGGCCGTCACCAGACCCTACTGCGGCAGGAGCCCCAGTATAAATGAGCTGTCCCCCAGTAATTGTTATATAGGCAGTACACTTTAAAGTCAGTTCAGACTGAGATGTGCTCCAGTAGAGCTTAATGGCAAGCAATGCTCCTGTGAACTCAAGTCACCTATTCAAAGTTCATCTGAAGGTAACTGAGCAGTTTGTGTTTTAGTGTGGGCAGCAGATTTTCCTCACAGAGAATCACTGTTTGTTCTACTTTCTACAAATCTTACTTTCTAGCTGTTTTCCAATTCAGTGGCCGGATCCTTCGTCTACGGACGCAACGGCTTCGAGGCACCTCGATCGGCTCCGACCACCTGATTGCGTCCGAATGCGATAAACGGCCAAACATTAAACATTTGAAAATGGCAGCTTTTTTAAGCTGTGTACACTACAAAGTGACAATGTTGCGTGGTTGTGCAATTTGGTCGCATTAATTTGTTGTGTCTCATTGCAAAACATCCAGCTTGGAGAGACACCGAATTCTCGCTAACAGATCTTTGGCGGCATCAAATGGAATGTTGCGTCATTCCATTGACTTGTATGTAATTTCATCACACCACAAATAAAAGCTAGCTAAAAAGCTAGGCTAATTTAAAGCCACTAAGCGCTCCCTTTGGACTATTCGGCCAGCAGAGCCCTGCTCAGTGGGTGAACACACCTCCAAGCCAGCGGTTGACCAGGGCTACCATGGCTACAGCGCGGAGCCACCACAACATTCAGATAGCTAACATGCTAGGTGGCTAATGATAACCATAGATATCTATGATGATAACCACTACAAAGCATCTTGGGATAGCCTACGTGAGGCCATGAAGGATAGGTGCAGTGCGTCCTCCTAGAACAGGCAGGAGAAGGCTATTTGTCGACCGCGTTTCAGATGGGGACAGGCCTTGTCGCACGTTGTGACGTTGAATTGGGACACAGATTCTGTCTGTCTTCACAACATTCAGACATTCAATTCACAACATTCATTGTCAAAGGTCAAGATCATAGATATAGAATGGCCAAGATCACCAGTGAGTCATATTAGAATTCTTAGAATGTTGCTTTAACAATGAATTATGTCATCAGGTATCAAGGTCACCAGTGTCAAAATGTTGTTTTGTCAATGAATCAGGTTCTTTAGGTCGAGGTCACCAGTGTCAGAATGTTGTGTTGACGACAAATGACGTCACCAGCTTCGTGAGGTCAGCGATGATGTTATCAGGTTCCTTTGAAGTTGGTCTCTATCTCAAAACAAATCATTGAGCTTGTGTTATCAAGTCTGTGAGACAAGAAAAGTTCCTGTCAAACCACTTTGTTTTGTGTTTCCCTGGACTTCAAGAGCACAACAAGAAGATCATCCAGCAACATGAATTCAAAGATGAGACAGTACTGCACACTGCCGCCCATCTCCCCAGTGGAGAGAAGCCTTGTTGGAAACTGGAAGCCAACGCCACCGAACCGACCAAGACACTCTGTGGCCATGACTGATGGAAAAGAGACTGTTCAAATCAACACCTTTATCGATTTGACAGCAAGAAAACTTCAAATGAAGAAGGAGGGGGAGACACTGCGACAGAAAGTACAGTGTCAAAACTTCCAAAGACAGCTTAGGGAGAGGTTCAATGAAGAAGAGCAGCGGATCCGAGACGAACAAGAGAAATATCTGCGCCTCAGAGAAATCGCAGAGAAGACCCGAATGGAGCTGAGGTACATCGGCATCCCTGAAAAATACCTGAGGGACCCTATGCCCTATCCAAAGCCCCGCCCAGACTTATTCCTCCCCTCCCAGAACCTCTCACCTGAGTTTGAGCTGAGGCTGCCCCCCCTCCCCTCCATCAGCAGAACATCTACAGCCAGATCCTGCACACGCCGGCCACCTTCTGCTCAGACAGACCGGTCCTACACCGTCCTTCCACCCATCTCAAGAGCTTCCACACTGAGGTCCAGACGCCAGTAATCTGGACCTATTTAGGGTTTTCTCCGGGCGCTCCGGTTCTCCCACAATCATTTTCACAAAATAAACTAAAAACCAAATTATAAATGTCTGGACTTACATAATTATCACATACAGTATATGTGCTCCATAAGAGCTCTAAGTATTTACTATTAAGATAACTTCAAACTAGACAAAACAGAATAAACATTTAAAGGGTGAACTAGTGTTAATTTATATGCTATATGAAATATGAAGTATCTGTTAAATTGACAATACAAAATACAAATTCAACTCACTGTTGCAGACCTCCACTACTGTCAGGTTAAAACAATGTCTTATTGTGTTTATAGAGTCCAATATTGCAAATGATAATAAACAAACTGTATAATGACTTGTTTCATTATTAAACATCGTGAACAGATTTATGATCAATACACAATGAAATATATACAAAGAGACTTGACTTTGTACATGAAAACAGAAAATATGACCATATTCGACTTGTTTAATGTAGAACGTGGTATTAAATCAGTTTAATTCATTCAACCAGTTTTGTGTTGATCTGGTTTCCACATTCATTGGTTTTCTAATTAATTTTTCATAAAATGTGACTTGATCTTTGTCTAAATGACATGTACAAATAAATCAAACGTAATAAAGCTCCATACAGTCTAATGGTAGATGTGCATGTATAGTGTGATTACAAAGCAGGTTAATATTAGGCTACTGTGAAAACATCAAGGCCTCAGTCTACAGATAAATGCACTCAGCCCTGTTTTCACAAGCTGAGCCTTAAAAGCAGCTGTCAGGACTTCTGTAACTCTGTGATCTACAATAAAAGAGTCAGTTTGCTCATGTCACCACTAGACTGCAGCATTTGACCATCACCAACTTCCACCTGAGCAGCACCTGACGTCAGAGGGACGTTCAACAACAAAAAGCCTTGGAAGCTGGAGGATATTGTGTCTCAGTCAAATGGATTTGATCAGTATCAGAGTGACTCACTCCAAACATGTGATCAGATGTCAACTTCTGTAAACTTTGTGTCCTAGTGAGCGAGGAGGACTATGAGTCAAACAGTAATGTATTTTGTGAGAGTGTTACAGTATGTATGTGAGCTCCTCCCATCTGTAAGTGGAGGGCTAGTTGGTTGAGGGGACGTATCATTGTGCAGATAACCAGTGGTTGTCACTGGATTAATTTTGGTATGCAACCACAAAAACGATAAAATACAGAAGGCATCTGAAATCCAAACACAACTGAATGAATAAATCCTATGACTTTTTGGTCAGCTGGATGGGTAAATTAGCAACTACTTGCTAATAGCTAAAATGTATTATTTTCTTTCTGCAAAAAAAAAAGGATAACAATGATAAAAGGAAGGAAAGGGATTATGTGAGACAAGAATAGAAATGTTGAAAAAAAAAAAGTAGAGCCAGATTTGAATAAGAATTCTTTTAGAACAAACTGAAAAAAGAAGCAGCAGCAATGATAGTTTCCTCTTTCAGTCTCTTCACATCCTATCAGCTCTTTAGCAGAGACTGTTAGCATTTACAGAAGTGCAGACTAACCACAGCCTGTCAGGAGGACAACTGAGAGGGAACGCATTGCTCCAGTTACAATGACAGAAAACCACACAAATTCAAACATGTAATCTGATTCCACTCAGCAAATGTCTTGTCACTGTCCTGAAGTCTTACATATTTAAACTCTTGGGAAGATTATACGTTTTGTCTCTCTAAAACAGAATAATAATACTAAAAACAAATGCCAGCCTTTATACCTCTAGTGGAAAACATATCACAATCTCTCCTCTCTGAATAGAGCAAACTGTGTGACAATCAAACCTGAAAAATCTCTCTTCCCCTCCCAGCTGACTCTTCATCTGTGCAACTTCCTCATTCAACTGACTTGTGTCATTTAAGAGCGCACCCCTGAAACAAGAACGAAAACCGACCGCCAAAACACGCACACACACAACATCGAGCACAGAGGCAGAGAGGAGAGCAGCTGGTCTCTGGACTTTGTTTTTTTCTGATGAAGTAACACAGCTGGAGTATTCTTTTTTTTTTTTTTTTTTTTCCCCTTCCGTGTGTGTGTGTGTGTGTGGTGCAGGATACTTTGTGGGGCTGAGCAGGACTGAGGTGGTCAGGTAGAGAAGCTGGTTGAGCTCCACAGCCAGCAAGATGCTGCGACAGTCTCTGAGCATGCTGAAGCAGCAGCTCGGCTCTGCAGGAAAGTAAGTGCTTTCATTTGATACCTCTGCCCTGATTGGTGTTAAACAGACTTCAGTACCATCCATAGAAACAGTATAAAACAGATGAAGTGCTTCACTCTCAAAAGGCTGTGAACCAGAGAGGGTTGGTTGGTGCTATGTTGGTCTCATGGTTCACACATGTTTACACAGCCAAACTTAAATAGATTTTAGTTTCTCATTAACGCCAGCTGTCACCATAGTTACATGTAAGTGCATTAAAGTGTGACAATGTGACTTTCAAAAAGGGAAATAACACCATCCCCCTATCAAGGTTAGATTCAGGCCGTTAAAACCAAAACCTCACTCAACTGGGTACATTCATGGTTTTGACACAACAGTAGGTTTGACCAGAGGCGATAGTGGCTTGTGTCATAAAACTTAATAACTTCCTTTCATCCGCTAATGTTAAACAAAACCTGTGTAGTCTCACTCTAAAGCCGATGCTGTGATATCACCGGCAGCTTTAATCTTAGGAAGGATCAGTTCAGGTGAAGGAGCCTGAGATGCTTTCATTTCAGTGCCCCTCGGCTTAGAGGAAACGTCCTATTCTGCTTTGGTTTCCATGTTCTCATTTCCACTGTTGTGAATTTGGTGTTGAAAAGCGTTTCAAGCTGGAGTCCTCCGAGTTGCTGCTTCCTCTTGAAAGTGACACATGCTTTTTGGGGGTTTTGAGGGAAACCTCAGGCTCCTCAACGCATGAACGCCAAAAGAGCCTCAGCTCATCCGATGGGACAAACTGACTTGAGGCTGTGGTTTCTGTTGACGACACATGTTATCAAGGCAATGGTTGATTTGGTACTCCTTATGGCATGGAGAGGGTATGAAATATTTACACTAGATAAATAATCTGTTGCAATTTTCTGACCTTTTTTCGAACTTCTGCATTTTTATCTCTGCATCGTCAAAAAAAAACCTTCAATAGAGATAAAAAAAAGTCTTTGCTCATAATCCAGCACGCAGAGTCAGTGTTGGACACATGAGTAGGTGTCACTTTGATTTCTGTACTTGAATGCAGCACAAGTTGAGCCTGTTCACTGACAGTGAGTGATGCCCATAAACGACGAGTTGGTGACCAAATCTTACACCCACACCCTGTCTGGTTTTCTTGGTACACAATTGCAGCAGAGCAATCTACAAAAGTGTGTGTGTGCAGGCCATGCTGCCTCTATCTCTGACGTGCTCTGGTTTAATAATAAACCTACACAGCATGCATCTGCAGCAGAGCAGCGTGGGCTCCACACCACAGCAGCACTTCACCCAGTTAGTTCCAGTTCTGAGATGAACACGTGTATAAAAATAAAGTGCACATTATGTATATATATAAGTACTGTACAGTCTTCACGAATAGAGGATGGCTCAACTGTTGAGTATGTCCTCTTATTGATACATCCACTTTGTAGTGGATGATGTTGCAACTGTAGGCTATATGAATAAACACAGAGGCCACAACAGACACAATCATAGTTTTACTTTCTTAGCTCACATGCGTTGATGTCAGTTTACTTGGTGTGAAATGAAATGTTTTTTCCATGTCTAAAGAAAAAGTTGAAATGAATCAGAGATGAAAAAGGAGGAACTGGTGTGTGGTTTGCGTCTGCTGGGGATTTCTCTGCTTTGTGTTTTGAAAACGTCACAAGTCTGGTTGAGTGGAGGAAACAACAAATGACACCTTGATGGTGTTGAAGCTCGTTTGGCCCCCCTATGAACTGGGCTGGGCTTCCTTAGGTTGGACCAAAACTCAAAGATGTTCTCAAAGCTGCTGCTGAGAAACTTTCTTCTCTCTGTTTATCTCCTTTGCACATTTTTCAAACAACTGCATGTGACAGCAGAGATGGTGGAGGAGGAGGAGGAGGAGGAGGAGGAGGAGGAGGAGGGTTGTGGTTTGAGCCCCTCCTTCCTCTCACAAAGCTGGTACTGATAGAAACCGCAGCGTTGGCCTCGTACTCCAACTTTAGATCGCTGGCTTTGAGTTGTTTGCCGGTTACGCCATAAAAAAAGCTGAAACATCACCACTGTCGTCCAACAGATGAACACTTCAATCTGCAGAAGTTTATTTGATGATCATTTAAATTGTGGATTAAGTAGCTACTGTATGTAAAGCACATGCACAGAACATCTGTTCTTGATGACTGACTTGAGCAGTTGTAAAAGGGATTAAACAAGTAGCCAGTTAATCATTGGGTTGATCAACAGGAACAATTTTATATAATAACTGCGTTAATAAAACTATATTCAGTGTCCTGCTGCGATTCACATGAGAATATTTTAACCTGCCTGTGAAACCGATCAGCTGCATGGCTGCAGCTTCATATTTAACACGCAGACAGATCGGAGCGATATCTATCTTCTAATTACTGTAGTAGCTATTATCAAACATGACATAATTCCAGCTTCTTTACTGTCTGAAAGTACATGTTGTGTATGTATTTGTTACATTTTGGATTCAAGAAACATCACTATTTTCTATAGACTTATAAATAAATACAGGACATATTCCTGGGGTTGTTCAGATTATCATGAAAATAACTGTCTATCTCAGGTCAACACAATGACAAACCACATTTTACTGTAATATCAAAACTTTCTGTACTCACTAACCAACACAATGCCTGGCCACATCCTCAGGTCACAGGATGCCACTGACCTTCTACACGAAGACCTGGTCATGGTGAGGAAAAGAAATATTCTGTCACGACAATATTTCATACAATTATACCAGGATAAATAAATAATTGTTTAATAAATATTAAACAATAAGTTTAATAGCTATAGCTCTGTGTTGTTATTCTAATGTAAAGTTAATGCTTCATGGAGCTGATATGACTGACTTCTCATCATAGTATTTCCTGTAGTGGAGTGTATGACTTTGTAGATATGATTTTTAAAAAAATTTTTTAGATCAAAATAACAACATAAGATCACACTGAACATAACCGCATGTGTTATATGAAAAAACAACTTGATGACAGTGGAAAGAAGGGACTTTTATTTTGAAACTTGCTCATCAACTTTGCTTCAGTAGAACAGATCACATTGTTTTACGCAGTACAAATCTTCACTGTGTTTGTGTGTCTGTGTGGTTGAATGAAGGTGGAGCAGCGAGTGGAGCCGGCCAGGAAGGCGGCTCAGATCCTTTACAAGAAGCTGCAGAGCTGCATGCAGAGCCAGCTGGGGCTGGAGGCCGAGAAACGAATGGTACCCAGATATAATGTCTGAAAACATACACACACATGGTTCAGTTAGTTGGTTGCTTTAAGTTGTGACATCCACTTGTCTCTCCACAGAAAAAGCTGCCTCTGATGCTGCTGTCTATCAGCATGGCGGAGAGCTTCAAAGACTTTGATGCAGAGTCCTCTATCAGGTGACAGGTTCTTTACTCCACCTGTTCACTCTCGTCGACTGCAGTCACATGAACACCTCATGCCTCCAGCAGAGAGGTTTTCGGTTCTTGATAAAGAGAAAGAGGATCCCACACAGAGTAGAGCATGTGACCCGAGCTCTGTGTGTCTCTTATTTATAGATAAAGAGGTTACTGTAGAGTGAGACGAGTCACCAGCAATTTCATATCACAATGTTTATGTTTTTTTTCTGACTAGAAGAAGATCCATACAAGATCAAACTCTTTAGTTCTTGTTGCAGACCGTCTGTGTTTTATTTTAACATTCACTTTTTCACTGTGGGCATACTACACGCTGAGACAGGCGTTAACCATGAGGTGTTTGTGTGTGTGTGTGTGTGTGTGTGTGTGTGTGTGTGTGTGTGTGTGGCAGGAGAGTGTTGGAGATGTGCTGTTTCATGGAGAAGATGTTGGCCCACATGCTGACTGACTATGAGATGAGACTTGAGAAGGAAGTACTGGAGCCGCTCAACAAGCTCAGTGAGGTGAGAATGGGCCGACGAGTGTTGAACAGAAACTTTTGTAACACTTCTGATTGCTGCACTTTTTGCAAACCGGGTTTTTTTTTATTTTTTTAACCACAGCTGCCCTGCATCTCAAGAGATATACACGAACAAACTAGCAACAGTAAATAGAGATTTGGTTGGTTGGTTTTAAAAAGAGACATGACGGGAAGAAAAAGACCAATAACACACAAGGCAAAATGTTCTGCACTTTAAAATGTGAAAGAGAAAAAACATGTAAAAATACTTCATTTTCATATGAAAATATGAAATAATTGAATGTACCAGCAATCGGTACCAATGGTCTGGATTGATTTTGTAATATTTGTATGTAGGCCTATTTTGTTATATACAATTCATACATATGTATATAGATAGATACATTCAAATTTCCTTTTGGGTATTTTATTCATGTTGTAAACTTGTAAACTGTAAAATCTTTGTACACCCACAGGATGTATGTATTTGACACTAATACATCCCCATAATATATTTCATAACATACATGAAATCGCTCTTGATATAGAGGCACATATTTGTAATATATTTCATAATAAATCAAATCAGATTTATTTTCCTCTTTTTATTTTATTTTTATTATTATTTATTGCAAGCAGCCGTTCATTTTTGTTTTTGTTTTGCTTGAAAAATATAAATTGATAAACCTATAGGTGGTGGAAAAATAAGCAAAAACACAATGCAGGGGGCGGTGCGTGGCGCAGTGGGTAAGGCGGCCGCCCCATGTAGAGGCTACAGTCCTCAACGCAGGCATCCCCGGTTCGAATACCGCATCGGGCAGACCTTTCCTGCATGTCATTCCCCATCTCTCTGCCTCCCCCTTTCCTGTCTATCTCACTGTGCTGTCACATAAAGGCAAAAAATATTTAAAAAAACAAAAAAAAAACACAATGCAGTATGGTTCCGTATAACTATTCACAAAGTGATATTTAATATTCCAGACTTCCAGACTGAATATAAATGTAGAAATGTATATGGTCTCTATATTGGATTCATTGTATTGTCAGGTATTAATGTTATTATGTTTATATATTATGTTGCTAAGCCCAAAAACATATTGAAAGTTTGTTTTATTTCTATAATTTATTTCATTTTATATATTTTTTTGTTACTTCTCTTTAAGGATGATTTACCAGAGATTCTCAGGAACAAGAAACAATTTGCAAAGCTCACTACAGACTGGCACAACGCAAGGAACAGGTGGGTTCAACTGAACATCCTCAGTCTGAGCTACATGTGTTCTGATTTAGCCACGCACCAAGTAGCTAATCAAATCTGTGTGTGTGTGTGTGTGTGTGTGTGTGTGTGTGTGTGTGTGGTCAGGAGCCAGGCCAGCACCGGTCCCCAGGCAAAGCAGGATGGGCTTCGGGAGGAAGTGGAAGAAGCTTGGAGGAGGCTGGAGAGCATCAAGGTAAAACAAGGAGCACCTGGGCTGAATCAAGTGCTCATGCTGATGTCGTGTCCTTGAGCCAGGCACTGAAGCCCTCTGCTCTGTCTGTCTCTGTCTCTGCAGGACCAGTACTCTGCAGATCTCTATCACTTTGCGACCAAAGAAGATGACTACGCTAACTACTTCATCCGGGTGAGCTGCAGTTGTGACAGCTTTTAAGCACGCAAACACTGTGACACTGTAATCAAACATCAAACTGCTTCACATATCCAGCACCTCTCTCATCTGTCCAATTCTAGCTTCTGGAGCTGCAGGCAGACTACCACAAAAACTCCCACGTGTTCCTGGAGAAGCACATCAGCGAGCTCAAAGAGAACCACAGTGAAAAAGGTGAACTTTCCACCAGTTTGTAAACTCATTTCCTGGACCGTCACTGCCATATTTCTACACATCCCTTATTTCCTGTGTGTAATTATCTGATTGGGCAGGGCCGACGCCGGGCCTCTCTAATCAGAAGGTCTACGGGGAGCCTCTGCTGTCACATCTGTCTCGAAGTGACAGAGAAATCGCTGTACCCATCCAGGAGTGTATTCACATGCTGCTGAGAACGGCCATGGGAGAGGAGGTGGGAGTCTGCAGACCGTTATTTAGGCTACATCAGCTTTTTTCTCATTTTCCAGTCATGCTGGATATTGATGATTTTTTTTCCCTTGTTGATTTTCTTGTTTATATTATATTTGCTGTAATTCCTCCGTTGCACTGCACTTTAATTTGTCCATTCAAAACATCAAGCTGGAGATCATCTGCCTGTGATCAACATCTCCGTCCCTCAGGCCACCGGTGTGGATAAATATGAAGTAATCTCCACTCAGTTTGGCCTGTAGATGCTGTGTGTGCTTGCAACATACAAGATAAATACAGATATTAACAGGAAATTAAGGCAAGGCAATTTTATTTGTATAGTCCATTTTCACAAACAGTTATTCCCAAAGGGCCTTACATGGCATCATTACAACATCATTACATTACAACATCCTCTGCCGTTAGACCCCCACGTTGACTAAGGAAAAACTCCCTAGAAAACCCTTAACAAGGAAAAAATTGGAGAAACACCAGGATGAGATACAGAGGAAAAATCCCTCTCAGGACAGGCAGACATGCAATAGGTGTTTACAGACAAGGAAAACTGTTTACAACATGGAATATGGAAAAAATATGGAAATGGAATTGGTCCCCTGTCCCTCATCAAACTCATCAATAAATACACAATCCAACAATGCCAAAAACACTCTCATGGACAAGTTGTGACCTGCACATTCACCACGCTATGAAATAATAATGTAACATTATAAGACGGAGTTGTTTTCGAGGCAAATGCAGCCGGAACTACATTCCAGACATGGCTGATGGGCGGAGGGATTTCAAAAGCGCAAGTAGTTCAGAATATTTTCTTCATGTGTCGCAATGTTACATAATTATACATGTTTATTTCATAGCGTGGCGAATGTTCAGCTCACAACTTCTCCACAAGAGCGTTTTGGAGTTGTTGGATTGTGTATTTGATGAGTTTGATGAGGGACAGGGGACCTGTACCATTCACCTTCATTGTGTTCGCTGAGCAGCTCACGTCTCTGCCCCGCAGATCTCAAAACAACATGCACTGATAATTAAAGGTAATGAACCTACTGCTATGACTATAGGGATTATGGCAATTGGCGAATTCGCCAAAATGTTGAACTATCCCTTTAAGTATCTCTCTAACTACTGTATTTTGGGGTTTTGTTGTGAAACCAGTGGAGGGAACATATTTTATGTGCTGATGCTGAGGCAAAGTATTAATGTGCAGCAAGTCTGATCTTTTACATTATGTTAATAGGCTGCTCTGGTTTCAGTCTTGGTCGTCTTTGCCTCAGGTTGTGACTAAAACATCTGCCAAACGTCTTGGACCTGTTTTAGCCGTACCCTGACACGGCTGGTCTTAATCTGTGGCTTCATCAACATCTCCAGCTCTCCCACTTAGTCGTTCTTCCTCTCCATCTCTTTCCTCATCGACCTTCCTCTGCCTCTTCCTCGCCCCTCAGGGTCTGTTTCGCCTGGCAGCAGCTGCCTCCGTGGTGAAGAGGCTGAAGACCTGTCTGGACCAGGGGACGGTGGACCACAGCGAGTTCAGCATGGACCCTCACGCCGTGGCCGGTGAGGACAGACGTGTCTGCTTGTTTTTCCTTCCATGTGTTGTCCAGCCAACGTGACTTCTGCTGCTTATTACTTACCCACTTCCTCTTCTGTTTACCCAGCCCCACTTACAGCTTCCAGTAATATAGAATACACCATTTCCCGTTCACTAGAGCACTTTTTTTTTTCATGCCAGATATAGAATCACTCTCTTTTATCAGACAGGAGAATTCAACAGACATGTTTATATCTTGTGTAATTCACTGTCATCATTTAGCTAACAGGACAAACAGGGCAGTAACTCAGCACATATTACCTCTAACTGTTTAAACACAGCTGTGATCATGGACGTTTATCTCTGTATTCGCTGACAGGAGCTTTGAAGTGTTACCTTCGAGAGCTGCCTGAACCTCTCATGACTTTTGACCTCTACAATGACTGGTTTAAAGCAGCAGGGTGTGTATTATATATCCACATTTTGAATATTTTCACATTTTACTACAGTTTCAGGTCTGTTTCTTGAGTTTGATCTCTGTCTCCTCAGGGAAAAAGACCCGACAGAGAAGCTGGAGCAGTTTAGGGTACTGCTGAAGAAACTGCCTCCTGAAAACTACAACAACCTCAGGTTTGTACCTGTGGATGAAGAAGGACGTCTTCATATTTTCAACTTGAAAGAAACACTTTTTACTCTCATTTGCTTGCATGGCTCCATGGATGGATGGAGTGGTTGACATTATGACATCTCACTTCTCACCTGTTGCTATTCATAGGCCTATGCCATAAAGTGTTTACTCCAGTAGTTCGGTTTATTAAGATTAGCTTTTGCGAGGCAGCAGCTATTCTTCCTGGGGTCTTTTCATTTTCATAAGTGACAAATACAAACCATCTACAAAAATGACACATACTTAATACATAAAAACAAAAATACATACAGAAGACACATACTTAATACATACACATACAAACCAAACATCCAAGACACCAAACATAAGCATTACCAGCTCCTACACTGAATCATTACACAACATTTACTATGTTTTCTGTCACACAAGGATGCCATGACCCAATTTACAGATTTACACTAATGGTCAAAATTATGATCCAAATAATAATCTCTTAGTTTCAGTTTTAAAATCGAGTATTATGAAATCAAACCGTGTGGTCATCAAGCTGTGAAATCCTCTCTGACTTCCCGTCTGTGCTTACTTCACTCACTCTGCTTCGTGATCCCTGTCAGGTACCTGGTCCAGTTCTTGTCCCTGTTGTCTGAGCAGCAGGCCGTCAACAAGATGACACCCAGCAACATCGCCATCGTCCTGGGGCCCAACCTGCTCTGGCCTCGGGCTGAGGGGTTCGTACAATTAAACAGCTCCTCTTCCTGTCTCCAGCCCCTGTGCACTGTTTACATATTTCTTTTATTTATGTTCCCCATCTTGCCTGCTCTTCCTCCTCTGAAATCTTTGTCTTTCTTTGAGCATTAATGAGAGATTTAAAGAACTTGTCACAGTATCATTGAAGCAGATAGGCTAACACTTTGCCCACAGAGAGGGTTTGTCGTCTTGATGGGCAGGTCATTGTTAAAACTTTAGTTTTAGCTTCAGCTAGTGACACACTGGTTGAACTTCTGACAGTTTGTGTCATGATTTTTCCTGAAGAACAGTGTTGATGTGGTTTCGTCTCTTCCCCCTCAGGGAAACTGCTCTCTTTGACATGGCGGCAGCTTCTTCAGTCCAGGTGGTGACTGTCATCGAGCCTCTGATTCAGTACAGCTCCGACCTCTTCCCTGAAGGTAACCACACACTGATGCACTTTCTCTCTTTTTCCTACTCTTTCTCTCTCTCTTCCAGCCTAACCGAATGATGCAGATGGTCGCCCATCCTGAGTCTGTTTCTGCTCGAGGTTTCTGTCTCTTAAAAGGGTTTTATTCTTTGCCTCTGCTTGCCAAATGCTAATGATTTGGTGTCTGTAAATAACATTATAAAAAGAAGGTCTAGAACTTCTCTATTTGAGAGGTGTTTTGGGTTAACGCCTGTTGTAAATTGCCACTCTACAAATAACACTCACTTATTTGACATATCCTCTCAATGTAACATTAACATTCAGTTAAAATACGTAATCCATTTTTGTAGTTTTGCCATTTTATCTACTGGTTCAAGTAAGATAAATCTCACAAAGAGCTCAGATTATCAGACAAGTTGAAACGAGCAGGGCAGTGATAACAGTTTTAAAACTATATTTAACTCAATATTAGGTATGGATTAGTCTCTCTGAATCTGTTGGTCCAGCTCTGGTAATGAAACCGACAGTTTTATACAGAATATCCTATTATAAATTATTCCCAAACTGTTCATCACTTCCTCCAACCACTGTGCATCTGGAAAAAACTGCTGCAACCTTAGGCTGTCTTTACCACACTGGTGTTTTTAATATAGTGACTATACTTATTTCGAAACTCGTTACATCCATTATGATGTGTTTCAAATATAAGATTAAAGCAGAAGTAAGCGATCCGATCATTTTGGCTAACTTTCTGTCAGCCGATGGAGTTAGCAGTCCCCGCCCTCGTCCCTACGTCACCACATTCACGCGCATCCCTTGACTGCACACACAGAGAGGACCGCCCCTTTATGCAGTTCTCTCTCCTCATTGGATAAAGGTTGTAGGATACAAGGAAAGTTTTCTCCTCGGCTTACAGCAGAGCAGAGTGACTGACAGACCCGTGTTTCAGACCAAACACTCTATATAAGTGATTGCTGTCAGAAGATATAACTATTTAAGACTTATATTAACACAAACATTCCGCTTACTTCTGCTTTAAGTCTGTCAATGCATAAACTGTTGAAATGAAACAGGACGCCCCAGGGTGCTGCTGCACCGCTTCTTAAAATTGCTAATGTAACGTTTCAGAACTGAAAGTGAGCACACCCACTGCACAGGAAATGTTAACTACTGCAAAGTAGGTACAGTAGGCCGAGGTACAGCTAGGTACAGTAGGTCGAAGATGAACCAGACCAAATCAGTTGGCAATGTAAACTGTGATTAATGTTTACAACAGACGGTTTAGACTCCAGACACATGTGGTTTACACATGTTAGTTCGAAACCTGTCTGGTTCTTCTTCTTCTTTTCTGCGACATCAGTGC
This sequence comes from Trachurus japonicus, assembly GCF_045865225.1. Lineage (NCBI taxonomy): Eukaryota > Metazoa > Chordata > Actinopteri > Carangiformes > Carangidae > Trachurus > Trachurus japonicus. The sequence continues at coordinate 19,381,738 of NC_140925.1, forward strand.
ATTCTCACCTTTTACCAAATAAGACCAACTAAAGTGGGATAACTCTAGCTGTATATTCAGATCATAAATGTGTATGTTTTTCTTTGGTCAGCTGTGTCCTTTGAGATCCCAGACCTTCCTGCGCTCCTGGATGTGGCCCTTCCTGCTCCTGTTGCCCTGTCTCAGATCTCAGAAAAGGAGAAACTGAGCAGAGCGACCTCCTGTTCATCCACAACCTCCACTGGCTCCTCTTATCACACTGCTCTCTCCAAGACAAACAGGTAGCCTATAGTAAGAATTCACCGTGTATTCACTGCCGAGAGAGAAATAATAAACAGAATGACAATAATGCTAAATGGACTGTCCTATATCATCACTTAGGACACTCAGAGTAAACATAAACTTAAACCTTTGTGTGTTTCTTGTCACCAGTTCAGCGTCTCAGGACGGTGTCGGCTCCTTCCTGGTGAAGTCTGGCTCTGTGAGTCGCAGTCACACCTCCACATGGGCCAGTCCTGCAGCTGAGCCAGCACCAGCACCAACTCAACAAAATACAACATCCAGCATCTCGTCATCCCAAAACCCCAGCGCTGTTCCGGCCTCCGGTGCTTCCACTTCCTGCAGCTCCACGGTGAGCCAGGGCCCATCCCCGCTTCCCAGAGCCACTGGACCAGCACCAAACCAGGGTCCGGCCAGGAGCCCCACCCAGAAGCAGAACTCGGAGCAGAGCCAGCTGGAGCCTATTTTGGAGGCAACTCCGGACTCTCCCAGAGCTTTAGTGAAGATGAACTCTCCATTCAAACGTAAGTCTGTCAGTCCACTGAGCTGGTTGGAGGTGGAAAGGTTCCTCTCAAACAGATCCAGTATTTGAAATCTGAAAGATTAAATTCTTTTTTCAAATTGATTTAGTTACATAAGGGCGTTGTGGTTCCAAAATGTCATAACACTGTAGCACTGGGACACTCCAGATATTTGTCATTAAGTGTTTCTCTTAGACTCACAAGGGAGAGAGGTCAAAACTGCAGAAAAGCCCAGAATATCCTGACATTTATCCCCCGGCGCAGATTACATTCCCAAAACAACGATGATGCAACTATCTTCTCGTAGACTAGTGTTTTTCAACCTTGGGGTTGGGACCCCACCTGGGGTCGCCTGGAATTCAAATGGGGTCGCCTGAAATGTCTAGTAATTGATAATAAAAACAAATTACTTATAAAAATATTTTTTAAACTAATAACTATTATTTTTAAAATTATGATTAAAAACACCACACACAATCTTAAACAACTGTATTCTACACTTTCACTTTCTTGAATATAAATCGAGTTCAGTTCAAATAAAAATATCTGAGCTGGCGCATCTTGACTGACGTGCAGTCACGTGATCGTGGGGTCGCCAGAAATTTGTGGTGTCAAAATGGGGTCACAAGCCACTGTCTTAGACCATTATTGTCTTAAGTCTTTCAAACTCCGTGGCTAAAGTTCGCAACAGTGCTAAAAGTTTGGAGTCCAAACCAAGATGACCTTGATGACATCACTATGAATTACTTCATCGGGGTAAATTCCTCATTTTAAAAATCTCCCGTCAGAGCCACAGAGACCGTGTATGACAGTTTTCACAAGGTGTGTAGAAACCTTCATGACAAATAAACCACACTTCATGTGTAAAACTCTGTGGACTTCCCCCTCAGGGGTCTCAAATATGATTTTGTTGCACCAGCAGCAGCAGCAGTGGTTGTTGTTTTAGGGCAGAGGGAACAGACTGCTCTCATTATTTACACGTCTGTTCCTATTGTGTAATGTTGATTCTTTAACTTCTGCCCTTTTCCTCTGACAAAGCCAAAGTGGTGTCTTGTTGGTGCAAGTCGACAGAGAGAAAATAAATTACTGCTCGTTGCAGCCACCAGGAAGTACACAGGAAACAGGAAGAGTCAGACCACTGACCAAAATATCAACCTCTGGGGTCATGCGTCATCTCTCACATTGTTGTAACTCCCCGAGAGGCTGAAATACTTTCCCATATAAGTCTTCTCATCCTGATATGTTTGTCCACAAAACTGAAACTAGTTCCTACTTTAACTATGCTGTCATCTGATACTGTGCTGAGCAGCACTTTCCATATTTCATCATAGTTTGTTCTTCAGGTTTGTTTTTTCCATCAAAACTCACTGTTAAACAGTGCAAAAAGTCAGACAAATATCAGACCCCCCCGACACTTGAATGCAGCATAACGGTAGTCTAAACACTGATACTCATCTGAAGACCAAAATACCACATCCAGAACAACAGAATCAGATTGGACCATCTACAATTCCACAATAGCAGTACTCCACGGAGGCCTTCAGCCTGAAGTATTTTCTCACTACAGATTGACACCAAATCCACTGATTCCAATGGCTGTTCTGCAATGTGCAGTAAGTTAATTGTAATACATTAGATTAATAATTCATGCAGTGATGGGAACTGCTGCATCTAATATTGTTAACTTTTCTCAACATAATTCTCTTCAGAAATTCAGTGTAATGTGGTAAAATAATCCAACGCAAAAATGTCAATGGTCTAGTGAACATTAGCTACGTGTCATACTAGAGCATCAAAACCCTTGAGTGAATTCACCGACCCCTCGTAGGCCTAATATTGCCTAATATTCAACCTGTGGTTCTTGTCATTTGTACAGCGAAAAGATCTTTCACTCCGAACAAACCCAGCGATCAGGTGACGATTCAGTTCTCCAAACCGAAAGCCCCGGTACCTCCAAAGCCCCAGGCCCCTCCACCCCTCCCCACCACAGCCCCAGCGGCCACGGACACTAAGACCCAGCCAACGCCTCCGCCCCGAGCTGTGGGCACCAGTGTGAGAAAGCCTCCGCCAAAAAAGCCTGGACTCAAAGCGCCAAACTGTCCTCCTCCACTTCCTCCACCTTCTATAGCACAGTGAGAAAAATTACGTGTGTTAAAAGTGTGAATAATCTTGTGGTGGTTGGTGAGCAGCAACCGAAACACTTCAGTGTTTAACACCTTCCAAGACTTATTGAGTTTAACTTTCTGGTCTGTTCCATTACCGGTATCATTTATTTATTTGGCAGCTATAGGTCATCTTTTTGATTAAAAAAAAAAAAAGATAACAAAGAACAGTCAAACCAATAAATGTTGTTTTTTTTAAATGTAATGTGTATTTTTCTATAGAATACAAAATAATACTATTCATCTAAGCTTATTACGTTTTTTTATAGCCTTTGAGGCTGAGTTGGGGTTTGACATTTCCCATAGACTGTTGTTCACAGAGGAAGATGGCTGTCGTCAGTTTGATTTCACGTCCGTCACAACAGATTTTTGAAGTGATCAGCTCTGTTATTAAGGTGAATATTCACTTTGAACTGCACTTGTATCTGATACGTGAAAATACATGTAAATAAAACGCTATTCATCCTAATTAAAAACATCTTTATTGTCAATTTATATCATTGTAGAATATCATTGGTATTGACTGCAGCATATGGATGTGAATTGCACTATGTACAGCAGGTGCTCATACTGTAAGTACATATTTATAGGAGGTCAGTTGATATCTTCATGTACAGTTGTATAAAAGAACATATAAATGACAAATCTTCTATAAAAAGCAATACAGGAGTTGGACTTCATATTCATAAAAAGGTGCACGGAGTATCTATATAGAAGGTCTGCAGCATAAAATGAACAATTATATAGTTCAGGATTTAGTTGCTTCTACCAAATACCAGTCTGAACGTGTCATAGTCCCTCAGTCTGAGCAGTTTAACAGCTGAGATGTTTGTGTTCCTCTGGGTTTTCTTTGTCTGATCCTGAGATGTCAGATTTCTCATTAGTTCCCTTCTTCTTTCCTGGTAGTGTGTTCCTGAGTGTGAAGTTGACAAGAGATTGTAGTGATGCTAAAAGGTTGTAATACGATTAAATCTGTGTTTCTAATCTCCACTTTCCCTCTGTGTTCTCATTAGAGAGCCAGACTTGAGAAGAAGTGTGTAAAGCGTAAAACGAGTGACAGGCTTTGTAACTTTTACATTGAGTAATGTCGGTGTTTCCTCTACGACGTTCTCAACCACATTCTCTGGTACATCCTCACCTCCCACGTATCCTGGTTGTTTTTGGTTTCTTTTTTTTTTTTTTTAAAGTCACGACCTTTGGAAAATAAAAGTCAGTCTCACAGTCTCTCCACCTTTCTGTGCTGAGTTTGGGAACTCGCAGCATCGTGTCTTTCAGTACTTCCAGATACATTCAGCCACCGGTTTGCATCAAACACTGGACATCCTTGAAGCGTAACTGTATACAATGTGAAAAGATCCAGTAATAAAGGATACCGGGTTCAGGTTGTAGTTCTGTCAATAGAGCCAGCCTCATTGACCAGAATAAGATTTCAAATAGGGGATTTGATTGGAATTACAGAGGAATCATACATCAGAAAACAATTGATTTACATTTAATATGAAAACTTCTCCAATTTGCTCAGATCAGACTTTGATTTCATCCTCATCATCCATGTAGCTGTAGGACATTTTCTTCTTGGGCTGGCTCGTGATCATCATCTCTGAATCCGCGGCCTCCATCCTGCTCTGTCCCTGTAACATGCCCGCACCGTAATGGCGTGCGAGCACATTTGTAGCGCTCTGGAACCGCTCACTTTCCATCCCCATCCCCAACCGCACTCGTTCAGGAGATCCCATCACCACGTCTGGTACTTTAACAGAAAGCCCCAGTCCGTTCACCTCCATTACAGTCTCCTCCTCCTCCCAGTCGGCCGGGTGCGGGCTCTTACGGCCCCCACAGTCCTCCCTCAGCAGGGAATCCACGTACGAGATAGTGGCCGAGTCCATCTCCGAGCCCTCGTTGGTCAGCCCGCCCGCCGACCCCACCTCCTCCCCCTCCCAGGCGTGGCCGCTGTGCTCCTCCAGGTTGCCGTCGATCAGGCTGAACACCTCGCTCATGAGGGAGGGGCCCAGGTCGAAGGTGAAGGTGTCCAGGGAGGTGAGGGAGGGGAGGGAGTCGGAGAAGGCGGTGGTGGTGGTGGTGGGTTTGGGGGCCGAGGCCACCATGGCGGAGGAGCAGGTGGACAGGATGGCGTCGGCGGGGTCGGTCAGAGAGCCTCGGTGGATGTTAGAGGAGCAGGACATGGGGAGGGAGATGGAGGGCTGCTGGCGCTCGGAGCGGGACAGACGAGGCAGAGTGACGAAACCAGACTCCAGACCTGGGCAACACACACACACATCGAATCAGTATCATGAGATCTAAACAGTGCTATTCTGTCTGTCACACTCTATTGTATTAATTCAACATTTTGGAAAACATAAGATGAGGAAAAAACTTGCAGTGTAAATATGAAGCTATACAGCCACAGGATGGTGAAGACAGGACGTAAGGGGAAACAACTCTGCAGAAGGAGCAATACAACAATGTGCACCTCTACAGCAAATGACAACAAGACAAGCTGTGGTTTTAAGGGTGGAGAGTGGGGGGGCGTGGGTCTCAGCATGAGGGCAGCCAGGCGTAGTTCCCAAAATGATCAAGTATTGTTTTTCTATTTGTGATATTAATGATAATAAACACCAAAAAGACTGCATAAGAATGGCATAAACTGAACTGACTGGACACACAATTGATTGTTCATTCATATTATCAAACCAATTTCTGCTGCTATATGTTTATTTTCCTATTTATGACCACCTTTCTTTAAATGAAATCAAACATTCAATTATTTATTGCAGCTGTATATTTTCCTGTTATCTGCTTTGCTCTCAAGATGTTCCACATAAAATTTACATTTTTTGTATTTTATTGGACTTTAATTTTGAGCTTATAATGCAGTCACACATGCCTGGCATGGTTTAGTACATCCAACAGGGGGCAGTGTAAACCCATCTGGGAGGATCCTGTCTGTCCATGTTCTGCTCTGTGAAAGGTGAATCTTGTGCCTAACCCTGCCCGATCACTTAGTAAGTCACACACACGCACACATACACTCACACACACACTGTGCTGCCTTCATGACCCATGTGTAACAGGTAAATTACTACAGCTCCTCTCAGTGCCAGCCGAACAGGGCCAAGCGTCTGGAGGACTCTCATTTCAACTGAAGAAAACAACGTCTGATTTCCATAGATTAACAGACTTTAATAAGAAATAAGAAATGTCGAAACCAGCCTCTGAGATGTTCGATGTAAGCTTGGATAATGTCTCCCATACATGTGCCATAGACTATGGTAAGTAAGGACTGAGGAGGAAAACAGCTTCTGTTATCACTATAAAATAATTTATGTATAGCCTAGAGCACCTTTAACATTCAGTATAGGTTATATCTTATTTGTTACATGTGCATAATAAAATAATAGACTCTTCTAATCAAACCAAAGTACCAAAGCTGTTCCTCATAAAACAGCCAAGTTAAGTTAGAAAAAGAAACCAACTTTCCTTTGTGTTGTATTTACATTCACCACACACACACACACACACACACACACACACACACACACGGGAAGCCAAGCTGCGTGAGCCATGAGCATGTTGTTAATGTGGGTCTTTTAAACAGCCTCTCAGACAGCTTGTTGCCAGTTCTGTCTGGATGTCTGTGTGTTATCAGTGTGAGCGCTGCTGATTGTGAGCCAAGGTGATTCATAAGGACATCTGGGGCAAATCTGTCTCCATATTACTGGGAAGAGCTGATGAATGAGTTTCCTTGCAGCTCCACAGTTTGCAGTTAACACCAGTTAACTCATCTGACCTGACCTTTCCCATAGAAAATAAATGAGAGGAGGAGAAAAAAACTGACAAATTATTGAACTCAAGTGTCTAGTGCTTTGACATTTCACCAGGGACTGCATTTAAACAGTCTTTGAGCACTTGTAAAAGCGCGTTATAAATAAAATATATGATTATTATTATTATTTAAACTTTAAATTGCTGCTCCTGGTCACAAATTACACTCTACACACATTTTTATTGCCACAGTTGAAGGAAAACTTATTGTCTTTCACACAATGTGCTCGAAAATGGAAAGGGACTCACAGAATTTGAACTGTGCCTCCTTCAATTAGCCTACCTATTAACAATTTACAACATTTATTTTAGGTAATGAGGGTTTCCAAAATATTTACTCTAGAAACAGCAAAACATATCAATGTGTTGGGAGAAAGCCTTTGACTAAAAGGAGCTCCTGTTTTGTCACAAGTCAAAATGTGAGGACCATCGCTGTGGCAGAAAATCATCCTCTTTCTCCACTTTTTTTGTCTGCCTCTGCCTGGGGGGGTCTATTTATCGTCATGGTAACCCCTCAAGTTGCTGTAGCAACCTGAGCTTCAGGCCAGAGACACAGCTGAGACGTATTCATTGATTAGAGACTCGTCTGATATCGCTGCAGTTTGTCAACTATTATACTGATATTGGTGCCCTTGCTCCCATACATTTATATGAAGTCTCTATGTGTGTGTGTGTGTGTGTGTGTGTGTGTGTGTGTGTGTGTGTGTGTGTGTGTGTGTGTGTGTGTGTGTGCGTGTGTGTGTGTGTGTGATAGATACACAGATACACACACACAGGTAACGTTATGTAATAACACAGTGTTCTTCAACCTTGGGGTCGGGGACCCCACGTGGGGTCGCCTGGAATTCAAATGCAGTCACCTGAAATGTCTAGTAATTGATTAAAAAAAAAAATTGACATATAAAAATATTTTTTTAACTGATTGTTTTTTTTTGTTTTTTTAATTATGATTAAAAACACCACACACAACTGTATTCTATACTTTCACTTTCTCAAATATAAATCGAGTTCAAATAAAATGCAGCATATAAAAATATCTGAGCTGGCGCATCTTGATTGACACTGGGGTCTTTGGGTCGCCACAACAATGTGATGTCAAAATGGGGTCATGAGCCAAAAAAGATTGGGAACCACTGTAATAACAGATAGGATACTTATGTTAGCCTGAGTTTAAGAGGTCACTACATCTCACTCAGTAAAAACTAAGCAGGTAAAATCACCATGGCGACCTCTGAGGGCAGGCTGACACACAGATGTTTCAGACAGACAGATAGATGGATAGACTGACGTAACATTGTAGTGTAACGTCAGCTGTTAGAAAAATGTCGGCAGTTTGACAACATTTATTGCTATTTATAGTTATGTTACACTGGAAAGTCCCTGCAGCAAAAAGGCGATGTGTGTAGCTGCAGTGTGCAGAGCTGCAGTGTGCAGAGTGGCTCTGCTGGAGGAAATGTAGCCTCTCTGATTATCATTTCATAATTATTCATTAACACTGAAACATGCCTCATGACAGGCAGCCATCATGTCTATCACTCGCTAGCGGCTGACATGATGAGATGACGTGAGACAGGACAGCTGAGTGTAGGTGTGTAGGGTGTCATGTGACCTATGACTAAGGGAAAACTTGGAGGCGACCTGCTGGTCTGTGGTACGTTGTACCTCTCTGCCCCCACACTCACTTTAAATCCAGAGGTGATGGAGCCTTTCAAGCAGCTCTGCCACTGTCCACGCGCACTTTAAACTCTGCTGAGTCTTTTAAAAAGGATGTAAAGACTCTGCTGTTTCTGCAGGCTTTTAGTTAGGTGTGGCTTTTTAGGGTTTTTTGTGACAACCTGTTTTTGCTTTTATGTTTTTATGTTCTTATACCTGTTTTCAACTGTGTCTTTGTTTTATACTATGTATTCTGCTGATTTTACTGTGAAGCACTTTGTAAACCCCTTTCCGCAAACAGTGCTATAGAAAAAAAGTTTACTTACTTACTTACTCTCTCTGACCTAACATGTCAGAAGGATTCACCCCAGTTAATTGACTTATTGACAAGTGTCAACCAAACACTTGGCAGTTTTTATTTTATTTATTTTTTTAGGCAGAGTAATTCAAGTCTAACACACACACACATTAGTTACACCTTTCTATATAATTAAAAACAGATGAACTAAAATAGCACATATCCTTAATCTTAGGGGCCATTTTGGGATTTGGTGATGTAGCCTACTTTGTTTAATCCTTGAATAGCTGCTTGAAAGAAAGGATGAAATGACATCATGTGAAGACATTTCCAGTGAAGATACATTGGACTATTTTGGGAATCAAAAACACTGGTGGTGGAAGTCCCTCAGAACAAAAGCCGCTTTGAACAATTGCAAAGGGAGAAGTACGTCACAAAGCCAACAGTATCACACAAACAGAAGCCAGCAGACCATGCACAAAGCATCTTGAGAAAGTTTTTGTGATCTCTTTCATACCACGCACAGCCCCTTTGTAAAAATAATGATTTTGGCAGCTTAGAGAAACAGATTTAAACCCCTACTCACCGTAAGAGCTTTTCTTCTCGTCTGGTGTGCTCTGAGAGCTGGGGAAGAGCACTTTGGTGGTGGGACTCCCATTAGACAAGTCAATGTCCAGCCTGGGGAGGGAGATGGCATTCTTGATTATGGGAGAAACGGGGGGAGGCGGCGGGGACAGATCCTTAGATAACTCTCTGGGTCGGTTTTCGGACCCCCTCCTGATTTGACGGATCGTCCTAGAGAAGAACGCTCCGATCTTGTTGTCAGGGCTGGAGATAGAATCTGTATCCCTGTTGTTCCCGTTGGCCGTGCCGCCGTGGTTGCTGAGGAAGGAGGTGTCCCCGAACACGTCGCCCCCTCGACCCACGTGCATGGTGTGGCGGAAGTCGCCCAGAGGGGGGCTGATCATTTCCACTGTGAGGTCACTTTTAAAGCGGCGCTTGCTGTGGGAGTGCGACACCAGACCTTTAAGGCCCGACAGCTTCTCCTGAAGATTCATGGTCACAGGAACTGGATAATTCTTCAAAAACAAACCGGAACAACGTCTTGAATTGCCTTTAATCCCAAAAAAAAAAGCTGAACTTAATTCAGGTTCAACTTTTCCAGTCTCAGATTTATGTAAAAAAAAAAAAAAAAATCTGAGACAGCTCAGTAGTCCAAAGTACAGACCTAAGAAAAAAGCTCTGAAAGGTTATTCCAAGATCTTGAAACCATGTAATTTCTAAATCTGAGAAGTTGAACTCCAGTCCTGCAGCGCCAAATAGTTCACTGGAATATTATCTGTGTTTATCATGTGCAGGCCAAACTCTGTCCCACTCTTTGTAGCTTGTTGTTATGCATAGCTGGCTGAATTAAACAGACATAAATTGAGGAGAACACTATGCAGTTGTGTTCCTGGAGGTAGCCGGGCCAGTTGGAGTGTGGTCAGGTCGGCTGGCTCGCTTTGGGCTCTGGCTTTGTCGACATCAGCTCAGAAATAGGTCCAGCTGCAAACGGTTCTGCGGTCGCACCATGGAACCATCTATTGAGAGTAAAAACAAGGAAAACACATCTATCTTTAAAAAGTAGACATGGATGTATTTGATTTTGAGGGATGTTGAGAGAAATGCATGACATTCAGTGGAAGTTTCGATTCAGTGAGGGATCACTCTGCTTCCTACTCTGAATGCTGTATGTAGTTGTAAAGTAACCTCACTATGTTTTGGACAGATCCGTCTTTCCACAGGTTTTTTAGGATTTCGCGTTCCAAAGGTCCGCTGGTCTGGAACCATCTAAATTTAGACCACAGTCACTCCTCTGTGCAACAAACCAAAGTCTGCTTCTTATCCATGAAACAGGTCGACGTTCGGGGGATTCCTGCCTCCATTTGGTGCTGCTTTGTCTGGCGTGAAGGTTGCTCAAAGTTCATTTTACATTTCACTAAAAAGACTTATCACGCTTTTTAGAGCGGAGCAGCAGGCCTCATTCAGCAGACTCAGAACTGTTTATAAACAGGCAAAGTATGCTCAGCAAGATAGGAAGAGATATGACAAAGTCCTGATAAGAAAAACACTGCTGCTACTTGGCAATGCTACTACACTGTCAGTGTATGGAGCCCCGAAACTGACAAGTAGAGGCTGAAAAACTGTAGAATTATAATACACACGTAGGCCTATCATAATATCTATATTACATATTTGTCAAAGAAATAAAGTGTGGCTTTACAAATACAGTTTTCATTTAACTTCCAATAAGCTGAGAATGATTATTCCTTCATTCCTACAGGAAATAACATTAATTACTTCTATTTATCTTTCACTGCCTTAAGTTATTGTTCAACTCCACAGGTTTAATATTCTTCAGTCTTAGGTCAAGCTTAATCAATTATTAATTTCCCATTTTCCTCAATGACACTTTTTCCATTCTTGTTTTTTCATTTGAGCAAATAGAGAACTACGTGGTCGGCTAGCTTATCTGATTAAACATGTGCAGATACAATGAGAACCTGAGGTATTTATCGTCATAGCCTACAGCTCCAGTGTTATTGTATTAACTCTTGTAACAGTGGCTTCATCATTTTGGCCAAGAAGCTAAAACAAAAAAAGTTGGCTGGCAAACAAAAATTAGCTATTTTTATTGGAGGCGGAGTAGCTAGCTAGTAGAGGTTTGTCACTATCATTATTGGAAGAATTATCATCTTATTGCACCAGATCTCACCACTCACCACAACTGTGTACCTGAGATCACTTATATTTAAACAGGGCTTTACATAAACACAAGGACACAAAATAAACAGCCTCATATATGGCAGCGTGCACAGTGTTGTCTGTGTTGTTGTGGTCTTTTCAACAGAAGACGATAAGGGACAAAGGGGGTCATTGTGTTGTGTCACTCACTTGCTGTCTGACTGCTCTGTCTCTGACCAAGCTGTCTGGACTGTTGATCCATAATGTGCTTTTTTCATATCAGCCAATTAATCAGCTTATCTGCTTTTTTCCTGCTCCAAACTATTGTTATATCAGCCTTTAAACTCCACTATCGGTTAAGCTCTAATTCTTAGACCTGTCTGCACCACATTATCTAACATTAGTTAAAGCTTCTCATTACAGCTTCATATTTCTTTTTCCACTCCATTTACACTGCATTTCAGTTTGACTAACAGTAGTATTAATTTTTGTACTCAGTCTCATATTTTTGACTGGACTGACAGCCTCTCACTGCGTTTTGTCAGTTAAGGTGCTCCATACCTCCATAAGTCTAATGAATGCAGACGAAAAACGGGCCTTTTGTCAGGTGTTGTTCTTTGCCAGCAGAGTAATGGATATCCAATTCTAAAATATTTTGATAGCATAAAGCAGCCCTGACAAGGACCTCTGTTTCTCTTTAAAAGCTTTCCACTGCAGCAGCTAAATGTCGGCGGGCTTCCCACGCATGCAAGGCCCCCGTCTGGCTTCATTAATGACCTGCTATGGTTCACGACATGGAGATTGCGTCAGGTCCAAGGCAGCCCTTCTAATTTGCTGCTGACCGCAGTCCCAGGCCCTCCGCTCCACTTCCCCTGGCTGGCGTTTTAAGAGGGGCATCTGGGAGTGGAGAGGGAGGAAACACGCCACATACCAGCGCTGAGCGGAGCCATATCGAGGCTCGCAAAAAAGACGCCGGGGACCAGTATGCAGAGGTGTGATGTCGAATCGGAGAGTGAGCCTGCAGGGACCTCGTGCACGTTCCCATGAACTGCACCGAAGTGACCAGCCGCCTCTCTGATTATTAAGTATTAGCAGTGGCCTCGCTCACAGACACAAAGGCACTTGGACTCTTCCAAATATGGGAAAAGCTCTGTCTTGCTACATCAAACAAGAAAAACATCAATCTAATTGAAAACCTACAGTATTACAGGAATATGCACTGGGTCATTAATTACTGTGACTGTGCGCTTACAGAAAGCTCTGGTGTTTTGTCTCTGTGTGTAATCCCGTTAAAGACCTTTGACCACAGCTCACGGGGGGGCGCTCCCTCTGACTCCTCTTGCGTATTTGGACCCTCAGGGCAAAGCCTATTTTATCTGAACATATGCTCCTATCCAGCTGAACTGTGCTTCCCTACCCTCTGTGGACCTTCTTTGAAATTGCTCCTCTGTTTTTCTGAGTTACACAAACACAGAGGCATCAGATAAAAAACCCTGAAAGTCACCACAAGGTCAAAAAACCCCAATATTTCGGCTTTAAAAGGTAATAAGTGTAACACTATAATCCCAGTAGCAGCCTCACTCCCTGTGTCTTGGATATCAGAAAAAGAAAATGGGGGGACCTCTCAACGGGAGCATCTCAGACATACCATGGATTATCTTCTAATCCTTCATCTTCTTCATTACCCCTGGTAAGGCACCTTTTTCTGGGCACGGCCTGGCTGCTACCACCCTGGTCAGCTGGTCCTCTGGTTCTGAGGGGGGAAAAAAATACAGAGTGAGTTTTGAGGGAGAAAAAGTAGAAAAAAAAGTTTCAGTTTTACAAAGTGGAGTGAAGGGGGAGGATGGCAAACCGGGACAGAAATGCTGATGAAAGAAATGATGCAGAGAAACGTGAGAGAGAGAAAAGGTCAGATGAGGAGAGGAAGCAAAGGGAGGAATAGTGGAAGAGGGAGGACTGAGATAGAAACATAACAAGAACCGTCATCTCTGATATCACAATTATTACGTCTTGTAGAGTCTCAATGTTTAAATTAAATGTATCCTTTTCAGGTTAGATGCTTTTATCCTAGCCTTTTTTGGATTTTAGGTTCCATTTTGGTTCCTTTAACAGACAATGTGAAACCTGTCTGGATTCAGTGAAACCTCTTTTTCTATTGCAGCCCCAGATTGTGATAAAAATGAAAAGCATTACTTCTTTAAACCTTCGTTCTTACTTCGGCCTTGAGCTCCAGTTCTAAGTTGCTTTCTTTGGGCAAGTCCCCATTCAGGGGGTTTCGGCGCATTCATACATCACAGACAGGCTCAATAAAATATTTCCATGTCACTATGTAGAGCATTTGCCTGAGGTGGCTTTGCTGGATATAAACCAGAGTAACCACAGTTTAATAGGAGCCGTGTGTGTTGTCTGTTGTGTGTGTGTGTGTGTGTGTGTGTGTGTGTGTGTGTATGTGTTGCGTATGTGTGTGTGTAAGCAAAGACATTCCTGAGCGGAGCATCGGTCGGTGGAGTCTTTCTCTCGATTACGACCATCAAACATCCTTCTTCTCAACCTCAGTGCTGATTGAAACCACGTTTGGGTTTGAATCTCCATTTTCTCTTTCATTCTCTTTCCTCCTCTCTCCTCACTTTCTTTCTCTCTCAGTCTTTACCCTCTCATTTCTTGTCTGTCATTGCCTTGTAATATTGATTTTCTTCTCTTTGATTGTCTCTCATTCTTCTTTTTCCATGACTCTTTATCGTTGTTTCTTTCCCCATTTCCCCTCTTTCCTTTTCTGCTACTTTTTCCCATCTCTCTTTCTGCCCATGTTTTCTTTGCCTTAATTTATTTTCTTCTTTCTCTTTCATGCCTTTTCTTTGATTTCTCTTTGAGTGTGATGACTGACTGAAGGAGGCTGAAACAGCTTGACTACAACAGCTGTTGGGCCCACACACACACACACAAACACATAATCTCTACTTCTGATGACTTTAACTCAGAAATGTTTACTCTCCTACAGTTTGTCTGTAGTTAAATCAGCAAAAAGGACTTTGTGCTTCATCACACTTCTTCCCCTCCCTTCTCTCTCTCTCCATCTCCTCTCATGCCCTTCACTCACTAACCCCGCTAACCAGGTGAACAAACATACAAGATAAGGCCACATTTTTTAGGCTCACCCTTTGACTTTCAATTACATTCCTATTTTCGCCATCCATGCTCGGTCTGAATCCAAGCAAAACACGGCTACACTTCCTCCTTATCCAAGAAAACATTTTCATGCTTCAACAAATATCCATACTCTCTGAGGCTCTCTGCTTCCTGCATCTGCTGAAACCGACAGTCCCAATTTGCCCTCTTTGTTTCCTCTCTCCCTCTGTTTGTATCTTTTCTGCTCACATACATAAACTCATCTCTCCAAATCTCAATTTATTTGATATTTCCCATGCTACGGATATTTTAAGAACGTTTTTAAACGATCAGTTTACCTGTCAAGTTATGAGAGCAAACAGACACTAAAGCCACACTTTATGATAATATCACCTGATCTTACCTTATCACAGAGGTATTGTTTTTGTTTCTATGTCAGCTGATGAGAGATAACAGTGCCAAAATGCCAGACGTAACTGATGTAACCTAGATATAGCATCACTATACCGAACTTGTCCACCAGAGGGCAGCGACATTTATCATCAATTTTAACGGTAGAAACGACAAATGCAGCAGATTTTCTCAGGTTTAGCTAGCAGGCTAGTACTTAAGGGGGTCATTCCTATGTTCCCACAGCCCTATGTTCCCACAGCCTTATGTTCCCACATTTGTAACGTTTGTTGTCACTGAAAATTAGGCCCTATGTTCCCACAGCCCTTTGGTCCCACCATTGGTTGGGTTTAGGCAATGAAGAAAAGAGTTGGTTAAGTTTAGTAAAAAAGACCCGGTAGAGGCTAGACAGGCCAGATAGATAGAGTCCAGATAGGTAGAGACTAGAGAGTCCAGTGGGAACGTGGGGCCTAATTTTGAGAAAAATCTTAGAACTGTGGGAACATAGAGCTGTGGGAACATAAGGCTGTGGGAACATAGGCATGGACCCTTACTTAAGCTATCATTAGCTTCAGAGGCTGGACTTAAATATGGTTATGTCCAAGTCCGTCCTTCATTTGAGTGATCCACACTGAGTAAAAACTTTGCAGGCTATTGACTGGTGTAACCCTGCAGGATCACAGCTGGCCACCAGCATTGGTAATCATTGATGTTTGGGGAACATAGGCCACATGTCAAGAACCAAAATTCAATGTCAGGACAATGTCTGATGTCACTGTCAACTGCTATGTGACATAAAGTGCAGATGACTGCTGGTGTTGATAATTTGTTGGTTTGCAGTTGTGTTATTAAGCAACTGAAGACCTGTGTCTGCCAACTGTCTCAAGCTCGTGTCCCATCCTGGACAAAACCCAACATCTGCTAAAAATCACAATGTCAGTCAGTTAGACAACACTGGTTCTTAAAGTCAACCTGATTCTCATTTCCAACCTACTGCAAGTTTAATGTCTGTCCAACATTATGTCTCTGAGGTTTTTGTTTCACATCCAGATTTCAATATAGTTTCAGAGAAAATGGGGAAAGTTGGGGACTCCTACAGCTGGGGAAATTTTTACAACTGTTCAAATCAGTCATCTCAAAAGTTCACACGATGTCAAATTTTGGACAGCAGCCAATCAACAAACAGACTTGATCTGCATTTAAAACTGTAAAGCCATTGGTGCACATAGCCTACACAGTCCACTAAATATCAAATGTAACTTTCTTATTACACCTTAGACTATAAGTACTTGGACAGAAATTGTTTGCCCCCAGTTTTCTCCTTGACCTGCTGGTTGTTGACCAGTAATCGATCAGTCCAGTCTCTTAAAACTCAGTTTATTCTTTAACTGGAGGTTTCAATCACGTTGTCAGATGAATGAGTTGTGGCCATTTGGTGATGACAGACCATGATGGAGTAGTTTTCCCAACATCAGCATGTGTGGTCAAAAAAAAAAAAAAAAGCCAGGCAACCCTGTGGTGTGAAAATAAATACAACAGCCCGATTCAGAGTTCGCACCTAAGCAACTGACCCCTTCCAGGTTGGTTGCGTCAATGACACCCAAAGGTCACGAAGGGTTCCCCTTAGAGGAATGTATAACTCAGGTACAAAAAAAAAAAAGAAAAAGACAAGAAAAACCACAGGGAACGTCTGCACTCATTTACTTAATCAAATGCTTTGAAATGTAGTGTATCATTAGTATAAATCATATGAGGGGGATGTACAGGAAACATATTACACGCATGTGTTAATCATCAGCTGCTGGCTGAGTCGAGTGCATAGGCTACAGGAGACCGACATGGAAATATCAAAGCATCTACTCAAGGAGGATATACTGTACGCCTACTCTGGAGAGACTAACCAGGGGAATTACAGAGCTGGTCCAACATGAAAAAGTCACAGTGAATAAACCAACACTAAGGAAGACAGGAGCCATCACTGCATGATGTTTATTGGATTTTGTCTTATTATCACTGAAGCAGACTGGCTTTTTATTGATCACCCCTGTGCGTGTTTGTTTATTGGCAGGCTTTGGCCGGCCAACAAGCTCTTCTATCAGTGTGTGCGCGGCATTTCACATGGTGGCCTCCCTCGTGGCTCACTATCGGGTTGTGAGGGTCAAAAGGCCACTGCCCCCAACTTGTAATGAGTCCAACACTGAGCTGCCTGTTTGTCTCCATAATTAAAACACTTGAAGGCCACCAACTTCAACTTCAACCATGTCATGTTCCCCTGAATCTGAGCACATCCCTCTACATGTCAGTGGCATGTATGGAAACAGATAGTTTATGTCATGTAACCGCTGTAATTACAAGGCTGAGTGATAAAAATCAAAGCACTGCCAGAGCTTATTCTGACCAAGGTTGCCGTGGGGAAATAGTAATGATATACTGCTGCCTCTGGAGCTGAATATAAATACGCTGCAGAGCAGATTGAGTTTCATGTCGTCTGAGAAAAGACTCACAACACTGAAACAACTTTTACAGCAGCATAATACAGTTTGGTCATTAAGGCAATGTCTGATAACAGCTTAGTTTCGGTCAACACTTTTTCAAATCTTAATGGTTTCACCTTATCTGAATGTAGACCTACTGTGTTTGCTTAATTTCTCTGTCAAGCAGGAGGTTTTTCCTCTGAGTGACTTATGATTTCAACTTTTCTCAATAGAAAAAAACCCAACAAAAAACCCAATTATCATTTATCCTCCAATAGGAAACCAATACTAGATCAACAGGCAACTGACCAGTTATTTTTAAAGTTATGCACACTCAAACAAACAAACAATAGTAAGAGTCAGAAATTAAGAAACAAAGAAAAACACACAAAAAATACAGAAATCTCTAGACGTCTTGTGAATATTATGGGATATCTAGGTTATAAATATCTATGAAATTACACTCTAACTCTAACGTCTCCATAGATTCTCAAATTACAGCAAACATAGCCTATTCAAAGTTTTCACATGAAGATTTCAGACAATAAAAAGTGCTATAAAGTCCACATGAACTTATAACTGAGCACTGAATCTTTGTGATTCTCTCTGAAGGAGTTTAATGTCAAATCTGAAAATAAACTCACCCAAAGAAAAATGAGCTCCGGAGAAAAAAAAAAGGAGACCGGTTGACTCCACTTTAATAATCTTTCCAGTGGAAATGCAATAGAGGCTGGTGTGGTCCGAGCGAGCCGCTGGTGCAGCCGGACTGCCCCGCTGGTGCGCCGGGTGTGTGGTGCGGCAGCAGCGCCGGGGATGAGGAAGGGGGCGGGCCGTGGATCAAATACCAGTGAGGCCGTCAGAGGACCACACCGGGGGCTCCCACACTAATTCACGCTTCAACTTGGTGTCTCTCCCCACGACATGCCAATTGACTCGTCCACGCTATTTGAGGCAACAAGTAAACATGTCAGTGGCGCTGTTCTTGTTGCCAGCCGGAGCAGGGGGCGCTGTGACTGAGTGTCCCCCCACCTCAATGCTTCACTATGACAAAGGGCTGGACCTGAGCTGACCTGGTCTTAGTGCATTTCATAACTGAGTAAAGTTATTATTCATGTGGGAGTTTTCAATAAAGTTCTTGAAATAGTGTGATCATCAAAGGAGTAGGAAAAAAACCCACACTCATGTCAAGTGCTGATCATCAGTGTAGGATCAGCTGAGGGCCGGCTGACTTTTACAGGGAAACACATAATTATGAAATTGTTTCATGATGACTGTGTCTCTTACTGTAGGTCTACAACAAGTGACCACAATTTGACTTATGACATATGACTCAATTTGAACACAAACGTAACACTGGCTCTGACCTCCACTGAGGCTTTTATGAGCCTTAATCTAACCCAAATGAAACCATATCATTAACTTCAATCTCTGAGCTACCAACCATATGTTGATAGTAGGCCTATTAGGAGTGGTTATTGTTAAAGAATGAATGACTCAGCATTTTGGGAAAAGCTTTGACACTTTATTTCACTCAGTCGTGAAGGTACAGCTAGGATAGACTTACAGTTTAGTATTAGCTTGGAAATGATGAACGGATAGCCTTGTTGTGTCCAAAGGCACCTCTTACACAAATTACCATTTTACATCTCATTTGCTTATTAACTGTAATAGATTGTTTCTGTAGAGATGCTGATAAGGGGATTTTCTTTAAGCTGGTTCAACCAAACCATTGTATGGTGGTTACAGCTTCATATGTAATGGATAGGCTACACATGATAGTGGTAGGCTATAAATCATTTTAACTCTTAGCAAGAAATCTGATAAGGAAACTTTCCCAAATGTGCAGCTATGACTTAAAGGGATAGTTCAACGTTTTGACAAATCCGTCTATTGCCATAATCCCTATAGTCATAGCAGTAGGTTCATTACCTTTAATTATCTGTGCATGTTGTTTTGAGATCAGCGGGGCAGAGACGTGAGCTGCTCAGTGAACACAATGGAGGTGAATGGTAAAGGTCCGCTGTCCCTCAAAACTCATCAAATACACAATTCAACAAAACACTCTTGTGGAGTTGTTTTCAAGGCAAATGCGTTGCCGGAACTACATTCCTGACTTGGCTGCTGGGCGGAGTGATTTCAAAAGCGCAAGTAGTTCTGAGTATTTGCTTCATCTGTCATAATGTTACATGATTATACATGACTATAGGGATTATGGCAATAGGCGAATTTGGCAAAATGTTGAACTATCCCTTTAAGTCTGACTGCTATTAGATTTAACAGGTTAGTTCAATGTTGTGTTTACAATAATTTGTTGATTCATTATTGCACCTATAATATTTTACTGTTATAACTGATCAAAGTACTTAACACAAATGCTTTTTGCTACACAGCCAGTGTTTTTCTACCACATGTGTATCAGTGCTACATGGAGGCAGTTTACGGTTCAGTATAATGCCCAAGGACACATCAACATGTGGTCAGGAAGAGCTGGAAATCGAACCACCAACCTCCCGCTTGGAGACAGTCCACTCTACCTCCTGAGCCGCTGCCAACAATACACAGGAGATGTGGTTTTAAAACCTGGTTAAAAAAAAACAAAAAAAACCCAAATTGCCTGGAAACAGTCTGAACTGAAATCCTGATGGGTTGAATTCAGCATTTCAGCCATTAATTAAATGAGCTGCTCCAGGACTGACTGCTGCAGAACTTCACCCAACACTCAAGACAGCAGCAGCAGCAGCAACAACAACAACAACAACAACAACAACAGCAGCAGCCGTCTGAGGTGCAACCCCATAAAGTGCACATGTCCATGGTCCCATGCTGACCTGCCCAACAGGAAACAGAGCCTTATCAACAGGAACAGAAGCATCCTCAGCCCGTCCTCAAAGGCTTGTAACAGGCCTGTCTGTCGTTAAAGCTCAGAGGTGGCCTGTTAATCTGCCAGCATTCACCTCAGCCGATGACACCGCAGCCACATGCCACTTCTGAGTGAGCTACCACACTTCCCCTGGTGCCACACACACATACACACACACACACACACACACACACACACACACACACAAACATTCATGCTATAGTGCTCACACGTAGGCAGGCGGAAGTAAACACAGTCACACACAATCTGGAAAGCCACTGTCATTCACTGCTATAGACAACACCCTTCCTCATTTCACACAAGCCTCAGTGAGCCTGTCATTATGTGTGTTTTTCTTAAAGAAAGATTTTGTTTTGTGGTTTTGATTTTCAGTGGTTAAAATATACGTACATAAAGTTAACTTCCTCTTGCCTGGCTCCCACTATACCTTAAAGGGATAGTTCAACATTTTGGCAAATTGGCCCATTGCCATAATCGCTATCGTCATAGCAGTAGGTTCATTACCTTTAATTGTAGGTGCAAGCTATTTTCAGTACGGCGGAGCGCAGTAGCTGGCTGCTCAGAGCTACGCTATGGAGGCTAAGGGAATTTCTTGGTTTCCCTCATTAAACTCATCAAATTCAACATCCCAAAACTCCACAGCGCTTTTGTAGACAAGTTGTGACCTGCACAACCACCACGCTATGAGATAATGACGGAACGATACGAAACGGAGCCGTTTTCGAGGTAAATACAGGGTAAATACGGAGACTGCTTGCTGAAAAACTGTCCCTGAACGCAACGCGCATCAGCGGTTTTGTATGAATTTACCTCGAAAACGGCTCTGTTTCGTATCGTTCCGTCATTATTTCATAGCGTGGTGGTTGTGCAGGTCACAACTTGTCTACAAAAGCGCTGTGGAGTTTTGGGATTTTGTATTTGATGAGTTTAATGAGGGAAACCAAGAAATTCCCTTAGCCTCCATTGCGTAGCTCTGAGCAGCCAGCTGCTGCGCTCCGCTGTACTAAAAATAGCTTACACCTACAATTAAAGGTAACGAACCTACTGCTATGACTATAGCAATTATGGCAATGGGCCAATTTGCCAAAATGTTGAACTATCCCTTTAACTAAGATCTGTCGTTTAAAGGTCTTGGTCTGCAGCCTGTTGCTGGGGGTAAAAAAAAAAAGTTTTTACCAGCATTTCTAAATCCAGGTTTTATATTACAGTAATTCTAACAAAGTGTCAAAGCAATCAGTTCACAGAGAAATGCACACAGCCTGTGTTCAAAAACTGTGCCTTAAAACAAGAGGTCAGAACTTCTGCAACTTAGTGATGTCACAAAAAGCAGTCCCTGCCCACCCAACCTTGCAGGATTTGATTTTGGGATTGTTTTGGATTGTTTCACATGATCAAAAATGGTCATCCAATCATATTAGAGGCTCTATGTTACAACTGGCTGATCCCAGACTTGTTATTGCTATAAAGCTACAACGACATAGTTTTTGGCCATTAAAACCACAAATACATCTTCATACGGATATCAAAACTTCAAATAAAACACCAGAAGAGTGCAAAGATATGGGGCCTGTAAAAATCATGTTTTCAAATGTTGTGTTCAGTTTGACAGTTTTAACTATTCAATCAACTTTATTATTCAAGCATGTGCAGATTCATGGTTTGTTTAGTTTGTAAAGAGCTGAATGTCCTTTAAGCGCAGACACTGTTTAATACACACCTCTAATCTGTATATACAGTGGTAGAGGGCATCTGAGGATTAGTGTGTGTGTGTGTGTGTGTGCATTCCACGGTTGAGCATGTCGTCAAACAGCACGTCTGTATTTGGTTGTCTCCTGCTGCCACCGCTGCCCACACTCCTCGGGCGTGAAGTGCCAGCTTCAACACAGATTCATTTAACTCAGCCAACAACCAACAGACCAGCGCAGTACAGACCCGGCCAGTGCAGTCCTTTCAACAGACCCATCAGATGACGTTCCCTTTCAGTGGTTTAAAAAAAGCTGCCAACCAGTTTCCAGTCAACGGGCCACACACAGGCTTTTGTCCGGGTTTACATCATCTCTCATTTTAACATTCCTCATGATAACCATTAACTAATGCGTCAGGATATAAGCAGTCAGCTAACACAGTCAGACGTCACTGAATATCAGAGTCTGTCTCGTTCAAGGTTAAACTGGGTGATATCTTATATTTTTCCTCTTGTTAACACCACTAATGATAGAAGCAGAACAATCAATTGTACTACTACTAACATGTATTGTCTTGTAGCCACACCTAATAAAGCTTATCCTTTGTTAAAAATAAATACAATGAGGCAATAAAAAGCGGGCCACACCCTCGCATTGGGCGACTTGTTCCTTCATCACATTGTTTTCCTGCTGGAGAAAATAATAACAGTGTGTAAAGTGGAATCACTTGTGTTGAAGTATAGCTCCTGATTGTAAATTCATCTCAGTTTTACTTAGGATTTTCGCATCTTTCAGCTCATTGGTTTGTTTTTTGTCGATTTGACTCACTCTCACGGTCCCCAGTTCAGGTTTCATGAGGAAACTTCTCAGTGTAAAATGCTCTGATAAACTCACTGACCACAACCTGTTCTGCACCAAACAGTAGACAGACAAAGTTAGTGACCAGCTAATAAAAAGCACTCTCTCATAGCTAAAGAGTGAGATTCTCAGGAAGCAGTGGAAACCATTTCAATCAGGAGGAAGAATAAAAGAAACACAGGTTGTGAAATATGATTACATTTATTATGTACAAAATAAACTTTGGCACTTAGACTCCACAAGAAGTAGATTGGCTTAGAAAACTGATCAATGGACGTGAAGTTTGCATCTAAAGAAGACTTCCCCTGGGCTTAGACACTGGTGGTGGTGCAGAGTAGCCTATGGTGATGCCTTCTGTCGTGGATTAAGATGGTCTGCATCTTGATTGAGGTGGTGAAGGGGGGTTGTGGCTAGATGGTGTACATGAACTGCAGGAAGTGACGTAGAACCTCACCAAAAATCGTTGAGAACTCCCGACTGGTTAGGTTTAGTAAAACTGACATGTACAGGTGTAAAATAGGGGGGGGGGGGGGCAAAAAGTAAGTGAAGCCATTGGTTGGGTTTAAGCACAGATAAGTAAAGATTGCATGTTGTCTATGACGTCACTTCCTGCAGCTCATGTACTCCATCTAGCAACAACCGTGAAGGGGTGGAGGTGGGCCCTGAAATTTCTTGGGCTGAAATGACAGCGGGATGACAGCAGAAAGAGATATAGAGCACTTTTGGACAGCTAACGACTGATTGGTGAAAGAGAGAAGGTGTCAGATGTGATTGGATTAAAACAAGTGATGAGAGGTGGAGCAAAAGGATAAAGCAGGACAATTGGTTGGTGACTCAGTGAGCATGCCCAAAGAGACGGTCTTCCTGGCTGAACTTTCGCTAAGTTTCATATAATAAATACCAGTGTTGCTTTACTGTTTGATATAGAAACATTTTGTTATTGCAACTTTCTATGGCAGAGGAAGTGTTTGTCTTGTGGACCTACATTGGCCTTTTGTATAAGACTACTCATTTGTGTGTTTTCTAACCACTCCCATGGGTGGACCACCCAAAATAAAACTATATGAGAAGCACCTGAATGTAATTGTTCAAATCATTGACCTGACGAAGAGCCAGTCACTTGAAACATTGTCTCTTTTAATATGTAGCCCTTGAATAAATATATTTTCTATTTCGGGATCAGTATAGTTTTAACAGTATTTAAAACTCTGTCAACCTGGATTATGTTATATTTTGTTATTGCAAAATATTAGTGGATATTGTATCATAAATATGTTTTAGTAAATCTTACTGACCTAACATGTCTATCAGGATTGATTGATTGATTGATTGATTGATTGATTGATTGATTGATTGATTGATTGATTGATTGATTGATTGATTGATTGATTGATTGATTGATTGATTGGTTTAGTCACAGATAGACTTCAGCCTTGTAACTATAATCTAACCTTGACTCAATCAAATCTCCTTGTTCTCTGAAAATGTTCGGATGTTTGACTCACGACAGCAGTTTTTAAGAAGTGCTTTCATGTTGCCTTGGTAACAGGTCCGTGTTCGAAGTCTTTATATAGCTAAATGTCCTTGTTGTTTGAAAAGAGAGATTTCCTTTCACTGAAATGTATCTGTGTAACTGATTATTGTCCGTCAGTCCTGGCCATAAACACATGGACTGACCGATCACTTGTGTAAAATTGTGTTTAGTACAAATATTGACTGATGTGGAGGTTTTGCAGTGGCGTCATGGCAACATGGGGTTTTTTTTTTAGGTCTTGTGTATTTTTCTGCAGACGTCTTGGTGTTGTCCTGCCCTCTCAACTTTCTCAACCACTGTGTGACTCATGTGTTTGACTTCACAATCATTTGTTCTTACACTCACTGTCTTGTCTTCGAGCCTGTTCGTGTCTTTGTTCAAGCAAAATATTATTCCTGTTCGTTCTGCTGATAGGGTCATTTGTTGGTTTCTTTTTTTTTTTCCACAGATCAGTTTCCCAAGCTTCTCAGCTCTCCGCTGCCGTACTTTTATTTCTTTTGCACAATCTCAAATCCTCCTGTCCATCTCCCTGTTCCTGTTTTTTTCCTCCTCCTCCTCCTCCTCCTCTCTCTCCCAGGCTTTCTTTGCATCCCTCTTCTCTCTCCCCTTCACTCCATCCCAAGATAAACAACCTCTGTTCTGAGGCATGTCAGCTATTTGTTCAAAAAAGCTCACAAGTTTTTGGATTGTGTTCAGAGCTGGGTCCCTAAAGGGAGGCAAGATTACAAATTTAGTGCTTTTTCACAATCTCTCCCTCTGTTTTTCATTTTTCTTGGTCCACGCTGTTCTTTTTTTTCTTTCTTCCAACTCTCTCACGACTTGTTCATCTCACACTTGAAGCTTGGTGATTCCCAGATTCGTCAGATTCGAGGCCGCGTTGCCACATTTACGTTTGACCCTCTGTTCCAGCCGGTTGGATCATACAGAGTCCTCAGATTCCCTTCGTGTTTGTTACACGCTGATTTATTTTCTGTCGGGAACTTTCATCACTCTCCTCTGATTAACACAAGCAGAACAGCAGTTCTCATGCCTCTGGGCAGCTTGTGTCAAGTCCCTCTGAGAGTCACACACACTTAAATACACACACACGCACACAACACAATGATTTTCAGGCAAAACACTCCCAACTTGGCATTTGCTTATCACACACTTGTTTGGAAAAGCTTTTCAGAGTAATGACCTGAAGTGGATGTTCCTCCGATGACAAGGATGCATGTAAGTGTGTGTGTGTGTAGTGTGTGTGTTTGTATGTGGCACAAGAACACAGGACGTTCAGTACTTTTCCTGTTTTTTTTTTCTATGTGTGGTCTCCAGACTTGAATGTTTGTCTGCCCCTTCTATTCACCACCAATTACATTTCTTGATCCCAGCATTTATCTTATTTTCTCAAACATATCATGTTATCCCCATTTTAAACTCGTGATACAATACACTTTTGAACTTTTCAATTTTATGACACACATGACACGCCTACACTGACACCAACACATACACATACACATACACATACACACAGTCTGTGATGTAATCTGACACACAAATTTAAGATACATTTCATTTCGGTCCTTGAAAACACACACACACAGACAAAGACGCCCACTTCTGTGCCTATCCTGCTGGTGTCCCATGCTGAGCTCTGCTTCTTTTTATGTCCCTGCACACACACACACACACACACACACACACACACACACACACACACATATACGCACTACAATACAGCGGCTGTGTTTAGACTAGGCCACCATTCCTATATGGAGATACAGATCACTGTTTTGCTTTCCCGAGCATGATGAAGGGGTAATTATATCTAACCAGAGGGAAAACAACAGAGGGATAGAGAAGGAGAGGGAGAGAGAGTAAAGGAAAGAGTGGTTATTGGATCAGACGAGAGAACCAGAAGACGGGAGGACAGAAGCTTCGCCCGTCATGGGTCAAATTGACCCGCTGATTGTTTTTAGACCTCAATCTTTTCCCTGAAGGCACCACAGCAGCACTGATGGTGAAAAACACATTCACATGCTTGTTTCTGACAAAAACAAATCCAACCCCCCCAAAAACAGTCCCCCTGTCTCATAAATAGGTGTGTGACGACAAACGACAGCGTCTCTGACGTGCTTGTTAACTGCTCACTGTGATTTACTCTGTGTCTTGAGGGTGTCAGAGCTGCTTGTCTGGCTTCTACCAGTCCGTCTGTGGCTTGTTGCCTCTGCGGCTTGGGGGAAGAGAGAAGATTCAACCGTGGTCCTTTGTCAGCTCAAGTGTGCAAATGATGTGTGATGCGTTTACTGGAACAAATCACAACTTTTTTTTGCCCTGGAACGAGGATAATTTTCCCCCCCCTCCTTTAAACCCTGACAGCACAGCAGCATCATTTATCATGGCTAAAGATGCAGACAACAGATTGTTCGCCAAACTTCCCCTTATAGCTGTTATGGTTTGTCTCTTGTCTCCTGTTTTATTTTGAAGTTCCCTGTGTCCTCCTGTGTCTTCCTGTGCTCGCCCTCCTGTGATGACCTCATGTGTCTCACCTGTGTTTGATTACCCCACCTGTGTCTCGTTTCTCCTTTGTGTATTTTACCTCGGTGTTTTCCCTTTGCTCTCAGTTGGTGGGTCTGTTCTCATCCTCAGTGTTTCTGTGTTTGTGCCTGGTGTTTGCCTGCCTGCGTGTGTGTTAGTAACTCTCCAGATAGCTTAACATTTACAAAACACATGGCTCTCATATTAAAACTCCTCACAGGACATGTTTTAAACTGTCAGAGTGCTCTCTGCTGTGATACATGTTCAAGGTTTTCCATGTTAAACTATGTTGACAGTTTAAAGAGGAGGAACTTCGCTTCGCTTTAGACACAGATGCAGGAGTTTGTTGTTCACTAGAAGATGTGTCAGAGCGGTCAGCGCAGTAATTTGTTAAAGTTGTTTTTTTTAGCTTGTAGCTGGCAGCAACTGACACTGTTTGCTAATGCAAACTCTCACTTTCTGGACCGACCGGGTTTCGGTATCAAGATGATTCAAATAAGGAATCTGTCTGGCAATTGGCAGAAATGTCAAAAGTTAGTATAGTTAGCATCTTTCAGTTAATTGTAACTTTTAGTTGTAGCACAGTATTAGAGGCAGTGCTAATGTAAATGTCCTGTACACCTTGTACTGACAGGTTTATTTAGTCTGCCCCTGTCTGTGCTAGGTGATGGGGTTGGTTTCTTAGATTTGCATCGTATTCTGTCTGCTGGTGTTTTTATGAGACTATCATTGGTTCACTGCAGTGATCATTCACTGTTTAGTTCACTCATCCTGTATTCAGGGGCGTTGCAACAGGCAACCCAGACCGATTGCCGTGGGCCCCGAGCTGGAAGGGGGTCCCCAGAGATGGCTGACATTGGTCAATATCAGTGACACAACTTGAAACCCCCTTAGACACTGACAGCTCCCTAGGTGGAGGGGCTGGTGTCAAACGCATGTATTTGCAAATTAAAGGGATAGTTTAACATTTTGGCAAATTGGCCCATTGCCATAATCCCTATAGTTTTAGTAGTAGGTTCGTTACCTTTATTTGTTGGTGCAAGCTGTTTTTCGAACGGCGGAGCAGAGCCACGAGCTGCTCAGAGCTACGCTACGGAGGCTAATGGGATTTCTTGGTTTCCCTCATCAAACTCATCAAATACACAATCCAACAACTCAAACGCTCTGGTGGACAAGTTGTGACCTGCACATTCACCACGCTATGAGATAATAACTTAGCGTATGAGACAGAGTTGTTTTGGAGGCAAATTCATGCAAAACTGCTGGTGCGCGTTCACGTCGGGGGCAGTTTTTCGGCAAGCAGTCTCTGCAATTGACCCGAAGAAAGAAGAAACACTTTTTTTTTGTTAAAAATGAAATTATTAATTATTTATTGGGTCTCTTTTAGTTCTTAAAGGTGAACACATACTGTTTGAAAATAAACACATTAATCAAAACTTGTTTTTTGTAAATAGCCAAAAGGGATAATGTTACAGTGAAATCAGATCTTAACATTTTTCCAGATGATGCTCGGACTAATTTAAGCTTAAGCAGGGGGTGCTTTCAAGGGTGCTGTTTCTGTGCCTAACCTCTGCAGGAGTCATAAGCTGGGTGAGGATGTTAACATAAATCTGCAAAGATTGCAAGATGCAAATAAGTCTTCAATCAACTCAGAGAGCAAATTATCTTAATTATCAAGCTGCATAACCACACCTGCTTTTGTCTCCCTAAGTCTAAGATAAGGGAGCAGCTGATTTTAAGATGACTAAGAATTCCAATGGTAAACCTGCCACTGTTATTGACGCAGTGCAAGAGTGATAACTAAGGGCAACACTTGTTGAGCTGTCAAATGCAATGTCAGCTGATGTCAAACTCAGATTTGAAATGCTGGCGATAGGACAGAGGAGGAAAAGGGAGGAAGGTGAGGAGAGGAAGTCATGGCGCAGTAAAGCCTGCACAAGAGAGACATGGGGGAGGAAAGTGGGAAACGAGTGCATTGAAACAGGATGAATATTTTACAGACAGAACGCGGGGATGTCTTTCCAGGAAATTACTTTCACACAGTGCAAACACCTGCCAGAAACGCTGAAATCATTTCCAAGCGGCGCAAGCCCAAGAAATTCAGCCAATTACCAAAGTCATTTTCAAAGAGATCTCTGTGAGCTAGCCGTGAACTGTAACATATTTTCATTTGAGAACCAAGACATTTTCAGGTAATGAACAACAGCCCTCTGAAATTATAAGTAATGGTTTGGAAAGAGTTTCCCTCCCAAATTGTGCTGCAACATTATAGAGTTATGTACTGTTATTATGTATGTACTTACAGGAATAGTTGTGTTTTGGGTGGATTTTTATAATGTTGCCTCTAAACACGCATGGTTTAACCTGAAGCAGGCTAATCTCAGCAGTCAGAGTGCTGAGACATTAAAAAAGCAGCCGTTTCTTCTCACTGGTAAAGCTGGACAAAAGTCAAATCCCCCAAATATCCAACTATGCTTTTTAAGTAGTACAGTGTCTTTTGTGTGAGCTTTGGACACCAAAGCAGACAATCTTCCTGCCAACAGACAGTTTTACAAAGCACAAATTCTCACTTTCAAACAAAACCAAACTTAATTAAATTCAAATTCTCAGTCTTGGTAATATGCTCTTTTTTATCGCAGTGGTGCGTATTAAAAATGGGGGAGTGAGCACCAGTTAGTAAATCCAGTTTCTAGGGCCTGATCCGCTCCCCAGTGGCCGGACTGGTTTAAATTAGGCCTCTCCAACCTTCAGTGGCCCGTCCGCTAATTTGACTCCTAGAATAACAGCAGCTACTGTGTTTTTCAGGAGTCTGGAACCGAACGTCCGTCTGGGGAGTCTGCAGTGGACACAGGTGCTCGCTCGTTCTCTCTCTCTCTCTCTCTCTCTCTCTCTCTCTCTCTCTCTCTTCTCTTTTCCAGTCTCCCTCCCTCCAGGATTGTGGGTGAATTATGTGTTCAGAAGGGACTGTTTTACTATTTTAGAAAAGAAAATCCCAAATGTCTTGTTTCCATCAAGACTGTTTCCTGGTCGGATCTTTTCTCTCCAGTCTGTCTGTGGATTTGGCAGCGTATGTGTGTGTGTGTGTGTGTGTGCGCACTCTTGAGGGGTATGTTTTGTATATATATAGGTACCACTTACACGTACAGTGTGCATGATGAGTGCATGTCTGGTGCAGGTAATCCCCCTCAGATGATCAATAACAATTTACTGACAGATGGAAAAAGAAGGATTAAATGTTTCATCATACACAACATTCTGCATTTATATATATATATATATCGTATAGCCGTACCGGAGAATATTCATCCAGTCGTCTGTAGCTCTGCTGTAGGAAAGTATGTATGAACAAGAGCAGCCAACATGTTCAGCCAGGAACCTGTGACCTGCACACACAAAGAGAGCGAGTCCAGTGAACACATATTAGATGAGAAAAACAGATCAAAGGAAAGTCCAGTGATAGTAATAAAAAACTGTGCTAACCTTCAGTCATGTGGTCATTATTAACAGATGTGCATACACAAACATACATTAATAGTATGACCAGCCCACTTAATAGTTGGGGGGTTTATTCCTATTATTATGAGTTGCATCAGTTTGACAGGAGACAGAGATGAAGCAGAGAATCATTGAACACCACTGAGTATCTCTGCATTAACAACCACCTCCCTCCCTCTGTGAAGCCTGTGTGGCCGTTGTGTTGTACTGATCATATTCAGTTCTATTATGTTGTAAATGTGAGTGCTTGGTCCAGCGTTAGATGAGGAGATTAATCCCACTTTCATGTCGGTGCATTAAATACGTAGCTCCAGACAGCTGCTGGTTGGCTCAGTAAGACTGGGAACAGCGAACCTGGCTCCGTCCAAAGGCTTTAAAATGTACATGGTGGTTCCTCATACAAATCACTAATTAACACATTTATTTTAATCCGCGCTAACCCCCACGTGCAAACAGCAGAGACTCCAGGAAGTTACTGCACCATGACCAAGAAATGGTCACACACCTTTGCTTCTGTAAAACCACAAAATGTAGCTTTTACACTTTAAAGTTTCTTGCACATAAAAGATACCACGTATAAGTGGTAAACTAATGAGCTTTAGAGATCCTGGCCAGCTGTTTCAGTGCATCTGCTAAGCTAAAAGTAACAGAGTTGCATTAGTCTTCTTCTCTAACTGTTCTTTATAGTTTGTAAGTCCATAGCTTTATTTGGCAGACATTACACATTTTCTTCACAACAAAAAAGATAAACAACACATTTAAAAAGAGTATGAGCATGATAAAATGTATTGTATTATGTCTATTTAAGCGACAGATCACAATCACTTCACAAACAGTGCTTTGGGAGCTGATCTCAGTTCACTTGAACTTGACGGCCTGGAGTCCACAAGCAGACTGTCAGATAAGCACTTGTGTTCACACCAAGCATGTTTGGAGCCATTTGTCTAAACCCTCTAGTCCAACTCACACATGGCGAAGGTAAGAGTGAGTGATGCCAATGAAACAACCATGAGATCAGACACTTGATCTTCCCAGTGTTGTGAGGTCAGATTTAGTCATTGCCTGTGGTTTCGGTTCAAAGCCCAAAACTCTTTAGGTGGTGATTGTCTGAAAATGTGTAGAGAAAGACATTTACCTTTTAAAGCTCAGACTGCTGAAAAAGAGAAAGCTCATGTTTCAACCATATGGGCCAACCCCCCCTCAAAAAACGTGAAAAGTCCACTTTCCCACCTAAGAAAACCAACACTAAAGGTGTAATCACACTTGATTTGATATTCTATAAACCATAAAGGCCTCTGCTGGAAATCCCCACCATTCCTGGTTTTCCCTTTCCAAACTCTTGCCCCTCTGGACTCCACCCTCCACCCCTCACCACTCGCTCCCCATCACTCCACATCCGAATACACACATGCATACTGTACTGTAGATGTAGCTCCCTTGCATTTGTCAAACTGGGATGCGACGCTGATTAGCTTCCTGGCAGGAACGCTACCACCCACCCCCTGAGCCGAAGACGGGCTCCTCCTGGAGGGCCCGACAGAGGGTGGAGAGCTGTAGCCGCCGCTGTTTGTTTGCACTCTGTCCTTATTTCCGTGAATTCTGACCTGACAGGAAGTGTGGAGGGGAGACGGGACAATGGGCTATTGTAAGACCACGCTTTATGTCCACGCGAGGCTAAAACAGGAAAACGTACTAAGACGGCCTGCATGCATACACACACTATAACTTGCACGAACACACAACCAAAGTCAGAAACCCAACCAAAGACCGTCATGTTCCCCCTCCGTCCTATCACTTACTCACGCACACAGACTCAGGAGGATATTTCATTGACGGCACATACTCCAACCTTTCCTGGTCGTCCCTTTAAGTAGCTGTAAGACTGAACCTTCAGTCTGAATCCACTCTAAACCCTCTCCTGAAACCCAAGATCTAAATGTCCCTTTTCAAAGCAGGAAAGTTTCCTCACTCTCCTGGATCCTCACTCTCCATCCATTCTTAAAACATCTGTTCTTCATACTATGGTGAGCACACAATAGACACACACACACTTACACAGGTATAGCTCCTCTCACTTTCAGCACAGAAACACACATTTGGACAAAGGCGAGTGTGTATAACAGCACATTTTAAATGATAAGGCTTTTACAACTTCCTGATAGCTGCTGTTTTTTTTTAACTTTCAACTTCACCCCAGTAATTTCTGCCTTTGTGGTGTAAAAGTAAAAATAAATCCAGACTAAATCTGCAGTAACATGGTGACCAAGAGTTTCAGCTATGTGTAAATTCCACGCACCTACATGTTGACATGTTTGCCACAATTCAAACATGTCCCATGTTGTTCTCAGAGAGACCGGTCGACCAATCAGAGCTGCGTAGGCGGGACTAAGAATGAGGACATGGGAGCCAGAAAAAAATAGCAACATCCATGGAAAATAGAAACAGAGGAAAACTGCCAGAAATTAGTGTCACACATGGGAGAGATGAAAACATCTGGACAGGTTGTTGGTACTCCTCTTTTCATTTTTTTGATAAATCTCTGACTCACAATTTTTTGTTTGCAGCTCCACCACAGCTTCCCTATTAACTGAATAACACACAATTCATTCATTATGTAGAAGCAGATTTCTCTAATATGCGGCAAGCAGTGATATCAGAGTGCACGAGCATTCACAAGAGCGCCACACTTAGACATGACTACAGTGCGTGAGAGGATATCACTGGAGGTTAAGAAAAACAGATGGTGTTACACATTTAAAACTTTCAACCTCATTATAGAAAGTTTTCATAGTCACTGGTCTCTCTCAGCCTGTGTGATGTCATCCAGCGGTGGTTATGGAGCTCAGAGCGAGCTGCTCTGCCATCACCATCTTGGCAGCATCCGACTCCGCCTAATTCCCAGCTAATACAAAAATAGGCGAAGAGGAGGGGCGCGTGTGGAGCCCAGAGTTCGGCGCATGCTGGCCTGTGGCAAACACACACCCACCCGTCTCTCAAAGCAGCATCAACTATATAGAGCTTAAAGCCATAATAAAATTTAAATGAGTGAGTTTATAAAAAGTCATTATATAGGAGGGAATTAGCCACAGAGACCAAAGCTGTTATGTAAACATGTTTTCCTGGAGCCAGCCATTTGAAGAATTTTGGTTTTTACCTTGTGTTGGCTTCATTTTACAGCCTTGGAGGTTGGTGCTTGGTCTTTCTCCACTAACTAACTTTTTTATACTTGATGTAAACTGAGCAGCACTAAAGCTGTTCTCCATGAATCACACTTTTTTTTTAAGTATTTTTTTTTTGCCTTTATTAGATAGTACAGTTGAGAGAGACAGGAGATGGGGAGGCAGAGAGAGGGGGAATGAAATGCAGGAAAGGGCCGCCCAATGCGGATTTCGAACTGGGGTCGCCTGCAGCGAGGACTGTAGCCTCTACACATGGGGCGCCTGCTCAACCTACTGCGCTACTGGACGCCCCTTCCATGGATCACACTTGAATATAGATAAGAAAGTATTTAGGTGAACGGTTCCTTTAATCAGTTTGGCACTATGTTGTTTCAGATCTGCTACACTCTGCTGTCTTTCTTTAACGTCCAACCCCACATTGTGCACACTCACACACACTCACACACACACACAATCAACATGGCTTCCTGGCCACGTCCACGTCTCGGCCTGCGACCTCGACCATGTCACCTCTCAGGTCAGCTGGGAGAGCCGCGCTTTGAGGCCAGATGATGAATGGATTCACACCGGCTGTCAAAAGAGGCAGAGGAAGGGAAAGATGTAGAGGAAGGGACTATTTACAGTCCTGAAGGTATGTGGCAGAGCTGTGCTGTTTTCAGAGCCGTGTGTGTGTGTGTGTAGGTGTGTGCGTCTCTAACAGAGCGTTTTTTCTCGTCAAAGCCTGTGAATGTAAAGGTGTGATAACACAGACGTTTATGTAAACTGTACAGCGTTTACTTAAGTTAATCCACTGGTTGGTGCATGATGTGTAAGGCTCTAATAGAAAAGAGGTCATTGCAAGTGTGTGTGTGTGTGTGTGTGTGTGTGTGTGTGTGTGTTTGTGTGTCATCGTGCATGTTTTTTGCCATGTGAGGAATGTCGATGCTGACCTTTGTGCTCTTTGTGTATGGATGATTGACCTGGAAGATTGACCCTGTGTGCGCTGGCTTCACTCACATTCAAACACACTTACTCACTCATGCAAACACACACACTCTCACCTCAGACACACACACACACACACATCTCTTTTCTGCGAACAAAAACCCCAATCGTGCCAAACAAGAGTGTTTGGACACATGTTGTTGACAAGCGAGGGCTGATCTACAGCATGAGTCTGTGTCTGGTGGCGGCCTCAGTGTGATTTCACTCACCTCACTGTAATTAGCTCTTAATATGTTTGGCTCAGTGGGATCTAAATGACAGTGTTTTGACTGCAGTGGTAGGTTTGCAAGTGTGAAAATAGCAGTGTGTGTGTGTGTGTGTGTGTGTGTGTGTGTGTGTGGAGAGACGGTCGACTGAAGTTTCTATTTTAGTGTGATGAGAACAAACAGGTTAAAGAGCAGGATGTTTCGCTGACTGACAGCCATACTTTACCACACTCTGGATGACTGTTATTGCTTTAAGTTGAACGAGGTGGTAGTTGTGCTGAAGAAAAACATCAGTGCTGGTACATGATGTAGAGGCCTGGCAACCTGTCCAGAGAGGCAGGGTGGTATGGCTAACGGATTTATGGATGGTTACTGACTGTATTTAAACTCTGCAAGGTATGAAGAAGGACACAGCTACTCTGATATTGTGAAGTAGAAATAGTTGAACGTTGGATGTTTCTGGGGAAGAGCTCCAACAGATGGAGTGTGGAGGAGGATCTGGAAATGGGGTTAATGAAAGTGAACCAAGACAGTAAAGTTTTGGCGGAGGGGTCTCTGACTGCAGACCGCAAGAGCGAGCAAGAGGGCCCGCACTCCAGCACAGTAATACTGTGGTTAGCTCTGTTGTATCTCAGCAAGAAGGTTCTGGGTTCGATTCCCAGGCCTGGGGCCTTTCTTGGTGGAATTCACATGAGCTCCTTGTGCCATGTGGTTTCTCTCCAAGCTCTGTCCTACAGTCCAAAGAAATGCACAGTAGGTGGATTGTCCATAGGTGTGATTGTGAGTGAGGATGGATGGATGGAAGTTATGGGC
The DNA here is from genome assembly GCF_045865225.1 of Trachurus japonicus. Taxonomy (NCBI): domain Eukaryota; kingdom Metazoa; phylum Chordata; class Actinopteri; order Carangiformes; family Carangidae; genus Trachurus; species Trachurus japonicus. The sequence goes on from NC_140925.1 coordinate 19,417,321, forward strand.
CAGATAACCAAAGCAAAAATGTTAAAAGTAAGGGGAACTGCAGAGTTGAATGATTTCAAAAATGATTAACTGTTGAGTTGTGATTAGTTTTTTCCATCATATTAATGTCAACTATAGTTTGTGTTAACTACAACCCAACTTCCTTTGACGCCACCCATACAGCAGGTGTTTCTCAGATCTCAGAGCAGCACATGAGCTCCACAGGTGGAGAGAGTGATGGGGAACCTGCATTGCAGTTTTCACATGATGGACAGAGAGCAGTGTCATGGTGCTGCTGTTGTTTCCTAACAGGTTACTGAGTTTCTTCTCCTCTATAGTATTGCATTATGGACGATTGATGAAATCTGCCTCTGTGCTTTTTCTACAGTTTTCTTTAGGGACCTGAGAATCTGAAAATGAGTGTTGATGTTCTTCAGTCTCCTGACACATTTTCATTTCCACTCTCGCTGCTAGGAATAAGTCTCTGTTTTTTTGCCAGTAACTACTTTTTTAAAAAAAAGTGTATTTTCTCCCTTTAATGAGCCATTTTCTGAGGTTTAACATAAACAACCAACTTTTTTCCTTGAAACAGATGAAAAGGTTCAACTAATGCAGTGACTTTAGCTAAGCCGACTGTACGAACGCGCCCTCTCGGTCCATGACGTTCTTCTATTCAATGCTCTTCTATCATAACTCTCTTTAATTCCTCTTCTTTTACAGCCCCTCTCTTTTTCTCATCTTTTCCCTGCTCTGCTGCTTTGATTGCCTGTCTCCTCGTGGCCCGGTGCCCAGCCACCACTGGGTAGCATTCCTCGCCCCGAGCCAGCGGGAAGAGAGGGATCGAAAGGGGAGGGGGGGAGAAGAGGAGAAGAGGAGAAGGACAAATGGAAGGAATGAGAGAAGGAACCGCAGCGGGTCTCCTTATATAGAGAGTGATGTTATATATCTGTGACCTCGCTGAGGAGACGGGGAGCGACTCCTTCTCCAAACTGTTTGTCATTTCCAGCGTTTTCACGGTGCCCACTGGCCATAAACCTTTACTTTTCAGCCTTTCTGTTTATAGTCACATCCACTCGCTCTGAGACAGCCGCTCACTCCTTACAACACTCTCACTCTCAGGCCACAAGATACCCACAGTCTGACCACGCAGGGGTCTACCAAAATACACACAGCGTTCAAATACACACTGCCTCGCTTTCTTTCTTTCTTTGCTTTTTTTTTTCACAGTGGGAAATGAAATGTCGTATCTCAGAGGTAACTTATGATGCCTGCTCCACTGCTGAGGTGCAGAAATAAAGGATTTGCTGAGGAGGCAGAATGGACTCCACCCTCACCCTGGCCTTCAGCTCTTATTTCTCCTCAGCACTTTGGTTTATGTGTGTGTATTTGACTTTTGATACATGTAGGAGCATGCGTGCACAGATACAGAGGCTTTTGTATGTGTCTCCTCTAGGAACTGCTGGCAGATGGAGCAGTCAGACTGTGGGTATAGTGACGGGTAAAGTTTGGCTCAGCCTGAAACTCAAGCCGCACTGGAACACCAGAGCCACGCATGCACTCATTTTTCTTTCATTTGTCTGTCTCTTTATAATCTCTCACTCTTTCTTTTTGCATTTCCGTTATCTCAGTCTGAGTTTCTCTTGTGTCTAATATTTCAGTGTGGGATGCTGCATCATGAGGAGGAGCTGCTTCTCTGTCCCATTAGGTGCGTGTATTGGTGCACATATTGAGCATACACTGCAAAAACTCAAAATCTTTCCAAGAATATCTGTCTTATTTCTTGTCAAAATGTCTCATTTCTAGTCTAAACTAATCTCTTTCCACTTAAAATAAGACTCATCACCTAAAAATGAACTTGTTTTTAGATCATTTTCACTTGTTTCAAACTAATTTTCACTTGAAATAAGTAGAAAAATCTGCCAGTGAAAGCAGGTTTTTTGTGCTTGTAATAAGGAAGAAAAACCTGCTCCACTATCAGATTTTTCTACCTATTTCAAGTGAAAATATCATTGAAAGAAGTAAGAAGTGTCTAAAAACAAGCTACTTTTTGATGTGATGAGTCTTATTTTAAGTACAATGAGATTTGTTTTGACTATAGAAATGACATTTTGACTAGAAATAAGACAAATATTCTTGGTAAGATATTTGAGTTTTTGCAGTGTAATAATCTTTCTTCTTTCTTTTTGTTTTCCAGGGGTGTTTCTGCTGCTGCGGATGTGAAAGACTGAGTAAATCAGCTTTTGGGAAAAGAAAAAGAGAGCGACATTGATTTTTAATGAAAAATATATCCATGTTTTATTAAACAGGATAATAAACACAAAACCGAATTTCAAATTGCTGAGATGCTGAGGGCATCGAAACACTTAATGTGTTTTTTTCAAACATCATAATCCATCACTGCTTCTTCTGTCAAACACTTTTAAATTTGCTTCATGTTCAGATTTGACTTTTTAATCAAAAACATCTTCTGCAAGACAATGCTCCACTCTTAACACACAGTCTACATAAGTGCCACAAGCTGTTTCTGCTGCAGCAACGTCTGAAACGAATAAGAGGACTGTGAGCAATTTGGTGGATTATGAAAGCCCGGCTGTAACGTTTCTTATACCCCTCTTAAAACCAGCAGTTATACTTTCATTAGCAGCAGCCTAAAGGTCAAGTGAGGTGGGTTTATGACCGGAGAGTTGCCGGTTAAAGTCTCCTCTCTGGGGCTGCAGGGAGTCTGGGAGTGAACACATCACCCTCCCATGGCTCGGGCTCAAGTGCTTGTGACCAGAAACCCTGCAATTGTCCCAGTGGAGCTGTTCACTTCGAACAGTGTGGTTTTTACTGAGCAGCTGCGTGTCCCTCGGCTAAAATAAATGAGGAGAAAATAGGGGAATGAGGAACTGAAAGAAAAAAAAAAAACAGCAGCGTAGGCTCGGTTTGTGCAAACACATTGAAAATTTTGATTGATTTCTTTCACAGATCTGGTGGTGGAGATGTCGTGGGACAGTGAAGTAATGCAAACTGTGGCGCACGCCTGTCAGTGCATGTCTGATTCTCCGAGCTACTGAGGACAAACACAAGAAACAATGCGTTCGTTTGAACAGTTTGAGACTCGTTTCCATCTTTGGCGGCTCACTAAAAGGCCTGTGTGTCCATCTCCCACAGAAGCTGCAGAGACTCTGATGGAAACTGAGCCCAGAGACAGAAAGAGAGAGAGAGAGAGAGAGAGAGAGAGAGAGAGAGAGATCATCCGTTTGCAATTCACAGGCCTTTTACACAAGTTTGGAAAGACCCTGAACTAGTCTAACCAAAGATATCTGGAAGTATTTACAGTTGCATAATTAGATCAGTGGCTTAAGGCTGCAGTGGAAAATATTCGCAGCACATTGTAATGACAGAGAAAGAGGAGAAGAAACGTCTGGACGAGCGCTCACAAAACATGGGCACACACATTACACCACAACCAGCTAATACCACAGATTTAAAAATAATTAGAGAAGGGAGGGCGTTTTATATTCCCACTGGTGTTTTCCTCCACACGCCTCCTTCAGAAAATGATTAATTTAAGAGTTCAGGAATGTGTGTTGACTGTTTAGTCTTCAGCTTCCCTGGGTTGTAACCCCTGACCCGACCAGATCACCAGAACACCTCTGACAAGCATCAGACATCTGCTTATCTAAACCGTAGAGGATACGAGGAAGGAGCAGGAGCAGGAGCAGGACCGGCCTCCCTATTATTCAAACTCCCTCCTTTCATCCGTCACAGAATCAGACTCCACTGAAAGGAGACTTCTTTTCCGTCAGTGCAGACTCAAACAGGCTGGACAGGCATTTCCTGTGGGTGGGACCTGAGAGCAGAGACATTCTTGGGCCAGGCACCTCCACTTCCTGTCTCTGTTAACATACTGAAAGACACACTGTCTGGACTGGACCCCCGGCTCTGTCTTTATACACTTCAGTCTGCAGTCTTGTGATGAAGTTCAAAATCAAAGACCGCTGATGTCGCATGTGAACAAAAGAGTGAGAAGTGTGAGGTTTAAGTGTTAGTGCACAGATGGTGGAAGGAACAAAACCTAACAACCTGATGTGAGATGACAGAGTGTGAGCTATCATGCCCCCCCACTCCTCACCCCCCTTCTCCCCTATTACTGTTACTACAGTACTCTGCCCCTCTATGCCAACTGTTATATCAGTCTGTGTGAAATTGGGTCATTTAATTGTGGTGGAACATTAAGATTATGTCAGGGATGTTTTTCCTGTGTGTGTGTGTGTACATGCATGTTTATGTGCACCATGGGGTGTTAGATTAGGTGTGACAATCAATTGCTATCCTCCCAGGGGTCAACAGCTGCACCAAAGTGTTGGTATTCGACAGCTGGACCAATTTGTAGAGGAATGTGAGAGCACACAATGGATGACGTTGGTGTGTGTGTAGGAGGTTCTTATCATTTCATACAGATATTTGATAGATACGTAATTGCCATATCTATGAAATATACATGTAGATGTGACGACAGCACCATTTTCAAGCTGATTGGAAGTCTTTTTTGAGAGTCTCACATTCTCCTCATATAAATAACATTATGAGTAAAAACATGTATCATTACATAATGTATCACATGATACAGAGTAGTCACATAATGTATTTTATATGATGAAGTGACATATTGTGTCCATTGATGGGGGAAATAAAGTCTCTGAATAATAACACCAGGTTTTACAAATGAAAATGAGAATCATACCACTGTCTGATGAAAATATGAAAGGAAGTTGGGTCTGTATACATTTTTCATCTCTGTGCTTTGACACAGCACTGAGGGGCTCTCATTAGGGTTGTGTTGTATTTGTGTGACTGTGCTGCCCTCTAAAGGCTGAACGAGACAACGACACAGCTGCAGATCTGTCGACAAACCCATTTATTTAATGGTGAAGCAGGTTTCTTGTTGAAACTTGTCACTCTGGAAAGAAATGAAAAAATTCAGAGCGTGTCTCAGGAGAGCAGCCTCCAACACGCATCCTCTTTGGTCCTCGACGTAAATTTAAGCGCTATCAACACACCTGAGATGAGACACTGAGATGTGTTTTTTTCAGGGTTGGCTTAAGCGGTGCTAATTTATTATGGTGTACATTTTCTATTTTGTCTCACAGAGGGAATAGAGAAGTGCAATCTGCTCAGCATACTGGAATCCTGGCCTGTAGGAAAAGGACATAACAGAAATGCACAACTCATTATCTTTTTATTGAAAAGATGCAAACTTCAGTTATATAATCTAATAAATCTTCTTTTTTAAAGGAGACATACTATGCCCCTTTTCCACAAATTAAAATATTTCCCCAGGTGTCTTAAAGACATATTTGTGACATGCTTTGGTCAGAATACCACAAGGATCAAACATCACAGCTCTTTTCATCCTCTGTTCAGAACAGAGGACAGCCCTGTTCAGAACGTCTGGTTTCAGTGCCTGTCCCTTTAAATGCAAATGAACCACTGCTTGCCCCATCCTACCCCTTCTACTGGTCCCAGGTAGGGGTGGGGTTATGCAAATTTGAAAACTAGTTACATCACTGGAAGACAACTGAGTCAACAGCTCGTAAAACCACATGGAATAGGGAGTCTGCACATTACAGATTTTTTCGTCAATTTTCGCATTTTGTAGGCTGGAAGGTAAGACAAACACCCAAATATATGTTAAAGAGCCTTCAAGAAGTGATATTTCCATAATATGACCCCTTTAATAAAACACTGCAAAAAGCACTGAATCCTCAACTTTACCCTAACTTTCACTGATTATATAAAATAGCATTAGTCGTGACTTTGACAGTCAGTGATCTGATACTCATTTAAATCAATTTCTGACTTGGCACTGCTCTACCATCATCCTACTTTGTCATTGAGGCAAATATGTTGTTGTGCTTTCCCACTGTTATGACCATATTTGATTCATATACTGTATACAGCTTGTTTGTCTCTATACTTATCTTACCGCCCAGGTGTCTCCAGGATGAGAGGGATGTTGTCCAACCTGGGCTCGTTGACAATGTCACGGAAAGCTGGGATCCCAATGTGACCTTTACCAATGTCTTCATGGCGATCAAGATTGCAGCCCAGTTTACCTGTGTACCACAAAATAGACAGAAACAACATAGACGGGCTTCATCGACTGACATGTGAGAGGTTAGAATATAGAAAAACACTCCCAGTTTGGTTTACTGGGAGAAGTAAATCAGACAGGATTTTTTTTTTTTTGCAGTGCAATCATTTTCCTGGCTGCACCTTTGGAGTCATTGAGATGGATGGCTTTAAGATAGTGGAGTCCAACTTCCTGGTCAAACTTATCGAGCATGGACTTCACTCCTCCTTCTACAGCCAGGTTATATCCTACAACGACAAGAAGGAAAGAAAAAGAAACAACACCAGCGGCCATATTAGATACCCTATGAAGATAAAACTCATTTTATGTTTGAATATCAAGCATAAACTTTGTTTTTTGAGGAGGAAATGGTGCTGCACACCATCCTGTTTTAACTGTGCTCTGCTGGACAAAAAAGCCTCTGGTTTCACTTACCTGCTGCAAAGGCATGGCAGGTGTCCAGACACACTCCTATTCTGGTCTGGTCTCTCACTTTGTCTATGATGCTCTTCAGCTCGGAAAACCGACCACCCAGTGTGCTGCCCTGACCGCTCATATTCTCCAACACTGAGCCAGCGGAGAGAGGAAAGGAAAAGAGAGTAGGAACAATTTGATACACCGACTTAAATAAGTCACACATCCCTCATCCCACCACAACACCTGATACACTTTGATTGTTTTGGCTGAAGCCCAGCCTGAGGGCACCGTTTGCTACTGCTTCAGTGTTTCTTGCAGGCGTATTCGACTGCAGTGTATTCTTGCTACACCAGTGGCATTTGGGGTATGCGAGTCAAAAAGAGACTGTGGTTGGTCCCATGAATCACAAATGATGCACAGCAGCAGCGTTGACTCGAGCCTGCAGCAGTTCTGCACAGTTGCATGTTAATGCAGTGGTAAATCTGAGTTGAAGTGGTTTCACGTGAGATGGCGGTGATTGATAACTTCTGACAGTAACATATTAATCCTTGTGAAGAGCTTTAACACATATTAAAAGCTAGTTGCATTTATTACATGCAAAGGTGTTTAAACCACTAACTAAATCTGTGTGCACTGAGCTTGGCTCTCAAACACTCAATAAAATATTGCCTTGCAGAAGGCGATTATTCCATGGAAGTGTTTCAAGGTCACTGCTTGTGAAGTTTCTGTTCCTCATTGCTAATGCACTTTTCCTGTGTTCACCAAGTCTCATTGCTGTTGTACCTCTCTCTCTCTCTCTCTCTCTCTCATGCCTCCTTGCCGGCAACCGCCACATCAGATATCCATCCCATCATCGTTGACCCAATATCTCAGCGATGCCTTGAAAACTTCTTCAAACATAGTACTGTCACTTGGGCTAATGGATGAAAGGATTTGGAGGGTTAAGGTCAAGAGAGTGATGGCCTCACAGTGCACACATATGGTCTTATAAAGCCAATATCTCAGTAACACCTTAAAGGAACTTCTTTAAATTTGGCACAAATGTCCACTTGGACTAATGGAGTTATTTATTTTATTCTGGTGGTCAAAAGGTCAAGACCTCACAAACACAATGTATCTGTAATGCCTTGAAAGAATTTCTTCATATTTATTAAGAAAATTCACTTGATTGCAATGTGATGAGTTATCACATTTTGGTAGCTTAAAGGGATACTTCACCCAAAATCAATAATTCAAAACGCTTTTGGAGTTCCGGGGGGGTCCAGCTGGCAACGGATAATGGTGGCGGATAGAGCTCACTTTTGAACCGTCCAAAACACACACTATGAAACATCCAAATACCTCCATACTGCTCGTCCATACTGACCCGAGTGTCCTGAAGCCGCAACATGAAAGAGTTGTTCGGAAAAAATTAATTTGATCTCTGTTTTTAGCTTTGTTGTAGTAGTAGCTCTCGAGATGTTCGTTCGTTCGAATTATTGATTTTGGGTGAAGTATCCCTTTAAGGTCAAAGGTCAGGGTCGCACTGACCTCACAATAACATGATTCCAGTCTTGTGAATGCAATTTCTCCAGAACTTCTCAAGAGAATCCGTTCGCAACCTGAGACTAGGCTGAGTGGTGGAGGCATACCTGTAACCACAGCAGGTGTTTGCTGGTGAGCGTGGTTAATGGCCTCTGCTATCTTGCCAGCACATTGCTCATTGGTGATGGTGTCCAGGGTGGAGCCGGGGTGAAAGTTGTACAGGGTGAGGCCCAGGAGGCTGCAGCGGTTGAGCTCATCCACCAGCATGGCTTTGCTCTTCTCAAACACTTCTGGGAGCATCATGTCAAAAGAGATTTGGGAAAAAATAAATGAATGCAGCACAAGGGGAGGTATAACTGAGAGTGTGAAGAAGGATGGTATTTGATAAGGAAAATCCATCCATGGATGACAAACCTGGTTTAGGAGATCCACAATTCATCAGGTACGATCCATGAGGCACGACGTGAGCCGGGTTGTACCCTTGAAGGGCGAGTTGCTCCTGAAACTTGGCTGCAGCTTGCAGATTCAGTGCAGGTCTTGTCCATGACCGCTGGGAGCCCAGAAACAGAGCAAAGCTTCTGCCCCCTAACTCTGTGCTGTGATTGACTGCTTTCCATATCCCACCTGCAGACACATAAGGAAGTGAGTGAGTGAGTGGATGCGTGTGTCTATAATCACCTAAGGTCACACTTGACTTTACCTTGAATGCTAACATGAGCTCCAATGTATTTCTTATTTCCATGGTCCTCCCTCCTCTTGGCTCCTCTCTCCTCAGCCTCCTCTCCTTCCTCCTTTTCACCTTCCTCAGTTTTCCTTTTCCTTCTCCTTGGACCCATGCTATCAAGATAAAGGAATGAGCAGCATTTGTGAATAGATTAGAGGCAGAGTTTCTTTCCCCATTTATCAACTCAGTAACCACTCCAGTGTTTGGCTCGTTACATTTAAAAAGTAATTAGCTAGTTACTACTTTCCCCAAAAGTAACGGAGTTAGTAACTGAATACATTATAAAAGTATTCCTCCGCAGAGGAATAGGCCTACGAGCTGGTTAGTTGAGTTCCAGCTAAAAAGGCATTTTTTCCCGACTAGTTGATGGACTGGAAAAAAAGAAGTGTAGGCCTATATTTAACGGATCTATTTTTTAAATGGGACAAGTACACATTTTATTGTTAGAAACGGTAACGATGTTATAACCTGGAAACGGTAACTTTTTTTGAAAAAAGTAGCGCCGTTAGTAACGCCGTCGATTATCCCCAATCAATCACTGATAACTTTAAACAGGTGTGTTTGGGGGGACTTGCGGCCTGCGTAAAGCATGTGTAGTTGTGTAGTAGTGGTGCTAAATCTGACTGTCAGAAGTTTATGAAGGTCAAAAAGCGTCTTTTATTATGCATCGCCCTCTCGGCAGCTCCGCCAGTCACAGCGCCTCCACGCAGCCGCCACTGGGCCATTGGAGAGAGACGCTTCATACTGATCAGCAAAATGGCCGCCCGTCAACCGACTGACTCCACAGCGCTTTGAAATTTAAAATCTTCTGCACATTAGGGTTTATTTACACTATTACAACGTTAGTACTTATTTACAAAAACCAGTAGCTTATCACGCGTGTTTTTTCATCGTCTGCCACTTACTTGACTCTCCGCTCAGGCGTCGCTGTTCTTGTAGCCTCGACGAATGCCTCAAAAAGATAAAAAAAAAAATTCGCACTGAAGCACTTTAGCCAAGCTAGCTAGCTAGCACGCTAGCTATTCTTCATATGTGATTCTCGAGGTGAGTAGCTGGATATGTGCCTTGTCATTTATAAGCATTTTACCACGCCATCACCTGTGTGCATGCAAAAAAAAAAAATCAGTGTTAACGTAATGAAATACAAGGCTGCTGCAGTCAGGCTGGCTGTCAGTAGCTGAGCTTGTCGAGCCGTTAGCAGTAGCCTCGGTGTTTGTGGCTCTGTTAGCCGAGCACGGTGTGTGTGTGGCCCGGGGCTCGGTCTATGTGCTGTCCAGGACCGCTGTGTAAACAGAGCAGAGTAGTTTACGTAGATTGGTCTCATTACCTTCAGCTTGTCAATGTGTGCGCTGTTTTTTTCTCTCTAATTTGGGTAAAAACCACTCCTTAATGTTAACTTAGCTAACGACGAAATATTTCACCAGCCGCTGCTATCAAAACTGTCGCGTATATAAACATGGGAGCACTGTGACTATTTCCGTTTATACTTGACTCGTTTTAAGCAGCCACCACGGTATTTTTTATTTTCGGAGGAGGGGCAGCTTTGTGAGTTTTTTTGCTCAAGAAAACTGTGATCACCGTAGCTCTAGCTCGCTCGCTAGCTGCTGCTGAGCTAACCAGGTAACATTAGCCGGTGTAGCTTGTATCGGGGTTTGAAGGGTAGCTGGTCGGACTGACTGCAGATCTGACAGCAGCACGTAATAATCAGTGTATCTCCCTCCCTGGCTTTCTGATCCGACGGACGGTAAATCAGGCGCTTCAGGTCAGGTAGGATGTCGGTTTCGTTTTCCCTAAAGCCAAGATTTCCTCCTCCTCCTAGAAAATGTTTTGACACTACGCATACACGAAATCAGCCGAGGACGGACACCATCAGGGCTGAGAAGTTCATCGAGTTTATGCATTAAAACCGTTTGTTCTCTGTCAAGTTATCACACGGACGATATATACGTATACACATTTCGAGTTTCGACACGGTAACAGGAGCTTGAACGTCCTGTGGGGATATACACTGCTGATTATACTCTGCTGTCTTAGATCTGCGCTGTGCTGGCTACATTACAGTTGAGTGACAACATTTCTAAGCCAATTAGACTGTTAACGCCAAGTTAAATGAACAGTGAATGCTTTCCCATTTTCATTTTCTTCAAGAAATAAATCTACTCATGTCGTTAAAGCTCCCAACTCAGCCTGAAAGCCACTGCATCTTTGCTATTGTTGAGGGGTATTAGAAGAAAATTACAATGCTTTGTGGATTTGTCTATATCATCCTGCTCAATGATCCTGTAAAGATGATGCTAATGACAGTGCATTATTTTGTATTCCTGGATTGCACACATCTTCTTGTCTCAGCTGTCAAAGAGCCTAACCCTGAAGATTTGCTCATGCTCCATCTTGCAAACATTAAAGCACAAGCATGGGTTACAAACCTTCAGTGGCCGGTTTCCTTAGCCACCACATGCATATTCAGGCAGTCTGCTGACTAGATGAGCTGGCCGACTAATTCAAGCCTCTTGTAAACCGTCTGCAATCTACAAATGTGATCAGCTTACAGAATTCTGCATGAGTCTGACAGGGATAATTACTGTGTTTGTTGCCCACATGTCCAGCCGTATTCTTAGCTGTAGCACCTGATGGCTGATCCATCCAATCAAGTGTGTAGTCCATTGTCGCTTAAACACATGGAGGAAGGCTCACATGGCCATGTTACTTATGTGATGTGGACCGTTGCCTTGATTTAAACTGCAGTCATCATATACCATTAGTCTGTGTTTTTTAAGTAGTGATTTACGTTTCTGTTAAAAGACATGACATGTACAAAGAAGCACTCCTCTGATTTTCAGAATGTATAATGTGTGTGGTCACATTTGGTCTCTTTTTTTTCTAGAAGAAAGGAGTATCAGGACAGGAGCGGTAGTTCATGGAAGACAAGAAAAGGAAAAAAGACGACAAAAGGAAAAGGGAAGCCTCTCAGAAGGTGAGCATGTTCATCTTGTCAGCTGATGAGGTGTCCTCAGCAGTGATCTTGGGTCAGCTATGTCATCACAATTAAATAGATTTGTTATGCTTGGTTAAATTATGCTTTCGTAACTAAAACACCGGCAGATTAGCTGGCCGACAATCCAACAGGCCCAAAGAGACACAGCTGTCTTTTTTAAATAGCAAAAACAAATTGATTTTCCAGGTAAGTATGTTATGTTTAAGTTTTTGTTTGGTGGGGCTTGTGATTTGCATCTGTTTTCCACAGTTACAGTACTTGCAAACCACATCTGGGCTAAACACCACTGGACAAACATGTTTCAGCACAGTTGGCAGTAAATCACATTATAGATAGTTTGGAGAATATTGTTGGCTGTAATTACGTAATTTGGGGTAATTCTGGAATGTGTTAAGATCCTCAAGGATATATTCATGACATGAGCATTTTACATTTACAGAAAAAGAAAGTTGTCACATTACTCTGATTTTAAGAGCTTTCTTGAATATAATATTAGTCTGACCCCCAAAGAGGACATGGAAAGGGAAATGTCACACTTGTAAACAGAGGGAAAACCTAACTTGACATGATAGAGCTCATTTTGTTGTCTGTTTAAGTATGCCACTGCCAGTGATATGTACTTGTATGTATCGTTCCCATGCTGTCTAAAGCTATCAAATTGATTTTGATTGTCGTGAATTATGTGGTAAAATGGAATGGATTCCACAGATTGCTGTATAAATTGTGGTTTAGTTCAAATTCAGTGGAAATCGCTTACAATGTTCATTGTAACACTGATCAACCACATATATAGGTCAAAAAGCTTGGGAGAGAATTGTTCCCCTTCTGTAGCTGTTTAAATAATTTGTCTACTGCAATCAAATAGTCTGCTTACAGTTTGCATTGTGTGGTGTTTCTTGAATGACAACATAGTTGCAGTCTAACTCTGCAAGCTGTCATGCTCTCAAAAAGACAGCATGACAGCTCTCAGCTCTCTTTTTGGACTGCCACATCATGTAATGACTGTCCCTGTCTGCTCTCCCCAACATAAGGTCAGGTTGTGTGAGTAGCTGTACATGAACTTGCTGTGTGCATTCATGTGCCATGTGATAACTTACCTACTCTGGCTCGGTTAGTTATTTTGTGTTGTGTTCATTCTTGGTCTGCTTACGGTTTGCAATTGCTGTACATAATTACTGTCCCCATTCTCCCACAGCAGTAGGTATGTTACATGAGTGTAAAGCTTTGACCCAGGCTTGGATCAGCAGATAGTAGTTTATTATATCCTAAAATCAGTATCACAAAGCTGTCAGTGTCATTTCTTCATATTTTCATCATAAATATACAAATGTTGTTAGATGGTACCAAGTGGGGGACAAGTCAGTCATTCACTCAAAACAGTCATCTGCTTATACTGATCTATTTACATGGATCGACATGATCACTGTAAGCAGTTTCCATTGTATATATTTGTTTTTTGAGGAAGACAGAATAGTGGTAAAATATGATTTGTGTAAACTGACTAATTTAGATTAGGAGCTGAAGTTTCCCTGTTTGAAATACGAAACTGATATGATGGGAAGAAGACCAAACGTTGATGTTCAGATTACGTCTGTCAGTGTTAGCAGAACACCGTTTAACACGTAGCAAGTCTCAACAACTACTAGATCTTGAATGTGAGGAATTATTCGTTTATTATCCAAACACACCTAGACTCTGAGGTTTTTTTTCTTCATCTAACCACAATCACAGTTTGATTCTTGTAACCCTATGTTGTCTCATGTCTCATTCTTGCTATATTCACCTCGTCTCAGATCGTGTTTTACTGAGGTTTGAATTTGAAATGATGTATTTTTGTCCCCTCTCTGATGCTTTTAAAGATTGATTTAGCAACTAATGTGTTTTTTCTCTTTCTTTCAGGTTACAGAACAAAAAAACAAAGGTAAGCAGGACAGGGCCGACGTATGAGTAAATGGTTATACAGTAGATGTTAGATGTTATGTTCACCAAAGTTCATCTAGTTTTCTTCTGAAAATCGCTGCTACTCTCAGTTTTAATGCATGCTGTAGTTTTGAATAACACAAAGGCTTAGAGTACCATTCACAAATACAAAACATCCGTATCAGGGAAGTCTTTCCTCTCCACACCTATTTTCCACAAAAACATATATTCAGATCTACAGAAGATTTAACTGCACTACTTAACCCCCCCACCCCCTGTCTCTCTCTCTCTGCCTTCCCCTTGCTGCAGTGCCAGACTTGACCAAGCCGACGTCCACCCAGTCTCCTGCCACACAGAGCAGCTCTGCCTCCCCCAGCCCTGGACCCACCCCCTCTGCCTCTCCATCCCCAGCCACCTCAGGCCCTGGCAGTGCTGCCACCCCGTCACAGGGCGGCAACAATGCCAAGCGCCTGGCGGTGGCCAACGGACAGCCCACCTCCACCACCAGTTCTTCCTCCACCGCTGGCGGCCCCAGTGCTGCTGCAAACAGCAGTACAAGTAGCGGAGGCGGAGCCCAGGCGCCTCAGCAGCAACCGCGCTACATGCCGAGAGAAGTGCCGCCGCGATTCCGCTGCCAGCAGGACCATAAAGTGCTACTGAAGAGGGGTCAGCCGCCACTGTCCTCCATGCTGCTGGGAGGGGGAGGAGGGGATGGCCCGAATGCAAACATGGCTGCTGTCTCAGGTGAGTGTCAAGTTTGTCCAACAGCATAATCGGGACAAATCGACTTTGCTTATGTGTTATTTTAGGATGATTTCTTTTCTCATTTCTGTCTTTGAACCTAAAGTTTCTCTTTTGCGGGATTTGCATTTTCAGATTCTGGTGCGGCTGCCTCCTCATTGGCCCTCACCTCATCATCAGTTGCTGCTTCTACTACTACTTCTAATTATGCAAATTCCATGTGGGGGGCGAGCTCAGGCAGCCAGACCTCCTCTCAGGGCAGGGAGAAGGTGATTGTTGATGGCAACGACCTGGAAGAGTGGCCTAGCATCGCTGGCAATGATGGGGGAGGAGCTTCATTCACCAGGGTTGGGGGGGGCAGCAGCAACAATGGAATGCCTGTGAACAGCAACAGTGCCTCTGGCAACCAATCCTCACCCACTTCCTCGTTCTCTTTGCCCAATGAATGTATGCAGTCGTCCAATGGCGTGGCATGGGGGACGGCTGCCTCCCAGGGTCATCTTGGAGGAGGGAATGCAGTAGCTGCAGCTGGGCCTCTGCTACCACAGCCCTCCTCACTTTCCAAAGCCTCCGCTGTGCCCGGGAGCCATGATGCCAGTGGCCCCGTCGACGGCAGCAGTGGGATTCCAGGTGCCAACTTCAATCCAAATGCCAACCCTTCGGCCTGGCCTGCCCTGGTGCAGCAGGATGGGCCTGCTGCTGCAGGGGAAGGAGGTCCGTCTTCCTTCCATCACCAGGGCCCTGGAGGGTCTTTGTCTGCCAACAACTCTGCTTCCCTGGGACTGGGAGGCGGGGCAGTCGGGGTGCTGGGGGGTCACCCACCTTTATCTGTGAATCAATCAAGCACCCATCAGCACCAACTTCACCAAATGCAATCCAGAGACAGAGAGATGGGAGGGGGGAAGTGGGACAGTGAATCAGCGGGACCAAAAATCGCAGGGGGGGAAGGGATTGGGGGAGGAATGGACCACGGTGTGGGAGGAAGCGGGATGAGTGTGGGAGACCACAGTCTCGCCTCTTCGTGGAGAGGCCAGCCTTCTTTCCCTGCAGCTAACTCCAAAACGGGTGCCTCAAGGACTGACGGATGGGAAGGGGCTGGAGGTGGCACAGGGGGATTCGGAGCTGCTGATGGGGATAATGGGACCTCGGGTTGGGGGTATCCGAGTTCCACCAGTGGGGCTAACGCTTGGGGTAGTGCTGGAACTGGGGGAAACAGTAGTCAAACCTCTGGGGTATCTCAGGGAGGGTGGGGGTCATCGGTAGGAGGGGAGAGAGGAGTTTCTGGTGGTGATTGGAGCGGAAGCACCGCTGGTATCGGAGGCGCTAATCCAGGAGGAGAGGGAATGGGCGGAGCCTGCAGCAGTAACAGCAGCAGCAGCGGGGGCAGCACAGCTGGCAACCCCCCCACCACCTCCTCGCCTTCCTCAACAGCCACCACTATGACCAGAGTCTGGGACAATCAGAAGGGAGAGGGCGAAACTGGGGAGTGGGGCGGAGGAGTCGGAGGCCAGGGAGCGAGAGGAGGATCTTCATCCAGTGGCGGAAATTCCAGGAATGAAAGCGGACCTAACAGCAGTCACAGTCGTCCTCGCCGTCCGGCACCTAACGCTGAAGCTGCCTTACAGAACCTGCTAAACCGGTCTGATCTGGACCCGCGGGTTCTGTCGAACACAGGCTGGGGCCAAACACAGATCCGACAAAACACGGCCTGGGATCTCGATGACCACAGCGCACAGAGTAAAAGTGGATTGTCATCAGCTGCATCAAAGCACCCATCGTCTCATGGTGGTTCTTCTCAGTATTCTGGTGCACCCAGGACCCAAATCACTGAATCAGTGGGTCCAGGGGTCAACCCTTCCCTGGCTGCATCTGCTGGGTCCTCCGGAGAGGGGTGGGAGAGCAGCAGCAACAGTAGCAGTAGTGGGGCCTCCGTGTCTGGGAGAGCCCCACCACCTTCAGGCCCCAACATGAGGAGTCTCGGCGTCTCACAATCTGGACCAGTGACCACAACAGGACCGAATATGGGGTCAGGGGTAATACCAGGGCATAACCAGCAGGTGAAGACTACAGGCTGGGGTGGGGAAGGGATGGGCTCCGGGGATGGCCAGGAGACGAAGGGTTGGGGTAAAGAGGAATGGAGAGACAGCAGTAGAGGAGGAAATGCAGGAGGATGGGGTGATATCGGGCAGCAGAGTGAGCCAGCGAGCGGAGGCTGGGGAGGAAATCAGGAGGAAAAAGGGGCAGGGGGATGGAAAGAAATGGGTGGGAATGCAGGAGGAAGTGGGTGGGGATCAGGACAGAAGGTCGGGACAGGTAGGGACTGGGGAGAGCACGAGTCCAAATCAAACAGTGGAGGAGGGGGATGGGAGGACGACAGGAAGAATGGTGGCGGAAACTCAGGTGGGGATTCAGGTGCGGGTGGTTGGGGAAGCTGGGACGACAACGCTCCCCGGAGAACCTGGGGAGCAGGAGGCACAGGGGGAGGAGGGAGCGGAGGAGGGGGTATGGGGGTCGTTGGGGGAATGGGGTCCAAACCCCATCAAAATTGGAGCGGAGGAAACAAAATGCACCAGATGCCAAACAGCCAGTTGGGCTCCATCACAGGCCCACAGGCACAACTGCAACAACAACAATCACAGCCCCGCAATCAGCATCCACAGCTGCAGCAGGCGTTGGACCAAGGGGCTATGCAAGGGGGCGGGGGGAGGAAACCGATCCCTCAGGCCCAGAATCAGAACCAAAGCTCAGGCTGGACCTCGGGGCCCATCCCCAGCGGCCCTGGAGGAAGTGGAGGTGGATCTGAACCGAGCGGCTGGGAGGAACCCTCGCCGCAGTCTATAAGCAGGAAGAACGAGATAGACGACGGGACATCAGCGTGGGGAGACCCGACGCGTTACAACCACAAGCCGGTCAATTACTGGGACAAGAACAGCGCCCCAACCGGCCCGCAGCCACACGTTCCGGTTCAGGCCCAGCAGCAGCAGCAGCAGCAGCAGCAGCAACAGCAGCAGCAGCAGCAACAACAACAACAACTACAGCAACAACAACAACAGCAGCAGCAGCAGCAGCCGCAGCCGCAGCCGCAGCCGCCGCCACCTCCAATACAGCAGCAGCCCAACAGGCAGGCTGCAGGGCTCGGAGGTAACAGAGACTTCAGCACTGGCCACGGACCAGGGAAAACTTCATCTCTGGGTAAGAAACGTACACCTGCTGTGTAAAACTGTGACTGCAGTGAAGGCAGTTCAGTCGTAGATAGTGATGGCTCAGCATGCATGAAGTCCACTGTCTTTACTTTCAAGGATATTAGTCATCTTAGTTCTTTGATCTTCAGCTGTGTTGTCAATGTGTGTTTTCAGGACCATCAGGTTGGGGTGGTACTCCTCCAACTAGTCCTACAGTTGACAACGGCACATCAGCATGGGGGAAGCCTACTGAGGCCCCTACTGGGTGGGGAGAACCTGACAATGCTGGAGGAAAGACACCGGGCTGGGGAAACCCTTCTCCCAACCCCATCAAATCTGGTTAGGAAAATCTAATACAAACTGAAAAGAAAATGTAGTTCAAACGAACAAACTGTGATTAGATGATCTTAGTATTTGAAGGTTATATTGGCCAAAAGAGACATGATGCATAGCTTAATAGTTGCTTTAAAAAAGTGATTTTCATTTCTGTTTGACGGCAATAACTGTGACTTTTTCCCCTGGCAGGTTCCAAGTCTATGCAAGATGGCTGGGGGGACAAAGACGGCTCTGTGGCAGCCTCGCGTCACTCAAGCTGGGAGGATGAGGAGGAGGCAGGTGGCATGTGGAACAGCGCCGGCTCCCAAGGAAGCGGCTCATCTTGGGGACAGGGAAGCAATGGGGGCTGGGGTCAGAGCCACACTGGGAAGAAGCCCAGCAACAAGGTGGGTTCCTGGTGGGGAAATGAATATTGATTTTAAGGGAGATGTATGGGTCCAGTGACCATGATACACTTGAATTGTGTTAGTTACAATTTAAGTCTAAGTTTTCTAAGTGATAGTTTTTAAGTTTATAAGATTTGTGCACTTTTTGTCTACAAAGTCCATATGTCTCGGACATTAAGATGTTTTAAACATCTCTGAAATGAGCGAAGCTGAACTTGAAGTAAAGGTTGAAGGTACTGAAGTTGTACAGAGTTGGGGATAAAATAAATTCCACCTAGGCACAGTTTTCAGTGAAAAATTCTTTGAGCCAGTAAAATTTAAATGATCTTTCTCTCACTTTGTATTTGACTCTCAGGGTCCACTGAAGAGCAGTGGAGGAGACTCATGGATGAACCCCATCAACAGACAGTTCTCTAACATGGGGCTGCTGGTAAGACAGAAAATGTTTTAGCAATTTATATATTACCTGGATTTTATTGTGAAAGGGCAAAGCAGAAAATGCTCGATGATACTTTTTCCATCTCTCATTGTAAAGACAAATTGTACAGGTGTCTATCAAGGCTGTTTCCTGAGTAAGTGATAAGGGCTCTGTTACTGATGATGGTCATTATCTTGATGGCCTCTCTTTCTGTTGCACAGAACGATGACCCCAGTGGCCCCAACATCGACCTTGCTCCAGGATCTCTCCAGGAGAAGAAGATGGAAGCTGAGAAAAGAGCAATGGGGATGAATGATTACAATGGAGACATGAGAAAGGGAGGAAGAGGAGTAGGAGTAGGAGGAGGGATGGCTTATCGTCCGCCTGGTTCCAAAGAGGCAGCACCTGGGGACACTGGGTCCTACTACGACAAGGTAACGTCCCACCGCCGCCTTCGCAGTCTTTGTCTCTTATGTCTCGTCTAGATGACATTTTGTCCTTTATCACTATTCTTTATTTCCTCTTGTGATTCTACCTTTTCTTCCTGGTCTGCCCCATTTCTCCTTGTCTCACCCCTCCTTACCCCCTTCACCACCACTCACATTGGTCTGCCCCTGGCTGTCACTCTGACAGTCCTTGCCTTTGACCAATCAGGATGGGTGCCTTGGGGAGGAGGGTCCTTGCTCTCTGTACTCACCACCCACTGTCTACAAGCCCCATTCCCTCTTCAACCACACTATCCCCTTTAGACAAGTAAGATAACCACTCCTCCCGTTTCCGTCCTGCCATCTTTACACTAGATTCTTGTAGTTGTCTGTGTTTCCTACGATAGTTATCCTCCCACGTGTTCCTCTACTGGTGTGTTGTTGTTTTTTTATTCTGTCTATTTCTATGATCTTATGGATTTTCTGAGGTTTCATTTTTCCATTTTGAATCACAGGGCGGTCACAGTATCTTTGGCAGCGGTGGAGGGATGGGTCAGTCAAGACACCAGCCAAGTGTCCCACCCATAAACCAGTCCCCAGGGATACGAGCGCAAGTGCCTCATCAGTTCCTGTCACCTCAGGTGCATAACATGCTGATGACATGTGTCTTACTTTGTGTTGAAATAGGAAGTGACTGGGTTAACAGTCTGTATAGTTGTACCGTGAGTCATCCTTACTGTTTGTGTTTGCAACCAAGTAACCAACGAAAGAAGCTGAATTACTTCAGGTTGGAAATTTTAACTTTTCGCTGTATCTACGTCTAGTTTTGTGCTTGTAAGGGCAACCTCTCCTGTTGCTATGATCAGCTGGTGTTCAGCTCTTAGAAAAAACTCAGAGGAGGAAAGGAAGCCAACATTATGCTGTTACTGTTACAGCCTATGTTGGCATGGTTCAGATTTTCAAAAAGGAAAAAATAGAGAACAAAAAACTCCTATTCATCACGTCTTAAATTTTCAGATGAAAATTTAATGAATTGATTTTGAAGAAACCTTTACTTGTACAGTGCCTCCATTGTAGATCAACAAAAAATATCCAGGTTGTGCGAATCTCAAAGACTTTGTGTTGTGAGCTCTTTATGTATAACTGTCTATTCTTCTATGAGCTTACACAGCGTGGTCTGCTGGCTGCATGGCGCCTGTTAGTAGGTGCAGGAGCAAGACTGCATAATGACTCTTCAGGTCGACATTGATCATGTTTCCTCTTCACCTCTAAAAAATAGAAAGGGAAATGCACGTCTCGTCCACGAATCGAATCAATTTCATTCACTCTCGTCATTGAAGTCACTTAACACAGCTAATGAGAACATGAAAGAGAGTCAATGTTAATTGGGGAGGGGGGGCGCTAAGCTAATGTGGTTGCTCATGGTAACAGCACCAAAGGGTTTCTGTGGTAACAGGTGTGTCTTGTGTTGTGCTTGTCTCCAGGTGCCAGGCTCCGTGCTGAAGCAGATGCCCCCTCCCAGCGGGAACATGGGGGGTGTTGGCGGCGTAGGAGGAGTGGCAGGAGTCGGAGGAGTCGGAGGAGGCGTGTTCCCCCCACAGCTGTCCCCCCAGCACCTCGCCATGCTCAGCAGCATCTACCCGCATCACATTCAGTTTCAACTGGTGAGCAGCAGCACGATACATCTCAAACCTACGGAGCAAGACGAGATTTCACCGTCCTGGGCAGTTGGAAAATTTCACAATCGGTTTCGTAATAATGAAAAATGTTTATGTGCTTTTCAAACCTGTTTGCACAAAGTTGAAAATTATTCTCACCCAATAATTAACATTTAGGTGGGAAAATATTGATTTTGTGAATTCAAACAGTGTAGAAACCCTCTTAGCAAAATGTCCTCAGTATATTTATATATAAACTGACATGGTAGGATCATACTTGCTTGAAATTTATTCCACCAACTTCGCTAACTCTGATTTATTTTCATGAAACAAACAATGGTTACAGCTGTGACTCACCGCCCAAATATTTAGATAATGACGTTTAGCTCCAAGATGAGCCAAAAAACACTGCACTTGGTCTGCATAGCATTCAGTTGACAAATGGGTTTCTCAGTGTCAAGCTAGAGTTCGTGTCTCTGTTGCCATCACATTCCCTTTTTTTTTTTTTTTCATTTGATGTTTCATTTTGTCTGTATTTGTTCAGGCTTATCAGCTCCTTCTCCAGCAGCAGCCACAACAACAGCAGCAACAGCAGCTCCTGCAAAACCAGAGGAAATTCACGCCCAACGTGCGGCAGCAGGCTGACCCTCAGCAGGTGCGTACACACGTGCAGGAAGTGTCACTCTTGCATGTCACTCGCTGCTTTGTTTCTTTTTTTTTTTCTTTTTTTTATCCTTCCATCTTCGAGGGACTGACTCTTGGTTTTTGTTGTGTCTCTTCAGTTGGCCAGGATCATGGCAGTGCTCCAGCAGCAGAGGCAGCAGCAGCAGGTCGGGGGTTTAGGCGGCAGCTCCAAACTCTCCCCCTCCCACCATGTTGGAGGTGGCTTAGGGGGTCCTAAACTGCCTGATCCCCTGCCCCATCCAGGCCTAGCAGGATCTGTGGCTGACATGCACCAGAAAACTCTAGGACCATATTCTGGTGAGTCATTGTTCCCAGGCTGCTTTTATTAAAGAAAAAAAGACATTATGGTATATAAACCCACTCATGCCAATGTAGTGAGCATTTAGTTTAGCAGTGTGAAACATTTTCACCTTGGTTTTCTTTTTTATTCCAAATATGATACTGAAACATGATACTTCCAATCACAGAAATACAATTTACCTTTTTTTTGTTTTTATACATATGTATGCATACATAGTCACATATATATATATATATATACACACACACACACAAACGGAAATGACCAAAAACAAAAAAAACTCTGATAAGAATGTAGAAGAATATAATTATATTATAAAGTGCAATGTAATGAACGATGAACAACCCCCCCACCCACACCCCCACTATGCTCATCATGACCAATAGACATATATATACTACTGGTTATTTATGCATTATAAAGTTAACCTTGTTTTTCTGAGTGCACCTAAGGTTTTCTTCAAGACAAATGTCAAAACATAACAATCCTCTTCATGTTGGTCTTCTTCTTTGTGTCTCTTTCTTTGAACAGGATTTGGTTCTGGGGTGAACCTTCCAGGTCTGGACCTGGGTGGTTCTGTATTGGGGGGGCCGGGAGGCATGAAGGACCTAGGAGGTCAGCAGTCCCGCTTCAAGTGGATGATGGAGGGTCACTCATCTCCAGACACATCCTCCCCCGAGAATCCATTCCATAAAAATGGTGAGTGTGGTTGTTTTTATTTTTTGTGAAGACATGGAACGAATGAGTGTTGAAGCAGATTGTGTTAATGAGATTAGATGTGATGTCGCACATCAAGGTGATTTGTGAACCCATCTGTCGCTCAGTGATGTAACAAACATTATCATGACCCCCTGACAACCTCCCAGGTCCTGTCACCCCCATCAAGATGCCAGGCGGCTCGCCCTACTCCCAGTACGACATGATGGTCGACGGGCTGGGTGACAACTGGCATCGCACCCCTGGAAAGATGGTTACCAAGCCCACTACCACACCCAGCTGGCCCCCTGGTACGTGACGATGTGAAGCTGACGTGAAGTTTTAGATAAGGCTGTAGAGAAAAGAAGTGTTTTCTCTCTCTAACCCTGAAATAAGTAGCAGTACTGACCTGTGGTGTTACTGATGTAGAAGAGTTCACAGTGGTTCAGTTTTGTCTTATTGCTCCCTTGCATGCAAGGCACTTACAGCAAACTTAGTGTTTGTTCTGACTTTACAGAAGTGTTTGTTCAAACATCATTCACACTATAATTTAACATTTATTCTTATAAACAAGGATAAAAATAGATTTTTTTTAAAATAGCTGTACTGTTTTCTGGTTGGTGATTTATCAAATACCCCCTCAGTAAAAAAAACAAAAAAACTTTGCACCCTCATTTGGCAACAAAATGAAACGTCAAAATGTTTGTAAATTAGTAAATTAGCAAAGAGTAGGCTCAAAAAGTCTGAGGCCACTTGAGAAAATGGCTGCTACAAAAACTACGGGATTCTCAGATAATAAACAAACTTGCAATTTATTAGATGATTCTCCATTTGCATATTTAAACATATAATTTCAGAGGACTTGTAATACAAGTCTGGGAAATTTCATGGAGATTTCCTCCTTTTCATGTGTAGTGAACTGGCTTCAACAGACCTTATGTGTTTTCCTCCCTCAGAGTTCCAGCCTGGTGTACCCTGGAAGGGAATTGACCGCGTCGACCCTGAATCTGACCCCTACATGACCCCAGGGAGCATGATGCGAAACACAGTGTCCCCTAACCTCAATGATACTGAGCACCAGTTGTTACAAGATAATTCAGGTAAGCAGTGGTCTGACTATGTGATGTACAATAGTGTCTTCCAATCAACCGAATCAAAGTGAATACGAGAGCATGGAGCCACCTCGGCTCGATACTGTTGAAATTGGACAGGCTATTTTGGACGCCTCAGCTTTCAGAGGCAAAAGTTCTTTTATTTGTCACAGAGACAGTGTTGTCTTTGGCAGCATGACTCACATTCAGAGCATCTTAACTGCTTGGATAGACATGAAAAACACCTTGTTAAATCATCAGAAGAAGAACTGTCATTGTGCAACTTCAAGGTAGACGATAACTAGAATTCCTAGAATGTGTGCTGGCAAGGAACATCCAATCATCGTCTGTAACATACTTTGGAAAGCTGAAGTTCACAGAGAAAATTGAAAACAACAGTCTTGAGCTTGAAATCTGTTCATTTTTAGATTGAGGATTAGAAGAGGAACTATTTCCGTTGTTTTGCTAACCCTCCTCCTGGCCATGTGCCTTTTGTTTACAATGAAGCCGGCAAGAAAGCAATCAATAGAGCGGTACATAATGTTATATATCATATACGATGTTACAATATTTGTGAAGTTTTATCTGTCATAAACAAGAGGTTACGGGGCGCATTTGTGTCGCGGTGCCACAGAGACGAGAGCTGGGTTGGAGGCACTGATTAGCCAAGAGATGCTAAGTGGAAGGCAGAGAGCCTCCATTCTCCCTGTAACAAGTTACAAGTCATTTATTAAACCCAAAGCTGTTTAATTAAGGTAAAAATGTAGCATAGTTAAGCTAAAAATCTCCATAGTTCCTCTTTAATTCAGCATTGGGTGTCATGTTGATCTTGGCACTCTGACTGGTCTCTCCCACATGGCTGAAGTTCACGGTTACAGAGAAAACACAAATTCTCAGGAAGAAAGATAAAATGATCTAAAACTGGTGGCAAAATCACACATGGTCTGTGAGAGGGTTCCGTCTGTAACATCAATCATATTGTTTGAATAAAAACCTCAAATGGGAATACAAAGTGAAGAAAAACACTTCCTGAAGCAGTGACCCCTCCCACCACACAGCTCTGTAGTACAGCTGCCATAAAAACTAAAAGTGTCTTCGCCCATAATCAACAACTCCATTACTGTGAATGGATTCTATTTGTTGGAGTGATATTCAGTTGTGCAGTGATGAAATGATTTCTAACACAGTTGGTTGTTGCCTTTTCTTCAGATTCCACCCCTCCCCTCAACACCTTGCTGCCTTCACCCGGTGCCTGGCCCTACAGTGCCTCAGACAGTCCCCTCAACAACGCACACAACTCAGGTAACCAACCACAAGCACACACATGCACACACTGTCAGCTGAGCCTGATGTGATAATGATTGAGCCTGAAATAACTCACTTGATACACTTATTTGAGAATACAGTTTTTATAATTTAAATTTTGCTGCCTTTTGGCTAGTTTGTAGTCGTAGCTGGATTGAATGCACCAAATTCTGTATTGGCCAGTGCATCTCTTGCAGTATAAGATATTAGAAAATGTCAAAGGGGAGGAAAAGACATAGACATAAACCCAATATCTCTATGTTGTCTTTATCCTGCTATGATCTTGATCTTGTTTATCCTGCTATGATCTTGTGTGGTTAACTCTGGTGAAATCACATTAACCTGTAGACGACCACTGAGCTCCCTTATTCACTTTCCTTTCCCCCCACAGCAAAGTACACAGACTACAAGACCAGCTGGCCCCCAGAGCCTATTGGACACAAGTCCTGGAAAGCCAACCGTGGCAGCAGCCAGTCCCAGCTGTCCCGCCCACCTCCAGGACTAGCCAGTCAGAAGCAACCATCGCCTTCCCCATGGTCAGGGGGAGCCCCTCGGTTGGCTGGAAGGGGTTGGGGCGGTGGCTCCAGCACCACTGGTAATGTGTTTTTCATGTTGTTTTAGTTACGAGCTTGTCCCTTTTCTCAGCGCTTGTTGAAATATTGAGCTGATTTTAAATGTCCGCCAGAGATCAAAACAACTGGCTCTGATTGCTGAGAAACAACAGAGCACTCCTTTGAACTCGAGTCCATTTATATTTGATTTGAAGAGCAGCCAAGCCTCAGTTAAAGTAGTGGGGGAAAGTTATTCATCATTTATTACATTTGAGAAGCCGAGGGGAAAACGAGGAGAGAGGTTGTGTTTACAGGGACTGTGGAAAACTCACTCACTCTCACTCACTCTCTGTCCTCAGGCTCGACCTGGAGTGACAGCAGCTCCCGAGAAAGCTGCTGGTTGGTGCTCAGCAACCTCACACCACAGGTACACACTCACATTGTACAAATACAACTACTGAAACTGCTGCAGAGAAAACACTCAATGACATTTTATAGTTTTCTGTAACTACTCCCATCTCTGTTTTGTCCCACCTCATGCATGCATTCATCATAAACAGGCACAGAAAGTGATACCACATTGAAACACAAGTTCACCATACTCCATCTTGTTTGTCCCTGCAGATTGATGGCTCTACGCTGAGGACCATCTGCATGCAGCACGGCCCCCTGCTGACCTTTCACCTTGGCCTGACCCAGGGCACAGCTCTGATTCGCTACGGCTCCAAGCAGGAGGCAGCCAAGGCCCAGAGCGCACTCCACATGTAAGACCTGCTGCACTGATAACATCGGCATATTATCACCCTCATGCCTGTGTGATGAATACAGCTGGAGCCAGTTAGCTTCACTAGCTCGGCTCGGCCCACCAGCACCTCAGAAGCTCATGATTGAAAAATCTCTTGTCTGTTTTTAATCTATACAAAAACTAATCTTATAAATGATAACTAGGCGTTTAACAGCAGTGATTACAGAACTGTTTTCTGACGGGTAACTAGGAGAGACCCCTGGTCTGGTGGAGTAATTTTTACGTTTACTTGTTTGGACGGATCAAATAAATGATAAAACATTATAATCACTGAATTTCAGACATGCCGGTAGGTGGATTCTACCTTTAGACAGAATCAGACCAGCTTCCCCTTTTTCCTATCTTCATGTGTAATTTTGGTCAACTTATTCATTACATAATAATAATAATAATAACAAGACATAATTCAAGTTGTTAACTGCTAAATGTTTTTTAATATTTACTAATAATTGTAGCAATAGATCACGTGTCATAAACTCATTTATTCAGCAGTCAGACATTGTGGTTTGTTCAGAGGGGTTATTAAAACATTTTAAAGATCTTTCTGTTTCTGTGTCCTCCAGGTGCGTTCTGGGTAACACCACCATCTTGGCAGAGTTTGTGAGCGAGGACGATGTGGCGCGCTACATTGCACATTCCCAGGCCGGAGGAGCGGGCAGCGGGGGATCCACCGCCGGCTCCGCGGGCTCCGGGCCCACGGCAACCTCTGTGGTGGGAGCCAACAATAATGGAGGAAACTGTGAGAGAGGCGGAGCGGGAGGGAGCGGTGGGGTCGGAGTGGACGGAGGGCCCGTGGCCGGAGGAGCGGGCAGCGGGGGAGTCGGCCCCTCCAGCTCCGGGTGGCAGAGTCTGGACAGCACAGGCAGCTCATCGGACCAGTCTGCCGCCCAGGGGCCCGGGCTGGGCATCTTCAGCCAGTGGAGCAGCAATGGGACCGGGGTGGGCGGGGCCGGAGGTGTGGAGGCCGCGAGGCAGGGCCTGTGGGGCGGGATGGGAGGGATGGGCGGGATGGGCGGGGCGGGGTACCCCAGCAGCAGCCTCTGGGGCTCCCCGGCACTGGAGGATCGTCACCAGATGGGCAGCCCGGCCTCGCTGCTGCCAGGGGACCTGCTTGGCGGGGGGGCTGACTCCATTTAAGGGTCTGACTGACACACACACACACACACACACACACACATAAACACACACACACATATTTTACACCCAAGCTGTAAAACATATATCACACTCTGTACTTATTTACACGCACAGATGATGTGAATTAAAGCTACACTGGTCACCCAACATGCAGAAAGACAAAAACATTCATACGACACACGCACACAAACACACACACACACAGGCTACATTCAGTACATGCACATTATTTTCACACATACACATTAAACCGCTTAACTTTAAATGAAGACAACAGTAAAACTTGAACCGGGGGAAAAAGGTGAAATCCATAATTCAACTGGATAGCTCTTTGTCTTTTTACTCCAAACCCCACCATCTGCATTCAGAGACCCAATCACTCAGGCATGCACTGTAGACAGGCTCAGCCAGAGTCGTACATGTCAACAAGTTTAGCTATTGCTGTTTTTAGTGTGCCACATTTTTTTTTCTTTTGTATTACTATTTAATGGTCGAATCTCAAAAATTCAGACTTGCAGACTGAGCCCTCGTAGACCTAGCAGGCGTACTTCTGAGTTCTCATGTTTGGAAGCTTGAGAGTGGGAAAGGATCTGGAGTTTGTAGAAAATTTGGGACGGCGCCACACTACTGAGTCAAATGGACGATCAGCAACCTATGAGATCTGGAAAAGGAGTGTTTTTTTAGGTACCGACACCTCTACCTTGGTGGAAATATGCCATCAACATGGGACCCAGGGTAAAAAAGAAAAACAACAAAAAAAACAACAAAATCGAAACAAAAACAACATTAGCCAAACTTGCACTATATGCCTTTGGGTTTGTTGTTGACACATCCTCCACAAATCCCTCCATTTTTGAAACAGAGCTACAACACAACTACACAGACCTTACTGGACGACTAAATGTTACAACAGCAGTGGCCTTGGCTAACACCCAGCGGCCGCCCACCCGCCATGTCAGCAGCGTCACACCTTCTCATCAGTTACACACTGCTCTTATATTTGACAAGCAAAATTGTATCTCCTTGTTGATGTACGTCGGTTGTTTATCATTATATTTTCTGTTTTAAAAGAAAAGAGAAATGTGTGAAACTTTGTGGAAATCCAGAGATGTCCTCTTATTTTTTTCTTTATTTTGTTTGCCCTTCAAACACTGACCTCGCTATTGTATTTTTTCTTACTCAAGAAATCAAGTTGGTTATTATATATTGTCATGATGTTAATGATGACTAAGATCACTTATTTACTCGCTGTACAAGGTGCCCTCCTGCCTGCCTGTGTGTGCATGAAAGGAGTGTTGACGGTATGACCGAATGGAGGAGGATGCGATGAAGATGATGACGATGATGATCGAGAGTGTCTGTGTTATTGCTACAATGTTGAATGTTTTTTTTTTCTTTTCTTTCTTGTCCATGAGAGATTCATGAGAAATGTGTGTGTTTGTGTGCTTGCTTTCTTTTTGAACACTTATCTGCTCCAGTCAGGGAAGTGACTCGATGTTAATCTGACAGCTTGGATTTGAGAGACAGGGTGCGTTTGTGTGCGTGCATGAGTGAGAGTGTGTGTGTGTGTGTGTGTGTGGATGTATACACATGTTTGCGTGCTTGACTGACTGTTGTGATAGCTAAAAAGTTCAAAAACATTGGCACTATTGCATATGTCTCTTAAGTTGTGTGTTTTTTTTTAGCAGCGTTTTGTTCCTGATTGTATTTTTTTTTTTTTTTTGTTCTGTCAAATGCAATAAGAGAATATTTTGTTTTTAAGACGAAGCAACCAACTGAAGGCATTTCTGTTAAAGATGCCAAATCCTACCATACCAAGCTGAGCTGGAACAGTGTTTTACAGACACGTTAAAGACATTACATATGTTTTACTGTTTGTTATTATGTATCAATTTAAATTAAGTCAGTCTTTATTATCACTCCTGTTCAGGATGTTTTCATTTATTTCAGATGTTACAAAAAGGAGAGGAAATTAATTTAAAGCAGAAAAGAACAAGATAATAAAGGTTGAATTGAAGTCTGTGGTGGTTTGTTGTTTGATCTGTGTGAGTTCACCAGTTGGATGTTCAGTATTCATAGCACAGTGTCTTTTGCAGTCTGTCTATGTGTAGTTAGCAGTGCTGGAGAAGATCATGATAGTGTGAATACTGGATAACCCTGATTGTATGTCTCATTCTGTTGTCTGTTTCTACGTTTTCATCTCTGTGTTTTAGGTTGAGTAGGTAATGGAAATAACTTGTCCACAGAGGCTCACACTGGGCAGGCGCTGTGAGTATCCATTGCTGCTGATGAAACAAAAACAGCTCTACATGTCCTTTTCTTCACCTTCATCCATGAAGCTGTGGTCAAACAGAAGTAGAAGTGTTTCATGTGTGAACAGACAATGAGGTTGAGTTGATGCTTTAACGTCATGTTGCAAAACAAGGTGATGAAAGCCGAGGAAAGAGGCCAAGGCCGATTTAAAAATATTATTTTATTTAAGGCGCATCAGATGCAGAGGTTTTTCTATGGTGTTCTGTCATTTTGTGTTTTCATGTGAAATACTGTCTATGTTCATGTGGACAGGGTTTCTTTTAAAAGAACCAAGCAGGAAGCTGTTATATTAATAAACACAAGTGTACTGTATGATCATCCTAAGCTGTTAGCTAAGCTGTTTTTTTGTGGGACAATGGGAGATGTTTTCTTTACTTCACCCTCTCAGTCCATGTGAGGCTAACGTGTCAGCATGCATCAGTGTGAGTGCAAGACATTTTAGTCTGACAGACATGAGATTAATTAGCAAAGCTGTTTGCCTTCTTTTATTAAAGTTAGTAAAATTATCAATGTTTCTATACATTTTAAATAGGAATGTTGCTTTTTCTCAATGAATGTATTCTTAAAGGTCCAGTGTGTAAAAATGAGGTGAAAACAGTGACATCTAGCATTCTGATTTTGTTATTTATCAACATGAAACTCTTGAAACGTGCTCTCTGGTTGGCTGGATTTTCCATTCCGTACAAACGTGGCGGCGCAAGATGGCGATACTCTCTAAGCAAGACCCTTGAATATATAAAAGAAGAATTATAAGGCTATGAAAACCAAACAGATTTTATTTTATAGCGATTATACAAATATTTCCATTGGTAGTATATTCAGATTTTGCCAATAAACCATGACAAATATTACACACTGGACCTTTAATTGTTTTTTAGAACTTTCCTCTTGGTGCCAGGAGACAACATCAGATACTTTTTTTGCTATCCCAATAGGATTGCAAACAAAAAGTGGAGCATCAAAATGGACAGCTGGTTAGTAATGGGAAGAGTCAAGAAACAGATAGTCAACAAATCCACTTCACTTTGTCAGTAGTTGTTATCACAGGTTTCCTACAGTGGCCCTGAGGGGTCAACACGCTGCAACTTGAAAACACCTGCAGACACAAACGCACTCACAACCACTTTTTTTTGGGACTCAGACAAATGACAGACCTGGCTAAAGACAGAGGCTGACCCAACAGTACATGTTAACATACAATAACATCTGAGATGTGATATGGACATTATAATAAACCAGCAAAACCAACATGCTTTCAAACACCACTAACATTTTTCCGCCTTCACCACTTCTCAAGTCAGGAAGCAGTGAACCAGATCAGGCCCTGCAGCCCCCCACACGTTTTTGTGTCCCTATAACATTTTTGTTGTGTTGTGGCTTTGTGTATTTTCAGGTATTATGACTTTTTGCAGCAAATGTGCTGTCGAATTGATTAAGTTGTTCTTTGAATTTTTATATCTTTGCATGTGTTTTCTTAAGTTGCAATGAGTTGAGCTCTTTGGGCCACCATAGTATAATGAATGTGTTGTAAAAAAAAAAAAAAAAAAAAAAAATCTTCAAACAGACCTGCAACCAAATGTTAAAACATATCAAAAAGTTATGAGACATGAAGTCAGTTTTCCTGTCAGAGCCACTAGAGGGAGCTGTTAACACCAGGCCTATATATAGACTGCATCCATGGTCATTTCTCTCCCTATATGTGGATGGGTGGCACATGGCGTCACTGTGTGCAACAATAATGACATGTTGATCCTTGCACCTCCAGGATCAGGTGATGGTGATGAGCCGGTGCGGACGTCACGGACGCTACGTCCATTCTTTTTACAGTCTATGGTGCGGACACATGCTGCCTGCAGACCGGACTGAGCTTCATTCATGTCCGCAAAAAAAAAAAAAAAAAAAAAAACAGCAGCAGATCGGCGGCTTTAAGACAATCCGGGCATCTCTGCAAGTCTGTGGATGACATCATTGATATTGTCAATGGTGTAAACTGAGAGAGAGGGCTGGGTGGGGGTGTGTGAGGGGAGAGAGAGAAGAGAGAGAGCAGCCAGTGGAGAGAGAGAGAAGGACCTCAGTCTGGTTCCAGCGTTTTTCCTTTATTTAAAAAAAAAAAAAAAAAAAAGCATCCTGGCAGTGAGAATCTTCCAGAGTGGCACGGCTCTGGTCCGCTCGGATCTGCTCTGTTTTTGTGGATCTCTCTCTCTCTTTTTTGCGTGTTTTTTTGGGGGTTTTCTTTTTTTTTTCTGCAGCGGGAGTTCAGGTCACAGATCTCCGAGGTTATGAGCCGTCCGAAGCCGCGTCGGTGCGTCGCTGTCCAGGGTCCTGAGTGAGAGATAGAGCCGGAGCCCGGGGAGGTTGGTGGAGGTGGTGGGGCGGCCACGGAGCCTGACACAACCCGGTGAGGAGGAGGAGGAGGAGGAGGTGGTGGTGGTGGTGGTGGTGGGAGGGTTGGAGGGGTGGGGGAGTGTATTCTGGCTTGTCAAGGTGTCTGGATGCTCGTGTGTGTCTGTGTTTGTGTGATGTGTTTCGTGTTAGACAAATAGAGTCCACATAGAGTCGTGTTAGGGCGGGAGGTGCGCGTGTTCAGAGGTCCTATAAGGAGGGTGCGGTTATGGGAATTATTGCCACATTCGCTGGTCAGTGAGAGATGAACTGTGTGTGTTTTGCATTCAGCACCTTCCCCTGTCCCTCTCCTGTGCTATCTGGGGCAACTGCATGAAGTGTGCTCTCTCTGGCTATATATCACGTCTCGCCTGTGTGTGTGTATGTGTATATGTGTCAGTCCTTTGCAGCTTCAGTTTTATAACAGTGACTGTAGACTGTAGCATCTTTGGAGGCTGAGGGAGGAAATGAGCTGGAGAAACCTGAGGTAAAGGGTTTGGTTAATGTGCAGCAGTGGCTTCGCTCTGCCTTATTTTTTCCCCCTCTGCACTGTGAGGTGGGTTGCTGTTGTAGGCTATGTAGGTCTACCAGTACCAGTGCAGCCAAGACAGAAAAAAATGAACTCGGTCAGCATTAAGAGCAATGTCAAACTGGTTTTGGTGAGGTGTAATCTGTGGTTTAAGAACCTTCAGTCTTCTCCCACTTCTGAGCTCTTGTTTCGTGGCCATTCGGCCTGATGAAGGAAAACATGACTCATTCGAATTTTGTCAGGGGACTCCAGTCAGAAAATTGGGAGTTCATGCAAATTGCTTGTACACAGGACCAGACTCCTTTGAAGTGCTTTGGGGAGAAGAGTGTGTGAGATGCTGATCCAACCCTCCACCCCCCAACACCACACACACACACACACACCCTTGCACCTCTGAATAAATCATATTATAAAATTACACGCTCTGTTCTTCTTTTGCTCTCACCTTTTCCCCATGCACTTCATAAACACTTCAGTGGCCTATATTGTCGTCCTCTGAGATACCACGATTTATGGTGGTGCCCTCTGAAGGTGTAATGACTCTAACTCAACAAAACATGGCTGGTAGGAAGGAAGGAAGGAGCCGGGTTGTTGCATTATTAGATCATGTGAAACGTTTTGCCTCCACTGTGCGTTCACAGTCTCATCAAGTCACTTCATAGCTGGAAATGAGCAACATTTTCCTCCCTGGTCCCAGTGATTCAGACTCACACTGCACTGTGTCACCGGCTCAGTAATTTACACGTTTCGTTCTCCCTCATCTCGGCAGTCAATTTCTCCCAAACCACCAGTTTCATTTTCTTTCATGATAAAGCCGCCCAAGGGCTCATATAGCTTTGAGTCTAAAGTCTGCAGCTTTGCACCACAGTGTCCTTTTACTCTATTGATCACCAGTGATTGATGATATCTGTGTGTGTGTTGTGTGCGTTTATCCCGTCAGTGAGTTGAAAAGCTCAGGAGCCATGGAGTTGAGGGTAGGGAACAAGTACCGCCTTGGGAGGAAGATAGGGAGCGGATCCTTTGGGGACATTTACCTCGGTGAGATTTTGTTTTTTTACTTGCTATGATGGTTAAATTTCACGGGTCAAGAGACCCTGGTTGTGTCCAACCTGCTGATATGTTGTAACTGTGTCTCTTGTGTTTCTCCAATCAGGCTCTAACATTGCTACAGGAGAGGAGGTAGCCATCAAACTGGAATGTGTGAAGACCAAACATCCACAGCTCCATATCGAGAGCAAGTTCTACAAGATGATGCAGGGCGGAGGTGAGATGCGACAAAGAGATTTTCAGGGGTTTTTGAAAGCTTCAACAGGAGGCGGTGAAGAGTTTCAGGTGCATTAAGGGGTATTAACATCTACTGATGGTTAGATACAGTAGTTGAGGGGTATTAACAAAGATTACAGTTGTTTCAGAGGCATTGCAGTGCTTTTAAAGATCCTGGAAGGTATTTCAGAACATTTAAGGGTATATGAGGTGCATTCAGGGTCGCGAGTCATCTACAGCTAGAATTAAATATGTTAGTGGTCACTGAGCAGCACTGAGGTATAGTCACGGCTGTGGAAAGGTTTTGAGGGCTGTTGAAGTGATGCATGTTAATGACGGAATTAAAAGACACAGAATAAGATAAGACTTTATTGATCCCAGAGGGAAAGTCACAAGTCACAACGTCACAAGAGGCAAACTACACTGCTCCTCAGGGATGGGTTAAATGCAGAGAAAGAATTTTACTGTACTAGCTGTATATGTGACAAATAAAGTACCTTTACCTTACCTTACCTTACCTTACCTTACTAAGAGGGATAAATCAGATAAAGCCTGCATGAATGACAAATGAACATGGGAAATTTGGGAAATTAGAGAGACAACATTAGAAATATGTGCATACATACATGATAGTGAAATCCAGAAACCCATAATAACATAGGCCAGTGGTTCCCAACCTTTTTTGGCCCCTGACCCCATTTTGACATCACAAATTTCTGGCGACCCTGCGATCATGTGACTGTGGCCGTCAATCAAGATGCACCAGCTCAGATATTTCTATATGCTGCATTTTATTTGAACTTGATTTATATTTGAGAAAGTGAAAGTATAGAATACAGTTGTTTATGGTGGGTGGTGTTTTTAATCAAAACAATAAATAGTTAAAATAAAAATGTATCAGTAATTTTTTTTAATCAATTACTAGACATTTTAGGCGACCCCATTTGAATTCCAGGCGACCCCACATGGGGTCCCGACCCCAAGGTTGAAAAACACTGACATAGGCTATTCAAGTATACAATGTCATATGTAATGTATGTAACATATACATAATAATAATGCACTAATAAAATAGAAAAGTAATATAAAAGTTATAATATAATATAATATAAAAGTAATGTTATGTTATGATATGTACTACCACCACTAGTAATTTATATAGTAATAATAATGTCTCTCTGTACAATGTATAAAAGCAATAAATAGAGAATCAAAGACAAACAACAATGAATCAAGGATTTAACAGCTAAAAGTAGTTGATCAATTGTTGCAACAGACTAAAATAATCATCAAATACAGCAGTGACATAGTCTTGCACTATAATAATAATCATTATGAATCATAACCTGCACATACAGGAGTTCCTCCACCCTGTGTTATGATGCACTGTTCTGTTTGCTAACTCTCTGACCCCTCCCCCTCCTCCCCACAGTGGGAATCCCGTCTATTAAGTGGTGCGGAGCAGAAGGCGACTACAACGTTATGGTAATGGAGCTGCTGGGGCCCAGTCTGGAGGACCTGTTCAACTTCTGCTCCCGCAAGTTCAGCCTGAAGACGGTGCTGCTGCTGGCCGACCAGATGGTGAGACAGACTCACCGACTCACTGACGTCCACACTGTTACACGTAAAGGTCCATACCGGCTTTTGCTGAGACCACACAGTTCCTCAGGAGTAACTCTTAATTAAAGACCTCCGGGTTCATTGAATCTTTATGACGGGGCTCCTCGAGACCTCCGGCTGAGAAAAAATAGATGAACAGAACTATAAATGATTGAACGATACAAATTAAATTATGAAAGCAGATTTAAAAGGGCACCCGCTGTCTAAACTTTCACCTTGGTTTGCACACAGTGCTCTGAAGTCAACCCCAGGATATGAAGTTAGAAAGATTTTAATAAAAGCATGTTTCTATTTTTAGACTACAACTAAATGGATCATTTGAAATCGGAGAATAATTCTCATCCACGCTGAAGCTTGTTTCCCGGCTCCAGACAAAGCTTATCCCCTCACTATCTCCAGCCATTCAGCCGCTCTGTGAAAGTCAATTCAAATCTAGGGCACGGCTCCGCGAGGCGGCCTAATCCTCCTCGCATGGGTCAGACCGTGGTGTCTTTTATGGGCCTCTTTAATCTGTCATATGTCATTCTTTAGTCTACAACTGGCACATTTGTTCATTTCATCCCATTTTCTCTCGACCACTTTGACCTCTGCTCCTAATCGCTCTCTGCTGTCGTTGCAACATCTCTCCTCTCCTCTCCTCTCCTCTCCTTTCCTCTCCATACCATAACATAAAATGACCCTTATATATCTGCACACAGGCTGACAGGGTTATTGATCAGTACCAGTGACTCAACTATTACTGTATTTCACTGGGTGAGGCGAGTTGTGGCCTGTGAAACTCACTTTCAGTTTTAGATCAGACACTGTTGGAGTGTAAAGACTCCCAGTGTTGCAGTTCTACCAGAAAGTAGCTCATTGTGTGAAAGTGAGTCGTTGTTCCTCAGATGTTACTGTAAGGTCAAAGTTCAAACTAATCTGAAGAAAGAAAGATTCTATTTTATACACTGTCAAACATCAGATCGGCCAGTTTTCAATTGTATCCACAAATTGGTGTTTTACTGCATTTCAAGTACCATAATCTGCCACTGCATGTTCTGTATGTAGTTTGTACTACACTATAACAGATGATTTTAGATAAATTAAAGCTGTTCTTCATATATCATCATACCTCTATTTCATTCGTTTCTGGTCAGAAACACTCAAATATCCAGAATCCTTTTCATTCCCTGTCTGTGCTAATCTTGTGTCTTCAGGCTTTGATTTTCATAATAACACATTCATATGTTGCATTTTGGAAGCCAAATGTCAGGTCTTGGATGTCAGAGCATCTTCTTTGCATTTTAAAAAACATTACCTAATGGCAACATGCACAATTACATGAGACTTATGTAACCGTGACATAAAAAATTAAAAAGACATTTTGCTTATTTTAAACGTGCATCTCAGTTTGCTCTTCACATAGAGTAGCACTGAACCTGTGGAAACAATGACTCTGAAGGAAGCTTCCAGAGCTATTCAACTTCTGCTATAGCTACATAGCCGCTGTGTAGAAAAGGTCAAGAAAAAGCATTTGGGATCAGACTTCTTTACTTTAGTCTCCAGTGATGAAAACACTGATGTTAAAGGGGACATATTATGGAAATGTCACTTTTTGAAGGCTCTTTAACATATATCTGGGTGTTTATCTTGCCTTCTGGCCTCCAAAATGTGAGAATTGACGTTCAAATTTGCATAACCTCACCCCTACCTGGTACCAGTAGAAGGGGTGGGGCGGGGCAAGCAGTGGCTGATCTGCATTTAAAGTTACAGGCACTGAAACCAGCCGTTCTGAACAGGGCTGTTTTGAGCAGATGAAAAGAGCTGTGATGTTTGATCCTTGGGGTATTTTGACCAAAACATGACACAGATTTGTCTTTAAGACACTTGGGAACTATTTTAATTTGTGGAAAGGGGGCATAATATGTGTCCTTTAACTTCTGTCTCTCTCATGTTATTCTACTGAAGTTAGCCACCTGCTACCAGCAACAGTTATAGCATACTGATATGAGATGACCCAGGTGCTTCCTGAACGACTAAACCTAGATCAGATCACAGCATTCCCTTGTGAATGAAAATTGTGTTAATGGGCTACAAGATGCAAGACCACCAGTACTCTCCTTTAATCCTGATAAATCCTCCTCCCTGTCTCACTGCTGCAGATCAGTAGGATCGAATACATCCACTCCAAGAACTTCATCCACAGAGACGTGAAGCCCGATAACTTTCTGATGGGTCTCGGCAAGAAAGGCAACCTGGTCTACATCATCGACTTCGGCCTGGCCAAGAAATACCGGGACGCCCGAACGCACCAACACATCCCCTACCGTGAGAATAAGAACCTCACCGGCACCGCACGCTACGCCTCCATCAACACCCATCTGGGCATTGGTAAGACAGCACACACACAGAAGTTGTCCTAGATACTATGTGAATGTGTGAATGTGTGTGTTCTACTAAACTTTTCATCCTCTAATGTCCTTCTTTACCTTTTCGTCTTGTCCCTGTGCACATTTTCTTTTTGCTGTTTCATTCTCTGCTCTCCTTCTTCCCCTCCACAGAGCAGTCGCGGCGAGATGATCTGGAGTCCCTGGGCTACGTTCTCATGTACTTCAACCTGGGCTCTCTGCCCTGGCAGGGGCTCAAGGCCGCCACCAAGAGACAGAAGTATGAACGCATCAGCGAGAAAAAAATGTCCACTCCTATTGAGGTGCTCTGCAAGGGATACCCCTGTGAGTAAAGATGGGTTTTTGACAACACAAGTTGGATGTAAAAATGGAAAAAACAGAATGTGACAACAGTAGAAAGGATGATTTTCCCATTTTTTCCCTCAACACCTTAACTGTCTTTGCTATAAATCCATTCCTCTGTCTCTCCTGTGTCTCCCAGCTGAGTTCTCCACTTATCTCAACTTGTGTCGCTCCCTGAGGTTCGATGACAAGCCGGACTACTCTTACCTTAGGCAGCTCTTCAGGAACCTTTTCCACAGACAGGGCTTCTCCTACGACTACGTGTTCGACTGGAACATGCTGAAGTTTGTGAGTGGCATGCTTTTTTGTGAAAACCAACTCCAGCTGGGAAGTTCAAATCTTTTTTGAGTAACTTCCTGTCCTTGGACGTCTGCACTGTTCCCGTTTGTTTTTTTTAGGGGGCCAGCAGGACAGCAGAGGACGGAGAGAGGGAGAGGAGGGAGGGAAAAGAGGGGGAGGAGCGAGGAGGAGGAGGAGGAGGAGGAGGAGGAGGAGGAGGAGGCCAAAGAGGAGCAGGAGGTCGAGCTTTGCCGTCTGGTCCAAACCCCTCAGCGGCAAACAGAGTCAGGAACGAGGCAGATGCTGCACCGTCCAACCCGGTCACACGTGGAATCCAGCAGTCAGGTCAGCATGTTATTTTGAGGTGTTTAACCCTCGGATGATCCTTCAATTTGTACCACTTCCATGACCCCTGGACAAAATTTAGATATCAGTTACTTCCAAAATATTTGTGATACATATAGGGCTGGGTCTTGACTAAACAGAAAATCACTTTTGACATGGGTTTCAAAATTTATAATAATAAATAACCCCTTCCTGGCCAGTTGTTTTTCCTGCAAAATTACAAAATTTCTATGGGGCTCTATGGGGTTTTTGGTTGGTGACAGTATTTTAGTCATAAAAAAGAGATATCCAAAATCCCTTTGGTGAAAGCTTCTGACTATAATATGTTAACAAAATAAAACAAGAATTTTGGATTTTGCTTTATCCATTGTTCAGATTTCAGTTCTGGAAATTAGCACATATTTAATTAGATATTGCCTAATTTACAACATAAGATTTGACAAAACTTGTAATACAAAAAATATTTGTCTTAATGTGAGTAATAAACTTGGGAAGTTTCATGATGATATCTGTTAGTTAAAATTTTTACTTTATTTTTACATGAAAAAATCCCATTGGAAATTTTTGTCTGGCGAAGGGTCATGGATGTGGTAAAAATTCATTACAGGTCCAAAAATTGGACTTTCATTCTGAAATTCGGGACATCCAGAGTTTACCCAAAAATACACCTCCTTGCCAAAAATCAGGCCCTAGTGATTTTTCATTTGACCGTGGGGAGTTGGGAAAGTGTGAGAGGTGGACAAAAATGTGGAGGGTTAAACGGGTGTGAAAGCATCAACTCTTTTATTTCACATGTTTGTGTGTGTGTGTGTGTGTGTGTGTGTGCATGTGTGTGCAGGTAACCGCTCGCCTCAGGCGGGGAGAGCAGAGCGAGCCGAGCGAGAGAGGAAGGTGGCCATGAGGCTTCATCGCGGGGCCCCCGCCAACGTCTCCTCCTCTGACCTCACTGCACGCCTCGACCAGTCACGCATCAACGCGTCGCAGGTAGGAAGACGTGGTTTGACTGGTCCTCTGCTGTAAAAAAGGGAGGTAGGCGCCCTTGTTATTTAATTATAAGAACATGTCGTCACGAAATGCATTCCTGTGGGACCGACACAACATAAACAATGAGCGAGCAAACACTCCTCAGCTGTAGTTTACACGCTTTAGATTTGATGCTGCATGTGGCCTACCTAACAGTTAGAGCAGCGGTTCCCAACCTTTTTTGGCTTGTGACTGTGTGATCACGTGACTGCCCGTCAATCAAGATGCGCCAGCTCATATTTTTATATGCTGCATTTTATCTGAACTTGATTTATATTTGAGAAAGTGAAAGTATAGAATACAGTTGTTTGAGATTGTGTGTGGTGTTTTTAATCATAATTTTAAAAGGAATAGTTATTAGTTTAAAAAATATTTTCATCAGTAATTCATTTTTTATTTATAGACATTTCAGGCGACCTCATTTGAATTCCAAGCGACCCCAGGTGGGGTCCCGACCCCAAGGTTGAAAAACACTGCATTAACCCTTGTTTCTGTCACGTCTTTTCTTTTACTGAAGTGAGCATGCTCAACAGCAAGCTCATCTCTTCACTTTCCTTTTCCAATACACTGTAGCTGCCAGTCTGAAGACTTAGCGCTACTCAGAGGGTGAATTAAAGCCAAAGGTCTTGGCAAACAACAATAACCACCACTCATTCTTCCTCTTTAAGGACCAAATGCAAAACTTTCTCCTCAGCTCTCTGTCAGTTTGTGGAACCAAATGTTAGCATGTGAATGTGTTTAACAAAGATGCTGAACTTACATACTTAGCCTCAGCATGTTTACAGTATGTTGTCATTGTGAGTACGTTAGCTTGGTGATGTTAACATTTGGCTCAAAGCACCGGTGCGCCCAGCAGCCTCCCACAGCTGTACGCACAGATGTTGACTCTTATTTTAGAGCTCAACCATAAATAAACTGCAGCAGAGATGTTTTGTGACTAAAATGGATCAATTGCAATTCATGTTGCAAAATGGGAAATGACCACAGAATAGACTAAGTGAATAAACCTGTGTTTTGTGCTGCTGTTTCTTTGTGGGTCTCTCTGTCATCTAAATTTGTTGTACACTAGCAGCAAACCTCTGTGTTAACAGACCCTATGTTAAACTAAAGAGCACAAAGAAGTCAAGTCAAGTGATAAATCCAGAACTAACAAAGGTGACAGGGTGTGGGCTCAGACAGGTTCGCATTTTCTTCAGGTTTCTGTCGCCTTCCTTTTTTTCTGCTTCAAGCTTCTCATCTTTCGCTCTGCTCTCAGGTCAGTGTGCCGTTTGAACATCTGGCAAAGTGAGTTCATCTCGGCTGACCTGCAGGTCAGTGGCAGGTATGGGCACGCATGCATCACACACGTCACACACACGTACACAGCATTCTTAAACACACCCTCTGACCCTCACCCCTCACATCCAGGTAGAGAAAGGAAGATTAAGATTAAAATAAACTTTATTTGTCCTTGACAGGAAATTTGAAATTGAAAGAGGAACACTTAACATAACAACATTTAACATAACAAGTAAAACATTTAACATAACAAGTAAAAAAAAAAAAAAAAAATCAAAAGCAGCCTCATGGTGCATTGGGGCCACATTGATAATTAGATGACCATGAAGTCTGTCCTCAGTATAGACTGACTGTGTCCCTGTTGCTCACAGAACATTTTGGAGGTGGAATAACACCTAGCCTACTGTGATTTTATTTTCCAGTCTGCTGCTGCTAATACTCACTAGTGTTTCCAATGTGGTAATGGAAATCGTCCCCAACTACTGTTTATGTAACATCTGTTTAAAAAATGACCTGCTGTTTGAGCCTTTTGCAAAAAAAATAGTCAGTCTATACTCATTACCTTTATTAACTTTTACTTCTGCACTAAAAACAAATGACAGATAAGTGAGGAAGGAACAATTACACTAACACAGGTTTGGTTTTGGTCATTTCATGCTATGTGTTGACAGTGCAGTTAAAACTAACATTTCTCTTCCTGGTTTTGTCCAGCAGCTGCAGGGTATCAAATACCCCTTACTTTTCAAATGGATGAATGAAAACATGAATGAGTGGAGGAGGAGACGAGGAGCAGAGGGAGGCTTGGCGGGCCTTTAAAAAGGGGGACGATGGTGTCCGTGTGTCTGTCAGTGCTGTGTGAGCATGCTCGGTGTTGGAAGAAACACCGAGACGATGGAAAAACCAGTGAGACAAACAGACTCTTGGCTTGAACTGGTTGGTTCTGCTTTTCGGGTTGTGGCTAGAGGAGGAAGGGGCTGAAACAACACACAGGTCCCGCCCCTTCTTATCTCATATTCACCTGCCCATCGACTCAGAGGCTCAACTTGCAAAAAAAAAGAAAAGAAAAGAAAAAAAAAACATTAAAGTGCACAAAATGGACTAAATTTCAACTATTCTGTGGTTTACACCTGTGTTTGAATTTAAAAAACAACTATCAACCTGCTAATGTTTGAGAGCTACATCCGCTGTTTATGGTGTTCTCGATTATAAATGAATATGTTAACAACTATGGACATGAACACAAAAGTGTATTTAGGCCTATAATAGATGACAGGAGAATGCTTCAATGGGGGCCCAGGAGGGAATCAGAGCGAGGGGACGACTGAGAGAGTCTGATCGGGAGCAAGGCTGCTTTTTGTCTGTAAATGTCAGTGTCTGTCTGTGTGTTATTGTCTTAACTATTCATTTTGCCTTCAGCTTTGCTTTAGAGAGTCTGAGGGAAGCAGGGGAAGAGGAGGGAAACAAGACTGTTGTTGAATTGTTCACAAATTATTATAAATGTGACGACCTTTTAATTAAAAGTTTGTCACCCGGAGGTGAGAGCGACTCGGCGAACATGCTCGTTGAATGTCAAAAAAAAAAAAAAAACATGAAACAGGAGTGAGACAGCTTTTGAGTTGAGTTGAGGATAGGATGAAGGGAAAGCCATTACGATTGTATGATATGATAAAGCCTTAGTCCAGCTTGTAACTCCAGGTATGAAGAGACTTGAGAAAGTTATAAGATCTTGGTGGTGAACAAGTCTGGTGTTACATTTGTATTTTTCTTCTTTCTGTTTGCTTCTTTGGTTTTATAATACATGTAAATGTGTAGATACCTTTTGCCAGAATGTGACAGATTGTTTAAAGATGATGCTGGAGAGAAGTAGTGCTGTTTACGTCCTGAGAGCGCTGGGGGCAAAGAGTGAGACAATAACCTTTAGAGTCCGCCACAAGTGTGTGTTTTTGGTTTCCACTGTGGTGGGCAATGACACAGAGGTTCTTGCTAATATTTTAAGGAGTGAATTTTGACCCGGAGCTGTCAGGATGGACAGATGTCACCGATGAGGAGGAGCTGACTGATGTCCTGTACATTTCTTTACCATGCTTCAACTTTATTACTATGATATTTGTGTATATTTTCTGAATCAATAAAAATATACACAACTTATACAGTCTCCTGGTAGTATGTTTGACCTTATGGCACTTTATTTACCATATTCTTAATTTTGATTAACAGTGTTATTGTACATCCTTTAATCGCTTTCACTTATATTTTGAATGCATCTTATTAGAAGTCAGGTTTTCTTCAGTTGCCTTTTTAACATAATCTTTTTTTTATCCTACCCCAACCACACTGACATGCCATACTGAATATTCCTGAATGATAACTGAGTACATGTCACATGACCTTGGTGTTATGTTAGTTTTGGCTTTGATAACAAAAATCTGTAGAAAAGCTTTTAGTGACACAGGGAAAAAAAGAGTAAAAACTGATTGCGAACAGTAACTTTACTCAAACTTTGCTTACTTGATGTGTGTACTTCAGTTCAATAAAGAAAGATATGTTTTTTTTTAATTCCACCACTATCGCCTGCCATCTAGTTATTCATTACTTTGCAGATTACATTTTTACCAATAAAACACATTTTATACACAGCAGTTAATGTTGTAGGCTACATTGTTACAGATAGCTATAACAATTTAACAGCATATAAAGTAAATTTGATCTGACTCAACAAACAACAACATAAAAATGGGCTTTAGGTTCATATTATTTGTCACTGCACAAGGTGGGTGAATTAAAAGTGAATATTTATTCCAA
Organism: Trachurus japonicus; assembly: GCF_045865225.1. NCBI lineage: Eukaryota > Metazoa > Chordata > Actinopteri > Carangiformes > Carangidae > Trachurus > Trachurus japonicus. The sequence goes on from NC_140925.1 coordinate 19,461,274, forward strand.
CAAAGTCTACTGGAGTGCTGACATCTAGCCATTACTCTCATTAGTTACACCTGTGCTTTTCCCTCTGACAGGTCACAGTCTGTAATAACTATTTTAAAAAAAACTAAAACTAAACAATAACATAACATATAACAAAGTTTCATTTTTCTGATTACACATTTAGGACAGGAAGTGGTGAACAGATAATTAATCACAGTGTGGAGGCACAGTGCTCCTGTCCCTCTCATCAGCTCCCACACTGCCGCCGGACCAAGAATAGACTCCTTGCACAAGCCCCGCCCCCTGCATGTGGTATCCAGCTGCTGATTGGCTGAGGCGGCTCTTCCCGAGTAGTGGGCGGGGCCAGTCTGATCTGCAGTTAATCCGGCAGGGATTGGTCTGAAGTCAGCGGAGCGGTGGAGGAGCCCGGAGCGGAGAGGAATGACGGAGTTTACTGCTTTAACTTCACAAACACCGACTTTAGACGATGTTAACGGGCACACCGGGCTGCTGAAATGACAGTATAGACGGCGTTTAGCATTAGAAACAAACTTTAGGCGTGAGTTGTGGTGTTTTTTTTTGTTTTGTGGGAGACGCAGAGGTTGACGGGGCGGTCCGCTGAGGGCTCAACATGGATGAAGCAACGGTGCGGTTCTGAGGAGGAATTAGGGCCGTTTCTGGGTTATTTCTGGTCGTGAGTTTGTCGAGCAGGGCTTTTAAAAGCAGCAGCCTACACACCAGGTGAGAAAACACAGGTGAGAACTACTTTACCCTAACTCAGACACTTAATTTACCTGACTAACAGAAGCGTTTATTTCATTTACAGATCCACAAATCGGATTCAAGCGTTAACTGTTGTGGTTGTCTGTAAGCAAAGGTGAGTGTCTTAAAGCTACACGCTCTTTGTGGGGTCACTTGTTTTTATATTGTTGCATATTATTCAAACTTGATGAGTCAGATTTCTCTTGAGCAAGAATTCACAGCCATAAAATATAAAACCAGTGTTATGTAAATAACGACTGAGTACAGACAGAGGTGACAAAGTGGTTTAATGGCTCCCTGCTCAGCAAATCCCACTGTTGTTGTTGTTGCCTCAGAAGGTATGATAATCCAGTGTGGCTGTCAACCATATCATCACTTATGAATTATAAACACCCTCCGTCTGCCCCCCCACCCCTCATCACCCCTTACCATCTGTTGCTCTGTTTTATTACTGACCCCCTGCCTCTCTAGTGGAGCCCCAGTCTGTGTGTGTGTCTGTGTGTGTGTGTGTTTGACCCTTTTTGACTTTCAAATGAAACACACAGATGTCCCTTTGCTCCACCACAGCATCATTTCACTGTCATTGCTATTGTGTCTGTGTGTGGCTGCTGATGCCTTCACTTCTCCTTGTTGACATGTGGATCTGCTGATCCCTGGCAAACCAATACAAATGACCTGCTGCTGTCTTTCTTTCTCTCTCTCTCTCATACACACACACATATTACACACACACATACACACTCAAACAGTCCAGCCATAACTCCTCTCAGTGTCACATATGTACACGTGAAAGCAACCTAATTCATTTAATCAAACCAAATGTAATCACTCGATGGTAATGGTATTAGTGTTGTAAAGAACCTAAATGGCTGGTTGTGTATGTGGGAGTGTGTTATGTCAGCCTTTCATTGTCCGTACCATTTGTTCCCTCTGCTATGTGACTGTCAGTTGCCATGCCGTTGTGGCAGATGAGCCATAATAGGTCAGAACGAAGGGTAAAGTCTCTTGTCGACTTTCTCGATCAGCGCCCGTTTTTAGAGCTCATGCCCACTCCTTTATCACTGTAATCTCTGCTTGCGTTGTGCATTTTGTGCGTTGCGATTGTGTGTGTGTGTGTGTGTTTGCGTGGGCTCCCGCTACACGTCAACAGCATCAAGGTCTCTTTCTCCCCCAAGCTTGTTCTATTCTATCATGACAAATGTCTGTCTGTCAGTGTCCAAGAACAAATGCACCCTGAGAACATGACTGCCATTGTTTTAGACACTGACAAGCTGCTGCTTATTATGTAACATGTCTCCTGGCCACTTCAAGTGCAGTCATCATCATCATCAGCAGCAGCAGCGATGGGTCATGGATATAACAAAACGTATGACGTCTTTTGTTCATCTCCACCTAAACTTGGTCAATTTGAAGGCAGCTGATTATTGTCTGACTCACTGGTCCAACTGGGAAATATGTGTGAATAGCAGAGGTGGGAAACTGCATCCTGAGATGTACATTTATTTAATGCTAAGACAAATTTAAGTCCAGTCTGTTGAGTGGATATAACAGATAACAGTTGAATTTTGACAATATCAGATCATATCGTAGTATTTTCAGTAAATTAAAACTATAGATTAGAGTTAATTTTTACCGTCAACATGTTGTCAGTTAGGATTTAACTGTCCACAAGGAGGAATCACTGAAGCCTCAAAATACCAGAATGCCTTGCAGCTAAATGACATTTCACTTTTTTTTTTTAAACTTGGAAGACAAAGCATGCTCTAAAGCAGAATAGTAAAGGTCAGGATATGTTAGATGGCATTCAGGAACAAGAAAAAAAGAAAAGATTTTCTTATATAAAGTCACATTACACACATTATTGATCACAGTGAAACGTGTCTGTTTGTCCTCTATCTGGCTTCCTATCCCAGATCACACATTGCACTGATAACACAGGGTATGTGATCTATATCAGGTTGATGATTACCAGTGGGTATAAATGTTCATACCTTCTGGATTGTGTCATTGTTTGAAGAGTTTCAGTGGTTACTATATGTACACATACATGCGTACGTACGTGTCCTGTGGAGTGTTTGGTTGATGGGTCGTCTGTTCTGTCCCATAAAGACGTGACGCTTTGGTCACTTCCAGATGCTGAGGCTGTGGAGGCGAGACATGCCGCTCTCAGAGAGGCTGGGGGAAGACTCTCCTCTGGCCGCGGCCCCCGGGCCCCCGCTCACAGCAGCCCCGATGGGCCCCAACATTTCCTGGCTCCCAGAGGCCCCGCGATTGAACTCTGAACCGCCGATTTTCCTCATGACTTCGGCGGCACAGGCTGTGTCGGGCTTCTTTGTCTGGACGGCGCTCATCCTCACATGTCACCAGGTAACGATTTCCAAACAACACGGGCACAGGGAGGGGTATACAGTACATCATCAGATCTGTTAATCTACTTCAACTAAATGAGGTTTATTCACTTAGCTGCAGATACAGTTGATGAGTTTTGAGAGGGAGGTGTTTGCAAAAAGATGTTAGGTGGATACAGCGGGCAGTTGTGTGTGTTGTTTAATGCACAGGTGACATGATCTTGAAAACACACATCTGCTCAGGCCCAGAGAAGGGCAAGGGTTGCTTGGCAACATCCCTCAGCAGGTGTTTGTGATACTGAGCATGAATACACACACAAACACACACACACACCACGTGTGTATGTGCGTATTCAGCACATACACACAAGCTGAAACTTGATCCAGGTGAATGAAAAGCCTGTATGAAATCTGTCGGAACATTTTTGCACATCTGACATCCCAGTGAGGTTGTGTCATGCTGTAACTGTTTAACTGGGTGACATCGACAGTAAAAACATAAATGTTGTGTAACTGTCTTGTGGTTTAAATCTATCTGTATTTACATAATGACAATCCAGTTTTATAATAAGTCCCATTTCTTAGTTTTTAATAGATGTGCTCCAGCCTAACTTAGGGACACTTGTCTCATCTTCCTGCTAAAGCATTTAAGCCCTTTGATACAGACTTACTAGTCCACATATTGTTGTAGACTAGTAAGTCTGTATCAAAGACTGGGGAAGCAGCTTTGATTTCTTCTCCCACAAAGCTGTGGAACATGTCATTTTAAATCTTGCCTGCAAGATACACTTTTTATTCTGACCTTTTGATGATATTGTTGAAATCTCGAACTTATTTCCCACAATTCCCAGTTTACACTTAATTTATGATTTTCTCTTCTGTCTGTTCCAGATCTACATGCACCTACGTTTCTACAGCTCACCCAGGGAGCAGCGCCACATCGTGAGGATCCTCTTCATAGTTCCTATTTATGCCTTCGACTCCTGGCTCAGCCTCCTCTTCTTCACCAATGACCAGTACTACGTGTACTTCAGCACCGTCAGGGACTGTTACGAAGGTACTTGGCAACACTTCTAATTAATCCTGCCGTGGTTAGTAGTTTATATTCCCACACAGCAGCCGTCAGTGCTATAGTCAGGTGTTTCATGACACACTAGGATACATTTAATAGACACATTTAATAGTAGATCAACAGACGTTTTTGATTTAAAATCCACCCCACTGTTGATAACTTTTCCAGTTGAGCTGCGGAAACAAGATGAGATTGGTGACAAGCAGCTTGTCCCGCACTACGTAACAATGATAATTATACAATCCAAACCAACACTGTGTGGGTGGGGCTCCACTCTCTGGTATGATGGTATGCTGCGTGTGACGTCTTTGTAGTCGCTCTGCTACGCATGTCATCAGTTCAGGACCAAGACCAGTTCACAGTTAAATCTGATGTGTTGTTGTTGTTTTTTGACATGGGCCAAATGAAAAAGTCAGATTTGAGCATTAAATCTGAATTGTGCATTAAGTTTTTTTTCAGTGACTGTAGGCTCTGACTTAGAGGCTTAAAAAACATAAGCCCTTGAATAACCTTGGAAAACGTTAAAGGGATAGTTCAACATTTTAGCAAACTGGCCCATTGCCATAATCCCTATAGTTTTAGGAGTAGGTTCATTACCTTTAATTGTCAGTGCAAGCTGTTTTTAGAACGGCGGAGCAGAGCTGCAAGCTGCTCAGAGCTATGCTACGGAGGCTAATGGGATTTCTTGGTTTCCCAAGAAAGAATGTGCAGGTCACAACTTGTCCACAAGAGCGTTTTGAAGTTGTTGGATTGTGAATTTGATGAGTTTGATGAGGGAAACCAAGAAATCCCATTAGCCTCCATAGCATAGCTCTGAGCAGCTCACGGCTCTGCTCTGCCGTTCTAAAAACAGCTTGCACTGACAATTAAAGGTAACGAATCTACTCCTAAAACTATAGGGATTAAGGTAATGGGCCAATTTGCCAAAATGTTGAACTATCCCTTTAATGATTGGTGGCTGTGAATTGTCGATGTGCCGACTGTTGGAGGGGAAGTCTCCCAGGCTCAGCACTGCAGCTTGTTTGTATGTGTCAAGTCAGAGAAGTCGAAGGAGACAATGATCCGACAGCTTCGTACAGCGGATACATGATGTAAACCCGACAACGCTGTCTGACGCTCTGATTGGTGGAGGCTTTAGATGGGCAGCAGGTGGTGAAGGCCTCCACTTCTCGTCCTCTGCTGTCAGCTGTGACGTTCATGAGAGGAGTAGTCGGCTCACTGTGACACTTCACTTGGGTGTCACTTCCTGTACCAGTGAACCGGTGATGTCACATGCTTTCGGATAGGGAGCGCAGATGCTCTATGTATGGCTCTGCTTTTGACAGGAAGCATCGTCAGTATTAGTGGTCGTCACATCACTCCCACAGACAGATGGCTGTCCTCCTCCTCCTCCTCTTTCTTTCTTTTCTTCCTATCTCAGCATCATCCTCCCTCCCTTTACTTGCTTTTCTCACACTTCCACCTTCTTTTCAATTCTTGTCCTCTCTATCTCTTCTTCCTCCTTTACTCCTCCTCTTTACCCTCCCTTTCCCACAACGCTGCTGCTGAGCCCCGCTTAGGTCTTTGCCTCGGCGAGGATGGGCCGACCTGTTGCATGGCAACTGTGCTCGCAAATCTTCCTCATCAACGAGAACGGCTGCATCAGATAATGAGTTTCTCTCAACCAAACTTGCTGCAAAGTTCCTCTTCTCATTGTGTGTCGGCCTACTGTATCACCGTGGCAACGAGCGGTGCTGACTGGGGGTCCTTGGGGAGGAGTGAAGGAGCATCACGGTAAACAGCTGAGACACAGAGCAGATCAACCAGTTCTCATCACTCAGCTCCAGACACTGGCTTTTGTGAACGGGCGTATTATTATCTAAGTCTTGTATGTGTGTGTGTGTGTGGGAGAGGTAAGGTCAGAGGAAAGAGACAGTATAATAACATGACAAGAATCTCTGCTATTCAGCTGAGATCTGCTTTGAGATGTGTGTGATGACACAACACTGCAACAACACACTGAACCTTCCACTCCCACCCACACACACACACACACACAAATCGTGGCACACGCTGAGGATTAATCACATTTTCATGGCCTCACGGTGAACTTGTTCACACCTGCCGCCACACTCAGTTTACGGTACATGCACAGTCAGACATCCTCCTCGTGTGTGTGTTTGTGTGTGAATATTCACACATACGTATAGTGACATATAGCGGTTCCTCGGGGGTTAACAGGATTAACCCGCAGCTTGTGTTTTTATGAGCTCGCTGGTCGTCATCAGCCTCTGACTGAAGCAGCACACAGGGGAGATAATCCACTGGTCACAAGAGACTGTCAGGTGAAAGTCACACAGGGAAAGCTGTGTGTGTGTGTGTGTGTGGAGGCTTGATTCATCCATCATTGTGAAAGTCTGGTGAGGTTTTTATCTAGAAAATGAAGACAGTGATGCCATCAGAGATGACTTTTTATTTCCCCAGTGAGCCATTAATCTCACTGGTCGTCTATGACTTCAGGCTCCACGTGAGCCTGTGCTGCCTGGGATTATTACTGTACTGACCGTAACCTCTAGTGTCTCTGACTACACTGTTCCTCTGACTCAGCTATAAACAAGGACTTAGACTCTGTTGCATACAGTGATAAACAAAAGCTGCAGGGTTGGTCCATTTTATTCAAGTTTAGTTTCTAACAACAAGCAACAAGTAGAAGGCATTCTCAGCTTTTCTCAGGTTATCTGCTGTTTACATTTCTATGTTCATGAATCTGCCACTAGTGAAGTCTTGCTTTCCCCCAGGTCTGTTCATGCCACTACATCAGCCAGACACATGCACTGATTTTGTTTTCAGATAGATAATATGCTGTAGCTTCATCACTGTTCGACTCCTCTCAGATTGTCACATGGTTTCTTATGTTGTGGTTTGATTAGCGCTGTGTTTACGCTGGAAGAACTGATTTGATACAGGATGCTGTGGTTTTGTTGGTAAACGTTAGGAATACAAAAAAAGCGGGGGGGGGGGGGCAATTTTCCAGTCTGAGCTATAGTTAGCACAGTTTGACCAAAAATGCACAAATAACATGTGATTATGCAATATGCAAAGTTTCAGACGTGTGACAGGAAGTGATGTGTTTTGTGTGGGGGTCTGTGTGGGCGAGTTTTTAGTTTGACGTATTTAGACCATTTTGTGTTGCCAAGTCCAACTTTATTATGTCATACACAACAAATAGTAAAGTGACAATAAATAGGCTGAAGTGTAGATTAAGCTAATTTATGCCACAGTTTTCAAGATCAAAGCAATAATGCAGTGAACAGGCTCAACTTAATGTGGCTTAGCCATGAAGGAGAAAGTAACAGTCGGTTCCTCACAGTAAATAGTTTGACATGTCACTGCAGCAAAATCACAGGTGTGACGACTGTTGGGATTTCATTCAGCTGATTCATCTCAGTGTAATAAGTGGATATGATCAGCTATTGATAAAACAAAACTGATGTACATTTCACTGCTGCTTCTTCGTTTTCATTTCAAATAACTACAAAGTTCCAAACTTGTCCGTCATGTACGCTCTGTTTCACATGTCAGTACTAGAACATGTTGAGGGGCTGTTGAGAACTGCCATGGTTATTAGAGATGATGGTGCCAACCCTCTCTGTCTTTTTTGTTTCCCCCACCAGCATTTGTGATTTACAACTTCCTGAGTCTGTGCTATGAATACCTCGGAGGGGAGAGCGCCATCATGGCCGAGATCCGGGGGAAACCCATCGAGTAAGTCTCAGATGTCTCATGATTGGATTTTTTGAAAGCCCTTTTTGCCAATAAGTGTTTGCAGCCAAGCGTGGGAAAAAGGATAACCAGCAGAGGTTTTTCTTTGCAGCGTTCGCCGCTCCGACAACGTTATCTCACCCCACAGATATTTAGAAACAAATCATGTTATTGTCATTGCCTCCATCAGGTCCAGCTGCATGTACGGTACCTGCTGCCTGAGGGGAAAAGCCTACTCCATCGGCTTCCTGCGCTTCTGCAAACAGGCCACTCTGCAGTTCTGCGTGGTCAAACCGCTCATGGCCGTCATCACCGTCATCCTGCAGGCCTACGGCAAATACAAAGATGGAGACTTCAAGTAAGTAGCGCAACCAGGAAGACGGTTTATCACCATAGGCTCCTCCTTGCCACCAGATTTAGACCTGAGGATTACTCATTTTAATTTTTAGATGAATTGAATAACCGGGACCGATCTCCTCCTCCCTTGATTGTTCCAGTTTAAATCTCTGTTGAAAGGAAGGCTTTGATTCTGACCTGTGACAGTGGATAATTAGAGCAAAACATCATTCAACAGCGCTAACATCCTTCTCTCTGGTTTCTCTTCCCACAGCGTTGCCAGTGGTTACTTGTACGTAACCATCATCTACAACATCTCCGTCAGCTTGTCTCTGTACGCCCTGTTCCTCTTCTACTTCGCCACGCGGGAGCTGCTCAGCCCTTACAGCCCCATGCTCAAGTTCTTCATGGTCAAGTCGGTCATCTTCCTCTCCTTCTGGCAGGGTAGGGAGGTCGCTGTGGGAACAGTGTCCATGTGTCATGCGGAGCCGTAATGGCGTCTTTTTATCTGCATTAAGCTTTATCTTGTCTGTCTTGTCTGTTTGACGTTCAGGCATGCTGCTGGCCATCCTGGAGAAGTGCGGGGCCATCCCTAAGATAGACTCCCTCGAGGTGTCTTTGGGCGAGGGCACGGTTGCCGCCGGTTACCAGGACTTTATCATTTGCATTGAGATGTTTTTTGCGGCGCTGGCTCTGCGACACGCCTTCACGTACAGAGTCTACATGGACAAGAGTCTGGATTCACAAGGTGAGAAGACAGAGGGTAAAATGTGATGTGAAAAAAGCTTGTGTAGATTTTCTGCCTCATTTGTTCCCCCAATTTTTCTTTTTCTTTCTTCTTTCATTTTTCTTGTCCTCCATACCGCTCACATTTTCTTGACACCAAATGGGTCATGTCTCTTCCTGTCTTCCTCTCTCTCTGTTCTCTTTCTGCTGCACCATAAAGGACCCGTTCCTACGTACGGAGAGTTTGGTAGGTCACACATGATGATGTTTCCTTCTCAAATCCCCATTTCTGTTCACACTGTTCTCCTTTTTTATTTACGGATTTAAATGTGATTTGGTGTTTTTTTACCTTTCACTGTGACCATTTTCTTTCGCTCCCACAAAACTGTTTCCTTTCCATCATTCCCACCCGTTCTTACTCTTTTCATGTTGGGTCCTGACTTCCATCCCTCTCCATCACTGTGAACCTTTTTTCCCCCTCTCTGTTCCCTCTCTCTAAATCACATCCTCTGTCCCGGCACAATTCCTGCTCTTCCCCTCACTTCTCTTTCACCCATTCTCTCCTTTTGTCTCGTGGTGAACACCCTCTAAATCACCGACACCCCATCCCTCTCTTCTCTCCATGTGCCGTCTGTTCTTTTCCTCTCTCCAGCCTCTTCTCCCACTAAATCACTCCTCCTCCCATTCCTCTTTTTTATTCTCTCCTCTGTTCTCATCCTTGCTTCCTCATTCCCACTTTCTTCCCCTCTCTCTTCATTCCACCATAAATCCACCATCCTTTTAATGTCTTCCCCTTTTTTCAATTTTTTCTTTTAACCCACTACTTCCCCCTAGCCTTTCTTCTAAATACCAATACTGCACATCGTTTTTCCTTTTCATACTATCCTTTTCTCCTCTCTCTCTCTCTCCACACTTTCTTCTTTCACTTTCTCTCCTGGCCTCTAACTCTCTGGTCATGTCTGCCTCCCGCAGGCCGCTGTGCCCCGATGAAGAGCATCTCCAGCAGCCTGAAGGAGACCATGAACCCGGGCGACATGGTCCAGGACGCCATCCACAACTTCTCCCCGGCCTACCAGCAGTACACCCAGCAGTCCACACTGGAGCAGGGCGCGCCGCCGCCCGTCTCCCGCACCCACAGTACCGTCAGCGCCCGCGGCGACACAGAGAAGACCCTCCTCCTCAGCTCCGATGACGAATTCTAAAGGAGGAAAGTGGCACAAACAGGCGCTCGTGGCACCGCAGCTGAATCCTGTTCAGACTGATACTTTAATGGCGGATGGTACTTCACCTTCCTGTGCAGCTGCTCCTCTCAAACGCCTGATTGATTGTAGAGTCGTGTGTTTGTTTTACCTGTTTTTGAAACTGCTCATGAATGCGAGGACCTTCTTGCGTAAACATTTCTGCACCCACACCTCCCCAACGCTCTGAGCTGATTTGTGTTAAAACCACAAGCCAGAAAATAAACAGGGTTGTGTCGTTTTTGGAAAGTTTGTGAGTCACACTTGTACATACTGAATCATACTTGACTTATGAACAAACGTTTTCTGGCTTATAGGAGTTTAATTTCACATTTTAGCTCAGTCTCGCTTCTCAGTGGTAACGTCGAGTCCCTGTTGTTTTCAGATGGTCACTGACTTGTTTATCAGTTCCCCCAGTCACAGAAATCCATAAAAAAAAGTTTAATTAGATTTTTACCATGACTGGAAGTGGAAAATATAATTTAAGTTTCATAAAAGCTTTGAACTTTTAATTTTATGAACTTAAAAAGAATATGTAGATGTATAAAAATGGACAAATGAGTCGGCCTGACTGCAGTTATCTCAATGTGCTTCACACACTGAGGCTGTTTTGGTACTTATGTGGTGCAAAGCTGCAGAAACTATATGTCTAGATTAATTAATGTGAATGCTGGTGTGTTGTGGGATTTTTAAAGGGACGACCTTCACTGCAGCGAGGGGCTGGACTCAGAGGGAAGCCAAGTCCAAAACACGAGTCATATGGATCAATGTTAATTATATTGGCGGAACATATAAGAGCAAGGCAGAGCAGATTATAGATTATACAGTGCGTCTGCTCCAGCGGGCAGCAGGAGTGAAGGGCAGCAGCAGAAGTGATCAGGATTACACTGGTGTAATTGGGGCGTCATTTGAATGGCTGGGATTAAAGCTGGAGCCGGTTCGCTCAGACAGTCAGACCTCTGCAGGCCACAATGTAGGTTAACACGGCAGAGGAGGAATATAGGTTAAAGCTAACTTTAGATGCTCCTTCTCCATAGAGGAGCTCCATCACAGCAGTGAACTATTTCCTCTGTCAGTGTAGATGCATGTTTCCAGATGTTACAGGCTTTTTTTGACATTTAAAGTCAAACTGAAAGTTTTGATTTGTGTGGGTTAATGTAAAGGTGTAAAAACTGTGATTTTCCATGTTTCAAAAAGGAATGAACTCACCATTGTGTTTGTCTGACAGTGTTCACCTGATGTAGCTCCGCCTACTCGACCAGCCTCGGGCTACAACTCGATTGTGTTACGAGTTGACCATTGTTAATTGCTAATGATCAGATCCAACCAACTCCAAACAACTAGCAGACCAGTTAGAGGTGACACCAGGGTTACTATGGAACATAAAACACACTATACAAGTGGTAATAACATCCATATACAGATACTGGACCAGTCAAATAACCAGCAGGAGCCATCATGGTGATGCAGATGTCAGAACAAACACAGATGAGGTGCTGCTTTCTCAGCAAAAAGTGTATTTTAATTTCAGTTTGAGTTTAATTTTGTCTAAGCTGTTTAATTTTAAGGTCAATTTTTTTTTTTACAATTCCAGCCATCTGACACCTGTCGCTCCTGATTGAATCACCAACATCTGTCCAAATCAAGTCCTTTGTTCGGCGACTTAACGTTTCAGTATTTTAAGTTTTAGCTTGAAAAGGACTCGAGTCTTCATCTTAACTACACGTTTGCACATTTACACAGCTCCTACTGTGGGATGGGGAACATTTGAAAAGCACGAACTGCGAATTAGCACAACATTTCATCTAATAGATTTACAGTATGTCAGACGTGGTCAATATGTGCAGTTAAAAAAAAATAACATGAGTTTGCAAGCTTGACATTGTCGCATTTCTTTGTCTTGGACGCTGCTTTTTCTGTTTCTTTGATGTAATCTCACCGCAGTCAGAGCGGGTTATTTTTTACTCATAATTGGAGTTCTTGAGTCATCAGAATGAGTCATGCTGAGTCTGCCAACGTGTTTACTGTAACTACTTTCACTGTGCTGCAGTAGCTCTGTGTGGACACCAGGGGGCCTGAACACACTGACACACTGTTATCTGCCAGCTGTCAGACAGTTATCACACACTTGAGGCTTGGTGTATAAGTAACGGAAAAAAGGCTTTGTCTGAAGGCCTGTCTTTTTGTGTGTGTGTGTGTGTGTGTGTGTGTTTTCAGTAAAAAAATAGGAGCAATCCCAGGCCCCAGACAGTGGTCATGTTTTCTTTTTTTACGTCTACTTCTGCTTGACATAATATTAGTTTTAAATAAGGATGCCACGTCTGTGCACAGAAGCCACCGTCTATTTTTAGACATTGCTGAGTGCAGTCTGGGTAGTTGTGTTTCTACATTTTAACATGGATACAAACTGGATTTATTTTTTTAATTTTATTTTTTTAAAACCACAACTGAGCTTCAGCCACAAAACCCGAGTCAGTTCAGCATTGTTGTGTTGCTCACAGTTTCCTGTCTTTGTAACTGCATTTTCACGTTTGGAATCATGAATGAACATTTCAGACACTGGAAACCCAGTGCTGATAGTTTGTGGGTTGAAGCATTGAACTTAATAGATACAGATCTCCAGTGCATCTATTATTGTGCTTCTATACATTTGAATAGACAGTTTCCTTTGCACTTTCTTATCAGGGTGGAAATAATGATGATGAAACCCAAACTGATGCAAGTCGTCTTCTTTTTCTTTTCTTTTTTTGCTCCCACAGGCAGAGTTCTTTGCCTGCTGCTGATGTTACAACAATTCACTCTTAAAAAGCAAAACTACACCCTGTGTCAGTTCTGCTGCACTTTGAAATGCCATAATTCACTTTTCAGCTAAGATGCTCTCATGCACTCTTCACTCTCTTCTCTCTGCATCTTTGTCATCTGTTGATGTGAGACGTTCGTGCACACGAGTATCGCTGAGAAAACGCCGTAATTATTGTCGTAAATACAGTTTGGGGGAGGAATAGTAGATGTATGTTGAAATAGTCACACATGCTGTAAAACACTTGACAAAGACCTAGTTTTGTATTTTTACTTTATAACTTTTTTTTTATTTTATTTCACCAACTCTTGGTCTCTAGTTCTTTGTATATTTTAAAGCTGCTCATGATGCTACTGTTTCATGTCTAATGGAAACATATTGGAAGAAATAATAAAGATATGTAGTCTGTTATTTACATGTGATTTTGTCGTTATTATAGTAATAATTAATTTGTGTCTCATTCCAATACATGGAGATGAACAGTCACGTGTGCTGCTTGTTGTCCTCATGCTGCCTTTAAGGGGAACTCCACCAATTTTACACTTAAGCATTTACAACACAGAAAACAGCTGCATGATTTCCTCTTTGGTTCTTCAAATAAGATTTACAATGGTCACGAAACATGGGCAGGGAAGGTCCAGTGGAGTTTTGGAGTTGCATTGTGGGAAATGTAGGCTGCTAGGTTAAGCGAGGATATCTTGGCCTATGCTGTTTGTTTTTAACAATGTCTCTGTTGCAACTTTTTGACCACATTGCTGAAGTGGTAATGTAGGCCACCACCAGTTACCTACCCTACTATACACTCCTTTTAGTTTTCTTAGTTTTACACTTGGATGCACTCTTATATTTTTACGTTGGAGAATTAACATCTGTTCATATCACTGGTATTTGTAAAACATGCATATCTCAAAATTAAAACCACATTTCCCATAAGCTCTCTGCTTTCTGCCACAGTAGACTATGTGAACTTAATTATTTCCTCATCTGCCATTATGAAAGAGCAGCACACTGGGGAGGCAACAGGCCTACAGTACTGTATGTTGTGCCAGAAGCCAATATATCAATATCTTAATGTCATAAGACTAAATAAAAGCTCTCAACAAAACACAGTGAGCTGGTAGCCAAGGTAATATGTTGCCGAGAGGATTTTGGAGACCACTAATGTTGTTGGTGCTGTGCCTGACAAATTGAAAGATTAAAACTGTATTTAGCTGAAACAAAGCTGAACTCTTGACTCACAGACACGAGTCAGCAAATTCTGCCTCTATAAGAATTAGATATTTTGCTATCAGTAGATGTTGTATGTTATCAGCAGCCTTTTTCTCACTTTGTGTCATCTTTGGTCACAAACGGCACCATTTATACTTTAACCTTGAGTTTATCTCATGATCTGGAGCGATAACTTGTGCAACACATCCTGCAGATCCACTTCCTTTTTGTAGCACACGCGCGCGCGCATGCGCTCTCCCACTCTGGTCTGACAATCACAAAACGCACCATTTTATGTACAATATGTACAACATTTATTATAATTAATATTTAAAATAGACAATGTACTTAAATTTTCACAATAGAAAAAATACAAGTAATAAATACAAAGACCATTTTTGTTTTGCAAGTATTACAAAACATCCAGCACAATTTTGACAGATGTGAGACGTTAAAATATTGAGAATAAATGCTTTGCCACACTGATATTCATATAGCTAAATATATGCCTTATATCTTAAGGAGTTATTTGTCAACACAGTCTAATGTGTTACAATACCTGCTTATAAATGATATTGCTAGCACTATTCAGTGGCCTAGACTCCATGAGATCCAGGCCTGGTTGAGCCGACACACTCAAACAGGCCTGAGACCGATGGAGCTTTTCAAGTGAATACAACACCGCCTTTTCCCACCTTCCTTCCCAGTCCGCCTGCCCTACTTTCTTTCTCCATCTTCCTCTCAACCAGCTCCACCCTCTTCTTCTTCTCCCTCCTCATCTCCATCTTAGCCTCCACATTTTTTTCCCATTCATGTTTTCCTATAACACCCTGCATTTCTTTCCCCCAGCCAATTCAGAAGTGACCTTAAAGTTTTTTTTTCTCACGCATATAACATACGAACCATCGTAGAAAAATAATATCCCTCCAAGAATCCACTATGATAAGCCGGTACAAACATAGCAAAAAACACACACACAGAAAAAATCATCATACAGCAATATGGCCATTGGCTTTGAGCATATCTCTACATAGCTAATAATTAACATTTTGTAAAGTAATAATAGTTGCCACACAACACAATTAGACATGAGAATATCCCAGACTAGTCATAAGTAAGTACTTCTGAAAACAGATAGAACATCACAGCACTCGTTAGCTTGTCTTTTCATAATATCTACCTTTAAATACAAATAAAATATAGAATATATCTCTGATAAATGTCACTCAACATTTTCGTCTCTCAACGGCACATACAAACATAACAAATAAGAAACACAAACAAAAAAAAACGGGAATGTATGCAGAGGATTTTGCATCGATTTTCAGCGTAATTCCTACCAGATGCGACTCCGCTTTGACACGTTTTTGGCAAAATGACCAACATCTGTTGTTGGGAGTCCACCAGATATGAGAAAAAAAAAAAAAGGAAGCCACAGCAGACTGTAGCGAAGTTACTGCACAGTAGGGATTGTGAAATGAGTGATGTGGGATTATGGTTCAGAAAAAAGTAGGAGAATCAAGGAGGAATCATAACGAAAGGAGGAAATGTGCGGTCATGAACGGGGCGAGAAGGAGAGATTACAGTCTGGTTTTTTTTCACCCTTTATCCTCTGACATTTGCATTCTTGTAGCTCCTACAGACACCGAAGGCACTGCGTTAATGTGGGAAATGTGAACATAAGCAGTTTCTCATCACATGAAGAGTGAAGGGGGGGAAAACCGGTGAAGGGGGAGGAGGAGGAGTGACTGGTGAATCCCAAAACTGAGAAATATGAATGAAAGAGCAGTTTTCAAAAAGGAAACTCATGATTCATGAATACAGTGTTTCTCAACAGTGTGACGAGCCTTGCCTCCAAAATCCTCGTGACCCAAAGCAGAACGAGTGCTGTGTTTTATTTTCAAGAAAACAAAAGGAAGCTCAGGATCAGACAGAAACTCTCCTTTAACCCCCAAAATGTCAATATATTAGTCTCCCATCATCCCCCGCCCCCCCCACATGGATATCAAGTGACACCAAGCTTGAGAAACTCTGCATTAATGACTTAAGTGATTCATACTTTGGGATACTTTGTAGCAGAAACATACAACCACAGGCTGGTTAGAGGACACGGTTGTAACTTCAGACTACAGCTTGTACCGGGGAATGCAGGCGACACGTTCTATATGTCAGGCCCCGCACCCCCCTCCATCTTTTTTTTTTTTTTGCTGTTGGTCAGGTGCCATAAACTGCAGCGGAGGAGGAGAAGCCCTGGTGTTTCGGTGGCACGATCTGGATTGGTTTGCGCGGTGGAGAGATGTACAGTAACTGTGGTTTGGGTTGGTCTGGCTTCAGTCAGAGTCCAGTTAGTCAACGTCTACACCCAGTGCGGTTGGGGAAATGAGTGCGAGGGTTTTCTTTTTTTTTTTTGTGCATGTGTGTGTTTGTGTGTGTAAGTGTGTGTGTGCATCAGTGCTCAGCGCCTCGTTCACATTACACCTGTAGCGTTGTTCTGAACTTTGAGGATTCTCTAAACAAACACACTTCAGTCGTTTTCAGTCGACCGAGCTGCAGCGTTATATATAAAAATAGCATCAAGTAGAGGACACCTCCACTAGTCCTAAGATGATTTTTCAACTGTTCCTGGCTCTTACTTTGGAAAACTAAGCGTAAGCTGTTGTGTGTCCGGTGACATTACACAGTTCTCCGTGTCACACAGGACCAAATGACTCGTGCATATCATAATGTGAATGAGGCGTGAAGCAAACAAAACGTTTAGTATTTTCCTACTAATTCTTCCACTCGTCTTCCTGTTCTCCAGCACGTGTGTGTATGGTATGTGTGAGTGTGTGTGTGTGTTTGCATTGCAGGTTGTGCGTCCCCCTCCCCCCCCTAGTCTGGTTCCAGCAGCTCCTCCTCCTAGGATGGCTCCTGTTCTCTCTGTGGCTGAGGCTGTGGCGGGCTCTTGACGATGGTGATGACTGAGGCGGTGTTGAGGCGGGGGGCCGTGGCCAGCAGGTTGCCTCCTCCGGCTTCCAGCCCCCGGGCGAATCTCTGCAGGGCGGCCAGGCGCGCGCCCAGCCCCTCCAGCTCTTTCCTCATGCCGGCGTTCTCTGCGCCTAGCCGATCCACCTCCCTCTGCAGCTCCATCTTCTGCTGCTCCAGGGCCTCGCGCTGGGAGACCCGTTTGACCCGGCAGCTGGCGGCGTATCCCCGGTTCTTCAAGGTGCGCCGGCGCTGCTTCAGCTTCTGGATCTCGTCGCGCGACAGGCCGCGCAGGTGGAGGTTCAGCTCCCGGACCGAGAGGGACATGAGCTCGCTGTCCGAGAGGAAGGGCACGTTCTCGCCGCATTCCTGCTTCACCTGAAGATAAGAGTGAGGAGGGAGAGGAGAGAGAGGTTGGATGAAAAGATGGAAGGAGGAGGAGTTAAAAGAAAAACGTCAACAAATGACATTGAGGAACAACTGAACTGCAGAGTTAAACCTCTCTTTAACATTGCCTTTTTTGCTCTTAAAAATAGCCTGAGGCTACAAACATGACTCACTCTTCTTGAAATAATAAAACTGAGTTTTATTTCTGGCTGTGTGTTACCTTCAGGGCTTTGCTGTTTCTTTCTGTCGCCATGATCCAACTGTCTTCAATTTTTCCCCCCCAAGCACCAGTCAACACAGATACAAACACTCTGGAAAAACAGAAACAGGACACACATACACAAAAAAAGGTACATTAATACATGTGACTCGGGACATCATGCTGTTTTTTGGTTCATATCTGGCCTGACATTTACCATCCGCTCACAAGACAGCCAGTCATGCACGATAAAGAAAAGGAGAACCCGCAGATCGTTCATGCTTCTCCAAATGCGCTCTCTCATTAAACTCTGCGGCCAGATATGAAAGGAAGAGGAGGTTTTGAAAGCAACATGCCTTTTTCTCTTAGCTGGAATAGTGAGGAGGAAGTTATCATGTGTCTGCTCTTTGGTTGCTCAAAGCAGGTGTCCTAACCAATCCCCTCAATACTTCCTCTTGTCAACCTAATACCAACGGTTCAAAGCATTCATTGTGAAAAAGTCTAACTAAGGGCAGGCAGCTATTTCCTTTCTCTGTTAAACTTTAAAAAGGGGGGTTGTATACATTTCATCGTTTTGAGGTGATGTGCTTCAAAACAAAAAAAGGATAATGGGCTTAAGTTAATTGCCATTACTGTTGATTTCTAACTTTATGTTAAAAGCTGGTAAGCACACAGTGACTGGCAGAGGTTACACACTCTCAGATTGCCTCTACCAGTAACAAGCTGTGTTTGTCTGAGTCTGTGCTGCCTTCACACTACTGTATTTGGAAATTTTCTCCCATTCTTCTCAGTGAGCAGTTCACAAAGACGGCATGGGGACTTCCTGTACTCCTCTTAAGGTCAGTTCACAAATGCTGTTGTGTGGGATTAAAGTCCAACTTGAATGGTTTTTCCCCCCTTCACTTCTTGGTTGATTTGGCTGAAGAATTCAGATCACTGTCATGTTGATAAAAATAAATTTAAAAAAAAAACGACTCTGTACTTCAACCTGAGGCTGTTTCTGCTCCATTCATTTCACCTCCACCCTGAACAGACTTCACAGCACACAGGAAAAGCCCCTCAGCAAAAAAGATGTGACGCTATACACACTGTGCCGGCTGCAGAGCTAAGACAGCTCCTCATATCAATATTCAATTAAGACCAAACTAGCTTAACCTCGACGTCGCCAAACCACAGGGTGTTTTCCCACACAGAGAGTGAATGTGTTCACTTTCATATTCACAGCGCAACACTGGATTTTCTTTTCTGTGTGTGCTTTCAATGTGTCACACAAGATGCCAGAATAGTAAAAGTGTAAAAAAAAAAAACACATTTGTAAAAAAAAAAAAAAAAATTAACTAGTCTGCATCATACCACATGCACACTGTGACAGAATACGAGCCTGTGGTTGCTGTTGAGCTTTTGGCAGCTTGTTGTGTGATGATCTAAGCCTTCACACTGTCATTTCTCTTAGAGAAACACACTGATATAGACACCGTCATGCGACAGCTACATTTTTACCACTTCTTGATTACAGGTTTTTGCTATATATTTAAGATCTTTCACATCTTCTTCTCAGGCCTCTTTACTCCTGTAAATCTTTCAACAGCATGGCTTTTGAAGATGGAGGCATGCAGTTTGTTTTCAAACCCATGTGTGAAAGTTCAATGTTGTTGTTGTTGTTGTTGTTGTTGTTGTAATCTTAGATCTTAAGAAACCTTTTTCTTCTAATATACTGGATTGCAACACATTTATGACGCCCAATTATAAAAGGTTATTACACGTGTACTCATTAGGTAACAGTTTTAACTGTTAGCATGAGTTGGTGTGTCATAAGGAAGGTCTGCTTTTATAACCTTTTGTTTATTGCCTCAAAAACAGTAAAACCTGGGGGATATGAAAGCATGTGTAGACACAGTAACCTACATCTGGAGTGGCCATAAAGACAAGATTTGATTTGTTCTGCTGAGGCCAGCAATACTTCAGATAACAAACTGTACTCCCAGGAAACTGCACCATGCAGACAAGGGAGTCATTTAACCTACTAAGTCATATTTCCTCTAATAGGTGCTTCATATTTTGAAAGGGGGTCAACTCCAGTTACAGTTAGCTACACCACAAACCTACACTCAACTCCAACTGAACTCCATGACAGTAAAACGAGCCCTAACTACACATTAGGCCTACAACTCGTTTACAGTAGGTGTTGCTCCATTTACGGACTCCAAGGGCGGTTGTTATAATAGTCTATAGTTTGCTAGCCATAAATTTCTTTTCCCGAAACGCGTGGGAAGTGGAGGTGGCAGTGGCAGTGGCCGTGGTGTCGGTGGAGCAGCCGGCGGACTCTGGCTGTGGAGCCATGAGACCGCCGTTTCGTTAAGTCAGGGTGATTCAGCAATAACCGTCTGCTCTGCTCCGCTACAAGGCTGCCGGTGTGTCCAGACCCGGAAAACCAGCCGTGACCACGTCTTTCTGTTTCTGTCCAAACAACAACAGGATATCCACGTTTGGACTTTCCTATTAATATCCCTTTAGAGGACATAGTAGTTTTTAAGTAAAGTGGGACGCAACAAGTGAACGTAGCACTGCCAAACGCAGGCTACTACCAGAGTTTATCAAGTTAAAACAGCCCAGTATCGATCCTATGTGACATCTAATGACTAAATAACAACAATACCCAACACACCACTGCTGGAAACTGTATATATTCGTCCAACTCCATCCAGAAACCACCCTTGTCCTTATAGGGAGAGGAGCTGGCCAGCTCGGGGGAAAGGCGCTGCTGCTATAGTAAACAGCCATCACGAGTGCCCTCGACATCCATTTTAGTAGGACTTTAAATAATCAATTTAAATTGTTTTAAACCATACGGTTAAACGAGGAAGTGTGAACAACACCCGAGTGTCAAATGCGACGGATATGGAGGCTTAAATGTGGAAAGCGGGGGCCAAATAATCCGCAACATCTCAGACATGCTAGTAATGTTAACTGTTAGCACCTAGCATCAACGGTTTCTGGTGAGCTAAGGGAGATTAAAACAAACAGCTGCCTGCTCACTTGTCCTTGGTTGGTTGGCCAGTCCCCGGCGGATACCAGTGCTTTAGCCTTCGGCGGTGCCAAGCGAAGTCCAGCTAAATGTCTGAACTACATTATTTTGAAACAAAAAGATCATTTACCTGCTGGGTCGAAGCGACTCTGGCGACAAAATGTCAGTCCGCCTTTTCCCGGAATTACTCCGCTGCTCTCTGAGGTTGGATTCTTTCATTCATAAAAAACACAAGCGACAATGACGTCAGGTCTAAAGAATGAGGGCGGAGCAAACCCCGCCCCCGCGGCGTACTCCGGGAGGATGTAAACAAGGAATCCCTGCATCCCAGAATTTTTCCATGACAGACCCCTTCACGGTTCCCAGCAACAACAACTTCTTCGGAAAAAAGAAAACACCGAGGGAGGTTTCTGAGCCACCCTGCACTGACACCAGTGAGCATTTGGAGCCTTGTGGTGGTGGAAGCTGATAGATCCAGCACAATCCCAAAATACCAACAAATAACTAAAGCTGAAAGTGTCACATTCCACACAGAGACACATACCCAAACCCATAGTTTAGGCACCATGTCATAGACTGTAAAAAGGAAATTTATAGAGCTGCTGTACCAGAGACAGCAACATGGAATCTGACCATTATGTTTTATTTTTGTTGTTTTTTTATACAGTAGCCTACCCTATCTAAGTTAAAAATGTAAAGCTTAAAAGCAATTGTTCATTAAAAAAAAAAACCTTAATTTTAAGCCTACATAAACTAAATGACCACAATATATTTTTACCTTATCTACAGTTGCAACTTGCAATCTTACAGATGCTTTCGCTTTGAACAACAGTATATATTCATTAAGTGCCTTGGGTGGCTGGTAAACCACATTTGATTGAACTTGACATTAACCCATAGGGGAAAATATGAATATTTCGGAAGGGTCACATTTCTTGGCTGTCACCCAGCTCCATTTAGTGGTGAAACAGTGGAAACGTTTGTCATCTCAAGCGCTCCAAAAATAGAATATACTGTATTAAAATATAGGTGAGAGGTTAGACCTTTCTGTCACTATGCTTTTGTGCTTTATCACTGTTCTGACAACTGTAAAAGTATTCAACTGCTTTATTAATGTACAAGGCAAGCAATGTTTTGGTTTTCTACCAGTCCCGCATTGTGATTATGTATTATTGGTCCAGAAATGTTATTTTAATATTCTTACATGCGCAAGTGTTTTACCAATACTCCCACATTGTTATGATTAACCAATGCTCCGTACAAATTTTGGAAATCCTGCAGTTGGCTCTGGATTTTAAATGAGATGTAGGTATTTTATACTTCCTTGGCTCTGAGAAGAGAACAGCACTGTTTACTGTTTATTTATAAGGCCTTTCTTCACAAACTACCTGTTTATTTAACAAACTTGCTTACTTTTAAGTTATTCACTTACTCCACTCGGCTCATAATCCCTTGGCTCTTAATATCCCAAATGTTAAGACTCAGGTAGGAAAAATTGCCTTTGAGTATTTTGCACCATTCAGATGGATTAATCTTTGTCACAGCTCCAGCTGGATGCCTTGATTCCCTTTAATCGCTTCAAACTATTATCATGGACTCTGAGTGTACATGTACTTTTAAAAATTGTAGTTTTTTGTATTACTGCTTTATGTTTACACCTTGCATGTATATTGTATTGATAAATTGTTTGTAATCAGGACGTCATTGGAAAAGAGAACTTGCTCTCTGTTGACCCTCCCTGAATAAATAAAGGTAAAAGAAATAAAGAAAAGAAAGGAAAAGAAAGATGTTCAGCCTTATAGACTGCTATCGGTCAATCCCTCCTACAGGGGGCGCATGTTATTTTCTGCAGAGGTCTAGACTGACCCCTGGCCCCGCTGACGTCATCCGACCTGACGAGCTTCACGTTTTCTGCCTGTGACCTCAGACTGTCGGCAGACGGATGCACGTCTCTTAGCATTAGCTTCATTGAAAGCCGGCTGGAAGTGTTCAGAAACGACACTAAACTAAACCGACCGTGGCACATTTCTAGCGACCTGTTCGCCCCCACGCAGCAGCTGATCCAGCCCCACGGAGAGCACGAGACATGGCCACGATCGAGGAGCTGTCCCCCGCCGCGGGCCCGGTGTCCACCCGGCCCCCCGAGGACGAGATTGACGACGATGAAGATGAAGATGTAAGTATCTACACACATTCAAGGGCACTTGGCAGATATGAATGAAAACACACTCAGATATAAAGTCAGAGTGTTTGTACTTTGTCCTCTTCTTGAGTAGCACGGATAGTTAGCACGGCTGCACCAGGGCTAATTAGCCGGCTACCTGAAACTGTCTTCTAGCTTTGGAGTAACCCGGTAAAACGTGGTCTGTGCTGCAAGTAGATGTTACAGTTATAAATATGTATCTAACTTTGTATCAATCGATTCTGTGTTATTGCCTTAGATCAGGGGTCTTCAACGTTGTTCAGGCCAGGGACCCTCAAACTGATGGGAGAGATGGAGCAGGGACCCCCATAACTGTGTTTTATATTGAACTAGGCCTAGTGACATGTATAAACATACCTTGTTATTGTGCATTCACTGCTAAGCTATTGAAATAATACACGTGTTCATGTGTCAAACACACAGGTGCAGTGAGTAGGGGGCTGTGCCACTGCCATTTATAAACAGACCCTGTTCACTGATACCAATGTCTGTCAATTGCATGATAATCATGCAGACAAGCTATTCCAATTGAGGCTTTTATTTGTATCATACATGTTGAAACGAAAAAGTATTTTAAAAAATTGTCTAATCAACCAAAAATTTTGCGACCCCCTGCAGTACCCTGTTGAAGACCTCTGCCTCAGATAATAGGTCTTCTATAGCGAGAGAATCTCCAATGTGTGTGTTAATACAAGTCAAACCAATCTTTAGCAAACCAGGCTGGGCAGACTTTATTTACCAAGTTGATCAATTAATGTGGTTTTATTTGTTCTTATTCATGATTAGAATGACTTGATTTCCTCCTCGCGGTGTTTTAGAAGTAACGTTTTGTGTCTGTTGTTTGTGTCTGTGTCCCTCAGCTGGATGAGACACTGGCTGAGAGGTTGTGGGGCCTGACAGAGATGTTTCCTGATACAGTACGATCAGCTGCAGAGGTTTCTGCACAGTGCTCCGTCTCATTGATCAAGAAGTTTTACAGGTAGGTCTCATTATCAGTTGATGTAGGCTCTCCAACTACTGTGTGTGATCAAGAGATTAACTTCAAATCCCTCGATTTAATCTCCGTAACAGACACCTTTGCGTTCTTGAGTCTTGTTCACTACCTGGTTACACATTGCTTTTTACTTTGCATAATGGTAACCTGGGTCAGTCATGTAAATTGAGAGCGCCCCTGCAGTGCATTAGTAGAGTGTGTCAAGGCTGACCTCGACATCCCAGGGTCTTTACTGCATGTTATCCTCTCTCTGCCCTGCTTTTCCTGTCTGCATACACTGTAAAAAAAAAAAAAAGTTATTAATCGCAGAAATGATATTTAAAAAAGAAAGAAACTGGACTACTCATTCAAACTAGTGAGTCACACATCTTAACGCAGGTTGTTGTTTTGTTTTAGTTTTTCTCGCTCTGCGCTCTGGGTTGGTACTACCTCCTTCATGATCCTGGTGCTGCCTGTGGTGTTTGAGACAGAAAGGCTACAGCTGGAGCAGCAGCAGCTACAGCAGCAGAGACAAGTGAGTGTTTATGTGAATGTGTGTAAAGCAAAGACTGATAGAAACCAAGGATGGTACTCCAGGAGAATTGTCATTCACCTGCAGTGAATCGCAAATTGTAACTTGTACTGAAAAATGCCCTGATCATATCGCCTCTTTCCCTTCTAGATCTTATTGGGACCCAACACTGGAATGTCTGGTGGGATGCCGGGCATGATGCCTCCAGCACCTGGCAAGATGTGAGGGACAGGAGGGGCCAACATGAGCCTGAGATCTGCTGACGGCGATACAGCAGGGTCGCTCACAAGGAGAGACAGAGAGACCACCGGGAAGAAGAAAGAACTGCAGTAATTCTAAAATAAACAAGGCTGTGTACGAACGACGCAAAATTAGGCTCAATCCAAACACTGGGTGGGCTGATGCGATCAGAGGAGGAGGATGTGAAGCGCGTCTACAACTTCTCTCTCACTGTCTCTCCTTACTCCAACATCATGCAGAGACTGATTTCCAGGAGCACTGCTCCTACTTTCTTTTTCTATTTTAAAAAATAAACACTTATATCAGCATAAATAATGTGTTATGTAGAGGAAAGCAGGTACAGGTGGATGAACAGAGGAAAAAAATCTTAAGAGTTACCAATCGTGTGTTTTAATGTTTGCAGTCTGAAGAGCGTTAAGACTTTTGTTGGCCGTTCTTGTCCATTGTCATGTGCTTACTGGTTCCACTTGTAAATGGAGAGTTGTGTTTAATGGGATATCTGACAGACGGGTCTGATGACGAGTGGAGCATACTGTACACGATATTAATTGACAGGAATGTGGTCTGCAGAATGGCCTTTTGAAGTTCTACATGCTAAATGACACTCTTTTCTATGTGGTGCAGTTATGACTGTTCATTTGTCACACACACACCATTGTGCTATATATGTTTGTCAAAGTGCAACGCCTCTCACTTCAAACTTGTCATGGGTAACGGTTTATGATATTTATCTGGATTTCAACAAGAGATTGTATAATGCAGAAAAAGACCAGATGGCATGACATTCAGCAATTGAAAGATTGTGTTATTTTATGTCTATTACATGAGATACAAAATTATTTTGTCCAAAGACTGTCAACAGAGTCAAAAAAGAGTCTCAATATTACCCAGAGAGAGAGAGAATGAGAATGTTTCCTTCTTTTCTCTGTTGCCATCCATGTGACAAGTCTGTTACCTCCAATCAGTAAGCAAACCCACTTCTCTGTTTTGTGTTCAACATGACTGTGACTGTAATTAAAAAACCACATTAAATGAGAAGCCATGTGTTTTCTTCCAGCATGTTGGTTGTGTATTTTCATTGAACATTAAGTTATTCAACTGCACATAAAGTTACAAATTAATTTAGAATGAATGTCCAGAAATACCACTATAATGTAATATATCAACACACGAAAAACTATATTATTTTATATTTACAAATTAAAAGGCTACCTATGTTGCCTCAAAACAGCTGTGAAGCTCAACTGTACACCATTGTCAAGGCAACAAGAAAAACGCAGATGTGACCAATGATCATGATTAGCGAACAAACAGAAAATCTGGAAAATTTAAGGTGTTTCATGTAGTCTTCACAGCTCCGTTTCAACTCTGACGTTTGTAATGGGAACGTCTTAATTTTATCTTAGAGCAGATACATATAGCTACATTAAAAAAAAAAACTCACAAAACTCGGCATTTTTGAGGAAGGTAGAAAAAAAAAGATCACGAACAAGTAGTTGAGATCGAGATAAATTTGTTTGTTCAACTTGTAAATGTTGAAATTCCGGCTGCACTTGAACGCATCTAAAGTAAGATTTTCCCGCCAGTCGTCGAAGGAAGGTTTTTGTTCAAGAACCAAGGAGCCACAAATTTCGAAACTTTAAAAGGTATTTTCTCTTCCAGTAAGTCATTGTCGTTGCGTACTAGTTCACATATTCGACGATAAATCGTTAACTTTAATATTTAGGTCTCTTTGTCTATTTTGTGAGCTGTTGGCAGCTAATGTAGCCTAACTAGCTTAGAAAGGTTAACGTTAGCTAAATGTGATGGCCATGGCTGAAGATCCTTTCTGACTAAAAATACATTTCATCCTCAGCGTTTGGCCCCAAATCCATTGGAAATGAAAGCTGCAGAGGATCAAGTTGTTGATGATGACACCGGTTTCCAGGATGATGATGTGAGAAAAACCTGCTAGTCTTTTATTCAACTCATATTTGCTTACTAAGGATTTCCAGAAAATGCCCCCCAGGTGTGAAACGTTTGAATACGTTGCTGTCAGTGTCTAAAAACAGCACAAATCCAGTCCTGATAGCATGGGCCACAGTGTGAAGAAATAATTTTCTTTAAAATAACTTACAAGTTAAACTATCTGTTTTTCAAGAAAATGCTGTATTCACTTAATTAATAAAGTTTAAATTTTCTTTTCTCTGAACAGGAGTCCTTCTTCCAAGACATCGACCTGCTACAGAAACACGGAATTGTGAGTAAAAAACAGGGTTGATACGGTATATACTCTTCAGATCAGATTGGAATTTAGATTTTGAATTTTATTCGGGCCTTTGATTATTTTCAGGATATGGTATTTATATTAAAAAAGGAGAATGTAGTTGTTTGTATCCTTGTGATTTCTCACATCTCGGCCATTATAAGATTTAATAACCTGAATATATTGTTTTCATTCCATCTACAAGCTGAAAAAAGGTTTTATTTAGATTTCTGAAACCAGGATAAGCTGTTGATGTGCACAAACCATATCCAGGACACTAAAAAAACGTGATCACAAACAGGATACAAAGCCTCTCTCAGTCCTTCTTTGCTTGTGACGACAGAATATGGCAGACATCAAAAAGCTGAAGACAGTGGGTATCTGCACTGTGAAGGGGATCCAGATGACTACGCGCAAGGCTCTGTGCAACATCAAGGGCCTGTCAGAAGCAAAAGTGGAAAAAATCAAAGAAGCTGCAGGGAAAATGCTGGTAAAACAGAATTTTATTTTGTGATTTCTTAAACCTGTACCAGTAACTCCTCGTGGCCTTGGACTGAAATCATGGAGAAATGAGATTAGCAAAACCATTCAATATGTGATGTAATTTCCTCTTTACTACAGAACGTTGGTTTCCTGACGGCCTTCGAGTACAGCGCGAAGAGGAAGCAGGTTTTCCACATCACAACTGGAAGTCAGGAATTCGAGTTAAGATTTTTTCTTAATTTTGAGAACATGGAGGTTGAGGATTGCGGCTAACATACTATAACTGATTGTATCATGTGCATTCACAGAACTCTTTGGCACCAGTAGAGATATCAATAACATTTATTTGGCAGCTTGAGTTGTAAACATTTCAATAAACACTGACATTTTCCCTTCAACACTGTTGCTTGGTGGATAATAATTAAAAACCTAGTTTTGCTTGCTGTCAATCTGTTTACAACCTACCACCAGCAAACCTGTTACAAACTATGTATTTTATTTTTGCAGTAAACTTTTGGGTGGAGGTGTCGAGAGTATGGCCATCACAGAGGCTTTTGGAGGTGAGAAGATGTCTATAATGTGTGTGATTAGACTGATACAATATGACTCAGTTTTCATCGTTTAGCTCTAAACTCTCTACATCGTTTAATCCCACAGAGTTTCGCACGGGGAAAACTCAGCTGTCTCACACACTTTGTGGTGAGTGAGGAGCCTTTTCAAAATGCCTGCACCAAAGTAGTTAACTGCATTAAACAGGCTCTGTGGTGTCTTTGTCTAGTCTCTGCTCAGATGCCAGGTGAGGACGGCTATTCAGGCGGGAAAGTCATCTTCATCGACACAGAGAACACTTTGTATCCTCACAATTATGCGATACATCACTGCAGTATGACGTGGACTGTGGATGATGCTTTAATTTTCAACAGACAATATGAATGTTAAAATACTTTAGTCTGCATCAGAACTAACTTCAGCAAACATGTTAAAGAGAAATACTTCTTAAGTATGTATGAGAACGTACCTGCAGCGTCTGACATGATCCTTGACCTGTACCTGTCACATTTAAGTCGTCCAGACAGACTGAGAGACATCGCAGACAGGTTCAACGTCGACCACGATGCTGTGCTGGATAACGTGCTTTATGCCCGGGCCTATACCAGTGGGAACAGACACTACACTTAATTTAGACCACTAAAATTTGATTATGTGCCTTTTTACATTTGTGTTTTGACCAAACCAGAGCAGTTTTTTATTAACACACTGTCTCCTTGTGATGTTATCAAACTATGATGCTCTTTTAAACTTTTGTTTGTGCTCTCTCCTCAGGTGAACACCAGATGGAGCTGTTAGACTTTGTCGCAGCCAAATTCCATGAGGAGGGAGGAGTGTTTAAACTATTGGTGAGAGAAAAACAAACTCTAAAAACAAGTGCATGGTTTCTTTGATTGTACCTCTTCCTCTACCTGAATCATTCCCCGCAGTGGTGGGAGATTGTGACTGAGTTAAACATCAGGAATGATGTCTTAAAGTAGGATGACTTCTTGGCTTCAGAACTTTGAGTCTCACTCTTGTCTGTTCGTCCCTGCTGCCAGATCATCGACTCCATCATGGCTCTGTTCAGAGTAGACTTCTCTGGTCGGGGAGAGTTGGCTGAGCGGCAGCAGAAACTGGCGCAGATGCTCTCCAGGCTGCAGAAGATCTCAGAAGGTCTGAACCAAAGAGAGCTTTATTTATGTGAAAAGCACAAACATTAAACACTTATTCACATGTCTGCAAGGTGCAGTTGTGGTGGCCTCAAACATACAAGACAAAAGTAATTTTACCCAGGTATGAGGTATCTTCTGACTATCATTTATGTTTGCTGTAGAGTACAACGTAGCTGTGTTTGTCACCAACCAAATGACAGCTGATCCTGGAGCAGGAATGACGTAAGAGATGCAGATTCACCCAGTTTTGTGCTAGAATATAATTTAACATTTGGAGAAATGCTGTTTAAAGATTTGATGAGAATATTTTATATTTTTCTCCATTTAAGATTTCAAGCTGATCCCAAGAAGCCGATTGGTGGGCACATCCTGGCCCACGCCTCAACCACACGGATCAGCCTGAGGAAGGGACGAGGAGAGATGAGGATTGCCAAAATATTTGACAGGTAATAACCACATTAGTGGCATTTCATAGTGTGCAAAACACTTTAAAATATATTATTATTTTGTCTGAATTCAAGGAAGGTTACAGAATGTAGGACCTTTGTCTCTTTCACTGCTGTCTAGCCAGTCCTGGTTTATAGTACATGGATTTTATTGTAATTGTCAGAATAATCTGTGTAATCTCTGTCTGAGGAGCAAAGACATGACTTCAGAGCTGAATGACACAGACTTGGGCTTTTATTTGAATAATAAAAACAGGTTGAACTCAAGGTCTGTTTACTTCACTGCAGCACTGAAACACGTTTTGCTCTGCTTATTTATCTCTTTGTGATTTGCTCTAGTCCCGACATGCCTGAGAATGAGGCAACCTTCGCCATCTCTGGTGGAGGAGTCACTGATGCCAAGGAGTGAAGGAAGGAGGGAGGAGACACAGGTGTTAGCACAGTTCGCTGTCTCAGTCAGTGCAAAGTTATGTTATGGATTTGCAATGGATTTATGTATTTGAATTTTAAAACTTTATATAACTTCTCACAGTCATATTGTCAATCTTGTACAATGGTGCTATGATATTTATTCTATTTATATACTTTGTTGTTTCAGAGATTGTAATATAAAGAAAGTAAGACTACAGTTTGTGGTTTCTTTTTTAATATGGGTGTTAAATTAGATTTATCATAGTTACACACACACACACACACACGCACACTGCTGTAACGTGACAGTGACAGCAGCAGAGGTCCGGTGCTGGCCTCTAGCGGTGTCAGCGGGACAAGCAGCGGCTGATCACCCACTTCTCGTCGGCTACACGGGATCCATATGCTTTGGTAGAGCAAAGGCTTAACAAAGCGATGGGGACTCCAGCAAACGTGTTTCTGAGAGTCTAAAACACACCAGCAACTCAACGCGTTTTAACGGAGCCGCCAAAACCGTCCGCCTTCCTCGGTCGTGGAGAGCGTGTCAACTCCGGAGAAAGCGGCGATGGACCCGAGAGATACAGCCCCGGATTCGTGGGAGCTGGAGGAGGATGCCGAGGCCCCGGCTGCCGCGGCGGGGCTGCCGACCGCCTTCGCCGCCCTCAACGTCAACGCCAAGCCGTTTGTCCCCAACGTCAACGCCCCGGTGTTCGTGCCCAGCTTCCTCCAGCCCAGCGCCGTGGAGATGCCGGCCACAGACGGTGGGTGAGAGCCAGACAGCTGCAAGCTGGGAAGTTAGCTGTACTTGCTAGCATGCTTTGCTAATCCAGCTAGATGAGCCTTTTTCCTGTCTGCAACTCGCTGCGCTCAGTCCAGCCACTGCCACAGTTATCGCATTTCCCACTAACTAATCAACAAGTCCCCCTCCTCCAGTGTTAAGTCATGTGTCGTTACAGGGCTATAGCTTACTTACTACGCAGTAACTGTCATAACAGGACGTGAAACCGTGACCACCCCATGTCTAATAAATATTTATGAAAGTTTTTGACATGCTTTGTTTTTTCTCCTCTAAGGTGCCCCTGATCCAGTTGCCAGTATGGAGATAGCAGAAACAGCCGGTATGCATCCACAGTTTACTCCACACACTGCCTGTGCAGGTTATTACATTACAAACCTGGCTGTCAAGGCAGCTTCTTGTTTTTATACCACATGAAAGTAGGTGTATAGGTTCAGGTGTGCACATTTTAAGTGCTGCCAGAACTGAAATCTAACACCAAACCCCATGCAGAGCAGGAAAGCTTGCATGCTCACTTTTGATTCTCTGCTTGCAGTGTAACTTGCTGGACTGTATTTAGACTGCTGGCGTTGGTAAAAACCCATGTGCAGGGGCCTACGTAAAATATGATGCAACCTCACTTGTCCATGCCTGAAATAGACATCCCATTGGCACACACTGCGATATGTGTCAAGTACTGAATGTCCAAGGCCCTGACCAGCTGTGTGTCACAGCAACTGAATGTATTTGATCACTGCAGAAAAAATGTTTGTTTTTTTGCTGCCTAAGTCAGGTTCATTCACAATTTTGGGCCTGGCCTGGACCGCTGTGCGCCTCGACTCAAGTTACAAAAACCTGCTGGTGTTTTTGTGTTTTGGTGGAGAGGCCGAGCGCTGTAGCTGGACACAAAATTAAATCATCAGATATACTGTATGTGTTCATGATGATGTTTGTTCTCACGCTCACCCCTTCAAGTTTCTCCCAACATGTCTGAAAGACAAATATAATTACAGCATATAATAAAGTTGGGGCACAAACAGCTTTCTGAGTTGCCAGTAGCAATTTCTCAGGCTGATTATAAAGGACCAGGCATGAGAAGAAAATAGGCATTGTACATGACTGCTGGGCTGCATAATTTCTTAGTTACAGAAATTGGAGGCTTATTTGTGTGTTGCCATGGGAAGATACTTCTTCTGCAGCGCTCAGCACATTTCACTGGGCTCTTGTTACTGTTTTAGAGTTGTATTTGTTTGTTCTGCAGAACATTGTGGACAGGACGAGAAGACGAAACACAGCTGAGTTTTTTTTTTGTGTGAGGGTGAATTCAGTGTATGAACATGTGCCATTATGTGATAGTTTACTGGTGTAGTTTCAAGGTAGAGTTGGCAGTAGTAGTCGGTGCACCTGGGAATCAAACACCACTGGTGTTATCTTTGCAGCCGTGCAAGAACACAATCAACAGTTGACCTTAGGGTTGGAAAGCAGAGAGGCAGCTGTTGAGATAGCACAAACATTTCTGTGACTCTGACATGTTTGGTTTTTTAACTGCAGTGTATTTCATTTTAGTGTACAAATTATATGTCAAACATTTGTTTTTTTGAGACTGGTTCCCTATGATTTATATGAAGTGACACGACAAACATAGACCTGCACAATATGCAATAATTACCAATCATAACTCACAAAAGAAACATAATCTCTCAGATAAACCGTGGTGACTGAGGTGCAGATGAATGAGTGAGCAGCTCTGTGTCTGTATGTGTTTGAATGTGCATGAGAGGATCTCGTCAGTACAAATGTGGCAAAAAGAAGAAAAAAAACTGGCAGAAATGTGGCTTGAATAACGTCCAGGATGTAGAATCACTCAACATTCACTCGCGGACTGTCTGCAAGTTTTCATCTCAGCCAAAAAAACTATGTTTTGATCCTCCTCCCTCCAAGCTGTGAGTTGTCTGTGGCATCCAGACATTACAGAGAAGTAGCAGGTCTGTAGGTGTAGTGAATGTGTGTGTGTGTGTGTGTGTTTTTCCAGCTCCGGTGGAGAATGGAGGCACGGAGGCAGACATGACCACAGAGGAGGAGACGTGGGAACAGAAGGAGGAGCCAGGAGGAGGCGGAGGAGGTGGAGGAGAGGAGGAACTGGGTGAAGGAGGAGCGTGTGAGGAGGGCGCTGCCAGAAAGGAGGATGAGGAGATGATGGAGGAGGAAGAGGAAGAGATGCCCGTCCCCAAAGTGGCCCCGGCACCACCAGATGCCCCCAAGAAGGAGCATGTGAACGTGGTCTTCATCGGTCACGTGGGTGCGTCCCGTGTATGTGTGGATAATATTTCATCTGAAGAAATTCATGAAAAGTTTTAATAACCTTAAATGATTTCCTCTTGTTTGCATGTGTCAGATGCTGGCAAATCAACCATTGGAGGACAGATAATGTGAGTCATCGATTTGTTGTCTCATCAGCCGATCATAGTGATTAGGGAGACAAGTTCAAATCTGTATGAAATACATTTCAATAAATCTGATCTTGAATGCATTTGTAGCCGATGCCACTATGGCCATCAACAACAACATTATTTTGCAGGTTAAGCTTCGATTTTATACTTCAAAATAAGTCAAAACAAACAGCATCACTTGTATGGTCGCCTGTTTTGTCAAATTTCACTTAACTTTGTTATTTTCCTTGTTAGGTACTTAACTGGAATGGTGGACAAGAGAACCCTGGAAAAATATGAAAGAGAAGCGAAAGAGAAGAACAGGGAGACATGGTGAGTGTAGTTTTTATTTTGTCTGAAAATAGGATGCTTTGAAGATATTTTTTTTATGGAGGTTATATTGTCTTTAATACATTTGAATGGGTTTACAACACACTTTCTAAAATATGTTGATGAGGCCTCCAGAAACTCTAAATTTAGACTCGAAATTGTTATTGTATTAGCACTTTGAAATTAGATGAAGATTATTCAAGCACATGTGGAGGAGGCTGATTGTGATGCAATAAATTTGTTGCCACACCAGAACAGCAATTTTAAGTCGAGCTGAGTGAGATGGCCTATAAATAAAATCAGATTTTTCAACACAGCATCTGGTATATGATTTTAATAGATTTTTTCCCCCCTTAAAAGCAAACTACAGACGCCACGCCAGGCTTTTCAGCTGTGTATTAAGTGCACCATATCTTTGGGGATGTGAGGCACCACCTCATCTTTAATGTCTGTCCTCCGGAGACATCCTCCTCTCACACGGGATACTGTGGGAAAATTTAGCAGTAGTTTTAGAGCTGTCATCATCGTCTTCTGCAAATTGCAGCGCTGCACACTTCTCCCACACAGCTGCTGCCTCTGTTTGAGGTGCTGGAGTAATTGAGTCGTGCTGCAGCTTTTAGTCGCCACAGTCGTTTAGACGGACGGTGGTTTGTTTGCTCACGATCGGATGCCGAAAACCCCATGAAGCACTTCAACTGAGAAACAATCACCTCACTTTATAAACGTGGTCGTTACAGGTACCTGTCGTGGGCTCTGGACACAAACCAGGAGGAGAGAGACAAGGGGAAGACGGTGGAGGTCGGGAGAGCTTACTTTGAGACCGAGAAAAAACATTTCACCATCCTTGATGCCCCTGGACACAAGAGCTTTGTCCCCAACATGATCGGTGGAGCGTCACAAGCCGACCTGGCAGTCCTGGTGAGATGGACATGGACACAGAAGTGACTGCTACACTATGTACAGCACGCAGTTATATTATATATTTGTACATAACTTTGCAGATGACAGGTTGCTTTTTCTCAGTGTTCGTCACTAAATGTGGAACTATGTCTATGTCCCCCCTTATTGTTTTCTGTCAGGTGATTTCAGCGAGAAAGGGCGAGTTTGAGACCGGCTTTGAAAAGGGGGGACAGACGCGGGAACACGCCATGTTGGCTAAAACAGCAGGAGTCAAGCATCTCATTGTCCTGATTAACAAGATGGATGACCCCACTGTCAACTGGAGCCTTGAAAGGTGAAACTGTAGCGGTCAAATATAAAAAAATAACAGCAGATTAATGTTGACATGTTTATTTGTGACTTTTTAAAGGGATAGTTCAACATTTTGGCAAATTGGCCCATTGCCACAATCCCTATAGAACATAAGCACATAAGCTATTTTGCATGAATTTACCTCGAAAACAACTCTGTCTCGTAACGTTATGTTATTATCTCATAGCGTGGTGAATGTGCAGGTCACAACTTGTCCACCAGACCGTTTTGGAGTTGTTGGATTGTGTATTTGATGAGTTTGATGAGGGAAACCAAGAAATCCCATTAGCCTCCATAGCATAGCTCTGAGCAGCTCACAGCTCTGCTCCGCTGTTCTAAAAATAGCTTGCACCGACAATTAAAAGTAACGAACCTACTGCTATGAGTATAGGGATTATGGCAATGGGCCAACTTGCCAAAATATTGAACTACTCCAATGTTGTAACTGGTTTGGACTGATGTCGTGTTGCTGTTTCATTCAGTTGCTTTCAACAACATTTGTCTTCTGAAATCTTTGTACATGGTTTTTCTATGTTGAATAATGCCTCTTCTTTTTGTGAACTTGCTGCAGGTATGAGGAGTGTAAGGAGAAGCTGGTGCCATTTCTGAAGAAGGTGGGCTTCAACCCCAAGAAGGACATCCACTTTATGCCTTGCTCTGGACTCACAGGTGCCAACCTCAAGGACCCTGTACCTGAATGCCCCTGGTACACGTAAGTCAGCTCTGTGACCCAGCACTCATCACATGTGGGTTTCTCCAAAAAACAAAACAAATGTCCATTGTCCACTTGTCAGTTTGAATGGGTCATGTGAGAAATGTTAGATGCTGTATTTTTACAGTGCAGTAATCCTGAGCAGTTATGCTTTGTTTTATGATGACAAAGTGTGTGTTTATATTACAGTGTCAGCCCAGGCTGTGATGAAACACACCAAGTTACACTTGATGTTATAAAGCTGTAAAAGCTGCTTTGTGTTCAAATGAGTATGAAGAGGCTCAACAGAAAGACTGGAGCAGCTCAGACATTGATTGTTTTTTGGCATAATTCTTTTAACATTACAGAGTAGAGGTGAGGCTGGTTGACATGCACTTATAACAAGTTCATTAGAGTGACTTAGTAAGTCCTAAACATTGTGGTAAAACTCATAAATAAGACTGTATTTATAACTTATTGTCTTCAAACGTCATTGATCTTACAGATAAAGACTGAGCAGATTAGTTTGCTTTGTGTTCTGTTGTTCTGTTCTTTATCATTTTTGGAACCATTCAAGTTTTGGTTGATGTATTGGTTTGTGTGGAGTCAGGATCTATCTGAACGCTGCCTCCACGTTTTCATCTGCTGCTTCAGACTTTATACTCGGCTGTATCAGAAATTTAATTTAAAAAAAACATCTGCCTGAGTGCACTTGAAAGAAGTCGCATGGCGTCACAAATCACTGTTGGGAGGAAAGAAGACACAGTCGCTGACAGACATTTTAACAGTGCACAAGTTGATGATGGATCATCATATTTCTTTTCTTCTTCCAGGGGTATGCCATTTATTTCCCACCTGGACAGTTTGCCAAACTTCACCAGATCCAGCGATGGACCAGTCAGACTACCTATTGTAGACAAGTACAAGGTGAGCAACTGGAGGCCGTTGATTATGTGTCTCAGCAAAGCGGGAAAACAAAAATGTGTGACAGCTTGTATTCTCCACCGCACCGTCCTCAGCAGATATGTGGGCGTCAAATTTTTTCTGGTTTTTGTTTACTTTGCCAAAATCTTCTTTGCTCCCTCTACAGTTTGTTATTTCCATTCCTCTTGGATTATTTTTCCAAGAGCACACCACATACAGAACACACACATACACATACAATACACACACACACACACACACACTGCAAGTCATTATAGTTGTTCTTCTTTAAGATAATTCTGTTTCTTGGCGTCGATGATTCTCTGTTTAAACATTGGAAGCAATTCAACGTATACGATTAGCACTAGTGGAATTAAGTTATTATCTCTCAGTCGTCCTACATTAATCATTGGCTCTTCCTTTCTTAAATCAAATATTTTCCTTTTTATCTTCTTGTCTTTCTGTTTTTTACACTGCATTTGGAAAGTATTCAGACTTCCTAAGCCTTTTCCACATGTTGTTATGTTACAGCCTTATGCAAAATCCTTTAATTAAGTTTTCCTCTGATCCATCCATGTTCAGTATTCCAAAATGACGAAAGCAAAAACAGACTTCTATAAACTTTTTTGAAGCAAATCTATTAAAAAGACAGACAGACATTTCTTCCAATCCAAGACAGACCGGTTGTTGTCACTGTGCTTGTGTGTATGAGGGAGAGAGAGCCAGGTGCAGACGGGTTGAGCAACACAACACACTTCACTTATAGTGAAACAAAGTTGTATCCTTTTGAAATGTTTAAATTCTGCTTCATTGTGAAATTGTCTGGACTAATTGCACTGTGGCAGAGGATGTCATTACAGTAGTTGGTCCTCAAGTGTTTGTTACTCAGGTAGGACACATGTGTATTTACCAGACCTCCTGGGATCTCATTAATGCCATGTGTCTTGCTGCGTTCACACCTGAACTGATCCCACTTGGTATCAGACACCAGGTCTGAACAGGCTCTGTCACTCACCCCAGCCTCGTCTTGGCTATGTAGTACTGATGAGGTTGAAAAAAATGAATGAAATGGTTTTAGCATAAGGCTATAACAGCAAACTGAGAAAAAAAAAGTTAAGGAGTCTGAGTCTGTAAATACTTCTCCTGCTGTGATTGCGTAAGAGCCTTATGTAGCAGTTATATGACTAAGTAGTCCCAACTGGTGTTGTCCTGATGTAAGGGGATTAGGGTGCAGTTAACTGGGTGCTGCATACTAATGGCTGCCTTGCCAAGACATACTGTACAGCAAGCTTTCAGCAGGGCCATAGATCTGTGAACAAAACAATTACCCTGATTATTATGTGCTTTGTGTTGGCAAAGCCCATAATAACACTAAAACATTTTGAATTAACAAAGGTAATTAAGGAATTATGATGTAAAGACAATTCAAAATCAAGGTAAAATACTTAATTGAATGATTTTATACTTTACCTCAATGATGCAACTTTCTTTGTTGAAGGAATTTTATGCCATTTTAAGACAGGAAATGCAGATGAGATTTTCAGAATCAGAATACTTTATTGATCCCCAAGGGGAAATTTCTTTTAATAATAACAACTCCAACTCAACTTCTTTCGGTTAGAAGATTGGAAGCAGGTGGAAACAGCTAGCCTGGCCAGGTAACAAAATCCACCTCCCAGTGCCTCTAATGCTTAACAACTAACAGGATAGAAAGTATCAAGTTTAATTAATCCATACAAAAAACAAACACAAGGTTATTTATGAGAATATTTGTTCTTTAAACTGTGATGGCTTTCTGAGTTGAGACATTCTCACTGACTGTCATTGTACAGATAAACTGAGAGTGTCCAAGGTGTTTCAATAAGCTTTAGTTTTTTTAACCAATCAAATTGGTTGCTAGGTAAATGTGACACAGATGGGTCAAGTGACAGAAATGCATTGCACAATCTTGTGGTGTTGCAACAATGAAAAGTTATGTGCAACTTCATCAGGGTATTATCAGCACTATGGCACCATCAGGTGATTCCTTAGCACTGTTACAGTGACGTCATTCTTTGAACACACATAGGAACAACTAATGTACGTTTTTACATTTAAGAAAAGCTGAACTTGAAATGAAAGTGAGGATTCATGTCATTTTTCCAGCTGTGTAGTCATTCTATTTCCCCAGTTTCTCCCAAGTTGCTCCTGTATTCACTCTGCAGACATTAATAATGCCAAGAAGACGTAAGTGGAGGTCGATATTTAATTTGGATTGTTCTGATTTTTTTTTCAACTTGTGTGTGTGTGTGTGGTTTACAGGATATGGGCACAGTCATTCTGGGGAAGCTGGAGTCTGGATGCATTAGTAAAGCTCAGCAGCTGGTCATGATGCCAAACAGGGTGAGATCTCCTCTGTATGACTTTGCCTCGTCTCACATGGGACCAATAAACCCATTACTAGAAATAACTTCAAGGCCTGATTCATACATTAAATGTGCTGCAGTCGGGATGAAAAGACGACCCTAAAGCCCAAAGGATTCAGTTTTACAGCCACGCATCCTGTTGCAGTGCAGAAATAATGTGTTTATTGTAAACTGTCTTTCAGCACACTGTGGAGGTGCTGAGCTTGCTGAGCGATGATGTGGAGACGGACGATGCAAGTCCAGGGGAAAACCTGAAGTTGAGGCTGAAGGGCATCGAGGAGGAAGAGATCCTGCCTGGTTTTATCCTCTGTAGCCCTGACAACCTCTGCCACTCTGGTCGCACCTTTGATGCACAGGTGAGAGCCAGATGGTGAAAGTTGTGGCGCGCAGCTGTTCTCATCGTACATCTGTGTTGCTGAGTCATCGTTGGTGGGAAGAGAATTTAAATTAAACATCTTGACAGCAACATGCTAAATTTGTTCTCTCGTGTTCAACTTGGTGCCAACAGATAAAACTCAACTCAACTAAACGCCCTACTGCCACTGTCTGCTGCATGTTGGCATAGCAACAGCTACAAATGGTTGGGTAGAGGGTCTGTCCAAGCGGGGTCTTTGTGGGCGGGATGGTTGTGCGAACCAGTCCATTTTAAAACCAGGCGTTAATTCACAGTCGGTGTAGCAGGCAGTCGTTCAGCAGCCTGTTTGATGCAGAGCTTCGTGGTGATTTGATTTATCGTCAAGTGTTTAGAGTTTAGAGCAAGTGTACAGAAGCCAGCTGGAACAGAGTGAGGCGGCACTGAGGTATTTTGTCTCAGACCTTCAGAGACAAAATACTGGACACTAAAGACCTTCACCTCACGTTTACAGATTCATCCGGGACGGCCTGTGGTTCAGTTTTGCAGCTTACGTTTGAATACAAATGATGCAAATAGGGAGAGAGTTGATGAAATTCTTATCACAACGTATCTTGCATTGTTTGAACACTATTCAAAGTCAAATATACTGACTGTGATTATAATTTCGTTTTGCCTGATTCTCACTTGCTCGTTTCCTTTCAGATTGTCATCATTGAGCACAAATCAATCATTTGTCCTGGTTACAATGCAGTCCTTCACATCCACACCTGCATTGAAGAAGTGCAAATCACAGTAAGTGAACTGTCTGTGTTGTTGCTCAAACATGTATTTGTAGTTTTTAGTGTAGCTATAAGCTTTGGTGCCCCCTGGCCCGGCTGCAGCATGGTTTACCTCTTTAAATCCTGACCGCAGGCCTTAATCTGTCTGGTGGACAAGAAAACCGGCGAGAAGAGCAAAACACGACCACGCTTTGTTAAGCAGGACCAGGTGTGTATCGCCAGGCTCCGGGCAGCAGGAGTCATCTGCTTAGAGACCTTCAAAGACTTCCCTCAGATGGGACGATTCACACTGCGAGACGAAGGTGAGATCAATGCTCCTCTCTTCGTTGTTTTTAACGCAGTTCTGATGTAAAGAAATGCACATTTGCTATTTAATCTCTTTTCTCTCTTTTAATCTGCTTCTCCAGGCAAAACTATCGCCATTGGCAAAGTGCTGAAGCTGGTGCCAGAAAAGGACTAAATGCGACAGTGGCAGCATGCATGGAGTTCTTCCACTCGTTACCAGAGGAGAAACGCTGCTAGAGCCGACCCAAACAGCTACTCTCTCTTTACACACAACTATGCTAAAGAGAAGAACAACGACAACAAGGAGTGAAGAAGGAGAATAAAATTTTGTCCAATGAAGAAAACAAGACTGAATCAGTTTTTATGACGAACAATATGAAACGAGAGACCAAGTCCAGTGTGTCAGCTTTCTCATATTGAGAGCTCAGCTATGCCACTAATGTAGCTACATGCCCCCCCCTTCTGTACTCCCACAGCTAACCGCGCCGTCGGCTGGCCACGCCATTTGTTTTTAGAATGGAGATGGATGCAGTGTTACTGAGTTTGGGGAAGAAAAACAAACAAACTACAGAAAGATTTCATATCTTGGAAAAGAGCAGATAGCCTGTAATTATAATTTGCAAAGTACATCTCCTTTCTGAAGAGTGGGATTAAGAATCCAGTGGACATTTTATTTGGTTTTAAGGATTGCTGTACCAAAATTTTTTAGTTTGGTCTCTCTCCACATGAGATGGTTTAATTGGATTGAGCTCACATACTACTCTGATGAACCAAGGATAAACACACTCACACAAACAGACACACACAGCTGTTCAATAATCTAAATCTAAAATAAATGATCAAGCTGCAATGGAAAATGTGTATTTGTTCTGTTTTGTTGCTTCTTTCATCTCAACTTTTGACACTGTTAAAATAATCAATAACAGAAAGGTTTTCTGATCTATTGGTATTAATCAGGTGCACTAACTTTGATATGGTCAAATAATGGCTAATTAATTAATTACTGCTTTTTTTGTTTTGTTTTTTACCTTTATGGCTGTAATATACTGTAACATATCATTATTAACAACACTATGCTTTGGTGCAGTGACTTGAATATGATGATTAAAATATCTGCACCCATCATGAGAAAGTAAAACTAATTTTCAAATGGAGACAGCTCAATGAATGCTTAGGACACTTAACCCAGTCATTATTGAAAAACAACAGTGCAGGCATTAACTCATGTTAGAGAATAAAAGAACTTCATATAGATACATTACTATAAAATAATTAACAAGAAACTATGAAGCGTGCACTGTACAGACTAACAGTATAATTACCAAGTTATCTGTTACTGCAGGCAGACTATTTTAACTTTATTACAGTTGTCACAATTCGGACATAATAATAATAAATAATAACATAGATTTTGGTCTTATTATTCTTCCTTACAAACGTTACACCTAGTTTGACATTTTATGTTTTTAAATCTTTAGTTAGAGCTGCTGAAACTCAAAACAAATCACTTGTTGTCGCCGCCATCTTAACTTGCTCCTGTCAATTCACTCAGTTTGAATAAAGTTTGTTTTGTATCGTGTGACGTCGCCCGCACCAGACTGCGCATGCGCCGCTTTTGTCCACACGTGAAGCAGGCAGCATGGCTGATAAAACAGAAGTTGCGTTGGACGGGACTCAGGTAAAAACCGTCTTTTATCATAGTGCTGAACTTTAAAAAACAAAACAAAAACAAGTATCGTGTTGGTTAATAGATATTTACATGGCCATGATGAGTTTTATTGTGATTAATTAACACGCTAGTTAGCATTAACGGGCTTGTTTTCCTGTTGAAACTTTTAGCCACGAAGCTAATTGACAGTGCCCTAGTAGTGTGTGCTGTGGAAGGAGACTAGAGTTTGTTTGTATCTGTGTTTTTAACTCTCTGTCAGGTGAAGAAAGCCGTTCAGGCTCTGCAGGCTTTCCTGAAAACCAAGTCCACCAGCGACTCTCTGTTCCTGGACGACACCCAGCACATCAGCCTGCTCTTCACCCTGTGGAAGGTCCCCAAAAAGGCTCAGACCATCCGCATGTGAGTCCCA
The DNA here is from genome assembly GCF_045865225.1 of Trachurus japonicus. Classification (NCBI taxonomy): domain Eukaryota; kingdom Metazoa; phylum Chordata; class Actinopteri; order Carangiformes; family Carangidae; genus Trachurus; species Trachurus japonicus. The sequence continues at coordinate 19,503,598 of NC_140925.1, forward strand.
CACACAGACACACGACGCTGCCTTAATTCGTGCCTGACCTGCAATTGTTGTGTAGCTGATATTGACTTTTCACTTTCTCCCCATAGCCCCCTGCCCCATGGCCAGCGGACTGACACAGAGGAGATCTGCCTCTTCACCAGAGATGAGCCCAACATGACCCCGGATCAGACCCAGAGGTTTTACAAGAAACTCCTGGAGACAAAAGGCATCAAAAACATATCTGAGGTACCAACCAGTATAGCCTTTATTGTCATTACAATACAACAAAATGCGACAAAATTTGCAGTGCTGCACCTATTTCAGCGTTATAAAACAGCATCAAAGAACACAAAACAGAAACATCAATGACAGTCATACAATTAATAGTAATAAATATCACACTTACTCATCTTATTAACAGTCTTGCATGAATAGTAGCAGAGAAGCAGACCCATCACTCATGAATAAAAGCATCAATAAATGTACAGTATTAGATATTGTATGCATTCAGGGAAACAGAGTGTCTGTGGGGTCTTTGTGGTGATTTACCAGCCAACAAGATGTTTGATGAACATTAAAACTTCCTATTAATAGAGATTTTAATCACAATATATCTCTGTGTCTGTGGCAGATCATTCCCTACAAGGTCCTGAGGACAGAGTACAAACCGTACGAGGCAAAGCGCCGTCTGTTGGGGAACTTTGACATGTTTCTTTCAGACGACCGCGTCCGCCGCCTGCTGCCATCCCATCTGGGAAAACATTTCTACGAAAGGAAAAAGTAAGAACCAGTTACCAGAGTGTCTCTGAAGCTGTGCGTCTGTTTGTTGTGGCTCTTTGTCAATATGGAGGAAGTAATCAGCTTCATATTCAGTTGCTAAACAAATGGAGGAAAGTGTGATACTGTAGATGTAAACAATCTTTGATGTCGTTTTGTCTTGAACTGCTGCATTTTAGTTAACATGGATAGAAATTCCAACAAATACAAAGTAATGCATGATCAGTAGCTGTAACAATGAATGAGATGGGAACCATAAAAATGTATTTGTTTATCAGAAGGCAGTGGAAAATGACAGACAGGTATACATGTAAAATCAGCACACATTACATAGTTTGGTAATAGAAAATAAGTTACAATAAAACCTATGTAAATGGGTGTAGTGGTGTAATGGGCCTTTTATAGCATGGACAGTCCCTTAGCATGGTAGCAAGTTCTTTTACATGTTCTGTATGAAAATCTGACTTATTTCTCTGCAGGTGTTTGTGTTACAATGTAATTATTTTATGCATCTGTATTGTTTTTTAAGCTTCAGCTGCTCTGTTCTTCCTGTTTATGTACCAGAGAGCCGCTGTCTGTCAACCTGCAGAGCAAACACCTGGCTAGAGACATCCAGAGAGTGATCCAGGGCACCAGCCTGAAGGTCACCAACAAGGGCTGCTGCTGGTGAGCTTCACTCTTCTCTTTTAAAAGACAAACAAAAACGTCTTATATTACTATTAAATCTCAACAAAAAGGTAAATCAAGATGTCATGAAGGATGTTTAATTGTGTTATCTTGTATCAATTGCACCTCAGCAACCCTGTCAATTCTGCTCAGTGTTTGATGAGGGTCAAGCTGGTGCCATAGAGACTCGATGTGAATCCAGACGGTCCTCCTCCTCCCGTGGAGTCTGTCTCTACAGCTTTGATACAAAATGCATCATGTCAAACTCACGCCGTAAAAATAACCGCACGTCTTCTGGTTGTATTGATCTCGTAACCAGCTCCGTCACTGTGTGCACTTTAAAAACGTAACCATGCATGGTGGCTCTGTGTTGCAGTATGGCTCGTGTTGCCCACTCCAGCATGGCTGCAGATGAGGTTGCAGCGAATATCAAGGCAGCCGTCCAAACAGTGATGGCCAAATTACAAATGGTGAGTCTATTAACTGGTCTTGTTTTCATCATGGTCAGTGCAGCCAGCTGGGAAAAATTCACTGAACAATGACAATAAGTTTTCATTCTGCAAGTCAACACGTCCTTGAACTGATATTTTCTGCAGAAGTGGTCATAGTCAGTGATTCGCTGTCTGAGCCAGTCACTCAAAAAGGATTGTATTATTATTACTGTATTATACCGTCCCCACAAACTTGAATTCATATACATGTAGTCAAGCTAATAACCAAACACTAATCCATCTTTTAGCTTGTTCTGACATGATTATTGTGTTGTTGCTGTTTGCAGAAAGGACCAGTGATGAAGCTCATCCACATAAAAAGTCAAACATCAGTGGCCCTGCCCATCTACACCTCAGACCTCAGCCAAGCCAAGGTTTTGGAGAAGTCAGAAAAGCCCAAGAAAAAGGTAACAACAAGTTTGTCCTCAGATTGTTGTGTTGTGGTTTAGGATTTATTGAAATGACCAGAGTGTGTTTGTGATTTTCAGGGAGGAGCAGCTAAGAAGAAAAAACAGACAGATAACACTGCAGAGGAGGAGGTGAAGAACGAGGTGAAGGAGGAGGGAGAAGAGCAGGAGGAAGAAATCCCACAGCTGGTTCCCATAGAAACGCCAATCAAAAAGCCTAAACTGGAGGTCAGTGCTGTTCACTGCTGCTGGATTTAAAATCTTTAACCACATTTCACTATTTTAATCGACAGTTTGGGGAAATGTCTGCAGTTCTGTTTTTTAATGAAGTGGATTTCAGAAACTCATTTCCTCTGTTTCTCGCAGAAGCCAGTGAAGAAGAAGCAGCTGGAGAAAGCACCCAAACCCAGCGCCGTCAAGATGGGAACTAAAGCTCAGAGCAAAGGGACTAAGAAGGCCATCAAGACCGAGGCCAAAGTAAAAAGAAAAGCACCTAAAGTGAAATGATTCTCACTTGATTCTCCCAACCTGGACATTTGACACGGTGTACACGAGCAGATTGTTTATAGAACAATGGTCATACAGTTTATTCACTTTCTTTCCTTGTCTGAATGATTATAAATGTTATTATAAATGATCTTTGGCTCTGTTGTGTTTTGTCAACATGTTCTCTTGCCTTTACACAGCATTTATGTAGTAATAAGGAACAAGCACTCTTTCCAAAACCAAGCTTAAATAGTGCTTTACTGTGTAGCAACAACAAATAAGAACCAATCATGAAGATCAATAGCACCATAAATTAGACCAAATAAATCATTCAACATGTAGATGAAGTATTAATCATACTCTAAATATAAGAATAAGAATAACTTTGTTCATCCCAAAGGGAAATTCTTCTGTCAGGCAGCTCATCTAAATGATTAAAAAGCTCGATGGTTATAGGTATGAAGGATCTTCTGTATCTCTTCTGTAGAGATTTGAGTCGTTCACTGCTGTTTTTTGGTCCATCAAAGTTTTATAAATTGGATGATCTAAGTTGTTCAGAATGACGTCACCTCCTTGTGTCTGATGCTGCCTCCCCAGCAGACTGCAGCATGGAACAGCACACCAGCCACCACAGACTGTTAAAACATCTGCAGCTTCTTACTGCCTGTACAGTCTGATTTTCCTTCACAAAAAGAGGCGGCTCTGCCCCTTTTTGTAGAGTGCATCTGTGTTCAGCGACCAGTCCTTATTATCCAGGTGTACACCCAGATATTTATAGTTTAACACCACGTCAATGTCCACCCCACAAGTATTGACAGGATGGAGAGGGAGCTTGGACCTACGGAAATCTATCAGCATTTCCTTAGTGTTTGAGGTGATCTGTGGGAGGCAGTAGTCACTGAGGGCTTTCATCAGATCCTAATATTGAGATTCCTGTCCATTCCTGATGATCACCACAATAACAGTGTCATCCGAATATTTCTGGATGTGGCAGGATGGTTGTAAATATGATTGTACAATAAATTATACAATGTGTTTTGTTCAGATTAAACAAACTAAACTATGTCCCGTCACTATTTAAGTCAGTGGTTCCCAACCTTTTTTTGGCTCGTGACCCCATTTTGACATCACAAATTTCTGGCGACCCAATCAAAATGCGCCAGCTCAGATATTCGCATTTTATTTGAACTCGATTTATATTTGTGAAAGTATAGAATACAGTTGTTTAAGATTGTGTGTGGTGCTTTAATCATAATTTTAAAAAGAATAATAATTTCTTAAAAAATATTTATCAGTAATTTTTTTTTTTTCATCAATTACTAGACATTTCTGGCGGCCCCATTTGAATTCCAGGTGACCCTACGTGGGGTCCCGACCCCAAGGTTGAAAACCCCTGGATTAAGTGGTTAATAAAAAAAGAAGGAAAAAAAAGGAACGAGCAGCATAATTTCACCTCTGTGGTGGTTAAACTGGGTGTTTGTTGTACAGACCGTAAATATCTGTTTCTACATCCTTTGTTGCTGTACCATCACAAGCCTTGGGTGATGTTTACTCATTGACATGCAGCCATCAGACCTGTGCATGTACTGTATACCTGCCAGCTGTATCACATGACATCCCTATTGTTAATGGGATAATACTCAGCCTTGTACAACAGCAGCTGTCTGCTATTTGCCTGCACTGCACTATTACATCCTCCATATGAGACACCTAAACATTCAGAAACTGTCACGTGCACAGCTGAATGAGAATCCTCCCACATTTACAGATAAAGCATGTTGGAGGTGAAATGTAATAAGATTATCATGTTAACAGCCAATCAGTGGTGATGATGTTGTTGTCAACAGGTGGGATGGTCGCGTCTATTCATCCGGGCCCTCCCTCTGCTGTGTGGGTGTGGTGGTGGGCCATCTGGAATTACAGTGTGTTCACGGTTACTGGGCAGCAGAATAAGAGATGCATCATGCAGATAGCCTACTCCTGCTGGTCGTGCAGATGATTTGTCTCCTCCGCGTGACTGTTTGGAGGCGGCTGCAGTCATGAACGATCTCAATGGGCTGTGGCTCATCTAACAGGAAGCCTCAAGACACAGATGAGAGAAGACATTGGATGTTGACTGCCTGTAAATTCTATCATTTGTGTGTTGAAAGTTTTCCCAGAGGGAAGAGATTGAGATGCTAACAGGCGTTCTGTGAAGCAGCCATGGAAGTAATTGGAGAAACATCATTGGAGGATGACTGTGGGAGCCCTGCTGCGGCCCCGGAGAGGGCCTACCTCCACAAGCCCATCATAGTGATGGTGATGGGATCTCTGATGTCTGCTGCAGGCGGACTCCTCTTCCTGCTCCGGTCACTGGGGGCGACCGAAGCGCCCCGCTCGGTGGCCTCGGCCTGCGTGTCCATAGGGCTGATGTTTGTGGTGATGGGGCTGGTGTGGATCCCTGTGCTGAAGGAGAAGCAGAGGAGGAAACATTACACTCAGACCATGTAAATGTCTGAGGTGAAAGTTATTCCTGTCAGCTGTGATGCAACGGTTTCCCATGAAACGTCCAGTGAAGTCATGAACCTTGTGTTGTTGGTGCTGATAACCACTTGTGTACATTAGACTTTGACCAGTGTCACTGCCGATGGATTGTTTCATGTGTTTCTGACTGTCAGTCGCCGTCCAGCTGCCGTCTGCACCACCTGCTGCCGCTTTAGACTTGTCTCCACATCTGGATTTTTTGGAGGTGCCACCATGTCAACATCTGTGCAGGTAGTAGAGCCGGTGGTGGAGAGGAGGTACGAGGGAGTGGGTCGCTGCAAGTGCTCCTTCTGGTTCGCAGTGGCCCACGACGTACTCGGCGTCTTCATCATGTTGGTCGGGGTGTTCGGAGGGCTGGTCATACACGACTTGTTCATCTACGCCGGGGCCATCATCATCTTCCTCAGCCTGATCTGGTGGGTGTTCTGGTACTCGGGCAACATCGACGTTCCCCCCGAGGAGCTGGAGGACGACGTGGGCCTGATCAAGCTGAAGAACAGGAGGCTGAGCCGGGTGGTGAGGCGAGTGTCCAACCGTGTCTCCACTGGCATCAGGAACTCTTTCAGAAAGAGCGGCAGGTCCAACAGCAACAACAACAGATCTTCAAACACTGGTACAGATGTGTCACTCTCCACTATTTATGACCCCAGCTTTGCCTCCTCGTCCAAAGAACTAGTGAGAGAGACACTGTCAATATGAACTCACCCATGGAAATGACACTGAGAGACACTGAACTTGGATATTTACATTTGCTTCATTTGCTCGTCTGTTTATGCTGTTTGAAGGGAATCTATGTTTGATCTGCAAACATGTACCGGTAATGATTAGACAACATTAAGATCTTATCTAGATAAGATCCACATGGTCTTATCTGGCTGATAAGAGGTAAACTTTGCACGCTCTATGTGTGTGAGTGTTGCAAATGACACTGAATCAGAGACCACAGCTTTCTAATCTGTCACTCTTTTTGTAATAAGTCATGTTTTGTTGATTCATAGACTTGCAGCAGGGTGCAGCGGTTTTTGCTTATATTTATTTTACTATAACAGTCAATTAAAACTTCAGAAACCTCCGCTGTAAGTCAGCTGTCTCTGACTTCACTGAAAAGCTCCTGAGGGTTTCAAGTTTGTCATTGTGGTAAATAATGTATTATGAATGCACTTGGAAACCATAAGCCATGATGGGCTTTCACATTACTTGTGGGTATCACTAGTGCAGGAAGATGTGCATGCAGACATTTCAGAGACATATAAATAAATCTTACTTTTCTGCAAAGTACAGTAATGGTGACTTTTTTTTTTTGAGGCACAGTTTGCAGTTTTCTTTTTCCTCTGTCACCTACTGGGTCTATGGTGAAGACAGTTGTGCTCTGTTGTTTTCCCTCATGAAAACATCATCACAAACTCTTAAGATCTCCACTCACCTCTTTGCTGATGATTCACAGCTTTATCTCACATTACGATCTAGAGATTACAGGACATTTAGGGCTGGATGGTAAATAATTTCCTTCAGCTAAACAGTACAATACAGAGAAGGGCAACACACTGTTTAACTTCCAATGAATATTTTCTATTTTGTTATTTTTGTTATTTTTGTTATTTATTTAAAGGTTAACTATTCAAGTCTGGTCGCTTTTCTGCTGTTTTGCTAACCCTCCTCCTGGCCATGTGCATTTGATGTCAACGAGGCCGGCGAGAAATCAATCCATGTAGTGGTGGATAAGGTTATATAGCTATCATATACGCATTACGATGTGTGTATCTGTGTAGTCTTGTCTGTCATAAACACGAGATTATGGGTTATAGGGTGCGTTTGTGTTGCCGTGTCGCAGAGATGAGAGTCAGAGGTGCTGATCTTGCAAAGTTGTTTGCACTATCTGTTGCAGAAGGAGCTGCTTAGGTCTCCCACAGTCTGATGCAGGGGCTGAGAGGGGTTGATCGATGTTAGCTTGGCCAGCGTCCTCCTCTCACCCACATCCTCGATGGAGTCCAGCGAGCAGTCCAGGACAGAGCTGACCCGTCTGACCAGCTTATTGAGTCTCTTCCTGTCCCTCTCTTTGAGCTTCCACTGGTCCAGCAGACCACTGCATCCAGGATGGCAGAGTCATAAAAGAGCCGTAGCAGTGTCCTGCACGCTATGAAGAACCTATGTCTTCTCAGCTGGCCCTTCTGTCCATTTTGTTGTTGAGGTGAACACCCAGGTATTTGTACCCCTCCACGATCTCAATGTCCAAACCCTGGATATTTACCGGTGCAGTGTAAGGCGACTTCCTGCAGAAGTTGATCACCACCTCATTTGCTGGGGCTGATGTGCAGATGGTTCAGAGCTCACTAGCCAACAAAAAATGGTGATGACCTCCATGTACTCCAGATGATTCCCCTGCGATACACACCCCACAATGACTGTATCATCGCAGAACTTCTGGGGGTGGCAGCTTCTGTCTGAGGTTTAATGTGCACAGGATGAAGAAAAAAGGACAGAGCACAGACAGTGGTCTTACTAGTTGCAGCTCAGGTGATGCAGACAGAGTCATAAACAATGGTCGTTAGACAGACTTTGAATTAATTAACAAGTGATATTATGCCTATACGATTATGAAATTCAACAGTTTGTGTGAAATAAAGAATATCCTACATCGATTTTTCTTCCAGTCAGAAGCTTGTCCTCACTTTTTCTGTCCTCAGTGAACGGCAGCAGCTCAGGAGTCACAGTAAAAGGGAGAAAACAGAGATTATTATTAGAGAGGAAAATTATTTTCAGTTATGATTAACAATAAAACAGATTCACTAGTTGCATTAATTTAATGCTAATTTTAAACTGAAAAAACCTTTTGGGGGTTGTGAAAAATTAGTTTTAGCATTTATTTATAAAATAAAAAGATGTGGTCTTACACTGAAAAGAGGTGACCCACCGCGGTCAGTATGTGCTCCTTCGCTGGGGGTCCATCTGTAGATGAAAACTTCAAAGTTGTTTTTCCAAGCATGGTTTCACTGTAGAAGTATCCTTTTGGTTTTCCTGAGACCTGCACTTGAGGAGCTCAACAACTAACCCAGGAGAGGTTTTAGCTTTAAGGTCAAATCACGGAAAGTGCCTGGGGTGCCGTATGGCTTAGTGGGTTGAACAGGCGCCCCATATGCAGAGGCCCCCCTCTCTGCCTCCCCATTCCCTGTCTCTCTCAACTGCCCTATCAATTAAAGACAAAAGTAGACAGAATAGAAGAGAGCATTCTTCCATTGCATGCATCTTCACACCTTCACCTTTGACATAAGATACAGCTCCATCATCTCAACTAAGATCAACCATATTCCGGGGATCAATAAAGTTATTCAACTTCTGAGTCTGAATAACTACATAAAAACATGTCTGTTTACAGAAAAGTGACACATTTTTCCTTTTTATCCATGTTGGTGGTTCAGTCTTCACAGAGTTTAACTGTTTGTTTTTAAAAACCTCCACACCTCCACCTTTAGTCTGTGAAAACGACCCTGTTGTAGTTTCTCAGTCCTCTCACTAAAGACTACAACTCCCACTCGGCCTTTCGCGTCATATGACAGCTGTATGTTTTGTCACGTGACCTTGACACTGCTCAGTCGGCTACTCCGTTTCTCTTTTTCGCAGTGTCACAGGCTCCAAACTGAAAACACTTTGACTTCTCTGCTCTGCCAACCCCACACACACTTCACACAGGAGCTTCCGTACCTCTGCTTTCACATTCCGGTTTTTGTGTCTGGACGGTTTTTTCCTGCATGTTTTCCTCCATACAACTCTCACATGTCAGAGAGCGGTAGACTCACAGCCCCGGCGGCTCCCCGGCAGGCCTTTGCCTTCACCGACTGAGTGTCAGTGTCCACGCCGCCGTAGGGTGGGTCCGGCTCGGCTACAGGGGCAGCATGGGTCCGGTGCAGGGCTCGGTGGAGCTTCTGGTGAATTAAAGCCATAGGAAGGGATGAATCACACCTGCGTTCATCTGTTTAGCTTGGATGTCACTGCCACCGCAGCTCAGCTGTCAGAATGAACGGTGAGTGCTGTTGTTTCATTGTTATTTCTGTCTTTCATTCAACTCTAAAAGCTTAAAAATGTCTCATCATGCCTGCAAGAGGAGACTCAGTCACTAGTTTACAGCCTTGTGTTCAGACAGTCAGTGATTTCTGCTGACTTGTTCACAGCTAAGGACACTAGTTCCTCACTGTTAACATCCAGCTGACTGCACAGCTGCAGTTTTCACACCTTGGTGAATCACTGGATCAACTTTACTCCTGCTCCAGGGAAAAGCAACATCATTCAAATTGCACTTTCTTAGCTTTTAAAACTGTGCACGCTCTCCATGCAAATACATCCAGTGCCTGACATCCTGCCCCGCCACAGAACCACACACGGTTCACTTCACAGCCTCTGTGACAGACAAGCTGCAAAACAGCTGATGGTTTAGTGTCCAAGTGGCAGGTAAACGATCAACAGTGTCTTTACTGAGGCTGTAAGTGATCATGAGGTTATAGAAGAGCAGTGGGGACAAGTTATAATGCGACTGCTGTGGTTTGAGCAACTATAAAACCCAGAGCTGCAGACTATAAACCCCTGAGTAAGAAGTCCCGTACTCATAAATAGATAGATAGATAGATAGATAGATATTCTTATACTACCGTAGAAATAAACAAAAAAGAGGCACACTGTAAAACTGATTTAAAAAAAGGCAGGATATGAAGAACAAACTACACAAAGTATAAAAAAATATGTCTATTACTGGTAAATTTTCAAATAATGGTATGAAAATGGAAATATAAATGAAAACAGCATCCATGTGTACAAAGCTGTGACAGTACACTTTCACTCCAGGTTTGTGAGATATAATGGCGCAAGTTTCACATTGAGTTGTAATAACTCACATTTAGACCTAAAAACTAAAAATAATATCACAATAAGAACTGCAGCTTCTGTTCATTATTACACTCATAATCACTGATTACTGTATAAACAATAAACTAGACAAGGGTTCTAATAATAATATAATAGAAATTGTATTTTTCTGCTGGTCAATAAAGCACTGAGTCATTTCAGCTCTAAATTCAACTGTCATCATCAATCATTGAGAGTTAATGTAAAAGCATTATAAGAAAAAGAGAAAGCCTTGAGCTGTGTTACAGGAATACTCTAACCCTATAACAACATGGCTCTAAATGCTGACCAAATGTCATCATTGATCTGTAGTGTAGTAAGTGTTTTTGTCACGCTGACAGTGATAGCTCAGGACTTCAGTCAAAGTGAATTTCCTTCCTCCAGTATTGAGAAATCGAGTCAATATTCTAGTTATGTTCCTAATCTGTCATCCAACTGTATAACTGGGTTGTTTCCTTTGCTTGTTGTCCCTCCTGCAGGCACTCAGCAGAGTGATACCAAGAGACAACACCTCCTGGAGAGGCTGCTGGATGCTGTCAAACAAGTGAGTCACCATTAAAAACTGCACGTGGCCGCTCGCCAAAATGTTGAACAGCAGCTCGATGGGAGAAAAGAAGACGCAAATATGTATTGATTTGACTTTATATTCACATCTGTCTCAATCTTTCTGCTCTTCAGTTCAAACACTTGTTTAGAGATTAACACACAGAGACTTCCATTACGCTGATACTGCGTTTTATGGTCAAGACGTCAGTATCACAAGTCGTATTAAAAACATCAAGCGTCTGTAGTGACGTGTCGTTTTTCTCTGGAAAAAGGAAACTGACTATTTTAGTTCCCTCACCTGCTAACCCCAACACCAACGCACCAAAACACATAAGAAGAAGTAAAACTGGCCACTGTTGATCATGTCTGGCAGATATTAGAAAATGAAGAAGTCATATTCTGTGAAATGTGCTTAACAGTAGAGCAAAGGAAAACAGTCATGGCAGACATGTTTTTATGGTTTTATGTCCTCTGCTGTGTGCAGAGGGAAAGAGAAAGTGGGAAGTAAATACAAAGTATCAGGGCTAGTCTGTGTTTGTATGAGATTTGGGGAGTAAAAACCAAAACTGAATGCACATCGGAGATATTTAATAATCCTAAACCTGCATGATGCAAACCTCTTTCTCATGCTGAGTTCTGTAAGAAGCCACAACATTTCTTCAAGTGATCTCTGCTCAGGTTTTCCCAGAGGCTCATGAGACGGCTTTCATTTATCTGAGTGTAAACAAATCCACAGCCCTGCAATTGTTGCTAGTGGCATCAAAGCCTGCGTTTATTTAGTCTTAAATTGATTGTCTGCAGTTCATTTTATCTGGTCATAATCAGGTCTTTAGCCACTGGCGCAGTTAACAACCTGCTGGGTTTGTGCTATTGTACAAATATCTTCATCGGTTCAGAGCATCGACAAAGTACAGTGTCCGTCTTTGTGGCCGCTGGAGCGATCAAGGCCGATTGAAATGTAAGCAATGTGCTCACTGCGCTCTGGAGTGTGGTTTGGAGAAAAGAAGTGTTTCTTGGGAAGCCATTATCATTCCTTTCATATCTTTGCAGTGCCAAATTCGCTTTGGAGGAAGAAAGGAGATTGCTACAGACTCAGACAGCAGGTAAGAGAAGCTGCCTGTTAACCCACAGATCCCTTTGTTGTAGGCTACTGTATGTGTGTATGTGTCTGCTCAGCAAACAGGACGTTGTTTGGTTTACGTGTTTGAATCCAGGTCACTTGATGCTGTAGTGCTCTGCTATGTGCTCCATGGTTCCTCCAGCCTCTTCTATGCAGTGACCTGGCAACACACTCAGCTTGATCATCGCTTCCTTCACAACAAAACTATGTCAAAATCAAACTTTTTTTAAATCAATGAATGAATGAATGAACATAAGAAAATAAAATTAAAAACAACAAGTAAAACTTATATAACCCTACCCCTTTCTTACTAATCTATTAATACATCTATAATTCTAATTTAATTTAAAATTAATATTATTACCAACACCCCCAGTGGATATTAGTAATAATTAATAATATATAATTATTAATCATATAAAACAAATCATCCCTTAACACAACTCCTCTTCAACCCAAGATTTCTTTTCTTTCTTTTTTTTTTTTTTTTTTAAATATCTGAGATCTACACATTTTATTGCATAGAAGCAATAAGAAATCTTTTTTAACTTGAAATATGTACGTTTATGCATGAAAAATGAGCTTCCAGCTTTAATTTCATCTGGCCTTATCATCCATCATCATCATCAAAATTTCATATCCTCTTCTTTTTACAGCTCATATTCAGGTTGTAACTTCAGCTTCTGAGCATTAATTACCATTCAAGACTGAAGCACTTCCACCGTGTAGCCAGCAAAAGGCCGATAATGGATCAGAAAACGGGACATTTCCCATGTGAAGCTACATATAATTTTACAATGATGTGTTATCTATCCATTAATCACGTGTTATCCATCCATCTATCCATCCATTATCCATCTAGTGGAGTTTCAAATTTCATCAAAGTGGTGTACATGTTCCTTCATACCACTGTACATGTAGTGGTCGCTGAATGGTAAACCACAGTAATCTTGTCTTTGTCTTTGTCTTTGTCTTTGTGCAGAGTGATCTGTCTGTGTGCCCAGTTCGAAGCGGTGCTGCAGCACGGCCTGAGGAAAAGCAGAGGTCTGGCCCTCACCGCCGCCGCTCTCAAGCAGGCCGCAGGCTTCAGCAGCAAGACTGAAGCAGGTAAAGATCCCTCCGACAGGCTGAGGAAGCTGGAAATCAGGGCAGAGACGTGACATTAGCCTCCAGTGTTTACCTTGGAAAAGAGAGATCAGAGGAAGTGGCTGCCGGGCCTGTGTTTTCTGAAAGTCATGAAGGCGCTGGAGGATGTAGATGTGTCAGTGGGAAACACACACACACACCTGGCTGTTGGTCAGAATACAGATAAGAGTAACAGTCCATAGTGGTGAGTGTTTTTTTCCTTGTCTCAGTGGGCAGGACGCCTGCTGTGACTTTGCTCTGCTCAAAAATACACAAGCTGAATTATCTCAGTTAGTTTGTCATTATAAATACATGTTGTGTATCCAAGCACTGTTTAAACCCACAGAGGTTTATTTTGAATTCCAGTCAGGATCTCAAACAGCCTATGGCGCTTTCAACTACTGGGACATGAAGTGACGGTTGGCACAAAATACAAAACACATCTGGTATATTCAAGTTGATGTGATAGAGAGGAACACTAAAACAACTTGGGTTGTGTCATTATATATGTATTTGGAACATGAAGACAACATATACAACACACAGTACTCTTAGTGTTATATCTGGAAATTCTCCTCTGATTCTTAATGTTCTCAGACAAAAAGCATTTCAAACCCTGTTATTTGCTCATTTTGTTCAAACAGAATCGTTCCAGACAGTCCTAATCCGACTAAGAAGCCTCATGTTGTTTGTATTTGTCGCTGCTGAGAGTTGCAGCTTTGTGGTTGTGGCTCCCAACCTGTTTTTTGGTCATCAACATAGCCCATTATTTTAACAAACATGTAAATTAAACTGGATGTTATAAAACTGGGCGTGCCAATCGGTTAGTTTAGGGCTGACCTCTGTCCGACATAGCAGCATGACCTGGATGCTTTTTCCGTATAGTCATTACTTAAACTCATTACTTTTTATATTTTATAAATTTTTCCACCATTTATTCATTAACCAGTATTTTTATATATTTTAATACAACGGGCTGAAAAGTCCTGTCTCTTATTTTAGCCATGTATTATTTATGCATTGCATTATGTTTGGCCAACTGTTCTGTTTTACCTTTTTTTTTTTTTTACCTTTTTCTGCCATTAATTTAATGAAATTTAATGAAAATACATCTGATACAGGATATAAATCCTCTACATCAGACTCAAAATAATGACAACAATACAGAAAATAAACACAAATATACCATTAGAAACTTCAATAACCCGTAGGCTATATCACTTAAATACATATAACAGAATAATCCAAAAATAATCTCTCACATTACCTCAAAGAAAAACATCAACATCAACAACAAAAAACAAACAAACAAACAAACAAAACCCCCCAAAACAACAACTTCCAGTACTAGCTACCTCTATTTGCTTCTCCACTTCTTTGGTCCCTACTTTGCATACTTGAAAAGTGTGAAAAGTGAAAAAAGTTGTTTTGAAATGTGGATTTAAAAACAACAATTATAATTTATCTCATCATAGCTGAGCTGCTTCTCACCACCAAACACACCCACACTGACAAATACAGATGTGCGCTGACTGGGGATCAGTGTTGTATACGTTATGTTGGGGAAGCGAACAGAGCGGAAAGTTTTATTTGTAGCCGTTACAAATCACTGAAAGCATTCAGCTGCTTGAGAGACATTAGTTTCACATTTTACTAAATTGTTTCTACTCTGTCATATTGAAGAACCTTGTGGCTATTAATCGCACGTTGAGAGAGAGGGGTGGGGGTGGGGGGGGTGCATGACTTGTGTAATGGCTACCACCCCATATCCATTAGCATATCTGACATTTCCTGTATTTCACAGTCAATTACAAGAAAGGATTGTGGCTGAACTCATGGATTTCAAGCTCATTAATGAAGCCAAGACCTCAACGCCAGAAATAGCTCACATCATTTTGAGGTTATATGCTGATTGCAAGAAAGCCTCTCCTTCCTGCTGGTTACTGTACCGCTGCATGGAAATCTTGACAGGAAACAAGCAGACACACATGATGTGAGTTCTGAGGTCAGTGAGACTACGGGGAGGTGGAATAGGAAGCCAGGTGGGAGTGGTTGATATTTGTTAATGAGAGAGTGAAGATGTGCTGACTCTTGAGACTCCAGAGGTGTTTTGCATCACTGATCCTTTAAACCTGTTGTGTAACGCAACGATAGTTGTTTTGCAGCTGAGATAGAACTAATTCTTTCCACCTTTGCCTCTTTTTCTCTGCACCTTGCTCCTTTAACTCTTCATCATCCCTCTTTCCCTATTCCATTGCTTCTCTCCTTTTCCATATCTTCATTTCGTCTTTCCAGAGTTGACTTTCTGGTTCTATGTGAAGGAGCATCTGAACCGCCACGAGCTCCAGCGCTTCTACTCGCTCCGGCAGATTTCCTCAGAGCTGGGCCGGGGTCGTGCATGGCTGCGCTGCGCCCTCAATGAGCACTCGCTGGAGCGCTACCTGCACACGCTGCTGGCTGACCGCCCACGTCTAGGGTCAGTACAGAGTGTGTGTGTGTATTAGCATTTTCACATTAAAAGAAAATGCATTCAACGTTTTGCATCTGTTTTTTTTCCAGAACTTACTATGAAGACTGGGCTTTTATTCTGGATGAGGAGAGAGCGAGTATGCTCCCCACCATGGCTGCAGGTGAGTGTGTGCTGTAAGACTGGGTTATTGCAGGGAAATGGGGGCACGCTGGTGGATCATTTGGTAGAACATGCACTGCACCATGTAGGTTTAGTCGTAGCTCTCAAAAAAAATTCACCACGCTATGTGATAATGACGGAACGTTACGAGACAGAGTTGTTTTCGAGGTAAATTCATGCAAAAACGCTGATGCGCGTTGCCTTCAGGGACAGTTTTTCAGCAAGCAGTCTCTGTATTTATGTGAATGCGCAGGTCACAACTTGTCCGTGAGAGCGTTTTGGAGTTGTTGATGAGTTTGATGAGGGAAACCAAGAAATTCCATTAGCCTCTGTAGCGTAGCTCTGAGCAGCTTGCGGCTCTGCTCCGCCGTTCTAAAAATAGCTTGCACCAACAATTAAAGGTAATAAACCTACTGCTATGCCTATAGGGATTATGGCAATGGGCCAATTTGCCAAAATGTCAAACTATCCCTTTAAGCCATGTAAGTAAGTAAGTAAAACTTTATTTATATAGCTCCCATCATAGTACGCGTACACAGAGTGCTTCACATTATGGAAAAAAGACATTCAATCACACAAACAGTATAAAACACATTTGGAACTTAAACATTTTAGATAATGTAAAATGTACAGTGGTAAATCGGCAGTGGGACTGGGCTGATCTCAGATCGGGTGGGAACGCATTCCACAACCTAGGGGCCGCTGCCCCAAAAGACCAGTCTGGGGGACTGACAGACCAGATCTGGTCAGATGATCTCAGGAACCGGCTGGGGGTGTGGTGGTAAATGAGGTCGCAGATGTAACTGGGGGCGTGACTGTGGAGGGCTTTATAAGTGAGTAGCAGCACCTTGAACTGAACTCTGAAAAGGACCAGTGCAGAGTGGCAAGTATGGGTGTGATGTGGCAGGATTTTTTTGACCTTGTGAGTAGTCTGGCAGCTGCATTTTGGACAAGTTGAAGGTGTTCGATGGATGACTGATTAAGGCATGAAGAGTGAGTTACAATGCTACAGGTAATGGAATGTCTACATTAGTGTAGTGAACCTGGAGTGAAACCATTAAACTCCACCCAGAAAAGCCCAGGAATCTAACCCACAACCTTATTGCTGAAACAGTGCTCGTACAATTGTACAATGAAAATAAAGACATCTTGAATCTTGAATCTTGCACCACTGTGCCAACATTATCATTGATATTAATATGCTAATAATTATTAATTATTAATGTAATATGATTAAATTGTATGCATTGCTAGCATGGCAGGATTTTAATGTTTAGCTTGATAGAATAACAAAATATATGCCTAATTCACATGTAACTTACATTACAATATCATCATCTTGCATCATAATGGTGATAGTTGAAGCAGTTCAGTTCCAGTTAGCACGATAAGATGTTGTTTATGTGTTAACATGTTAGTGTGTTAGCGTGTCAGTATGGTAACAGTAGCAGTAGTTGGTAAAATGCAGCTGAAACTGAGTCAAGCCTGTTGGAATAAAGTATAAAGAGTCTGACAGTCTGATCCTCGACAGACCACCATGCACAGGGAAACCCCGTCTTTTGAGGATCTAAAACCAAAACGAGAAACTTGTGACTACATTTTTTTTTTAATCCACCCAAACAGTTCTACTGTTCTTCTAGTCTGAATGAAATTTAAAGCTGCTTTTCTCTGATGGAGCTGCTGTAAAGGCAGTGACTTAACTGACTTTGCACTTTTCTAGTGAAGCATGGCTGGGTTTACTGAAAACTTGAACGCCTTATGAATCTTAATGTCTCTTGCTTCGTAACTATTGATGAGCACAATTTGGATGAGCACAAACTCAAAAATATTAAGAATATTCACCATTGATCTTGTGCCAGAGCCTTTCCTCTGTTTTCACACACGGTCAGATCGCCTGGGTTCATCTTAGTTTTCCCTCTTTCACTGTGTGAGCTCAGAACTGCTCACCAAGCACTTTGCAGAAGTTCCTGATCTGTGATGAATTATACTTTGCCTCCCTCTCTTTCTCTCTCTATTTCCGTGCTGCACTCAGGCCTGAACTCCATCCTGTTTGCCATCAACATCGACAACAGTGACCTGAACGGAGGGGTGACGCGGGGTGGAGCTCCGTCCGTCTCCGACCTCCTCAAGGAGTCGACCCAGGGCATCGGCAGCCTGTGGAAGGAGTCGGCTCAGGGCGTCAGCAGCCTGCTGCGGGAGATCAGCACCGCCACGGCCGTGGTGCCCGGCTTCACCCCCCGAGTGGACGGAGCCTCAGACCCACTACCTGTCGTCCCACGCAGCACCTCTGCTGGTAGGAAACAGACGCATTTAATATGACTTCATGTTCTGCAACAGAATAATCAACAATGCAGCACTATGACAGAGAAAAAAGAAATTACTGTTGTTTGTATTTGTGCCGTTTCAACTTTTGTCCAAATACTGTTCTCCTGCAGATTATGAAGCTTTCTTTCTTTCACAGATTATATAATCTAGGTTTTTTGGCCAATTGCTGCACCAACAGCAAAAATCTAACATTTGATTGAAATAAACTTTGTAGACACGGTAGCAGCGTTGTATTTTGCCAAGTTGGTAAAGGAGTCAGCTGTGAAATGAGCTGAACAGACGAGCAGATTCGGACTAAAATCCTGCGCAACCCAACTAAAAATAAAGAAAAGCCACCGTTCTCTAAAGGCTTTGTCTTTGGGCAAACTGTGCAACGACACATTACCCTCCTTGCATCCATCTACCGCACAACAACGCTGACATCTCGTCGGCTCACCTACTCCTACTACGCAGAATGAAAGGTACAGTGGAGGCGGGCCAGCTGGTGGAGGTGGGCGGAGTTGCCTTGTGTGTGACATCACACAAAGGAGACAGTGCTATCCGCTCATCTTAAAGAGGAACTAAGCAGGATTTCTCCCATGGCTATGCAAAATTTTTACCTTAATTAAAAAGCTCCGGAGTAGTTGTGATAGTTAACTACATGACTTGTGACTTGTTACCAGTGAGAACGGAGGCTCTCTGCCTTCCACCTGCCGTCTCACGGCTGAAAACCAACCTTGCAACATCAGTGTAGTTACTCGGTCGCCGTCCCGGTGTCCCAGCTCTCGTCTCTGCACCCCGCGACACAAACGCACTCCGTAACCTGTAATCTTTTGTTTATGACGGTTAAGACTACACAAACATACACGTCGTAACATTGTATATGTTATGTAACGTTATCCACCACTCCATTTATTGATTTTTCGCTGGCTTCATTGTAAACAAATGCACATGACTGAGAGGAGCGCAACCAAAACAGCGGAAAAGCAAACAAATGGGCGGTGTGCATTTCTCTGTTTATGACCAGTTTGATGCATGGGACAGTATATAGGCTATGTGGCCCCAAGACCTTCCCAAGCATTACAATTTTTTTCATGTCATGGGGCCTTTAATTTTATTTTACTATGTTGTAAGGTGAATTATACACCATTCAGTCGCAGCACTGAAACAGATTTTTAACTGTTTTAGGCTTGGTGGTGATAGGTTTATTGTTGTGGTTCATTGTGTGTTCATCCTGAATCATCAGTAGTTTGATCTGAAACTTAATTTGTAGTTTCTGTTATTTTACTACACAGATTAGTCACAACATTAACACCAATCACCTGTTATAATATGATGGCTGATGAGTGGATGTCCTGATCCTCTGATTCTCACATGAAGCTGATCGGACAGACACACAGGCTTTATTTCATTCAAGCAGAATTGTTCTTTACTCTTTGAAAATGTGTTTGTGACACAAATTTATCCCAGAATCAACACAAACAGCACAACAACAGATGGATCAGTTTAAGCATGCTTAATGAATGCACTGGTATAACAAGTGCATTCGAGTGGATGCGACACAATGCATCTGCAGCACTGATGAAATCCCCCATGAAGTGAATACACTCCCAGATTTCAGCCTCCTTATTTGACCTGGTTTAGCTCTCTGCCCGGTCCGTCCCATCAGGGAAAACATCACACCGTTTTCTGGCCATTTTCTCAGTGAAATGAACAAGCTTTTAAATTCTAACTGTGCGCCGCTAAAACTTTCTACTGAAATTAATGCAAATTAAATTCGCGGGGCACCACCTCGTCTTGGTGCCCCCAGCTCCTTAAAGTGGGAAGAGCCATTCAGATTATTCAATGGTCGACTTGCTGATGCACAGCCAGGCTTTTTGGTTCCGAAAAGGAAAAGAGATGAACCACAGAAAAGCACTTTTAGAGGTATAATTGAAATAAACTTTAGATGCTGATGTCACCGTTACTAAACTTTATATGAACATTTAGAGGGAGCCAGTCTGGAGAGGGCGAAAAGTACTGAATTAATTTAAGTTTCACTTAATTTTGGGGCGAGATTGAGCTTTTTGTTCACTCTTTATTTCATCTTTCTCCAACCCAGACTCGGGGCTGAGGAAAGAGCGCCGCAGGAAAAAGAAGATCACCAACATCATTTCCTTTGATGATGATCTGGATGGAGGGGCGGAGGATGAGGAGGAGGGGGAGGAGGACTCCCAGAAGATGGGCGTGATGAGGAAGAGTCACACAGCTCCTACTCAAAGCAGCGTGGAGGAAGGGATAGACCCCCTGGAGCCGGCCTTCTCCCAGTCGCCGGCCCAGAACGGTCTGGCTGAGCCGGGCATCGTCAGCTGGGTGGGGTCGCCCCATGCATCGCGTACGCCTCCCATGACTACGCCTCCTTTGCCCGACAGTAAGAGCATAGACAACGAGGAGGAGGAGGAAGAGGAGGAGATGTACAAACCCAGAGCACAAACCCAGGAGGAAGAGAGGATCAGCTCAGAGCAGTGAGTCAGAGGACCGCAGCTGAATATGTGCAGAAATGAATATGAGCTCAAGGTCGCCCAGTAAACACTCGAGAAATTCACAAGGAGATGATGAAAAAAAAAAAACGTAGCTACATATTTTGACTTCAGCCTGACTCAATTGTTGAGTTGTTAAATTAGAGGCTCCTGCTGCTGTGTAACAGAATATACAAACCTTTTTTATCAGAAAACAAAGGCATTCAGAGCCTGAATCAACGCCATAGCTGCACTAAAAAGTAGGAAGCACTTCAGCTGGCCAAATGAAAAAATAATACTAATGAACAATAATTATAATAATGATAATAATGACAATAACTCTAATTTATATAGCTCCTTTCAAAAGGAATTTACCGTATGTTTAATTTATGATAATCAAGATAATCTTGACGACCATAATTTCCAAGGCACAATTAAATCATGATTTCTTACTTTCTTCAGGTCATTTATTTATTTGATTATTTATTTATTCATTCATTTATTTTATTTGCCTTGAAAGAAAGAAAAAAAGGTGACATACAACTCCTTAACAGAGGTATGAACAAACAACAACAAAAAATAAATAAATACTTAAAAACAAAAGACCTGTATGCTGTTTCGTATGGTACAACAGAAATAGACTTCAGGTAATTTATTTATAACATAAAACACAAATAAGTAAAAGATGCTCCACGTTGCTGGGTTTTTAAGCTTTCTTCAGTATCAAAATAACCCAGTGTCAGTCATTTTTACATGCATCAACATGTCCCTGCTAACAGATAATTCAGTAAATACCTTAATGATCTAATTTTAGCAAAATGTAAACACATTTAAAAGTTTTAGTCCACAGCCAGACTCGCCGATTGTAGTCCAGCGTTCAACTTCCTGTGTCAGACTTTTGACCCACCTACACAACAGACTGTGGGCCGTGTTGTGTTGTGCAGCTGAGGCAGAGTGGGGCAGAAAAACAGTGATTTCACAAACTGACTGTGATTGAACGTCTCCTGTTGCAGGGTGGTGGTGGGGAGTCTGTCCAGCGTGTCCACCTGGAGCCCTCTACAGGTCATGACCAACCACAGCAGCTCAGACATCCTCATCCCCCTCAACCCCGCAGACCCTCAGCCAGGTACCACACACACACACACACACACACACACACACACACACACACACACACACACACACACACACACACACACACACACGTCATCCGCATTCCTGCACCTACAAGGAA
Source organism: Trachurus japonicus (assembly GCF_045865225.1). Classification (NCBI taxonomy): domain Eukaryota; kingdom Metazoa; phylum Chordata; class Actinopteri; order Carangiformes; family Carangidae; genus Trachurus; species Trachurus japonicus. The sequence continues at coordinate 19,525,276 of NC_140925.1, forward strand.
GATAGAAGCAAATCAAAAAAACGCTTCCTCATATCAAACCAGTTTTTAAATCTCTTCACTGCGCTCACTCACGCTGCATCACTGATCTCCCATTTCCTACTGTCACTGTTCACAGTTTAAGACTCTGTTTGACTGCCGGCAGCAGCTGCTGTGTGTGTGGAGATCAGTTATCTATCAGATGAAATGTAGGGACTTTCTCTGTCTACTGCTCCGTCTACCTTCACTTTCACTTCCATTTTGTTTCAGTGAGCTCTGTGGAGGACACGGCCGCGTTTCCTGCCCAGTGTGAGTCAACAGAGCTGGTGGGAAACTGTGGGAGCAGCAGATCAGAGCTGACGTTCAAGTAAGCTTCACATGGGGAGCGATGCGTTGTCATGGGAGTTATTTGCAGTGCAGGGGAATAAATGTTTGTCAGGTACAGTCACAAATATGATGACACAGAGATTCAAAATACCTGATTCCTCTTTCCACGTGTTGCAGTATGGAGTCCAGTCCACCGGCTCAGCCCGCTCCGCTCTCCAGTGTCCTGCCGACATCTGGTCTGCCAGAGTCCATGACAGTCGGTGAGTGTTTCTCCTTTTCCTGTCTCTCTCTCTCTCTCCATCACCATTTTATAGCTTCCTTTGCTCTTCTGGTTTGGGTTGTTCTCAAACCTGTTCTGTGGAATGTGTCATCATGAATCTAACCATGTGAACCAGCTTTATAACAAAACACTAGCTAACAACACGGTGGATTTCATTCCTGACGGCTGATGGCTATGGTAAAAAAAACGAACTGTTCCAATCTAAAGGATTCATTAGCATCCCTCCAGCCTCTCAGGAGACACTCTGAGACTTCAGATAAAACCTGCACTAACAGGAGCATCAGTCATGCTCTGCAAAAATCTCCCCTGATAGTAAGAACAGCACCCGCTCTCTCTGTGAACTAGTAAAATTTGCTGATTTCAAACAAAAAAAAAAGAATCTGCCAGTGGGGTCAGCATAAATCACTTCTGAAGTTTTCTTCAAATTAGCATAAAAATCAAGGCTATCCTAAACACTATTAATCCTCAAAAAAAAAAAAGGTTTGAGGCTGTTTAGCTCCATATAAACAAAAATACTGCAAGTTAAAGTTAGTGAGTGATTAAATCTATGGTGCAGTGGAGCACAAGTCTCTACAGGTCAAGTAAATATGAATATATTCATGCATACAAACGAGTCAGTTTAAACACAATAGTTGAATCCCCATTTCCTCTAGAGGGTTTTATCAGATTCTCTTATCTCAGTTCGTTCCCAAAGTTAGTGACTGTAATAAATCCTTGTTTGGAAATGTCGCCCCAGCTGTTGTAAATGGAATCAAACCTGTCTACTCTGAGTGTTTTTGTCTTGTCCTTGCTGTTAAAAGTCATCTAATTGCAGTGAGCGACGCCCCCGAGCCAAGAGATTGCTCCTGTTATTCTTCCATCATAGCCTACGATCCACCAGGTGGCACTGTTGGTCCAGTGTCTGCACATGTTACTGTACTTTACACACACATTCCCTCTCTGCACCCCCCCGCTCTCCCCACCTTTAAAGGATTTTTCCTTAGAGGAAATCAGACTGTGAATTCTTATAAAGTACGTCAGCTATGCAATTTCAGACATTTGAGATTCATGAAACATTTGATGAGCATTTTGTGTTTTTTTTTCTGCTCTGTGCCCTGCAGCAAATCAGAGCTCAGTCCCTTAGTCGCTCCCAGTGATGGATGTTAGATGGATTCTTGAATTCTCTGTGCACGTGTGTGTGTGTGTGTGTGTGTGTGTTTGTGAGCCCAGTCACCTGTAAATGCAGGGATTGAGCCACTGTCCAGTCTATTAGCTCTTGATAAGAGGAGGTCACAGGGTCACGCAGAGAGCTGGTGATCTAAAAGCGGCCGGGCGGGCAGAGAGAGACGAGTCGTCACGGTGCAGAGTCACACGAGGCCTTAGAAACGTATATAACATCTGACCTCAGTCAGGGGTCAGGCTCTGATTAAGACAAGTCCACTGTTTTTTGATGCCTGTGGCTTTAAAATCACACAGCAACAAGCTTCTTCTCCACACGCTCTGACATCCAGCGATCACATTCAGAGCGATCCATCACGACGGAGGCAGAGGCACAAATTTCTACACCTACTGTCGGCTCAATAGACCGGAAACCAACGCAGCCAAAACAGATTTTTGCATTTTGAATGGGAGACGGTGACTTTTTTTTTTCTCGACTGACAAAAAACCTCTCATTCTCCCTGGTTTGCTCTCCCCGCCCACTCACATAAAACCCACAGCAACAAATACAGCCTGCATTTCTCCAGGGGGTTGCACCAAGTCGTTCAAACGTAGTAAACCAGAGTCCAGGATGAGTTCTTAGAGAGAACTCAAGTTAGAAATTCATGATGCGCTGATTCTCTTAAGACGACAAAAAGGCAGAACAATGTTTCTCACTTTGCTCACGACTTGTAGCTTCAGAGGCCAAATTTAAAGCGGCGCTGCAGCAGGTCTATATGATGTTCACTACTCATCGGGATGAGTAACGCTCACTCGGTGAAAACAGTTATGTAATGTCTTGTGTGGCTCTGGATGGAGCTTTTGTAAAGTTCACAAAAAAATAACCCTGGTGATGTCATAGTGATGTCATCAGCGATATCTTTTCCTCCGCTTTTTCCAATTTCAATACTTCCTCATGGCCAAGGTTGGACATGGACAAATAGTTTTTTTTAATGCAATATTCAATCAATAGCCTGAAACCAAAATGTCTCAATGTGTAATTTTGAAAACACAAAAAAAGAAAAGAAGAGTTTTCATTGCTAACGGCTGGAATCATCATTTTTATTCTAAAGAATTAGTCGAGTCATTTATTGATTGTCCTTGGCTGTTTGACGACCTGTCTCACACTAACTGTAGGTGATTCTAGTGAATGGGAGATTAATGATCTCTGGACACACTGAGAAGAAAATCAAACTTTGAGGACTTTACCCTCACAATTTCATTCCATTCATGATGTAAAAAAAAAATAAAAAAAAAAATATATATATATATATATATATATAAAGATCGCCTCCAGACATGTTTAAATATATTTCTGATGCAGTTATTCCACAAAATTACATGATGGAAAATTCTTCTTCTCCCTCTTCATCTACTCCACCTCCCTTCATGGAAATATCCAGAACCGTTTGTAACACCAGGGTGCGTGATGTCTCCTGCTTCACTGATCAGTCCATTATCAGTGCGTGTGCATGTTGGTTCACGTCTAAAACTCAGTGATCACAGAGAAACTCAACTTCCAGCAAATGAACGTGAAAACGATAATGCATCATTGGAAAAGTGAAAAGCGAAGGCCAAATGCAAATTCAGCGATATCTTTTCCTCCGCTTTGGTTCGAGGAAGACGAAAAAAGATATAGTAAACTTCGATCTGAGGGTGCGGGGGTTGAAAGAAGAGGCCAGATAGGAGACACTGAGGGTCTTGTGAAAAACACTTTCTGCAGCATTATGGGAAATTGAGCATCTTGGTTTCTTCTTTTTTTGGAGTTTGATGAATATTAACGAGTGAAAATCAACATATTTCAACCCCTGCTGCTTCAATTTCGACAATTTTGTTGGAATTAGTCTCTTTATGGGTGAATAATACTAAATCACTTGAGCCCGTTGATTAATCCAGCAATCTGAAGTGAGTAATGACACGTTGTATGAATTGAAAAATGAGCAGTATATCATTAAAGCATATGTAGTGCTGAAGAATTTTAAAAAAACAACAACAAAAATAAAACAGCTGATGACAGGGTGTGTTCCTTTCATGATTACGGCTTTGCAAAAATACACACACATGCACACAAATGAATCCAAATCAGTCTGGATCTGAAGCTGTGTGTAGCAGCACAAGCTCTCCCACGCTGATCTCCATCCACATGTGACAGTGTCTGAGGCTGCGCAGTCATTGATTGGAGAGTATGGAGTCTATAATTCACAAGGCACCTCGATTACATGGCCTTGCTCTCTGCTAATGCCTCTATTATTGGAACAATTGAGCAAGAGCAAGGCAGGTTTCCGGTGGACACACACACACACACACTTTACGCATGCACTCATGCACAGTATATACAGGTTTTTTTTTTTTTTAACACTTTTCCCAGCAGAGGTGCATATACATTCTCCACTCTCACACTTGTGCTGTAATTTGTCCGTGTCCCCTCTTTGAGGACAGAGGGGCGTCTGGCTCCACTGAAGTCCCTAATGGCTCGTCTGTGGCACCCGCTGTGAACGCGTGGTCGGACTAAAGGTCACATTTATTTCTGGCCTGCTGATGTGGAGAATGGAGCTGTGGAGATAATAGACTTTACTCTTTTTCTGCTCCCGTGTTGTGCTCTTCATCACTCTCCTCCTCCTCCTCCTCCCCCCTTTCCCCCCAGTCAGGCACTTACCGCGGGGCTGGAGGAGACCTACTTGTGTCTGGGGCTACATTGACACCCTACATTAGTTATGAGAATGGAGATGTGGTCTGTGTGTGCGAATCGAGGAATTCAAAGTGCAGAGTAGATTAACTCGTTGTCTCATACTTCTTATTTTGGGAAATTTGTGGTCTTCTTGGGTGTGCACCCCCACAACCAGAACTAAGATGAGTCACTATATCAGCACACGCCCAAAAATGTCCTGAACATCAGAGTGGAGCTCAACATCAGTCAGCAGCTGGAGCAGTTCACTCAATGATCCCAAATTAGGAATAAGAGTTTTAGACTAAAGTTTCTGCTATCGATATTGTGAATTATCCGTACTGTGTGTTGCTGCTGTGCCCGTGAACAATTGTTAAATTGTTGAAATCAGTATTTCAATACTTCCTCATGGCCAAGGTTGGACATTGACAAATAGTTTTTTTTAATGCAATATTCAATCAATAGCCTGAAACCAAAATGTCTCAATGTGTAATTTTGAAAACACAAAAAGAAAAGAAGAGAGTTTTCATTGCTAGCGGCTGGAATCATCATTTTTATTCTAAAGAATTTGTTGAGTCATTTATTGATTGTCCTTGGCTGTTTGACGACCTGTCTCACACTAACTGTAGGTGATTCTAGTGAATGGGAGATTAATGATCTCTGGATAACACACTGAGAAGAAAATCAAACTTTGAGGACTTTGCCCTCACAATTTCATTCCATTCATGAAGAAAAAAAAAAAAAAAAAAAAAAAAAAAAAATATATATATATATATATACATATATATATATATATATATATATAAAGATCCCCTCCAGACATGTTTAAAGATATTTACCAATACTCTGATGCAGTTATTCCACAAAATTACATGATGGAAAATTCTTACATCTACTCCACCTCCCTTCATGGAAATATCCAGGGTGCGTGATGTCTCCTGCTTCACTGATCAGTCCATTATCAGTGTGTGTACATGTTGGTTCACGTCTAAAACTCAGTGATCACAGAGAAATTTAACTTCCAGCAAATGAACGTGAAAACGATAATGCATCATTGGAAAAGTGAAAAGCGAAGGCCAAACATCCAAGTGAAGTAACTTTAAGCCATGCACATTTCAAAGTGTAGGAGGACTAGAGAATAATATGAGATAACAAGAGCTCGCTTTAAGTAGGAATGCAGCACATTACGCTCATTTTAAAGTGGACATATTATGGAATTATCACTTTTTGAAGGCTCTTTAACATATATTTAGGTGTTTGTCTGTCCTTCCGGCCCCTAAAATGTGAGAATTGACAAAAAAAATTCTGTAATGTTCAGGCTCCCTAGGTTGAAAATCCATGTGGTTTTACGAGCTGTTCCCTCAGATGTCTTCCAGTGATCTAACTAGTTTTCCTCCTGATCCTTGGGGTATTTTGACTAAAGCATGTCACAGACATGTCTTTAAGACGCCTGGGAACTATTTTAATTTGTGGAAGGGGGGCATAATATGTCTCCTTTAATGAAATAAAGACAAAATCAGGTTCTTCTGTCGTTGAAATGCACATATTTTATTCATATACAAAGAAAAAAATGTGTTGAACCCCTTGGTTCAACCTGGTTTTCCTTGAATGGGTTATAAAGTCAAATCTGATCATCAAATCACAAGTATAGACAAACCTAATGTGCACAAGGAAACACAAACAGTTACAATGGAAACGACCTTCAGGTCAGACCTGCACAGTATTGAGATATTTTGTTCTTCCCACAGAGTTGCTTCAGTGTCATAGCATCTCCGTTTCATTGAGGTAGATTTTCTGATTTCATTTAAGTCCATGTGGTGGCCTATCAGTCTATAGTAGAGGATCACCTTCCTCCATGGTGTCCTGCCATGGACACACTCCTCTGCCACGATTTGCATATGACAGACTTGTGATTAGTGATTTTAACCAGCTCCAGTGCTTCCTTTTAGAGACACTTTGTGGACTGATGAATATTTAGACTCCCTGAGATGACTTTGTAATCCCTCCCCGCTTTATGCTAATCAACAACTCTTGATTATACGTGTCTGGGATCTATTTTTTGCAAAGCGTGGTTCACATCAGCAGACGCGTCTTGTGAATAGCAAACTCAAAATAAGTCAAAGTGTCTCTAACTCACACCTCTGATCTTCTCTCCCTGACTGGACTTGAACAACTCCTGACTTCACTTCAGCTCAGCTTCTGTTCTTCTTTACCCTCACACACTTTGTTTAAAGGGATAGTTAAACATTTTGGCAAATTGGCCCATTGCCATAATCCCTATAGTTTTAGGAGTAGGTTCATTACCTTTAATTGTCAGTGCAAGCTATTTTTAGAACGGCGGAGCAGAGCCGCGAGCTGCTCAGAGCTACGCTACGGAGGCTAATGGGAGTTCTTGGTTTCCCTCATCAAACTCATCAAATACACAATCCAACAACTCCAAAATGCTCTGGTGGACAAGTTGTGACCTGCACATTCACCACACTATGAGATAATAACAGAACGTTATGAGACAGAGTTGTAAAACTTATAGGGATTATGGCAATGGGCCAATTTGCCAAAAATGTTGAACTATCCCTTTAACCTGCACAAAGATTGTTTGATTGACCTTTTCAATACAATTGAAACTTGATAAGTGTTTGACCATTTGACAAGAGTATACATTAACACAATTCTATAGGGATCGCTTGCTTTTTCTTACCACTCTAGTGTCATGCAAATGTTATCCACCTCTACATTTATCTCACATTACTTTCTTTCTTCAGTGTTTTATAGGCGCTAGCATAAAAGTATGATTTAGCAATAAAGACCCTGCTCTCTGTTAGTCTGATATATAACTTCTGTCTGTGGGAAAAAAAAGTAAAACCTAATTTTATCAAAGCAGTTCATCTCAGGGATGGAGGAAAAGTACAGCATTAATCCAGCGAATGGGGAGTGAAAGTGGGATTTTGTTATTTCTACATTTTCAAAAACTGAAGGTTATTAGTTTATGCATATTGCTGTGTGTAGTGTTTGTGTGTGTGTTTTATGAGATGTGAGGGCGGATTTAGTGCAGACGTCTCAACTCTGGTCTCTCTCTCTCTCTCTCTCCTCTGCAGTGGAGCTGCGTCAGGCCATCGTAGCCATGATGAACAGAAAGGACGAGCTGGAGGAACAAAACACGTACGTCGGGATCTATCCTTCCTTATCTGCTGCTCCCAAATCCCCCAAACACACACAAACACACACACAAACACACACAACACACACTACATACATAGATATCGAATGACCTTTCTTTAAGAATGGTGTCAGCTTGTTTTCTTCTCATCCTGAGACGAGAGGCAGTTCGGTGCTGTATTTGAGGCGGGAGACAGTTATTATTATTATTATTTTTTTTGTGTGTGTGTGTGTGTGTTTTGGTTTTTCACACAAAAGCCACCAGAGGCTGTGATTTACACTCGTTTAACAGCTGCTGGAATTGATCGTCGAGCAAACTGCAAAGCATAGCTCAATAATCTGCTGTTAGAATGGCCAGAAAACTCAGTATTTACACGTACACATCTTTGTGATCAATCATAATTAATGTGAGTCTTCTGCCAAGCAGCGTCGAGATTTTTATGTTCCACTGTGATTTGCAGTCGCGGCATTAAATCAACAGCGATGCAGTCACAGATGTGTGTTCAATGTTTTATACCAGAGCCGAATGAGAGTCAGCTACTCGGTTATTATAGCAATTAAGGAAGCTTAATAATGTTTATCCAATCTACTGTTTATGATCCAAACATCACCACAATGTCAACATTTAGTGCAGCAGAGCAGACGCATGCATCACCTGAATGTAACTTTAGTTGCAGAAAGCAGTCATGTACGTTGTGTGTGTGTGTGTGTCCGACAGGTCTCTGCGCTGTCTGCTGGACGGGGAGATGGAGCACTCAGCGGGCCTGAGGCAGGACACGGATCAGCTGAAGAAGAAGCTGGCAGAGCTGGAGGAGAGACACACAGCCAAGGTCCAGGCTCTGGCCAGGTGAGAGGCAGCTGGACACGCATGTGATCATTTCTTCATGCAGTCTGGTCAATATTTTTAGCCCAGTTCAGGGCCGCAGGGTTTGATAAGCCGTTATCATGCCAGACTGACGCTATCCAGCTTCTGAGGTTTTCACCATTCGCTGCTGTTTCGGTAACCCTTTCATTTACAGGCCGTTAATTACGTGATCATTTCAAGAAATAGCCAAGAAATAACAATTAATTGCATCATAATGTCCAGAAATAACGGTTAATTTCATAGTAATGTTGAGAAATATAGCCAAGAAATAACAATTGCTTGCATAGAAATAGCACAGAAATAACGGTCAATTGCAACTAAGGACTCGGTGGAGAAAAATCTGGCCTTTCCCAAAAAATTCAAAGCATGAAAAGCATTTGTAACATTTTGCCTTTATGAAAAACATGACATTACTTTGAAATTGACTGTTTTTTCTAGGCTATTTCTTGATATTATCACGCAATTAACAGCTTGTAAATTAAAGGGTTACCTGCTGTTCTTTGTCTTATATTTAAGTAAACTAAATAACTGTGAGTTTTGGACTGCAAGTCAGATAAAAAATGATTTTTTGGTTATTTAAGTTTTTATTTAATTTCTAATGTCAAACATCATACAAAGACATCCAACTTCAACACAAACAAATCCACCATATGAAAACTAAAATACACATAATAACAACAAAATGTGCATATACATTTAAATATACATATATACAAATCCCAGCCCACAAACAGCTGCACATCTCCCAGCACTGAACCCTTTGTACACAAAAAGATTATATGATAATACATGAGTTGGATAAAAAAGGATTTTGAAATGCCACCATAACAGATATTTTTCACTATTATAGACCAAATAGTCAATTAAGTAGTTGAAATAATTAGCGGCTGAGTCAATAAGGAGGAGAAAAGGTTAATTTTTGTAAAGGGTTAGGGCTATCAAAGGGAACACAGGGCTTCATAATCCACAGGTCTTTCACAGAAAACGGAGCAGACCCACTTATGACTGAATGTGTTGCCAATATATATTTCTCTTCAGAGCTTTAAACTCCAGACAAATCACCCTCTGTCTGTTTTCATAGCTAAAACATGACGTTTCACGATGTAGCCATTACTGTCAATCTACGACCAAGAAATTACAACATTGACAGTTACCTGGCACATGAGGTTTTCTCTCGGCAAACAATAATATACTGTAAATGTCACCGAAAAGAAATGTGACACATCAGAGACATGAGAAAAAAGGAGGTGGCACACCTGATGTCCAGTAGGTCCAGGCTGGAGGACAAGATGCTGCAGATGTTGTTTCCTCAATCTTCATCTGAAAAGTAACAGGACGATGCAGGTTAAAAGCCAGAAATGTAATCGCCTGACACTGTAATGACTGGGTCACCGGCACTCACCATTAACCTGTAACCTGTAGATAATGGCTGCTTCCTGCTTTAATTCTACGGCCACCCGGCCCATCTCCGTCGACCTTTCCCCCTGTTCCACCCCGTTCCAATAGGAAACCTAATCACATTAATGATGGTCATCGTTAAAGGTATATTGCGTAGGAATTACTCCCATCTAGCGGTGCGGTTGTATATATCGCAAGCAACTCGTATTTTTCATGCTGCATTCACGTGAAATCGGTTAGATGGCAGACGGACAACAGCCGCTGCAGGTAACGGCTTAAACAAGCCTTTATGTAAACAAATGGTCCGTCAGCATGAGGCAAAACAATACATGTGACAATATGTTGTCATGGCGATGTCGTATTGTTGACCTGACCCACGTTTTACCGGCTTTCTCTGGACGTCTGTGACTAAAAGGACAGCTGGTTTGTTACCGACGGCCGTTTTTCCGACTGCACCTGAATGCAGCATTCACGTGCAGTCCTCACAGTCCTCACTGCGTTACCGCGGTGACTTTTCACAGACGCCACCTCGACCTGAGCCGACAGCTCCGGTGTCTCCGCTGAGTTTCCGTGGTTTCCTACCGTCACGCTGCCACTGAACATAAAAACATGGCGACACGACATGTCAGCTACCAACCGAGCTTACCTGCTCCATGTAGATATGAATGATATGAACGGCAAATTCAGAGCTTACCGGAACACTTTAGTTTGTTGATGGGGGTAATTATTGATGAATGAAAAATGTACTTTTGAACAAAATAACCGATATTCGTGAATAGATAACAGGAGAACTTACACAATGTACCTTTAACAACAACTTCAAACTAGTCAACGAAGAAGAGCCGGTTGTGAACTTTCGTTTATCCCCCTCGCTAAATCCCATGTACACATTTAAAAAAAGAGCTTGTAAGTCAGCGCAGCATCAATAACAGCTTCATGTGTGTGATTAAAGCTGCTCGTTGCTCTGGGCTGTGCCTTGTACCTACAGCAGCAGCATCACTGTGACACGTAATCACAGTAATTAACCACTGTACGCCGACAGGAAGTGGAACTGTAACTATTGGATGAACGTCAGAGCAACTTGGAAAACTTTTTTTTAAACATTTCCCGCCGTAAGATGAAGCGTACACACACTTTTCGTCCCAGCGAGTGGCCACCTACAGTTTCCCTTCAGGTGATTTGCGTCACCTCGGCATCTACAATTGATTGCCCGGACGCCAGAAGTCTTCAGTTGAGCCCCGAGCCCTTTAAATAGAGGATTAGTCATCCCTCAGCAGTCTAAACAGGAAGCCCCATCACATAGTAGCCTCCTACAGCAAGTGGAGCCACCAGCGAGGATTGATTGAGTTACTCAGAGTTAAGTGTGTGGGGAACTGCTGAAGCTGCTGGGTTGGTAGTCATGACAGTGCAGGGGCTGATGGGGCTTTTTAATATGTGATGATTTTCATGTTCACATCATGGAGCACTTTAATGGAGTGGGCATGACAAGAGAGAGGTAGAGAGGAAGAGCGTACTAGGAAACTAAGTGATGGCCTCCCTTTCCTCTGCAGGTGACTGTGACGTACTGTACAGTGTGCTTTTCCGTTTTCAACACACACACAATGCGCAGACGCACAAAGCCGATTCTATAGTCTGACGCTAAATCTCAAGTGCTGCTTTTCCTCCTCAGCCAAATCTGCCTCGATCAATCGCGGCTATAAATACCACTGGAGGAGCAGCTAGTAGCCACTGAATGAGGGTTGAAAGCTGTCAGCATCATTCAGGGAAAGAAGCTACTGGCAACAGTTGCTATGTATCCCACAATTCTTTGTGATTATCTCGCACTAGGAGGAAGCTGGGAGCCAGAAAGCCTGACACTCAGCGCCATTATCTTAGCAGTTGGAAGGACTGTTGGCTCTCTCATTGACCAACAACTAACTGGGCTCCTGCGCCTCTGCTGCTGGTTTAATCTGCACTAACGGCTCCAGATGGATGATGCTGCCAGTCATCTGTGTGTTTTACTTCCTCTCCTAGTTATTACAACTCATATAGCGGCAGCCAAACCCACAAAAGTGGCAATTGTTTGTGTGCGTGTGTGTGTGTCTTGAGCCTGTCTATGGGGGTGGCAGAGGATGAGCGAGTCGCCATAGATAGATTTTCGGCTGACGTCGACTCCAGCAGAGGGGAGTGGGCTTACTCACACATCCATCCAAATATAACATGAAAATGTAAGACCCTTACTCGCACACATTGACACGTAGCCCACAGCCCACGTCCTCGCTCCCGGCTTCTTCCCGGACTGTCGAAAATCCAGGCGCACATGCAGCAATCCTCTTGTCTGGTTACGCATATACAGTTAGACCCAGTGGCAACTGAGTGGGTTTAGTTAGGCAGCACAGCAGTCGCACTGTAAAACCTCCTCACATGAAGGTTATGATGCTCAGTGTTTTAGTTAGTTAGTTAGTTTCATTTATTGTCCACGGTGTGGAAATTTGTTTTTGGTCTCATAAAAACAACAACCTGTGTTGTTTCAGGTCATTTTTTGGAGGATTCAATTTGTGGTGCTGCTGCATTATGTAGAGTGATGTCCTTCACTCATAGACAGGAAGTGACTGTGTGTAATAGCTAATTGTTAAGTGTAATAATCAGAATCACCAGAGGCCCTGCGATACGATATTATCACTATACTTGTGTCTCGGTACAATATTAATGGAAATTAAAAATATTGCAATGTGATATATAGCCTATAGTATGTTTTTTCCACTGCAAATAATGTCATCAAATGAAAACTTTGTTAAAATAGAAGAGATAAAGACAGATAAACCTCCTAGTCTGTTCAGATAGATACTTGGTATCCATATGTAGATACAATATTGCCATGCAAAATATCGCAATACTGTGCTGTATTGAATTTTTTCCCCACCCCTAAATTAATCTAATTAATCTATTAATCACTAAGTGTTAAATCGGGAGCTAAACTTTGCCTTCCCAAATTATTGTTTTAGGAACACCTTAACACCAGGTAGCTGCAATGTTTTTGTGTTGAAATACATTTTTTCTGATTAATCTTGAAGTGAACACACTTTGTTTAATGATAAATTGGAACTTTGATTGATAGGAAATCAGTGTGAACAAAGTCACATGGTTTTGGTCGATGCAACTACATGTGACACATGAGACTTTGATGCCAATAGTCTCTGTTTCACTGACAACAGTTGGTGGTGATAGAAGGAGCACTGTGTTATCTAGGTCAGTGGTTTCTCACAGTGGGCCCCCAGGGGTCCTTGCGGGAGTTCCTGGGGGTTCCCGGAAAAAATGGATTATCATCATAATTCCATCCATAACACAATGTACAGAGTAGGTAAGCATGTGAGTAACACAATGAGATATTATATGGCTATTTTGTTTGTAAACGACTTGTGTAATGAAGTCTCTAAAAGAAAAACTCGTAGCAGATCGAGGTCTGTGGTTTAATTTGCGTCCTTGATGTGAAAATGTTTGCCAACCACTGATCTAATTAATATGAACATAAACACCACTGGATTTACAAATCTGTTTTGCAACACTGGGTGTTAATGTCACTTCATTTCCCTGAAAAACTCCACAGGACGGCTTCAATTAGCAGTGTAATAGTCAGAAATATCGCAATTAAATTGAACAATTTCCTTTTTTAAGTTTGTTTCAATATGATGAGCAAACCCACGCACGATATCTGGCCTCACATCTTCACTGTCGCCGTTAATGATAACAGAAATAGAGCCATTAAAACAGTGTTGCTTTAAATATAGATGTCTAAAGTAGTCTTGCTCTGAATGTCTAACCCTCAAACTTAGTCTCTCAAGGGCCGCAGATGAGACACACACACACACACAGCAAACTTTCCCCACAACCATTTCTTGTCCCCCTTTTTAGACGTCACTTGGCAGAGCAGAAAGCAGGCCCCTCGCAGTAGGGAGACGGGAAGGCAGCCAGTCGAGTGGGCTCGGGCCAGGAAGTGGTACCTCGTCACAGGGAGAGGGGGTGGTTGGACAGGCGGACACATCACACTCGCAACGCACGCGCATACACACACACACACACACACACACACACACACAAAAGAAATGAGAGCAGATGCCTTTTTCTTAGCTGGCAGCGCTGCAGTCTTTTCTCCAGGCAGCCAGTCTGGTGTGGCTGATCTAAGAAGTGGCAGCGAGAGTGACTGTGAAGTTTGCCTAGTTTACTTGTTGGGAGTGTTTAGGCTCGCTGTTTTTCTGTCTGTGGGAAGTCAATTATGTCACTCTGCCCAGGGGGGGCCTTTTCCCTTCAATGCTGAGGTTTTAACACTCCAGCCCCGCACCCCAGCCTGGCCTTGTTGTGCCTGAGAGTGGATATATATACTATACTGTACATATGTGAGTGTGTATGAGTTTATACAGCTCTGGGCCTTTGGAAGTGTGACACAAGAGTGTCTGTTTATAATGTATTTTCTGAGAGACTGAGCGGTAAATTGCACTCAGGAGTTTTGCCCAGCGACTGAGCCGTCTGTCTCCGAGGGCGTCTTTGTACTTCTCATTTACTACTTCCAAACAAAACCAGATCGTACCTGAAGAACAGACAATTTAGCTGTGTTTATTGCACATTAAGTCGTCTGCAAAGCATGGTGATGATAAAAGAACGGGTGAGGGGAGGATACAAGAGAGAGAAAGAGAAACATGAAAATCACCCCAGGGCTTCAACTCAACTTAAGAAATTACTGTGTGTAGTTTAAGATTTCCTCTGGAGATACTTTTTTTTTTTGTTCTTTTTCCAGAGAAGATAAGACGCATCCTCCCTCCTCTCTCTCTAATAGTCTGTCACAGTATTTGCTTTATACAAAGCACACTCGAACTTTACTGTCATTACTGACTTCCCCTCTTTCACACAAAATATTTACAATTTCTTTATCTCTGTAACACACAGTTTGGTGCACTTTTTCCATCTTCATTTGCAAACACAACAGTATGAATTAGTCTCACTCACATCACACAGTCGTTCTCTGTCTCACTTCTTCTTCTTTTGTTCATAGAAGCAGCCACCGACTCTTTTATGAATCTTCTTATGCGCAATCGCTGTTTGTCTTTCTCGCTGGCCTCTCACATGGAAGAAGAAGATGAGATGACTTCAACAGTTTTATTAATCAACACAGCTAATAGGCTTATCCTCTGAGCACACATTCAGTCTCCCAATATTTCTGGGTCACACTCCCGTCCTTAATGAGAGAGCAGTTTGTGGCTGGTCCCACGTCAGCTGGACAGAGGATGCAGTTGTTCCAACGGAGAGATGCCGAAAAGCACTTTGCTTCCGACACACTCATTTAAAACTTTACAGTCCCCGGAGGCAGAGGAGGCACTTAGAGCTTCAGATGAGTTTCAAACACTCCACATTTGCAGTGATCCAACATTCACTCCAAGCGAAGCATCAAACAACTTAATGGATCGCTCTCAATTGGAAAGCATCGACAACAGAGCCAAAGCTGCAGTTACTTGATACAATTTGTGGGGTTGAGAAAATGTGCCGTGTTGTAGCCTCCTGTGTGGTTTGTAGTTTAGCTTTGTGTAGTGTCAGTGGCTCACCTGAATAATGTGGGTCCACTAAACTGAATTTGTAATGACAGACCTCCCAGAGCCCACTAATCTAGAATAACAACCTTACTTAGTATTTAAGCTGACACAATACATGGAAGTCTGCAACATAGTTTACTCACTAGTATCCAGGTCTAGAAAGCAGGGCATATAATAGGCAATATAAAAGCAGTATTTCTTCCCAAAAAAATTATATTTATTTTTCCTGGGTAACACGATTTTTTATCCATTCTAGTAGATCCCCGACTTTATCATCATACAGATTTTCATGATCCCCAGAGGATGAATGAACCCCTCATGACTTTGGTGATATAGTGAGACCAGAATGTCAAAAACTTCCACTTTATCCTGTGAAATATCTCAACGTCTACCAGATGAATTAGAGGAAGATTTGGGACATAACAGTCATGGTTCCCAGAGGATGTATAACAATTTGGTTTGGTGAAGGGCTGCCTCAAAGAGCTGCCACAGTTTACATCTTCAGACTTCTAAAGCTATTGAAATGACAAAAAAGAGATGGAAGAGAAGATGACTGACTGAACTGTCAAAGCAAGGGCAAGGGCTCACAAGGATGAAGGCCTCATTTGTTAGGTTTGGTTGGAAGTTAGGGACACAGACAGACGGTTTATCATTTAGTTGACTGACACAAAATGGCATCAGCAATTTTAATAATTAGATTTTCAGTCATTTAAAACAACATTTTTAAAGCAAAAAAATCATGATGGTTTGCTTGTCTTTTTGTCTTTTGCTTGTGTTTAATTTTTCTTGGTCTGTTGCCTTGAGCTCTGTGAAATTTCATTGGGCATTTTCACTACTTCCTGACATTTTATTAATTAAAACAATGATTTGATCAATAAAAAAGAAAAAAAATAACAAAACGAAACAAAAAAAGTACATAATTGCAGATGATCCAAGTGCCATTAGCTGCAGCCCCTAGGGAAGCATCAAATTAAGAGGGTGAAATGTCATGCATCAAGAGTAACAGCAAATTTCTTTGGGCCTTGATGAGATGAGATGAATTCTGCTCTGTGAGTGGAAACATAAACTAAGAAGATTGATTGTTGAGGAGATGTTGAGGCAGGTTATTGAGAGGTTTCCTGTCAGTGCTGAGCAGGTTCATTGCACGGGGGGGAAATTCTGCTTTTGATTTAACATATGTTGGCTAGAGCTGCTGTATGACCTGAGGGAAGCAGCTTCAATTCAGTCAGGACACAGAGGATGTATTACACGCCTCAGAGTTGTGTTTTATCAGTCTACGCTGAAATTGGATTGGAAAATATACTGTGCAGCTCAGCCTGTTGTAAGAGTGGTGTTCGCTCAAAACCTTCAGGGCACTTGCTTATTTACATGGTTCCTGTAACTTTACCTGATATCAGTGTATAATTTCCCTTGTGGCCGCTCATGTTGTAATGTAGGTGTGATGTACATTTGGGTCAGGATTTTGTTTTTACATCACTTCTTAAAAATGGATTTATTACTTTGCTGATAGTAAATGTCTGAGTAGCAGTCATACTCTTTTAGCTGTGAGTGAGGCCGAGGTTGACACAGTGGTGTAATTTTATCTGTTTAGACATTCCGTTTGTTTTTTAGTTCAGCCAGTGTTTTCAGATGGTTTTAAGAGAGACCACATCATATTTGCAGAAAACATTTTAGTTAGATAAGGGTGATCAGTGATTCAGCGAAATGTTTTGATTCACGGGTGGACTAACACTTAAGTATTGTTTGTTCAGACAATAATTTATTTACAGAAATGAAAAATCAGCTGTGATTAAATGATTCTCTGAACAAAGGAGGCTGAAAAACAGCCGTGTTCCTGAATAACTCAGTAGCTATTGGCAGCAACTCAACTTGTGGTGAGTTGTTATTATTGAAATGACAGAGGTATGTAATGGATTGTAGGCATCATAAAAACCCAGACTGATGGAGCACATCTACAGGCTGAAATGACTACACCTTATATACCGATATGGGCAAAAAAAACATTGTTTATGGAGAAGCATTAGCATGGATTTGCAATTGAATTCCTGGACATCTCAATGAATGATCTATTCTGGCTTGATTTGTGGATGAGAAAAAAAACATCAGAGAATGAACAAGATATTGAACGTTAAAGGAGACATATTATGCCCCCTTTCCACAAATTAAAATAGTTCCCAGGTGTCTTAAAGACATGTCTGTGACATGCTTTGGTCAAAATACCCACAGCTCTTTTCATACTTTCAAAACAGCCCTGTTCAGAACGGCTGGTTTCAGTGCCTGTCCGTTTAAATGCAAATGAACCACTGCTTGCCCCGCCCCATCCCTTCTACCGGTCCCAGGTAGGTGATATTATGCAAATTCGAAACCTAGTTACATCACTGGAATAGAACTGAGGGAACAGCTTGTAAAACCACTTGGATTTCAACCTAGGGAGCCTGAAATTCTCACATTTTGGGGGCTGGAAGGCAAGACAAACACCCAAATATATGTTAAAGAGCCTTCAAAAGTGATAATTCCATACTGAGCCATGAGAAGATGAGGCTGCAGTCAGCACAGTCACCAACAATGGTCTGTTGAAGAATGAAAAAAATGGCGGCTGGTCTGATGAATCTGGATTTCTGCTTAGGTGTGCAGATGACAGGGTCAGAATTAGGTGTCAACCACATGAATCCATTGACCCAACCTGACCCAACAGTCCAGGCAGGTGGTGGTGGTGATTGATTTCCAGGTACACTTTGACCCTTTAATACCATACATTGTAATCTTTGAATATCACAGCCTTACTGAATAAACAACCCTTTAGGCCTCAATTTACTCATGATTGAATGGCTACTTCCAGCTTGATAATGCATATGGTTAATATTAGCAGAAGTTGTAGACCACAAAACCAACACAATGAGCTCCACAGAGCTGGAGGTAATAGCACGGTTGGGTTATAATCAAGGAGTGACCTCCTTTCACAATACTTATATCACAATAATTCTTATGTGCGTCATATGAAAATATTGACTAGTGCATCTTAAATGATGTGCACGTCTACAAAGATGGCAAACATTTCAAGGTATTGTGAACTGATGACACAGTGGCACCTCTGTTTGTCTGAGGCTGAAAGGAGCAAACAAGAGAAAATAGCTGAAGTGATTAAAGTATTAACTAGAAAGGCACTCAGTAGAGCGTGTACCTCCAACAAGGCCAAACAGTCCTCACGTCTGGCAGGTCCAGATTATTATCTGTGTCTCCCCTCCGATGTGTGGAAAGGCATCAATCTCAGTACTGTGAGTGTTGTGACACAAAGATTCATACGTTATTTCCTGAGCAACTAACGAAGGTCTCTTATCTGGATCGGCATTGAAATGTAATACATCCTTCCTTGGACCCCACCCACCCCACAAAGACAGGTCCAAATTGCTTCAAGACCTTTTTGCTTAATCCTGCTGATAAACAACCAAATATGGATGAAAACATGACCTGCTTAGTGGAGGTAACAAGTAAAAGCTCTACATTTGCGAAAAGAACATTTTAACCTGAGTCTCACGTACCAAGGCCAGTTGACTCACAGTTTTGTCAATTGCTATAATCTACCTGCTGCTACAATATTCGTTGTCTGTAAAAATGAGGTGGTTTCTGAATATCTATTTCCCCCGAGCTCCTCCACAAACACACACATGCACACGCACACGCACACACACACACACACTTAAAGCAAGTGGTGTGCATTAGCTATAATTTAATCAGGCTGGAACGGCGTCTGGGCCCCGGGTGGTTCTGATAACAACGATGTGGACGGCTCCTCGGAGAGCTCATCGTGTGGATTCAGGAGGTCTCCCGGCAGGCGCCCCTTTTGTTGGTGGAGAATGAGGGCTGATAAGCAGAGCACCAAAAATCACCTATGGAGAAGGAAAGGTTGGGGGCCGGCGGTGGAGCAAGACAAAGGCTGTTAAATTTAACTGCCAAGGGCATAAAGCCACACTCCAACTCTGATTGATTTCCTCCCCAAAGTCGATGATGTTCAACCGGTTGCGGCTTGTAAGGTGGCTGCCTCGGTCTCTCACTCTTTTTTACCTTTATCACCGTGTCTTTGTGTCTGAATCCTTAACCACAGTCCAACATGCACCCTCACATACAGTACCAGCGCTCTGAGACTTACTAATGCGTGATTGTAGCTGAACAAGGCTGCAACTTTGACCCCATTTACACCTTACTTCGTCCTTCCTCCTCTACCCAGACTCCTTTTCTGCTGTGGCTGGGTTTTATATGAACACATGGTCTGAGTACTGAAATCCAGTTTGGCTCAGAGGTCTGAGCAAAAGGAGCTTCTTCATGTTATACTCTTGGATAATCTGCATACACGAAGCTCCCTGTGGACTCCCTTTTTAACCTCATGCAACAGATTAAATCATCCATTTACGTTGGTTCCACATGTAATTAGAGTTCTGAATTTGTTTGTGTGTTGTGCTGTTAGTATTTACTCAGTGTTTCCTTGTCTTTATATATATTTATTATGCAGATAATTCCCCTTTGTTTCTACAGACTAACTGCAGTTGTCTTATATATGTCAAAACACTGCAGTAATGATTCGTCATGTCAAACATTTGCCCTGATGCTAAATTAAATTTTAATGTTCACCCTTCAACATTGCACCTAAAGGCAAACTTTTCATACCAAAATCATGGGTGTTGTTAATATACTTTAACAACAGCTTTGACGCTGACATGAAGACTTTCCACAGCGCTTTAGAGCCTGGAGTCACTGCTCTGCTTTAAACTTAAGGAAACCATTTCTTTTTCATGTCAGTTTGAATCTTCATAGACAGCGACAGCCTCTAGCAAACTATTTCTCCCTGGAACTCGCTTTGTAGACGGGGCCATCAGTTTGAAACAGGCCTTTCCCAAACTGCTGGAAGTACACTGTTGTTGAAAATATCACTGCACGCTGTCGCACTGAGAACTCACTATATGAACTGCGGTGCGTAACTGGAAATAGGAAGAGCCGCCCCAAAAAGAACCCAACCGTACTGCACATGCACAGGTCTGTCTGCCATATGCTGTACTCACATTGGAGCCAGTATTAGTATTCACATGTTTAAAAATCTTCGCTCGCCCCCGACCATCAGTATCAGATTTGGACAGAAGCTGGAAATATACTGTTCATTTCCAGGCTGCATGTAGGCGAACATGCATAGGGTTTGCTGTGAGACATTTGCATGGCTACATTTCTTTATAGTTGCATTTATAACTTCACTGCACAGCTGTTACTTTATTTTTCTCAAATATGGTTATTGAGCTTTTTCCTTTTTTTATTTATTTATAACCACAACAACAAATCATTCAACAGTACTCTAGACAGTCCGTATACATACTTCTCACATAGACCTCAAGGTTGCAAGTACAGTGTTATGAGCACAACACAAGAAAAGAGCTGAAGGGTCCATATAATGTTTTTTGTGACATCTGGAAGAAGTGTGTGGATTTGATTGCCCCTCTCTGTGTATCTTAAAGGGATACTTCAACATTTTGGCAATTTCACCTATTACCATAATCCCTATAGTCATAGGGGTAGGTTCATTACCTTTAATTATCGGTGCATGTTGTATTGAGATCCACGGGGCAGAGACACGAGCTGCTCAGCGAACACAAGGGAGGTGAATGGTACAGGTCCCCTGAACCTGCTCCTATGACTATGGATTATGGCAATAGGCAAATTTGCCAAAACATTGAACTATCCCTTTAATATACAGACCCATACTGCCTGCCACCTCTTTACTCATTGTTTGGATCCACATTGAGAAGATAATCATAAGTTTTTGCAGCTCCTCTATATGCTGTTCGCTTCAATCCACTTACACAGCTGGATTTGATGATCTCTCCTTATTTCCACTTGAAAGTCTGTTCGGTGTAAATATCCGGCGTGAAGTCAGGCCCCTGACCCGCCTCTTACCGGTCTGATTCTGGCTTGGCTCTTAGATCATGGGACCAGTCACATCTCTGTAAATACACCTCAGTCTGACCACCTGGATTAGATTTCAGCTTCTTATTTTCATCGCTCCTCAGGTGACAGTTGTGTCACAACAACAAGTTTCACACTGTCTCCCTTCACCACCTGCTGTCATGAACCAGAGTAAACAACTTCCTATCACTGGTGTGTCGCAGCTCTCGGAGATGTTGGATGTACCCTTTGTCACATTACACTCTGTAGCATCTTCACTGTGACCAACCCCAGACAGCAGATGATTATTTTGTCTGCTACGAACAACAGTAGAGATAGTTCACATGAAAAGGTCTAAATTGCTTGTCTACAATGTACTGTGGTTGTAACCTTTGTATTTTTGTTCAACCCTGGTTGTAAACTGTGTGTGTATGTGTGTGTTTGTGCAGGGAGAATGAGGTCCTGAAGGTCCAGTTGAAGAAGTATGTGGGGGCGGTACAGATGCTGAAGAGAGAGGGGAGCCAGGGCAATGACGGTAAAACACACACACACACGCGCTTGCACTCCCATACACTCTCTCTGCATCATTATGACCTGAAATTAGATTTCATATCTGTGTCCCAGTCCATCTATTCCGCTCGGAAACACAAACACTTATAGATGTATACACAGAGAAATAAGGTCATCAGTTTCCTCCACATCCCAGATCAGTTCTGGTGCATTTCTCAGGGGCTCGGCTGACTAACCTTTGTCTCTGTGGTGTGATGCCCCCCCCCTCTGTCTGTCTGTCTCCCCTCAGACTTATCCTTTTCTTTTTAGTTTTTCTGGATAGGTTTGATGACTTTGACTTTGCTTTCCTGTTGCCGGGGGGATGCAAGCGGTGCTCTGTTTAAAGACTGGCGAGATAAGCCCCGGCTGTATCAAAGGCAAATAAAATGAACATGGCAGATTATGGAGGGCCACATAATGGCTAATTGCATTTTGGGGGATAGAAGGGAGAGCTGTTATCTGTGACGCCCCCAAGGGTTTATGTGTTTGTGAAGGTTTTTTTTGTATGTTTTTGTGAGACAGAGGTAAAGAGTTTTGTCGAACTTTGTAATATCTAGTTAATGACACCTTTGTTTTTTATAATGACATTAGAACAAACGGTTATATTTTGCTGCTATGAGATAAGCCCTTTTTATCAAGCACCACAATGCTTATTGCTTTAAAAAAAAAAAAAAAAACAAGCATGGATTTCGGTGATTGCATTGTCATCTATTTATTAAGTGAAATGAAAATTCCAGTTTTTTAAAAGCCCCGACTGTCATTATTTTCGGCCATCAATTGTTGCCATTATATAAACATGGCAACTTCAGTGCAGTCCAACAGTGCAGGACAAGCAGGGTATGGAGTCCGAGGAGTGTCATAAAAAGTCTGTCAGAGAGTGCAGAGAGGTTTGTGCAGTGCTTTGGCAACAATGGGTTTCTGTTCATGCCAATAAAGCTAATTGAATTGAATTGAATTGAATTGAGTGAGAAAATGTAAAGATAAACAGATAAAAGAATAAGAAAAAGGCTTTCATCATCAGCCATTCATACAACAGCAAGTGTGGAAGGTCAGATTTGTTGATGGATGTTGGTCTGTGATCAGTGATGCTGTGATGTAGGAGTGAATGAATGAGTCAAATCCTCCCCCAGTACTGAGATCAGGAAACTTCAAACCTGAGTATAAGTTTTTAAACAAATTTAAAGCATCACTGTTGGAAAGGTTTTTTTTTTGTTGGAAAAATCTAAAAACTCAAAACACACTGCTCACATTGTAATGTAATGTGAGTAATGACACTTAGATTATTACGTTCTATAAATGTGACATATTCACTTTCATATTCTGCTCTTACTCCTGTGATGGTGTTATAATTGTGTGTTGAATGTGTCTATGAGCTCACCGAGGTCATTTACTAACAATGCTGTAATGGCAATAAAGTCAGCTGGAGGAAAAAAAACAGCATCAGCAAATAGCTGTATCACTCATTACATTGTTTCATTTTCATCACAAGAACCTTTAAACAACCTCAAGCTGATGGAGAGAGAGAGAGAGACAGTATGACATAGTAGCAAACAGGCGTAGACATGAACCGTGGTGCAGCAGTGGGGCCTGAAGCCTGAGTGGGATCCTCCAGGGCGTCTCACGTAAACTCTGTTATAATAGAAAACAAGACGTTGTGATTTAAGCAGCAGTCGGCCTGTGGTCAGAAAACTATTTACCGACCGTCAACAGCTAACGTCAGCTTAGTCAGCAACATATTCCATCCTTGCACGGAGCCGCGGGGCTCGCACAGCCTCCGACTCTGAACAACAAGCAGTCAGTCCAACCCTCATTGGTAGGCACGGCTACCGTTCACTAGCTGCTGGCCAAGAGGATGCAGGATTTAAATTAGACACTTTACCAGGAGGCACATTTCTCCTCTTGCCATAGAGGCTCTCCACCTCTGTGCCGAGCGAGGAGGCCGCATCCTGCAGCAGCAGCAAAGCACAGGAAACAGTCACTCCATTTAAAGTCATGGTAACTTTGACTTCATGAAGTCTCACTGGGATTCACAGTTACTGAAACATATTTGATGAATAATACCAAGTTTTGAACAACTGACTCTCGCGGATGGTTGCACAACCCTGCTGTGATGGAAGTTTTTAACAGACAGTTTGAAGAACAATTTTACCATCTGCTTTATTCTATGGAGCAAATAAGTTTGTCTTTGTTTAAAAGCTGCTCATATTGTTTCCTTTGTGCCCAACATCTCTATGATATTATACATATTGTGGCCAAAACTATAAGGACCCAAGCTGTGTCTAACTGGAATTCACCTTTGTTGTGTAGATGCACTTGGTGCTTTATTTAAAGACACATAAATTGGATCCAAATCATTGATGGGTAAAACCCCGAGGGCACCTTGTTTGTGTGTAAAAGTTATTCAGAGCAGGTAAAGATGATGTCAGGAGTGTTCTCCAGACACACACCTGTGTAACTCCGACCCACAGTTGCATCATGTCGGTCTCTGGTTCCTCAATTTCTGTGTGCAGCCTGTCGACCTTGGCCGTCTGGCCCACTGACACTGATGATCGGCGCGAGAAGGTTCCCTCACTCATGAAAATATGCATGTAATCAGGAAATAGCCACCACCCAGCTTAACTCCACGGTCCTGACAAACATGTTGTGGTTTGTTATTAGGCAACTTCTCTTGTGTGTGGTTTTGTTTTGTATGTTGTTTGTGTTTTCTTTTCTTTTTTTTTTTTTACCTCCGCTCATTATCTCTCTCACCGATGTTGACATTTCTCTTTTCCATCATTTGTACCTTTTCTCCCTCCCTCCCTTCCCCCTGCTCCCTGTCTCTCCCTCTCCTTCCGTTCCCGCTCATCCCGACAGGCGTAGTAATTCCCTCTCCACAGCGGCGTCTAAATGATTTCATCCTCCTTCGCCTCTGTCTTCTCCTGCTAATGATGTGCCTCGTTCCATCATACTTTGATGTTGAATACCAGAGTCTGCTGGTATTACGTGTGAGAGCGTGTGTGAGAGCGTGTGTGTGTGTGTGTGTGTGTGTTGAGAGCAGAGGAGGAGGAGGAATGATGTGTGAGCAGTTTAGAGGGGAGCAAAAATCGCGGAAAGAAAGAGGGAAAAAAAAGAAAAAGAAGAAGAAGACGAGGATGAATTGATACACAAGCGGCTCTTTTTCATGTGCTGTCAGCATGCCTCCCCACCATCAGTGTGCTGCCTTTCTGAAACCTCTCCTGTCTAATGACAGCGCCGCAGACGTGATCTCTCAAACGCTCCTCAGGCGCTGTCAGCCCCACTGACACGCCACAAAAGATGCTTCTCCTTTCCCTCTGTTTCAGAGGAGTGATAATTATTGTTTCCTGTGTGATGCCATCTCGCTCTGCTTCTTTGGGGGGGGTGAGGGGGGATTTCCCCTCTCTTATACTTATACTTGCATATGAGAGAATAGCATGTTTCCTGTTCCTGTGTGTTTTTCACATGAGCCCCTCTAGCACGCGTGGAAAATCTGCATATGTCTGTTTAACGGAAGGCAGGAAGTAGATGAACGTTACATTACAATGTGGGCTGAATGCTCCAGATAGGTGCGTATACGTGTGTGTGTGTGTGTGTGTCATTAAGAGAAGCCATTAATGGCACCCAGAGGGACTTGTAGTGTAACAGTGACAGTCATGTTTACTGTAACGCAGAGTCAGATGAAGAGAAATCTCCAGGGAGAGACACGGAGCAGCGTGTGGAGTAACCCAGTTTTCCACAGTTCCCGTGGGTCTCCAAGATCCTCGAAGGTTTATGCAAACGTATTAATTTTTTTTTTCTTTTTTTTTCCCCAACATGAATCAGTGGCCTTGAAAGAGCAGCAAATGAGTTTTTAAATTACTATAATCTGTGTAAGTCCCCTTCACTCCTCTTTATATTTGTGCAGGTAAACTTCAAACAAAGTGTCCACAGCGTGCTTTGGTTTTAATATTTCTGTCATGCCAGACGCCCACAAAACACATTTCTTAATCCATCATCATTTCCGTCGCGTCGCCCCAGCTCGCTCTGCAGCTCGCTCTGTCAGGGACCTGATCTGAACCGGACCCGCATTCATACATAAAACATGGAGACCCTGTATGAAAAGGGACCAAGTCCAAACAGACTGAGGGATAATTAGACCTCATCCAAAGTCCAGTCAACCAAGGCAGACCTAACCAGAGAGAACAGTGACAGTGATTATGACGCAGCGTGTGATCAGAGCTGCTGAGAGCGAGTACGCTCGGACACACACACAGACTGTGTCGATACAATAGGACACTGCCCGACCCCGTGAAACTGACTCAATTACAATATCTTTTGGATCATCTCCTATTTGGGTCCTAGGTTGGACCTGATTGGTCCAGTGAACATATCCTGTCCAGTTATCAGTATTTCTGTCTCTCTTCTTCTCTTCTCTCTTTCTCTGAGAACCCTAGGGTCGTGTATTGATTTTCAATAACCTATTGGTTCTGATTCCACTTCCACTAGAATTTAAGTCTTAACCATTCTTGTTTTGATCTTTTTTCTTTTTTAAGCTTTTACTTGTTATCCGATATCTTGGTTCACTGATGCCAAATATTCACTTCTTCACTCCTTAGGTATTTCAGATCAGATCAGATCAGATCAAATCAAATCAGAAAAACTTTATTAATCCCCAGAGGGAAATTGAATTGTCATAGCAGCCACAACAAACAACAGAGCAAAAACTGGATTAGAAAAACAGTGCAAAAATATTTTCAAAATCTATAAAACACAAATATAAATATAAAAAGGACACTACTATTAACGCTAATATTTACAAGTTATTATCAGGTGGAAAGGTGCTGGTTGGTGTGCAAATTTGTGTTCTGGAGTGCAAAAAATGACGGGGTCCGATGAAGATTGTTAAGTCCAGTTCTGTATGTGTAGGTCTGGCCTGTTTAGATTTGGTATTGACTGTCGAGGCTTATTTTGATGTCCCATATAAGATTGAAGTTTGATACCATCAGGCTTAATTATTTTCAAAGGTGGAGGAGCTACCTGCCTCTTATTTTCTAGTAAAGTCCTGCAGCCCAGTGGGATCTCAATGCACATCCACTCTCAAAGAGGAAAAACATCAGCTTTATCAGCTTTACTCCTCAGAGTGACATATCACGGTTTGTATGGTGCATCAGATGTGGACTAACAACGTCATTAAATGATACGCCAGCAGCACCGTCGTCTCATTTCAGCTCAGCCGTCCTCCAGTACAGAAGAGACGGGGAAAGAAGTGTTGGAGGAAGATTTACGGCACAGCAGAGACGACGAGGACATAAAATCTCTGTACAAGTCAAAGTCAGAGACGATTATTAGGGCTGAAACTACCTAACGCTCTTATTTTAGTCTTATCTCGGTACTGATGTGAAGGAGGCAGCTCTGCTCTCGGTCACTGGGAGAGAGAGAAAGTGTTTGAGGTGTGGATGTCTATTAACTAAAGAAACACCACGGGTTAAGACGAGAGCGGATTGTGATGGAGCTGCTGTTGTCTGAAGTCAATTGGTGCAATGATAGATTGGAAATAAGGACATCGACTAGATAAAAAAATACATTCATTCTCTCAGAGTTGCCTGCGCTGCCTCGGCCTCAGAGGAAGCTCTTTGTCTTTCAGGTGATAATGTTTCGAGGCGTTTCATTCCCCCAGCGGGGAGCTGTAATGGCCGGCCGGTGTTTGACTGACTGCTTCACCTGGGGGATTGATTCCCCCGGGAGGAAACGGTCACCGAACCCCGAGGAAACGGGCCTGGCCTCCTCCCTCTGAGATTGGCTGATTGCTGCATGCGGTCAGCTGAAATTGGCCCGCGGTGCTGTATATAAAAAAGATTGGCCTGCCAGCAGCGGGATAGGGATCAGGAGTTATTAACCTGTTAAGTGCTGGCTGGGCAAGCCGAGGACACTGGAGGAGATCGATAACAGGTCAGAGGGCAGTTAGTCTGGTGAGATGGAATTCCCCCTCTTCCATTTTCTTGTCGAGAGCTTAGTGATATTTCTATTTCCTCTCATTGTTATCTACGCAGGCCATTACTGCCTCACATTAATGCTCTGTTTTTGTTGGGACAGCACAAATGGGAAAGAGTGACCTCAAGATGTAAAAGACTGAAGAAATTGGTTTTGTTTGTTTCAACCAGTCCCTTCCCCCCAAAATCCTTCTTTTTTTTTCTTTTTTTTTTTTAGACCTTATGTTTGTTTTTTCCAGATCCTTATGGATCCGGCTCCTCAGGGGTTTCCCATAGAACAGATTTGATCTTTACTTTCAGCCAGAAATCACTGTTTTTCAAAAAGATGTGTTATTTTGTCAGTCCAGTCTGGTTTCTGTACCTTCAAGAATTTTTTATTCCATATTTCCTGTCTCATTTTTTCTCATCTCCTGTGTTTCTCCCACCAGGATTAGACACGAACAGCGAACAGACCGGCGCTTTGATTCATTTTGCTTTTTGCCTGTCACTGCATACGTGTTTAATTCGTCCATAAATAAACTCGGTGCAGACAGCAGCTTATTCATCTCCAATAAGGAAATGGATTACATGGCCTTTTAAAACCCAATAAGCTTCCCCTCGCTTTGCCTTGGTGTCTCCTGCTTCCTGCCGACAGCCAGTGGCCCAGTGAGTGAATGAGAGGCATTTGTCACCGCTGCCCGGCCTAATAGGAGTGTGTAACTTATTCATTACGCACATAGATCTGCGTTTATTGTCCCTGTGTGCGCTCCGCTTCGCCCTTGTTGGGCCTTGGGGAGGTCAGCAGGCTTCCAGCTGTGATGTGTCAGCTCTATGAGTATGTGTGTGTGTGCTTTTTGTGTTTTTATTAATATGCACAAGTTGTGTTTGCATGTTATTAAAAACTTGAGACTGTAGGTTTTTTTTCTGACCTGTTTTCTGGTTGGAGTTGGAGAAAGTACAAAGCTCCAGAGTAAGTTTATACTCCTGCTCAGGTGTTACTGCAGTGCTAGTTAAAGTTGTTCTGTTTGATTGAGTCGTGATTTAAAAAATACTAAGTATACATGAATGCATTTTTGATGTTGACACATTGTTGAATTGCTCAACATTTACAGAACCTAATGGCTCTGAAATGAATTACTGAAGTGCTGAGTCACTGTAGAAGCATCTGTAGAATAATGGCCATAAAAACCACAATGAATGAACAGAACAACAGACATCTACAAGCTGTTTATCTGGATATAAACAAACATTTCAGGCTCAACATGTTTTCAAACATTGGATGGCAAATTTTTGTAGGTAGTGAAGAATTGTAGTTGTCGTTAAACGCAGTAAAAGTTTAAAACAAATGATGAATTTCAAACATGAATGTGAAGCCTCTTCTTTCTCATCTTTACTCAGTCGCCATGACTGGGACAATACTTTACTTCAGAAATTGGAGTCATAAGTTCACTATTTGTCTTTTCAATGTAGTAGAAGAAAAGTCATAATCTTAGAAAGAATGAAATATAACACCTAGTACAAATACTTGAAAATGTACTTAAAGGGATAGTTCAACATTTTGGCAAATTGGCCCATTGCCATAATCCCTATAGTTTTAGGAATATAGTTTTGTTACCTTTACTTGTCGGTGCAAGCTGTTTTCAGAACGACCAAGCCGAACAGCGAGCTTCTCAGAGCTATGAGTTGTTTTCAAGGTAAATTCATACAAAACCACTGATGCGCGTTCCTGTTGGGTGCAGTTTTTCTGGCAATCAGTCTCTGCATTTGCCTCGAAAACAACTCTGTCTCATAACGTTCCGTTATTATCTCATAGCGTGGTGAATGTGCAGGTCACAACTTGTCCACCAGAGCATTTTGGAGTTGTTGGATTGTGTATTTGATGAGTTTGATGAGAGAAACCAAGAAATCCCATGAGCCTCCGTAGCGTAGCTCTGAGAAGCTCATGGCTCTGCTCCGCCGTTCTAAAAATAGCTTGCGCCGACAAATAAAGGTAACAAAACCTACTCCTAAGATTGGACCAATTTGGGCCAATTTGCCAAAATGTTGAACTATCCCTTTAAGTATATTGCTCAAGTAAAAGTACTCTGTTACTGTCCACTTCTGGCTGTGTGTGTGTGTGTAGGTGTTAGTATGGAGGTTGGTTTTCATTACTTGTAAACTTATGTGAGGAAATCAGGTCACGGCGACGAGAGGGGAGTCATTACTAAACAAATGTGTGTAGCTTTGTGTTTTGTCGGGCGGCAAATGTGCATGTGTGCGCACGTTTCCTCCCATACTGTATTTGTATTAATCGGCTTTCTGAGTCCCCCGTCCCCTTTGGTGGGAGTGTAGGTGAGACTCGGTGTGTACGGACGCCGTCTAAATTAAACTGTGCTTTAGCGACTGTAGGTGGGGTACGAAACTGTTGTATCTGGTGTGTAAGTGCTTCATGTTATAAAGTTATTTACATCCCAGCAGGCCGACTGTAAAAGAGCAAAGGATGAGTAATTCTCTATGTGAATTGAGCTTAATTGTGCCCACACACTTTCAGCCGCAGCCTCCGATGGTAACGACAAGAGGCCGGGGCGGGCAGCAGCTCATATTGTTCCTTCTCTCAGGTCTTAATCCAACAGATTGGGGGTGTTTACCAGCACCAAGGTGTGAGCGGCTTTCATTTATTCAGCGCTGGGGTGGTCTGTTTGTGTGTATATACCACAATTAATCCCACAGACACTGTTTATTTGCCTGGCACGAGAGAGGTGACATTGCTTATTGTTTGTCGCAGGTGGGGCCAGGTGGTCACCGCCCAAGCATAGAGTGTATGTATATGTGTTTATGTGTGTGTGTGTGGATTTATGTGTCTGTGGTGTCATATCTCACAGGCTGTTTCCATGTGGGTGCTACAGGGGTGTGTAACAGATTTCATAACCTGGATGGATCGGTGTTAATGAACATTTTAATCATCTCGCCCAACGCCAGAGCCTGCTGAGTGTCATCACATCCGCCCTTTTCCCACGGATAAATATGGAAAACCACGGCCGAGGAGGGAACGCGCTCCAGCAGGGCGTGTGTTCCCCAAACAGACTTTGGCTTCTTTTTTAAAAAGTTTTTTTGTGTGGCTTTTCTGCCTTTATTTGACAGTATAGTTGAGATAGACAGGAAATGGGGTGCCTGCTCTACCCACTGCACCACTGTCTCATTGACTCATTGTCATTTTATTTCTATATTCAAGAACCTGAACGTCGCCGTGTTCGCTTCTCTCTCCGCTGTTTAGCTGTTGAGGAAAGAAGCCGTCAACTGCTGGAGCAGGTTAATCTGTGTGGAAGCCGAAATCCTTCACTTGTTTCAACTATCAAAATCATCTTCAAACAGGATCAGTGAAGAGCTTACAGAGGGGGCAGAGCGATTTCCGAGCTCCGGGGCGACTGAGGCATTGTGAGCAAAACTTGAGAGCAACTCCATTTTCGGAGGACGCCTCTAATATTTGCGCCGGTTCAATCCTCTTGAAGCTTTGTAATGGAGCGAGGCGTCCATCTCTGAGCCCGGATTAAGTAGAGAGAGAGCTGCTATGAGTCTGAGGATGGTGGGATGATGGGATGGTGGGGGGCCCAGGTGATGCATCTGGAGATTCACATCCTTATCTTGCCGTAGGATGTTTTTGAATCCACACTCTCGTTTGTTCACTCTTCTACAGATACACACACACACACACACACACACACACACACACACACACACACACACACACACAGGCCTCCAGGCTGTTACTGTACCTGGTGCTCAAAGTCTTTGCAATCTGCGTCTCCCCTCCCTGCAGCCACACAAGTTCTTATATTCGTGTGCGAGACTGATGTGTTTGTGTTTTGCGAACCACCTCTAAATGAGCAGTCTCAAACACATCGACACACAGTCTCTCTTTTTAACATCGCCTCTTCTTTCCTCCTCCTCCTCCTCCTCCTCCTCTATCTTGGGAGTGATTACATCTGGTCCCAGCTTGCCTCCCTGCCTCCCAGCCTCTGTGAGGAACTGGTGCTGTATTAGCAAAAGGCCGCGGCTAGCCGGTCATTTGCCGCATGGCTGCCCGTGCTGATGGCGACACGGCGCAGACCTACTTTAGCATGCTGTCCAGCGGAGTCGGAGCTGAACACTCCTGCTCGCGGTGAGCAGATGTCTGGGACAGAGAAACGACACAGTTGCCTCTTGTTCTGTCTGCAGTTCTTTTATTTTGACATGTTTTTTTGTGTGTGTGTGGTGGAGCCGACAGTCGGGCACGTGCCTCACAAAGTAAAGAAGGAGAGTTTGAGGTCAGGTGTGTGTTTTGAAGCACAAAGTTAAGAGTTTGATGCCTGTGCACTTGTTTAAAGGAGGCGGTTTTTAATTACAACAGCAGCTGCCTGTCAGACACCCGCGGCAGCTTCCACACCTCCTCTTGTTTGTGGTCGTTGAAATGCACTGTGGGTAGGAGGTGGAGGCCCGCGAGCGCACGTCGGCAGCGGTGATGTCATCGGCTCACAGAGGGGATATTAATCAGAGCCGATCGGTGCTCTGCGACGGCCGACCTACGCCGAGTCCCACACACAGAGGTGATAATGAAATTGTTTGGAGCATCTGTCTCTGTTGTCCTTTCCCCTCCAAGTGTTTTCCTCTCATACTGGTGAAGCCTATCTTTGAGATGTGAACATTGTGAGAATGTACAGCACAGTTCCTGTTGTTTCCCAGCCTGGCCTTGTTCTTGTTTTTGGAGACATGTTGATTAACACAAGACCTGCAGGATTATCAGCAAAATGTGCGATGACACTGTTCAATGTTGCCTTTACGATATGCGATACGATATGCTGCATATATTCTTTTAAGTACTTTTTGGGGGGCTTTTTGTCTTTAATCGATAGGACAGTTGAGAGGGACAGGAAATCGGGAGGCAGATATAGGGGGCATGACATGCAGCAAAGGGCCACCAGGGGAATC
Organism: Trachurus japonicus; assembly: GCF_045865225.1. Lineage (NCBI taxonomy): Eukaryota > Metazoa > Chordata > Actinopteri > Carangiformes > Carangidae > Trachurus > Trachurus japonicus. Next base: position 19,558,043 of record NC_140925.1, read on the forward strand.
GAGCTACAGGGCGGCCCAATTCAAATGACACAGTTCCTAGATTTTTCTGCTTTAATAGAATAATATAAACTATATTGAGCATACATTCATACTTTTATTGAAAAAGTGCACACGAATAATCAATCAATTAGACAGAATGTTAATTTAACCCTTTCCTTACTCATCACATTTTAGACAACCTTTTGTGATGTGTTTATCGTGCATGTTCACATTATGATGATAATGAAAATATACGGTCAGCTCTAATTAACACTGACTGTAATGGAAATGACTTCACTGTAAGTGATTAAAATAGTATAAATAGTTGTGATTATGAAGTTGACTAGTTAAAGATCTAAGTGAGATTTGATGTGATGCTCACATGTTTCTTATATTAGAAGCATCATTTTGTTATTTTAACTTCACATGTTTAATTTGAAATGGCAGCCTCAGATAATTGTCGATCCTCCTTTTAATTTGAGATGGACCATGAATGAGCAGCAGCAGATGTCGCCCCAATTTTCAGAGGTAGAGTCTGAATAAATTGGTTTGAGTGCAGAGGATTATTTGGTGTTTATTGCTTCAGACAGCTGACGGCAGTGGAGTCGCGCTTTTACATTAAATGTTTCATTTCTGTTTTATCTCCACACTTTGTGATTCTAGGTGGAGAAACAGTTAAACGTCAGATGCAGATGTTGGTTCTAATGTCTCCACGCTTCCTCAGAGTGTCTGTGTTTTTTCCATCATCACGATCTGCTGCTCTCATTAATTATCACGGAGCTAAAATAGTGATCAGTCAGTTTGACAGTGACCCACAACACATCTCATCTCCTGATCAACTTAATGACTTAATGACTGTCAAAAGAATCTTTTGTTGTGTGATACAGGGCATGTAGCCTACTCATACATGTGACATGTAATCTGACTGATTGCAAACTGCGTAGCCTGGGGAGGGTCTTTCAAATGATATTACTGTATTATATGTTTAAGCAATAATCAATATAAAGGCTGACTGAGGCCAATACTGACAGGGAGTCCAGAAATCTGATCACCAATTAATCACCCAATATTTCTCATATTTACACAGTGAAATATATCTGTGGGTCAAACAGTTGTGACAATTATGTAGTGGAGGCCCAACATTTTAGTGTTTAAAGGTAGAGTCTGGAGGTTTTTGCTCAAAAATAAACGCTAGATTTATAAATGAAATCCATCTAGTTTAATTTTTTTTTTTTTTACAAACTGCAACAAACAAACCTCCAGAATCTACCTTTAAAACTAAATATTAATGATGTACCGATTGTGAAGTTCTGGGCCGTTACCGATCGCCCAAACTGTTACTACAGTTTGGCCGACTACTTTAAACATTTGACAACTTTAAACATTGGCAACGGCCCAGAAACTTGAACAAATTGAAAGTGCACAGTGATGGCTGATGGCTGATGGCAGTCAATGACGCGAATATCAGCCGATACCGATGTTCAGCCGATGCATTGGTGCATCCCTACTAAATATATTGTGTAGCAATGTAGCACTGCAGCAAATTCTTGGAAAATGTAAGTAAAGTTAAAAAAAAAAAAAACTACAAAATGGGCAAAAGCCTCTAATAAATAATTACACGCTTTCTTCCCACCAGCCGTAATCAGACCTACAGTATTGTGTTGAGGCAACCTAAGCGAACCACAATGAATGTAAACATTATTTTTCTCTAGTGGATCAACCAATGCAAGGACATTCTATCTAAATTAAACCCAGGCAGTTTGCAGTTCACCTGGGCACGAAATAAATGTTCATGGTGGTTCTTATTGGCCAGTGCAGATAGTGAAAACTGATATCTCTGAGAAGCACTCATATCAGCCAATTAAATCAGCCAGCCGATCAATCAGCCGGGGCCGTATAATTAGGTAATAAATCGGTTTAAAGTTTTTCTCATCAGTGAAATGATGGCGGTACTTGGCAGTAGGGCAGACGCCAAAACTGCAAAACAGTAAAAGAAGATGACATATTATGAAGTAATGACTTTATATTGCACTTTGATACTAACATAATGTGAAGCAGGTATGTTCACTGTCTCACTTACGCTTAGCTGCTAATGTCCTCATGCAGGCATTTGCCAACTGGCACCAAAGACTTGGCACAGCTGAGGCTCATGGGAACATCTTTAATTTTGCAGGTGTTCGATCATAAAACAAAGAGAAATTAAAAAAAAGATTGGAGCTGAAAACTCAGGGGATGACTGGAGTTATTATTCATCTCATCACTCTCCTGTCACCGTGGGTAGTTGTACTTAATTTCGTTGCAATCTATTTAACAGCAGTTGAGTTACTTCAGTGTGGACCGAAGACTGTTGTTTGGTCACTCAGATTAACAAGCAGACACAACAAGGACCGCAAAGGTCAACGCCACAGCGCCGTGATAAATGACTGGCACCAGAGCAGCTGCATGTGGGAGTCGCTGGCACCAGAGTGACTGCGACGAAAATGGCAGAAAACAAGAGTCACGCAGAGAAAGACGTTCAAATTTATTCTGAGACACCAGCATTTCCTGTAATAATGAAAACAATAAATTTAGTTTGGAGTGGCTTTTAAGGAACCTGAGGATGCTGCACGACACAAAAGAATGATTCTTCTCGTCTGGTTTCAGATTGACTCTCCAAACACGTCGGAGTAATCTGTTTTGAGTGATATGTCTCGACTTGATTATGAGTTTTATTTTTCTTCTTTGGCGCGCTGCTGGGATTTTGGATATGAATATTTAGAGTCTTACACAGATAACTATCCACGCTCGTCTGGAGCCTTTTCATTTCAAACCCCATGGAGCCTTTGAGAAGCCGCGGCAACTCTCTTCTGAATAAGTGCCACCAGCAAACCAGCAAATCTCTATCTCCTTATCTCTTCCTCATAGCACATTACAACCCCCCCAACCCCCCAACCCCTAACTCCACCTCCTCATACTGAGTCGCTGCTTGTGTTCCTCTTCCTCAAAGACCCCCCCTCGCTCTTTATGTACGTATATGTGTGTGTGTGTGTGTGTGTGTGTGTGTGTTTGACTTGTGGTTAAGTGTTTAGCTTGTTAATGTGCTGTGTGATAACAGTCCTGCTCTATAAACAACTTAATCCTGCTTCTCATGTGCCCGGGAGCTCTGTGCTCCTTCAAAGACCTGGAGGCTTAAGAGGAGAGGTGCAGGTGAGAGGGGTTAGGTCTGCATATACGTGTGTGTGTGTGTGTGTGTGTTTGTGTGTTTGTTTGTGTGTGTTTGTGAAAGCCTGGTGGATTGGTGAAAGTAATGTGAGTGAGAAGCCGGTGTATAGAAAGCGGTTTGAGCAGCACAGAGTGTGATGAAAGTAGAAGAGGAGGATTTTTTTTTTTTTTTTAAACTATAGTTGTAACTTGAAAATCTTAAAGTGCAGATTCATCTTTTGCTCTGAAATCAGTGAACACTTCGCTGGATTTTTACTTGTCTTTGGTCATGATTGGAAGTTTTTACATTAGGCTTCATTGTTAATTGTTGATTGTGGCTGTGGCTCAGGATGTTGTCCACCAATCAGAAGGTGGTTTGATCAGAATTGCTCTTGATGTATCACTCATGTATGTATAATTGATAATTGATTGAAATGTGCAAGGAGGAGTAGAGTGGTGTTGGGGCGAATTGAGGGCAGAAGTACTATCTATCTATCTATCTATCTATCTATCTATCTATCTATCTATCTATCTATCTATCTATCTATCTATCTATCTATCTATCTATCTATCTATCTATCTATCTATCTATCTATCTATCTATCTATCTATCTATCATCTATCTATCTAAAATTAAAAATATACATGCATACATATACATGCAAGTCAATTTACCAGTTAACAATTTTTTTTTTTTGATTTATACAACTCTCTCCATATCATCACATATTGTGATCAGATTTATTGCTACCGCTCAGAGTGCTGATGTTACAAGACGACTCTCTCGCTGCGAGTTTTGACTCTTCTCATTTGTCATTGCCACATCTGGAGCCATGACAGAGAAACAGCAGCTAAACCCTCTGCTTCCTCCAGAGTGAGACAAAACAACACTGGGCAAATGAGAGGAATAAAAGATAAGTGCCAAAATGACCAGATAGTTGTAATTTGGTAGCTTGGAGTAAAATATAAACTTCACATCCCCTTCCCCTAATGTGCAATGTCAAGAAAGGACAGCTCATTTAAACCAGCCATGGATGCCTTGACGTGTTGAAAGGAGGGGAACGTCCTACATCAACACTTGCAGGCTACACAGTGTGATGTTCTTGTCTCTGTAGTGCGTGTCTTAGAAATGTTGGCCCTCACTTGTCAGTATGTGACACTATTTTCCACAAAAAGCCCCAAAACTAATTTTTTCTTCTCTTCAAAAAATGGAAAATGTGTCCAATAGCCTCACTGTCATTAGAGCTGATGTTTTGCCACACACACACACACACACACACACACACACACACACACACACACACACGCACACACACACACACACACACACACACACACACACACACACAAAAAGCAGAATTTCATTTCCAATGTGACTGCATTTTAAATTCAGTGTGTTACCATATCACATTTTTGTCAGACATTTTATGGCTGTGGTTTGATATTACCATCTCTGGTGCTCTCTCTGCGTGGTGCTTAGATTTCACTGCACGACTTTACGCCACTCGTCAGTGTCACACACACTGATGCTCTGCAGTTTTTTTTGTTTTTTTTTTGTAACTGTTTCAATAAATCTTCCATCTCAACCCGTAAGCATCTACCCCGTGTCGAAGTGAAATGGATTTTTTGGGCTTTGCAGAGCACATTTGGTTAAAAAATTAGAATTTGTTTCAACAGCATTAAACTGGTGTTGACATGTTATGGTTCTGGGGGAGGTGAAGGGATGAGAAGAGAAGGAGTGAGAAGGATGAGAGACGGTGCACTTTCTACCGAACCACTCCCTGATTACCTTCCCATCTCCTGACTCCAGATGGCTCTTTTGTATTTGTCCAATACAAACCCTCCTGTGCTGAGGATGAGAAGAGCTCCCCGAGGGCCTTTTCCAAACTTTCTCTCATTTCCTTTTTTCCTCCTTGTTGGGTGAAACACGAGCTCCGCCTGTCTTTCCAACCTGTTCTACTACATCTGACTCTGAATACTGATGAGGAGGTGAAATGTTTTGTCTGCCAAGCGGCATATTCTGCAGCAGCACACGGAGGAGCTGAGTCATTTACAAGTAATTTATGTCCTCCTCTGACACTAACACGCGTCAAGGGTAATCAGATTTTAATTTGTGAGCCAAAGAATGAATAAAAATCCAGGTGTAAATGCACCCAAGATGTATTAAAGATCTGCTGTTCTATATCACCCACAGGAAGAAATCTGAGGATGTCAGATATATAGGATCAAACTGTGAATGCTGCGTTGTAGAAATCTTTTGCAAACAGCCGTGTGTTGATTTTGGACAGTCAACACTGATGTGTGATTGATCTGAGCTGCTGTATTCAGTCCATGCATCTGAATAGATTATATAGCATTGAGTGTACTCAAAGCCTATGAATGTGATAGAGATTTAAATATATGTTTCTGTTTTGGCCTGTATCTGATTGTGATATTGGTCGAGATCAATGAGTGTACAGACGGGAGGCTTTGAGACTTATTCCATACTGTTTGTTTTTTAGCATCTCAGCTGAGTCCATATATTCCTCTAGTATTCAGAAACAAATTTACACGTCTTACTCAGCAATCTCATCTTGCATCATCTGTTAATCATCACATTTACATGTATACAAATGCAAACAAGCCCTTCTCAGCTGTAATTGCATTATAAAGCTATGGTTGTGACACCGTTATGATAAAAATTGTTACTATCAAATATATTATTTGTAAGAAAACCAGTTTGATATTTTGGGAAAATGTAACAAGTGGCAACCTCAGGGGGTGAAAAATGGACACTTAAAGAGGAACTATGCAATCTTTTTTTTTTAACCTTTATTACGTTTAAATGATTAATTTATTAAACAGCTTTGGAGTAATTGTGATGGTTAAATGACTCTGAAGATCAGCCCCTCCGACCTGGTGTCCCAGCTCTCGCCTCGGTAGCACCACGACATGTAACCCAATCCAACCCGTAATCTTGTGTTTATGACAGATGAAACTACACGAATACACACAACACAAATGATATCTAATGTTATCCACCACTCTACAGATTGCCTTCTCGTTGAAAACAAATGCACATGGCCAGGGGGGGGAGGGAGGAGGATTAGCAAAACAACAAAAAAGTGATCAGACTTGCATAGTTCCCCTTTAACTCTTTCGCGACCACACTAATTGCTCATCACATCTCCCTCCAGACCGCATGTTTTTGGCTATTTGTTTACCTTTTTTCTCACGTCGAAGCGAACTCTGTACATCACCTAGAAACAAACGGTTTTCACGTGGTTGAAGAGTGACTTTCCAACGTGCTCCTCGAAAAAAACGGCGAGTTTTTCGTTCGTGAGTACGAAGGAGAAGAAGAGAGCTCGGTTTCTCCAAAAACGGAGCTCCCGCTCTAGTTTCAGAGAAAAATGCACTTTTGTGTCAAGTGGCAATCCGCTCATTTTAGCGGTAGGCTACTCTGCAGTGTGGCATGTCTCCCAAATCATTTCTACGGCTAAATAAGTATTTTTGTAGGGAAATCTTGGGGGTGCGGTGGCGTGGAGTGCAGCGGTCGGCATGACGAGTTTACTCGTCAAAGGTCGCGAAAGAGTTAAGCCTGGCTCCAAATGGAAATCAATCCCCATAGATTCCCATGTTAATGTGCTCAGTCAGAAATAAACACTTAGCACGTGTTTTATTTGCAGACACTCATCTATTCCAAACGGTACATTTTAATCTTGTCGGCTAGTGGTTAATGGTCAGTTCATGAGCCTTTGCCTCTCTGAACAAAAACATCCCTGGTATCAGTCTTCTCATTTAACTCTTGGCAAGAAAACACATTCGATTATTGCCCATAATCTAAACTAAACTACCGGCTGTAGTTGCTTATTGGCTCATTACAGGGGCACTGACACAGTGGCTCCAATGAAGTAACTTCCACAGGAGCTCCTCTCTACAGGCAAACTAACTGTGTCAAGTGCTGCAATGAAAAAGTCTCTGGCCATTTGTTTTAGCTTGTTTGAGTTCCTGATCGTTTCCAGGGGCCTTCGCAGTTTAATACTACATCAGCTGTAGACACTTTGGGTTCATTAATGTGAAAAGCAGACTGAATTGAAGACCAAACCCTTCATTATGGTGTTCTCCTCTACATGCCCCCGCTCCTGCCTGCTCCTTCTTAAATTGGAAGACTCCGTTGCTCTGATTAAATTGAGTCCTCAAAATTAACATGTTCCCAGCGCTCAATATACATACAAAACCCTTGGCATCTTTTATCTTGGAATGAGAACAAAACTGCTGAGGAAGATGAAAAGCGAACTTTCTACAACGTAATGAAGATAACTCACTTGGTGGGAATCCACTTAGTGAGAAAAGTTTTTTTTGTTTTTTTTCCCTTCCTGCATTTTTTTGGACTTCATCCCTTGGTGAATCCCACTGTGCTGCAGCCAACTCAAAGAAATGCTTGTTTTGTAAAAGTTCTTTGGAGCCCGGATCAAAAGCATTTTCGTAGCAGCTCAGTCTGTGATTGAAATATTTAATGCTGGCACCAGGCCTTGTGCAATCTCTTTCTCATGCTGCTGCTCACTTCAATCAATTGCATTCCCTCTCCTTTACATTTTGTTCCCCCGTTTGCCGTCCCTCCCTCTCTCTCACGTTTATTCTCTCCCTCAATCTTGTTGCATTAATAATCAGTGCTAATGCAGTGTGGATGTGGAGATATAAATAAGACACTGTATATATATTTGATCATCTCCCAGACCTCTGACCGGCCAATGAAAGCAGCTATAGCAGCTAATGCCGTGACTGAGCTGTCATCACAGAGAAAATAATGGATGTAGTCGCAGAAAAAAGAAAAAAGAAACAGTAACACAAAAGTACACTTTAGAGTGGTTTTGCTGCATCTCTCGTCTCTTTCATGTGTAAAAAAGGCTCTGAAGTGCTGTGTTTTTTTATTCCTTCCGTGTTTTCCTCGTTGTGTAAATATGAATATGGAGAGAGGTGTCAGGATGTTTGTTGGGGGGGGGGTATTGACAACAGAGACATTGCCGACTACTTCCTGGAGGTTTGCTGCTTAATGACTGTATGTGTGTGTGTGTGTGTTTGTGTTTTGCATATGCCAGGGACAAGACAGGTGATCTGTTCACATCAGCTTAATGTGGCTCTCTGGGATAAACACAACAGCGAGGGGTCATTTCACAGTTTCAGCAGCTCTCAGGCTTTGTTTCCTCCTACTGCTTTCCACAGCTCGGCTCTGCTGATTAGGCTCGACGAAGACAAAGCTCGGACGTCTGCAGATAAAGTTGGCGTGATTAAAGGCCACCTAATAAACTTTGACAACTTCTGGTGTCAGGACTTATTAGCTCCAGTGCGCTGAGCCCCGTTTGTGGTTGTGTGTGAAGGAGCTCGGCGTCGCAAAGGCGCGAAGTGGAGGAGTTTACAAAAACATATTCAAATACGGCACGGTTGTTTTCAAGAGCAACGAGCGAGGAGCAGGTGCCGCTGATTGAAACTCGCCGTCACCTCGGGTGATTAGCGACGTCTGAACCTCAGTGTGTAATGGCACCCTCATCTCCTGCGTAATTGGCTCTCGTATTGATTAAATAACATATGCAGTTGGTTATGTTTGTTTGGGAACTCAGGAAGTTGGAGTTGTTGAAGTTGTGAGGCGTTGGTGTTAACACCTCCCTCCACGCCGGGGTTCACTGTGAATGGCAGCTGTATGATAAAAAGAAAGATGCAGGTACTTCAGTCGTTCTCTGTGCTGTTTGGAAATGCATAACACTTTTTGGAAGCTGTTTTGTGATTACATAGGTTTTTTTTAAATTCCATTTTCCCTCCATGTTCCTTTATGTGCAGTTTTTGAGTGATTAAATCAAAAGATTTGCTTTTCCTAGATTTGTGTCAAATTGTAGGTTTAGTTTTCTCTGTCAGGACATGGGGCATAATTCTGCAGGGAATAACTTCCTAGTTTAGTTTTAATTCTTCATCCTGCATGATTATCTTAAAGGGATAGTTCAACATTTTGGCAAATTGGCCCATTGCCATAATCCCTATAGTTTTAGCAGTAGGTTCGTTACCTTTAATTGTTGGTGCAAGCTTTTTTTGGAACGGTGGAGCAGAGATAATAACGGGAGACAGAGTCGTTTTTGAGGTAAATTCATGCAAAACCGATGATGCCTGTTCCCATGGGGGACAGTATTTTGGCAAGCAGTCTCTGAATTTGCCTCTAAAACAACTCTGTCTCGTAACTTGTCTTGTCCACGAGAGCGTTTTGTAGTTGTTGGATTGTGTATTTGATGAGTTTGATGAGGGAAACCAAGAAGTCCCATTAGCCTCCGTAGCGTAGCTCTGAGCAGCTTGCGGCTCTGCTCCACCGTTCTAAAAATAGCTTGCACTGACAATTAAAGGTAACGAACCTACTGCTATGACTATAGGGATTATGGCAATGGGCCAATTTGCCAAAATATTGAACTATCCCTTTAGGACAGAAAGAGGAATCTTGGGCACATTGGTGTATTAGAGGGGGAAGATAGCCAACAAATACTCCTCAACTTCCAGACCACATGTTGCTGTGATGGCTAAGGCTTGATCCTGATAGATCTTTCAGCTTTTAGCAGATCCATCACATGCCAGTGTCGGGAAAGCTCAACCAAAACAGAGAAATCGTCTATTCGTTTTCCTTATGTTGCAGGAGAAGGAGCTTGTCTATTGTAAATCAATATGACGAGACACCATACGGGACGGGGTCAAGATATCATTTGTGCAGAATCTCTTGGCAGAAACTGTCTGGATCTGATGAGGATTTAACCTGGGCACAGAGTTATTTGTCGACATCAGTGCTTTTTGTGGATTCTGCACACACAACCCTTTCAAGGTTCAAGTGCTACACAGTGAAAGATTCACCTTTTCTCATCACTCCAGGAAGACGAGGGGTTTTACAGACAAAATAATCAGCACAGAGATGTGATCTATAGATCTGACACAGTGCTCTGCTGAAAGCTGTTTCTACAGCTGCAGTAGACTCGGAAGCAGCAGCAGCCATAGGTTAAAGCTGATCATAATTCTGAGTAAGCTTTTGTTGTTGTAGATTAAGTTGTTATCTACAGTAGATACTGAAGACGCAGCGAAGAAAACAAAAAGGCTTAAAGGGATAGTAGCATTTTAGAGGTTTTAGAGGTTTTACCTGTTTTACCTGTGTTTTTTTTCAGGTAAAACCTCTTTTAGGCCACGAAAATAGGCCGTTTCTTTGGGTCTGTTCACAACACTGTATGTTGTAAATCTCTGGGCAGGGCTATTAGCTGGCGTTGCTAACGGGAGGAGTGGAGAGAGTCTTCTACTGCAATTAAAGTACTTAGGGGCTATTTGTAGATCATACAACCCCACTTTAAAAAAATGCTACTATCCCTTTAACTTGACTGATGAGGTGAGACAACAAGTTACAGTGTGGTAAAACTTTGCAGGAGGCAAATGTAGCACTAGCAGCAGATCAGTCAGGTCAACTATCGACCGGTCTCTGAGAATGAGATTCCTCAACACAGCAGCACAGCTCCAGGTTCAGCACCACGGACAGCGGTCGTGACCACAGCAGCGCATCACCAGTAACACCAGGACTGTTGTATGGATTTTTCAATGACATTACACCACAGCTGATTTAGTTGTTTCCTCTTAGCAGCACCTGATGTTAATACATTCTCTTTCCTGGATCAGCTAGAAAAAAGAAACCAACTCCTCTCTCAGTGTTATACACATGTCTGCTCAAGTAGAACAAGGTCTTTTGTACTATTCATTACCTGCCCCAGACGTATATATATATTTGTGTGCCCACGAGTCTCCTGCACCACATGTGTGTCTGTAGTGGTGTAATGAGAGGCAGACAGCCACTGACAGACCTCCCTAATGTAGATTTACTGTAATGGCCTGCAAGGAAATGAGATGTACACTGTTAAATAGTTTGGAAAGACATCTTGCTCCGCTCTGCCGTGGTCTGACCCCGCTCTATGAGCCAGCGAAACACCAGACCAGAACATCGATTTGACAAAGGCCGTGACTAATGATACTAGTTAAGAAGCGGGAAGAAAGGACAAAGGGGAGAAAAAAAAGCCGTCACAGTCTGTCTTTTCTTTTTTTTAATCTCTGTTCTTTTGTGGAGATGTGGGGTGAAGTGATCTGAACCTGTTGATAAGGTCACGACAGCAGAGCGGTTTTCCATTAACGAGCGCCACCGACACATGCTCATGTACTCCCAACCCCCGTCTGCCGGGGATGCGCCTCCTCTTTCATCCACCACCGGCTCTTTTGTCCTTTCACTTGGGTCCCTCAATTAAGGTTGCCTTTTGTTCCTGAGACTCATATGGAGCCAGTGATCTGTGTCGTTCCTCCTCATCCATTATGGATCAGCAGCAGGAGTTAGACCAGAGCTCTGAGTGCTTTTGTAGAGATGGGCTTGATACTTGTGTGACTGGAGGTGACTGAGTGACAGTGGTTTTGATGATAATGTCGAACTTGGTGAAGATAATAAACAACTTACATCAACTACCATCCATTGGCTTTGTGGGGTTGCAGGAGGGGGCTGGAGTCAATCCCAGCTGACATAGGGCAGGGGTACACCCGGGCCACCATGAGGGCAGTTTAGAGTCATGCATCAAAATGATGGTTCAATTTCAGTTTTCCAGTTGTGTTGCTTTGGCAATGGGCAAATCACAACTTGCTTTCACCAGTGCTACACACAGAGGCCCTCAACCTGTTGCACAAACAAGTTAACACCACTCTAAATGCATATATCTCAGGAGGTTGAACAGACATTACTTGCTTATTTCACCTATGCAATACTATGCAAAAGTTTCAGAAAAAAAAGGTGCTGAAAAGTGAGGACAATTCCAAAAATAATGCCCCTGCTATGTTTTTTTAATCAATTAACTTAAAAAACTGTTGTAGCAAAAATGATAAAGCTCTTCTAAATGCCTTTGTACAGTTTTTCAGGGTACTTTGCAGGTAGGTTGTTCCAAGCATCAGGGAATTTGCCACTGCTCATCTCTCTCTTGATGCAATCCCAGACTGACGCCATGATGATGAGATCACGGCTCAGAGGGAACCATGTTATCTGCGGCAGGACTCCTTGTTCTTCTTGTCCCTGGAGGTGTGCTCTTGACTGCTTGTGTGTTGCGTTGAGCTTGTCATACTGCTGCAGAATGATTTGACATCTCCAGGATGGTATTGCGTGATGGATAAGAATCTAAACATCTGCAGTGGTGGAAAGTTTTGCAGAGAACTTTACCAATGTAGATGATGTGGTGAAACATCAGAAATATAAAGGAAGAAGATAAAGTGGCAACCCTTTAGTCGGTCTTTCTCAGGCAGCAGTTGTCTTACATTTTAAAGGGATAGAACATTTTGGCAAATTGGCCCATTGCCATAATCCCAATAGTTTTAGGATTAGGTTAGTTACCTTTAATTGTCAGTGCAAGCTATTTTTAGAATGGCGGAGCAGCGTCGCGGGCTGCTCAAACCAAGAAACCAAGAAATCCCATTAGCTTCCATAGAGTAGCTCTGAGCAGCTCGCGGCTCTGCTCCGCCGTTCTAAAAACATCTTACACCGACAATTAAAGGTAATGAGCCTACTCCTAAAACTATAGGGATTATGGCAATGGCCCAATTTGCCAAAATGTTGAACTATCGCTTTAAATGGGTGTTAATATTTCATTCTGTGTAGCACAAGAACATTGTGTCTGGCAACCTTTCAGTGGGTCACTGCAAACTGGGGAAATACAGATGAGATACTGTACGTGTGTGTGGTTTTTACCCTGGACTGGATGTGATCAGCTGTTTTTCTTTCATTCTTCTTCCTCCTCTTATTTTTCCTGACCTAATTACTTCTCTTATCAATATATATATGTGTGTGTGAGACACAATATATATATATGTGTGTGTGAGACACTTGTTTATCGCTGCCATTCTCCTTTCCACTTATACACCGGTGCCTTCAGTAAAACGCACCTCTGCTGATCTTGATGACCACCTCTATCCCGCTGCTGTCTCTAACTTCCTGTCCCTCTGCTTCTCATTATTGCTTTTCTTCTAATTCCCTCTCATATCTCTCTCTGTCACTTCCAGTAGCCTCCCTCTGTCACCATCCCTCTGGTTTCCCCTCAGCTCTAAAATAGGAAATGCCTAAATTACACTTGCTAATGGGTTGCAGCAGCCCTGTTTTTCTCCTCCTCTCTCCCCCCCTCTTTTTAATTCAGTGTTTGGGACTGTGCGCATTTCATTTGATACTAAATGAAGGAATTGGTCTGATCAGCTCCTGAAAAAGAAAGGAAATACTCCTCTTCTTCCGTCCAGATGGGAACATTTATTTTTAATGCTTACTCTGCCCCCTCCCAACCTCACTATTCAGAACCGGAGCATGGGGCACCGTCTCCTCCTTCACTCATCTGAAACACCTACAAAAACATCTCATCATCTTTTTTTTTTTTTTTAGGTAAATACTCCCAAGACACCTGCGCCTGATCCTCATTACCAGTACTTCATGCAGTGCACACACATCAACAGATGATTAACATATTAATTTTGAGACATTAGAATAACTGCTCTCAACAAACGAGGCAATCACGGAGATGATTGGCAGCCTCCTCTGGCCTCTGCAGTGTGTTTTACATTTTGTGCTGACGGGTTGGACTTTCTGGGAACTTAACTTCATCGCATCTGGGCTGGCTGAGAGACAGATTGACTTTGACACTCACAAAAAAAAGAAAAAGCAGTGTTTACGCTGTGTAAATGGGAATAGAAGAGTTGCTCACGATGGCAAAAAGTGAAATGAGAAATTAACTCTGACATCCAAAAACAAAGAAATAGAAATCCTCTCTGAGCTGTAATGAAATGAATTGTTCAATTTTTAGTCTATAAATCAGTTTTCAGAGTCCGAGTGATTCTGGGCTCCTAATTCTATCATGTCTTAGCTGTGATTAAATAACAAAACAAACACACACAAAAGAGTATTCAGAGAATTCAGAGTATTCAGTTCACCACAATATTTTTTAGTCCTATTATAACAGTGTGACTTTGGGGATAGCAAAGCCACTGTGTTGATTAACTGGTCCACAATGGAAAATCTCAGAAATCTTGACGTTCCCCCCTGTAGGGCCTGGACAATGGATACAAACGCTTCTCCTCTAGTGTCACCACAAAGTTGCCTTCTCACTTTGTCCAAGACTTTTTGGTTTGTGGCCAAATTTCCTTTTTTTGATAGGACAGCTGTAGAGAGACAGTGAGAGGGGGAATGACATGCAGCGGACGGCCACTGGCCTTTTTGAAAAGTTGCATCCAAGAATCCAGTGATGAACATGAGCTTCACTGAGGATCTTTGTCATTCATGTTTGCAGGAAGAGAACTGCATCAGTGATCAAATTTTGGAGGTCGAGGTGCTCCTTCTTCACACACAGACAAAACTGTGAGAGAGTGGATTCGACAAACTCCATCTGTAGGTCAGATGACACATCCCAAGAGTTTTTTTCCCCCGATGACTGACGGGAAGCTTCTGTTCAGAAAAATGGGTTTCTCACCCCATCCAGCTGTGTAGATTTTTCCTCCATGACAGGAGAATAAAAATTAAATCCACCAATCAGACTCAATCAGTCATGTATGATTGATTTAACCGGAGAGGGAAGCTCTTTTTCCACAGCTCTGCTCTCTTCAGGAAATCATCCACCTTGTTGTACAGAGTCAGAGGTCGGTGTCCTTGCTCTGCAGACACACAGTCAGCTCAGCCTGCTGAATATATCTGTCTGATAGCACCGCTTAGCCAGCCAGTGTCTGCCCTGAGAGGGAGGTCACAGCTCCAACAGCCTGTTGAGTGGAGGCCAGCACACTTCTCTGCAGTTGTACGTTTTCTGTTGTGCATTGAGTTTCTTTGACTTAATGAAGTTTTCTCACCTTGGTATTGTCGGAACACACCAGAACTCATTTCACAGATGCCAATGAGTCCACTGTGTTTCAGGGTTTACGTTTGATAAACCTTTTCATGCAATTCAAGCCATTTTTTTTGAGCAGGAACCCATTAACAACATCAAACAAAACACATCCTCTTTTGGTTTGGTTTTGACCTCCAACCGCCTGCAGAAAGGTTTATGTTAACAAAGGTTGTCAGTATCAATGTCTCAGGGAAGCATTAAGCTGCGCCTCTTCCCTGACCTCTGTCCACTCTGGAGCTGGAGTGAAAAGGACTCAACAAGTTTTCTCCCAGCTTGATCAACGCTGTCTGTTCTCATTGTGTCTGTTCTGCTGCAGAGAGGGTCATTTGACAAAGGCACAGATTTTAATTTATCTGCTTTTTAGTTTCGGTTCATTTCAATGCAACGGCCCTTGGAAGCAGTAGGACCTCGCCTACGATGAACAGCTGTGTTGTTGCAGAGACTTCCTGAATCATTTATCTGGATGTTGTTCCTACTCGACATTGATGTTTTGTCTGAGATGTTGTTAGAGGTTCACTATATATTGGTCTCTGTTTTCTTTTGCACGTCTTTCTTTGTGTGTTTTCAGCTGCTTTTCAATCGTAAATACACTTTAATTTGATCTTGATTTTCATCTATCCTTCAGTATTGACACTGGCTCTCTGCTCACAGTCAATATGATAGCATTTGTTGCCTTGTTCCTGGAGCGTTTATTGCCTTTCACCGTTTGTAGCATTTATTGGTTGTACTGAAAATATTGAATACAAAACATAGTTTATTAAACATTCTTTTTAAATTGTTGTATGTCAGGGTTCCCACATGTCATGGAAAACCTGGAAAACCTGCAATTGGTTGACCAATTTTCCAGTCATGGGAAACATATGTAAAATGAGGAAAAAAGTCAAATGTCCTGGAAAAGCTGGAGTTGTCCTGGAAAATTATTTATCACATGGTGACATCAGCTACCAGAGCTCTGTTTGACTTTTTCAGATAAGGATTTGTTTTCCAAAGAAGTGCCTATAGTGAGAACTAGAGACTTTGAGTTGATGACTGTTGCCAGTATTGGGCCGCGAGCATGAGGGTTTTCTCTGCTGAGTGACAGATAGAGGAGCTGTTGGGCGTGGTTTAAGAACAAAAACGACGTTTCATTGTTCTATGATAAATTTGTTATATTTAAGCATGTAAGAGATTATTTCATTTTCAGTTAGAGCCATAGACTGCACATCTTTAAATCAGACTTCTTGAAAACAGAATCAGAAAACCTTTATTGTCCCCTGCAAAAGCAAAAGCAGTTGAAATTCTTCTTTGACGTGTGCATAAAAGAAACATAAGTTAAGAAAAACACAGTTGAACATAACATAAAACAAACAACAGATAGGTACAGAATAGCACAGATAAATACAGAGTAAGACCTTAAAAGAACATTAAAAGATTTCATAGTGAGTTGTTGATGATGTTGATGAGAGAGGAATAAAGATAGAAACAAACTGGTTAAATGTACAAAACAGGGTACAAACTGTCAAAAAGAATACTTCTCCAAAGCATGAATGGGACGGGGGATGTGTTAGTGTATGGTGTAATAACATATCCTGATAAATGTCCTGAAAAAATTCCTGGAAAATGATTTCAAGGAAAGAGTGGGAACTCTGATACTGTACAGTAGATCCTATATTGTAGGAATGATGCATGGCTGATAGTGCAGTACTTCCTGCAAGACTGAGTTCTACTGATCAACTCCACAGTGGTTAAAGAGCTGGACATGTATATTCATCATCACTGACATCATCTGTTTATCACAGTTGAATCACTGTAACACAGTCTGCTGGTCACGTCGACCCTCCTGCATTAGTCATTACTTCTCACCAACGTTTCCTGCACTCGCACATGTTATTTCCTTGTATTTCTGTCACACTGGCAGTGGAGTCAGCCGAGGCGAGCTACTGTAGAGGCGCTGTAGGTTTTCGGGCAGCGATCCATGGCAGACATGACGGCTAGACGCGTTCATTTGTTACTATGGCTTCACGTTGCCTTTTAAGTGCACACGGAGCTCAGCAGCTGTGTACCTGTAAATGTCAAGGCTTGATGTTCTCTCGTTGCATAGTTACATTTTTTTGTCTGCCGTTGTGATGTATGGCTCGCGATTTCACACTGCATTCAATATCTGGTTTTCTTCAGCCCACACAATATTTACTTTGTGGTTTGGCCGTGATGAGGAGAATCATAGACTCTGCTGCTGCTGTGGGAGCGCAGCGATAGTTCTGACCAGAAGTCGAACTCACCACTCCTTTTACACCTGACAAGTATTTTAACCTTTCTTTCAGAAGGCAGGGCCGACTGAGACACAGCTCCGTTTTTATATAATCTAAATAGTAGAGCTTTGCTGGCCGATGCAGCCAGTCTGGAAACGGGTCAATTGGATCGAAGGAAGGAAGAAGTAAGGACTAAAGGAAGGAAGAAAGGAAGGAAGAGGAAAAGGATTGTGGAAAGAAGGAAGGGAGAAAGGAAGGAAAAAAGGAAGGATGGAAGAAGGGAACAGATTGGGTCAATTTGACACAGAAGGACAACAGGATTAACAAGTCTCTGGTATTCTCTCTCCAGCTGACATCTAACTGTGTTGTCCAAGTTTTACTACGCAGAGCTTACGCAATGCAGGTCGTTTAAGAACTGACCCCTTTAACCTTCCTCATTAGTCATCAGTGCTAAATGGTGGTTGGTCAGCAGGCGGCTCCAAATGAATGGTCTGTGCGATTAAGGTGGATATTAGCAGCACAGGTGCCCTTTAACAGCTCAGACTATTAACACAACAACAACAAAAAAGCAATTAGATTGACTTTCTAAAATGGCAGTCAATTAGCAAAGCTGCTGCATCGTGGGAAAGGTGAGGAGGAGGAGGGGCGGGGGGGTTACTCAGAGAAAGAAAGAAATTGCTACAGACTGCATTCACCTTAAGTGACAAAACAAACATGTCATTTGATGCAATTTGGACTTAATTAACATTTTTATTCAGTGCAAATT
Source organism: Trachurus japonicus (assembly GCF_045865225.1). Lineage (NCBI taxonomy): Eukaryota > Metazoa > Chordata > Actinopteri > Carangiformes > Carangidae > Trachurus > Trachurus japonicus. The sequence goes on from NC_140925.1 coordinate 19,576,120, forward strand.
CTCTGTTTCAGGGCTTTTATTGACCTCAGTAGTGAAGAGAAGTCAAACAGCTTTCTGGTTTTATTCCGTCTTTCCAGTTAATGCAAACTCAAAACACCCTCCATGTTAACCACCAAACCATCAGATCTTCTGTTACTTTATGATGTCACAACAAAGCAGTCACCACTCTCAACCGCCCACCTGGACCCACCAATCTGGCTTTGCAGGAGTGTTTTGCCTAATATCTGCTATATTTTCCCAATCAATCAGAAAACAGACAGCCAATCAGATGTGAGGCTCAGACTATCCTCTCTTCTGATTGGCTGACTGGCAATGTTGTTGCTACAGCTCCAGAGAGAAGACTGAGAGAGGAGATGTAAAACTACACTTCTTAAATCCACAAATATATCTTCTTATGGATTAAGACTTCAAATAAAACAGGGGAAGTGTAAAATATTGGCCCTTTAATAGATGTATTTTATCAAAACAGCCTATTCTAGTGTTGGTCCAGTCACACATTAAAAGGTTTAGTTCTTTCAAACACTAAAGTACAAAGGAAAAACCTGCTCAAAGCACTTTTTGTGAGATGATACAAAGATTTAAATCTTGCAAACAAACCTGATTCTTTGTTTCTTTGGTTTATGGCTTAAAACAGTTTAAAGTGTTGCACAGCCATCTGTCTTTGTGTAATGTCTCCTGTCAGAACAAAGAGAGAGCCAGATTGACAGACACAATTTGATTCTTATCCTTGAAATTTCAATTGAGGTCCACATCAATGCTATTTAAGTTTGTAAGTTGGAAAAGTCAAGTTTTTCTACCTGACATCTCCATTTTTTCTTGCATGCTGATGATATTTAGCCTAAAGAAGACCTGTGTCTGCGTGCCCGTCTGTCTGTACAGCACGGTCTGTTTGTTATTCAAGGGAGAAGCAACACAGCTTTAAAGAAAACGATGAGAAAGCCACTCTTCTCGCCATGCAAATTAAAGGTATTTACTCTGAGATGTTTTTTCCTGTGCTGTTTGGAAGTAAGAGCACTTTGCTACACGGGGAGTGAATGAAGAATAATGTTGTCAGGACATCACAAGGTCTGATTGTATGCTTCTGCACAGTGTGCAGACTGCTGCCACATGGAAGAAGACTTGTCAGGAAATAAGAAACTAATGTTGTCATGGGAATAGACATGATAATAGACTAAGAAGCCTTGGCCAGGCATCAAAGGCTGATACCTGTTTACATTAGGGCTCGTAGGTGATCCAGTCCTAAGTGCACATGTCTAAATATGTCGTCATACACCCCAAAGATGTTCAGTGTGCACTGAGAACCACATCAACAGATAATCAGGAATACAGTTAGAAAATCATTCATTAAGAAAAGTCAACAAACAGTCTTCGTACGGCAAACAAAGAGAGGAAACAAAACCTCCAGACTGAGAAAACTAGAAGTGGGGCACATTTGATATTTTTGTTTGAAAAATGAAGCTCACAAAATAAGAAGAACAGATGAATTATCAAGTGTAGTTGCTGTTTAATTTTCTGCCGATCAAGTCATTGGGTAATTGACTAATTTCAGCTCCACAGCACCGTACACAGAGACCACATAATTATGAATTAGAAGAAACGAACAGAAACGGGCTAAATTGGGAAATAGCTGTTTCATGGCTTAAATGCATCACGCACAAACCATGTCATAAAATGTTGCACATCACTGGCACACACTCATCAAGACGGAAGAAGCAGCCACAATTTATGAACCTGATATTTTAGGGAAGGTGTCTGACGGTTTTGGCACATAGATATAGAAGTTAATAGCAGGTATATTTTAATAAAAACAAACTAACAGGCAGTGATGAAGTCACATTGCTCCCTAGTTCACTGATTTAGAGCATTTTAATCATCTTATTAATCATTCTGTATGTGTGTGTCAGGTTATCATATATACAGCATTAAATAGCAAAGGAGGAAGAACCTGTTTTGGCTTTTCAGTCTACATTTGTGCTACAGTAAGACTGCAGAGAACCAGGCTAACGCAGTAGAAAGTTTTTCCACTTTGATGCCTGAAGTACTAAATGTTCAGAATACCACAAAGCCACAGTATTCAGATCATAATGGAGCGATGAAACTTGTAGTAAAAGCTGCAATAAAGAAAAAGCATCGACCAACTCGGAGCCATTGCCAAGCTATTTAAATCAAAAATCACGTTAACTGCAGGTTGTGCAGAATAAAAAGCTCCATGTATCAGTCTGACCTCGAGACCTTCCACTCAGTTTTACTGTTTCAATCCTCAAAGCAGTTTTCCGCTTCATACAAGTTTTGTTCCTGCTGTCAAGACCAGGAACGCAAGATATCATCTACATGTGCAAATGCTCTGTGTTTATATGCAGGCATGCACAATATTTCATGCATAACCAATCATGAATTCCTGCGTGCTGTGTCGTGTGAGTTGTTTGGGAAGTCACCAGAATCTGCGCATAATGTGTTTGTGAGCCACTTTGTAAGTAAATGGCTGAACACGGCGTACGTGAGGATTGTTTTAAGTCAACTGGTTCACAGTTTCCATGTGATCGGTTCTGTAAATGTACGAATTTTGTCATGCATGAGTGTCAGGGGGTGTGAGCGCTCTGTGAATGCTTAATAACTCTTTTAATAGGTTGCAGCAGATTGAGCTGTGATGCTTTCCAGCTGAGACATTTTTGGGTCAGAGTGTATTTTTTATTTTTTTTGTCTAATAATTGCTTTGATCAAAGGAATAATCAGGTTTTCTTCTTTCCTCTGCTCAAAACACACACACACACACACACACACACACACACAGTCTAATGGCCGACACAGGTACATGCACATGCACATTTCACACACACTTTTAAAATAAACTCACAGATAGATACACAGATGGTTGTGTTTTGGAACAAGCTACGAAACAAAGTGAAACGCCGTCGCCTCGGAGATTGAGAGGGAACTCAATCGCCTTAATGCACGTAGATAATGTGGAGCTTCACCTTACTGAGCCGGGATAAGAAGTGATACCGAAGCTGCTTGTTTGCTGAGGGGAGCCGGGCCTGCTGTGCTCAAGGTGGAGACTTATAAACCGCAGATTCAATTACAACGCCCCCCACAGTGTCGCTTTTCCTCCTGAGTCTTTTTATCTTAGAGGTACAATCATATCGTGCAGTTAACTTTTATATGAGTCCGGAGTAATCCAGCAAGTTTGAGTTTGTTTTTTTGCTAAGATGGAATCATGAGCATTTCTTTGCAGAAGAATGCAACAAAAACTAAATTCGTTTAATTCCCTTCCTTCCCCAGTACCTGACTTTATTGCCTGGAGCTCTGCATTCGTTTTGCTGAGGTGCAGTAGACCAACAGTAAGCAGAGAGAAGACATTTCTGTGTTCTAAATATGATAAAGAAAAGTGAGGAGGACCACAGTAAAAAGGCTTATTTTTCTCCTGCAGACAGAGTTTTAACACCACTGAGTTTCCTCCTGTGGAAACCTAAAATATCAAGGTGCTAAATATGCACTGAATGAAGAAAGTTCAGTAACACTTTATTTTTGACGCCTATCTCTATAACACATTATAACCATACTTATAATGAGTTATAATGCAGTTATAGCACTGTATAACTATAGTTATAAACACTCATAAATGATCATAATGCTTTATAATGATAATCATAATACAGTAGATTTCACCTTTATGATCTTTTCTTACCATCATGAAGTATTATAATACTTGACCTTATAAGCCATTATAAAATGCTCTATAATGTGTTATGCTTATTGTTATAAAGCCTTACGATAATTTATGAGTGTTTATAATGATAGTTATAAATGTTTATAAGCCAGTTACAACACATTATAACTATATCTATAATATATTATTGATGTGGGCATTGTCAGCGAGTTACTAAAAATTATAGCATATTATAATACCTGACCTTATAAGACATGATAAAATGCTTCATAGTGTGTTATTATTGTTATAAAGCATTATGAGAATTTATGAGTGTTTATAACTATAGTTATACAGTGCTATAACTGCATTATAACTATAATAATATATTATAGTATGGTTATAATGTCTTATAGAGATAGGAGCCAAATAAAGTGTTACCGAAAGTTCTTCCACTGGTTTAATTTTGTGAAATGAGATTTTGCGCAGGTGAGCTTCCAGTTTATTCCAGAGATAAGTGTTTTGTGTCTGTGTATGTTCCTGTGTGTGTGTGTGTGTGTGTGTGTGTGTGTGTGTGTGTGTGTGTGTGTGTATGTATGTATCCATGTATGACGGATGGCACATGCACACACCTCCTCCTCCACACAGTAATCCAGTTTTTGTCCTCACTCAGATTATGAGCCTTTGTGATTAAGCTCTTTACATTTCCTATAAATATTTATTAAATCATTCCACCACACGTAATCCACATATTGATCGCCCACAATCCACTGCATGACCAACGTCTCATCTTATCGCTTTCATCAGTGTTGCACAGCGCCGCACAGATACAGCTGCACTCCGTAACCCACCGAATGTATTCATGTAACACTGAGAGCTGTGGAGGCTAAACAAAAGCTGAATCCTTCAGATTAAAGCAGATGATAAAATGAAAGTTTAATAATCCCCGTGGGGGAAAGTGGGTCGTCTCAGAAGTGAGGGATAGAAGACGAGAACAAATGGAGACTTGAAGATAACGCAAGTAATTACAACCAGGAAGGAGATGCGGGTCAGGATGGGGCGTTGTTTACTGGCAGCATCAGCAGGTTTGAAACGTGATGTTCACTTGGACAGAGCTGAGAAGAACATATGCTGAGAACATATGCTCAAAGACGTCTCCCTGTCATCGCATTTAACAGCTTTGTTTGGGCACATTTAACTGCATCTCTCAGTTTGAACTGTGAACCTTTAATAAAGCAGAACAGCAGCCTCACAACAAGCTTGTCAAGAAAAAGAACAAATGTTGCAGGTTGCAGCTCGCTGAGGTCACACCAACACACTTACTTGGATTATGCGCTTGTCCAAACAATCAGTCGGCTGATTTGATCAGTATTGCGGCAGACGAGCGGTCTGATTGCAGGCTGGATCTCTCATTATAACCTCGGCGTAACATAATCAGATTTAATCGTCTGCGTCCTTGTAAGCGCATCAGATGAACTTTATTGATCCTGGCAGCTAAATTGGGTCATTACAGTAACAACTATTAGAGGTGTATGTTGGACATCAAACAAACTCATTTTCTGATTCTCAGTTGATTCCCGAAGGAGAAATTCATTTTTTTAATGTGTGAACAACATTTTTTATTGAAATAACAGTGGTAGGAGAGTTTTTAGCTCAGGTTCATAATGGTTGAATGAATATATCACCACCACTTGGTGCAATTTGAAAGTGAATTATTATGTTTTACTTTTGCACCTTAAAGCTGTGTTAACTTACTTTTGAGCCACTGATGTATTTCCACTAAAGTTATTGCCTATTGTCAAATGAAAAAAGCAAAAACATAACTTTAGAGTTGTGTTTCTGGCAACCTGATAAATCAAGTTCTACCTTATCTCTTTTTATATCCTCTTATTTTGCTCTCCACCCTCTGCTGAAGGAAACATCTGGTTCTTTAGCTGCTAAACGCTCCGCTACGTTCACCAGCAGTCACCAGCTGTGTCTCCCTGTCATGTGGTGTTGGACGGAGGCTGTGTCCCAATTCATGGGGCTGCATCTTCCAGACGCTGCATTTGAAGACCAATTGTGTCACAGCTGTGCAACTAGGCTGTCCCATATTTCAAGGGCTCCTTCAAATGCGGCCGTCTTTTCTTGGGCGATGAATGATGCTCAAAAAGTTGTGTGGTCGCAGGGTTGCTAGGTGACAGGAGACAGGAGAGACACTTTATGACGTGATGGTCAGGATGGGCGCAGCAAATCCTCCTCAGGCCGGACTGTCTCATTGGGTTCGGGCTTTGCAGTCTATGAAGTCTTAATTTTCTTCAGTATGTGTCCTCTGAGGGATGCGTCCCCTGGATTAAGACACAGCCTTTTCTTTTCTTTTCTTTTCTTTTTTTTTTTTTTGCTTAAAATGCTGTTGTGTTTGGAAGAGATGAATACATGAGAAAAGAGAGAATGACCCAAAACAATTAGCATAAAGGTCCAGTGTGTAATATTTGTCAAGGGTTATTGGCAAAATCTGAATACACTACCAATGAATATATTTGTATAAGTGTATAATCACTATAAAATAAAATCTTTATGGTTTTCATAGCCTTATAATTCTTCTTTTATATATACATATAGCAAGGGTCTTGCTTAGAGAGTGTTGCCATCTTGCGCCGCCATGTTTGTACTGAATGGAAAATCCAGCCAACCAGAGAGCACGTTTCAAGAGTTTCACGTTCATAAATAAACAGTAGAATGATTTAATAGATACATAATAGAATCTGAACACTAGATATCACTGTTTTCCCCTCATTTTACACACTGGACCTTAAAATATTAATTTTTTTCTCAATGTTCATTTTCAGAGCGAGTCCTGCTTTATTACTCGCAGCCGTTTTGGTCGCAGCTTTACACAGGTTATAAAGCAGTGAAGGTGAAAACGGCACAGATGAAATATTTAAATAGAGATGATCATCACTGCTCAGCCTGTTGACGTGCCTCTATCTGTGCTCATGTCATCATCTTATTACTTGCGTTAAAAACTCACCCAACACACTGTTGCCTTTACGAATGTTCCGCATGAGTCATGGGCGTCTCATGATGCCGTTATGTCACCAGACCCGCCAAGTCTTGTTACTATGGGTGGCTGTTAAACAGGAAATATTTGCTCATTTCTATTCCTTACCATCTGCCATACGTGATTTACTGATAGTATTCAGCTGAGGCCTTGACAATAACAAGACGTTGTGTTAAGGCGGACGGTCGGCGTCCAATCACAGAGTTCAATCAAGTGAAATCATGATATTTTATAGGAAACTAAATTGTTTTCAGATTTCTATTCAGAGCGTTTGGGGACATAATTTGACCTGGTGTGTGGTGTAAAAAAAAAAAAAACCCATAGTCTGGGGCAGATGAAAAATGCTTTCAACCGCTTTTCAGCCTTTGTGTGATTCAGGGCTGCACACTGGCTGCTGTGGTGGTGATAGATGCTAGATGATAGTGGTTTGCTGTGATTGGAGCTGAATTCTGGAGACTTCTAAGAACAGAGTGAGAGAAGAGAAGCCATGGAATGAAAGAAGAGCGCGCACCAAAGAGCTTGACAGTTTGGAAATGATACGTGTGTGTGGTGGATACATGTTTTTACATACAGAAGTCTTTATGTTCAGAATCTCCCACATTCAACACATGTCATTCGTTCACATGGTTAAAGTGAAACCACCAGAGGCGTTGCAACAGGACAGGCAGCCCAGACAATCGCCTAGGGCCCTGAGCTGGAACGGGGCCCCTAGGGACGGCTGACATTGGTACATATCGGTGCACAACCTGATGGATGGCTGGATCTGAAAAAACAAAAAGCAAGCGAATGATTATGTACATTCAATGAACAAATATTATGAAAATAAAATATATATTTCTCGCTAGAAATGTAATCAAAGGGCATTTTTATGCAGAAACTACCTCAAAATATAGATTTTTTTCGCTAAAACTTAAAGAAATATGTTTTTTGTTATCACGGTCGGAAACTTGAGAGTCACGTGACTTGGACGCAAAACAATAGGAAAAAAAATAGTCAGACAAAAATGTAACTGTCATACAGTTTAAGAGCCGTTATTGTAAACCCTCTATGTTTTTGCACTTTGGACTAACGTAGCCAAGGTACGTTTTATAGATAACCATGAGACTGGGTTGGCATAGTATGCAGAATTGAATCATTATAGTTTGGGATTTTTGGATCCATTAACAGTTAATGTTTGCGGTCCTGGTTGGGGCTGGGGGCCCTCCAAGTTACCTCTTGCCTGGGGCCTCCAGAGTGTCTAGAAACGCCCCTGGAAACCACCAAACTAAAACTACACCACACTCGTCTCACTGTTCATGAGCCGTGACGCCACTGATTGAAGCATGTCCACACTTTCTGCCCCGTACCTGTGTGTGTGTCGGTCGGTGCATCCCCCCCCCCCTTCTTTGTCCTCCCCATACACATACATGGGCTGATACACGAAGGCCTCTGTTATCTGAAGGAGGGCAACACGAGAAATGAACTATGAATGATTAGAAAATGAAAGAAGATTGCTTTTGATTAGCACTCCTTAATTAACTCCACCAGCCGCCCGCCTGCTCCCTAGCCAACAATCAACAATGTATGGTCTGACTGCCTTATTAACACAATTTTTTGTGTGTGTGTGTGCACGTGGGTAGAATACATGCTATTGTGCGTGTAGCAAGGCATGTGTTCTAATTCTCCTGACTTTTGATTGTAGATTTTTTTAATCAAAAACAGATGAACCTTAAACCTCAATTTGCTTTGACGTCCGTCAGTGTGTGATGCTCACCTGTGTGTGTGCGTGAGAAATCTTTTTATGCATGTTTTCATTGATATGCATGCCTGGCCTTCGCAACACGCATGATTAGCCGTATGGGACTGCTGTAACGCCACAGCACGGTACGCCGCCGAGTGAAACTGAATGACAATGAATGATTGATAAAGGGGAAAAGGAATTAAAGGAGAGATGAGAGAGAGACGATGAGGAGGAGGAGGGATGGGGAGGAAGTGAGGAAGATTTCAAAGGTGAAGCGAGTATGAAGAGAAAGGATGAATGAAGGTTGCATACACAAGCAGAACGTGGGGAATACAAGGGTTTAAAGGAAAGATGCAACAAAGACGAGTGGGGGAAAAAAAAAAGCTGAATCAATACTTCATAGAGAAAACTCCAAAACATTAAAAAGGAACATGTTTTTAAGTGAAAGGAGATGAAAGAAAGTTAGGGGCGCCAAAACAGAAAGAACAAAGTATGTGGAGTGGGAGCTGGGAGGGATGGAGCGATTTCATAAGAAGATAAGATACGGAAGACGAGATTTCACAAGAGCCCCAATTTCACAGCGGTGTGAGTGCCGTGGGTTTGTGCCGTTACGGCATTACAAGGAGCGCTTCACTTGATTGCGCATTAGTCCTATTGTGGTGGGAGCCCGGTGCATGTTTTATTTAGCAGGGCTGGCTCCGAGGCTCGGCTGGAGCAGGGATGGACGCGTGTTTGTTCTGCAGCCCGCTGTGCACTCGGGGGTCGCCGATGCAGAGCGGCGTCTTCTTGCTGCTAATGGACGGAGCAGCGTTGAGTCGAGTGTGTCAGGCCCTGCCCCCCTCCACCCTCTCTCTCTCTCTCCACAGCAGCCATCGACATTGTTATCACCCGTCAACACCGGAGGATGCATCCGGCTTTTTCTTGATTCGGCCCTGCAGGTGAAACGTCCCTTGAATAAGAACCCGCTGCTGCTGGAAATCAGCTTCATAAGGTCAAAAACCGAATTACGCCGTCTCCTCTCGTCTCCGAACCCCCTTTCTTTCCAGCTGCTCGCAACAGCAGGACACGAGAGAGGAAATGTCTCCGCCTGTCCACGTCTCACCCTGTGCCATGGCTTCCGGTTGTGCTGGGAGACTTTTCTCTTGATCTCTTGACCTGCAGACAGTAGGCAGTTTTCAGCAGCTTGCCCTTGACACCCCCGGGGGCCTGATAAACGACTGAGACTCTGCTTCAGACAGCAGATTGTTATGTAACGGGCTGCGATGTCCATCTGCTCCGTGCTTCGCAATTAGAATCATTTTAATCAGCGAGAAAACAACAACAAAAACAACGACATGGAGAAGGCGCTGAATGGAAAAATTCCAAATTTACTGACATAATGATGTAACATCGTGATCACTGGGCTCAAACAAGAGAGCAGGAGCTTGTGGCATCTTGAAACAAACAGGACACCGAGGACGGTTTTAGACCTGACCAGGGTTAGGGATTCTCACCACGTCCTTCCCTCCACCTGCTCCTGTTTCTTATTCAAGATCTTGTGTGTTAGGACGGGAATCCACCCTGTGTGTGTGTGTGTGTGTGTGTACCGTACACTAGGCCATTATCTATGTATGATATCTATCTTGCCGCTGCTCACTCAGCTCTGTGCTGCTGGGACTATGAGGGGAAGAACCCATGAAAAAAAGAAAAAAAATCATGGAAGACTTCAGCAATGACCTGAATCTATTATCCATGGCAAGTCTTTCCCTGATGTTCAATTTACTTTTGATACATGATATGATACAGCCAAATGCAAAACACATGTTGAATTGACATGATGCCTCAGATCTGATCACAGTTTGCTCTGTCTACATTTACATCCCCTCACATATGACATGTTTTTCCAGTTTACGGATCAGTAGCTGTAAATGTCTGAAAGTTCAGGTCCTAGTGTGGACAATATAACAGATAGTGTGTTGACTGTGTCTCCTCTGCAATGGACACAAAGGCATCAGGGAGAGGTTATAATCTGTACCTCGTCTTTGTCTATATATAAAGTACATATGCAGCCACTTTCCACACACGTGCAACATGTCGACATCCCTTGAGCAGAAAGAAAAGCTGTGTTTGTTGTGTTCAGCTGAACAACGTGGAAACAACATGGTTTGAGTGAGAACAGGGCCTGGTATAGGGAATGCAGTACATACTGTAGACAAGTTTCTAGTTTAACTGTCAAGCTCATGCACAGTCAGTGTGGAAACCATGAATTGACCCTGAGATAAGCACCGTGAACCACAGTGGCTCGGATGCTAATGTGGCCTTCAAGGACCTGAGACATCATCGGTCCTGGGCGCACGGTGTCTGTCCAACTTCCCATTTCTCCGACCATACAATTCTATATTTTTGCGTTCATTAGTCCAACCTCCCATTTCTCTGACTTAAGTAACCCTAACCCTAACCCTAACCATAAGCCTCCGGAATAAGTCGGACTAATGGGTAAGGTGCAGCCACACTATACCCGACTAAATCAGTGTCGTAGCGCTCTCATTGAAAATACATTGGGGTGCGCCGTTGGGTGTCGCCGTCACTGCGCTAAGCATGCTGGGAAACCCAATGTATTCGCAATGAGAGCGCAGTGTTTTCCCCAGAAAATGTGTTAGTTAAGGTGGTGTCTGTCCTGTCGGCGGGGGGGGGGAGCGGATCGATCTATCGGCGTGCCGTATTAAGTTTCGTTTTCACCACGCGCTGCTGTATATGCATGCGTGCTTCTCTGTGGTGTGTACGTGTGTGAGAGGATGCGGAGATGAATGAAGGCAATCGTCCGACGGGGGGTGGCTCTTTGTAAGGAAAGCGCTGCGGGAAACCCTGAGAGCGACATGACACTCCATGTTTTTAGTCGGGTATAGTGGGGCTGCACCTGTAGCTGGAGAAATGGGCGGTCAGACTGACGTATGCTCCCCATCAGTCCACGAGAAGATTTTAAAGGTTTTAACTTAAAAAATTGAGGTTGGCAAATACACACAACGCAGTGTTTATATGATATAGGCGATTATAGAAGCATAGCATTAAGATAGATTTAATTTTGGGGGTGGTGCGTGGCGCAGTGGGTAAAGCGGCCGCCCCATGTAGAGGTTACAGTCTTCACCGCAGGCGGCCCCGGTTCGAATCCCACGTCGGGCAGACCTTTCCTGCATGTCATTCCCCCTCTCTCTGCCTCCCCCTTTCCTGTCTATCTCTACTGTGTGCTATCAAATAAAGGCAAAAAACAACAACAACAAAAAAAGATAGATTTAATTTTGGGCAGTAGAAATACATAGGCTACATGTACATTTGTATTTTCTTTAACTAAACACTTGGTTAACATCAACAAAAATATAAAACATTGCCAAAGCCACTAAAACAGAACCAGAACACATCACTGTGCTCCTTAACACTGCCTGTCTGAACACATTGTCCAGTTTGAGGGAAACTCCTCAGTGTGAAGGTGCAGCCACTGGCCTGTATGCGTGTGTGTGTGTGTGTGTATGTGTGTGATCTCTCAGCGGACTCCCCCTCTAAACTGTCTTATTATCTCACACACAGTGAGCGACGCCTCTAGAGATGCACACACACACACACACACACACTCAGGTGAAAACCCGGGGGAGTTGCACCTCTGGGACGGTGCAGCAACAGAAACACACACAAACAAACACGCTCCAATAAACAGTTTCATAATATGATGCGACACCGTTTTCTGCTGCATGTGTCATTTGATATGTGGCTCATGTGTAGCTCAACATTTGTGAGGCTTTCTACACACACACACACACACACACACACACACACACACACACACACACACACACACAGCTGCTGGGGAGTGTTGCTCAGTTAGCTTTGTTATTACAGACCAGCTGTCTGCCAATTTCCCCGAGTTAGGAACATCTGTGTGCCCCCCTCCTCTCTGTCTCTCTCTCTCACACAAACACACACACACACACACACACACACACACACACACACACACACACACACACACACACGCACACACCATGTAGGTTTCATTATTAAGAGCCTATCAGTATGACAGGTAACTCAAATTCAACTGAAGGGAGGGAGAAAAGTCAGAGCTGAGGTTGGTATCACAAGAGAAACCATCAGCAATCCTCCATATGTGTGTGTGTGTGTGTGTGTGTGTGTTTTTCTATTTTGTGTGTCTCTCACTGTGGGTGTACATCTTCACTGTGAATGTATAACTAGACTATTTTTACAGTACCTACAGTATGTATGTATGTATATTTTCACTCTGTCAGTGAGTCTGTGCATATGCTGTGTGTGTGTGTGTGTGTGTACCAGCTGCTGACTGAGGTGTGTGGTACAGTGCTATTGGGGGCCGGAGATAAGCTCAGGGTTTTCTGTGCCGCTGGGGCGTCTGCAGGAGCCACGATAATGTGTTTCTGTCAATCTCTGTATACAGTATAATTGTGTGCGTGCGTATGTGTGCGTGTGAGAATGCATGTGCACATCCAACTGTATGTGTGGGTGGGCTGGTTTGTGTGTGTAACTTTCCTGCTCTACCTGTACAGTAGTTGTGGGTTGTAGCATGAAAGAATTTTGTAGTTTAAGTTTGAACTCTGTATCTTTTTGCTTCTGTGTGTGTGTGTGTGATTTGTGTTTTTATTTTATCGGAGGGTTTAGACTAATATTAACGAGACCATGATCAGTAGATTGTCCATAAAAAAAACAATAACAAGAGCAGCAATTTAATTAGAAAAGCCCAATGTGATAATTTGCAACTTTCCTTTATCCCCCAACAGAATCACTCTGTGTTGTAATTGTTGCTCTGACAAATGTAATAATTTCAACAAGCTGATACAAGTTTTCATAAAAATGTAAAGCTCAAACTGTGAGTCACGAGGCAGCAGCAGGAAGTCAGAGAATCAGGTTTGTTAATGAAACATCACCCATTTTGAAATTAAGAGTGCCTCCGAAAACCTGGAATGATAAAATTAATTTAAAGTTGGAGGAGCGCTGAAAATGTGTTTTTAATTAAGATTGTGGTTCCTGTTCCTGTATTCTAGAAAAATATTCAGGCCCCTTCTTTTTTCCTCATTTTATTGTGTTATAGATTTAATTTTAAATGGATGAAAATTATTATTCATGTCCACCAATCTACACTTTAATGAGAAAATCCATAGTAACAATGTGAAAACATGTTTTTGGGAGATTTTGTCCATTTATTTGAAACCAAAAAAAACAACAACCAAAAAAACAGACTTGTCGCAGACTGAATTGATTGGACATAATTTATATAAGTCCCCAGAATTGATCCGGAGCTGCAGAGACATGAGAACCTGCTAGAAGGACGACTGTCTCACCACCAGTCATCAGTCAGACCTTTATGATAGAACAGATTAGCAGGTGACACTTGGAGGAAACTTTGAATATTTCATTTCAGTACAAAACATAAATTAAAAGGTGGAAGCTACTTCACTCTGCTGTTTCATTATCAAAAAGGGAGTGAAGTAAAAACAAAGTAAAAAAAAAAGAAGAAGAAAAGGCCTGTTTTCATATTCTGAGAAAGTTGAAGCCAAGATTTCACAGCCTTCCAAGGACTACATGCTCATCACAGGACAAACACAAAGCAGATACATTGTATTTCTGATTTCAAAGCCTGGGTTGAAAATTATGCAGCCTAGCAGTCATTGTCAGAAATCTCAAAGTATCTTAAATGTGTAGTTGGTAAAGGTTTAGACTTAATAGATTGAGAAGCAGCATTCAAGACAAGGAGGAATGAAGGCAGGTTCTTGAAAAAAAAATCTAACTCAGAGTGCATGTGACCTGAGACTAGGGTGACAGTTCAGCTGTCAGCAGCCTATAGGGAGTCCTGAAGGTGGGAATTCACAAACACTTCCAATTCTAACAGTTGGAGAAATGAGAGCTGCACAAATCTAAGCTTGTGGAGACTTAAGCCTCATTCAGACACATTTACCCTGTGTTAAAACAATGCGAGGGGGCTGCAGTGATTGGGTGGAGGGTGTGTTGTTTCATGTACCCCAGAAGCACTGAAATGTAACCCAGAAAACCCATATGTGGTTGTCTGATGCAGCATCTTCCCCGAGGAAGTCCTGGTGCAGTGGTTCATGAGAGTTGGACTTCACATATTCAGACTGAGAGTAAACAACATGGTCGTCTTAGTTTGCCTGTTCCTTACTCTATAATTTCTTCTCAAATAAACTCTCCCCTTCCATCCTGCTGATTTCCATTGAGCTGATAGAAAAGTGTTTTTTTCCTCTTCCATTTTATTTATATAAAGGTAATTTGACGCAGTTTGCTGTCTCCCTCAACAAGAATTGCCAAATTGCCTTTGAGTGAAGTGTTAAAGGCTGGTTGGTCGCCTCAGTCCATCAGTGCTGTTATTTGTGTACCTGCACCAGCTTTTCCCCCTATGGTCCTGTCTGTGTTGGAACTACACTCAGCCTGCCTTCTCCGTCAATACCTGCCTCGCTCTGTCTAGACGCGCAGACACTTGCTGGGTTTTCAGCCTTTATCTAATCGGCACTCCGGCTGTATATTTTCTAAAATAAAAAATAAAAAACTCCTGCCCGTAGAGCCACCACCACAGGTTTATTTGAGCTCCGCGCATGCAGCCTCTGGACCTGCTGAATTTCTCTCTCTGTGTACTTTACCTCCACTCTCTCTCCGCGCATATCACTCTCCCTGTCCCCTCCGTCCTCCCAGCCTCAGTGTGTTTGTCGAGGTGTTAGCTCCGGTGCACTGGCAGTAAAACCAACGGTGTTTATTTGCTTCTGTTGTGGTGGAAAAAACCATCCATCGTCCGCCCTCTGCAAAAAAACACACAGCTCCTACTTCTAAGTTCAGTAGTTTTATTTATTTATTTATTTATCTTGCAGAAGGAACCCGATTAGCGGATGTTTATGGGCTCAGAAGCGGCGCTTTAGGCTCCGTCATGATGACTTTAGCTGGTTAGTGAGCTACAGTCGTGCAAAGAAACAATAAACTCAGTCTGAGAGGAGTAGAACAGACCATGGTGAGAGAGCGGGAGTTTATCATCTTGACAAAATGGAAACAAGTTTTTCTGCAGATGAAAAATGTGTGAGTGCTACAGCATTTTATATTGGACATACGAGGAAGGATGCACGCAATAACCCGAGGCCTTTGTGTGTCGCTGTCTGTGGGTGTGTGTTTGCCGGGCTAACCTCCATGATTATATGCTTTTTTGTAGTGTGCATGACTCATATCTTCTATAGTTTATAACATTAATTAAATAAAATAGGGGTTCATGGCCATCTCCTGGCTGCTAATGTGTATATTATATAGATGTGCTGCTCCCTGTGCTCCGTCTCGCGCTGCCGAAACAAAAGCATTAAACAGCCGCAGGTGTCACAACTCGCCACAGATGAAAACACAATGTGCATAATTGGCAAAAACCCACTGTTTATAATTCATAGCAAAGAGAAGAGGCTGTCAGTACAGTGCAGTGTGTGTTTGCCTTTTGTGTGTGTACAAATGTGTAAATGTGTGTTCTCTCTGTCTCTCTCTGCTGCAGCCCTGTCAGTGCTGCGGTCCAGTGAAGAACAGGCTCCTGTCCCGCAGAATAAGTTCATGGGTGACATCGAGGAGCTGGCTGCCAGCTACGAGCGGAAACTCATCGAGGTGAGTGCTTTCTCTCTCTCTCTCTGTTTCTGTTTGCTTACTCCTCACTGTGTATTAGTTTTGATAGTTGTCTAGGAAATCCACACTACCATTTCCCACAGGTTCATTTTATTGCTGTCAGAGCTAATGCGCTAATGCAATTCCTTTTAATGCCACGATTTTCTTTCTTTCTATTTTTTGATGCATGATTGTATGTTTTGGTCTGACCCCTACAGTAGTTTGAATCACTTGCCAGTGTTACAGTGATATCTGTGATCACTGTTGCACATTTTCAGCATTGTCTCATCGACTGTGAGTCGACATGTTGTTGGTGGTGTGTGACAACTCAGCCGAGCCCCAGTGGAACTGTCCACATCCTGTTTGCTAATTCAGCCCTGGTGGATGAAGACAGTTGTCTGGAGAAAGCAACAGGCTCAAGTTATGTTAATGTTTGCAGATTGTGGACGTTCGTCCTGCTACATGGACGAACAGTAGAGTCTCATGGTCCTCTGATATTTGTTTCACAGTCGAATTGACAAGTTAAACCATCTCTGCTAACAGTCACCTCTCAGATAGTGCTGTCATATTATTATTTGAGCATATTTTCTAATACCCATGGCAGTGAGGCCTTTGAGGGTTTCTGGACACTGTTAGTCATTGTTTTTAGTTCATGTATTATACAGTTACATTGCGTAAAGCAGCATATTTTTCCATCATTATACACTTGAAAAATATCACTTTATGGTACATAAAAAAAGAAAGCATATGATTAATTTTCAATTACTTTGTGATTAATTGCGATTATTTATGGACACTTATTAATCGTCATTAAATATTTGAATCATTTGACAGCCCTCTCTCGGTGGGTAACAAATCAAATTTACAGCATTTAAAGGATCAGTTCAACATAACGAGGAATATTATCATTGATGGAAAGATCAATATCCTCCTGTCTGTCTGAGAGCCAAAGATGAATCTAGAGCCAAGAGGCAGCCAGCTTTCCATGAAGACTGATGCAAACAGAAACAAACTAGTCTGAAGTCTGGAGTCACTGCAGGTTGCTTGGCAACCTCAAGGTAACAACAAGTTGCTAGGATGACTTTTTTTGTTGTCCCTTTGTAGTTTTGCTTCTTGTGTTGTTTTAAGACACTTGTTTTTGTTTTGTACCATTAGCTGTTCAACAGAGCTCAAAGCCAGTACTTAGATTTAAAAGTGTAACCCTCAGACTCTGGATCCATGAAGGATCCACCCTGAGGAGTCCTCATTGCCCGGAAAGGAAGGCTGTATTTCTCTGCCATATTTGAAGGAGTCTTCAAACATCTAATCCCACAGCTGTGACACTGTTAGTCTTCACATGCTGCCTCTGAAGGATGTGGGTCCTAAATTAGGACACGGATATAGTGTCACAGATAACTAATAGTTTCTGGTTTGTTCCAAATTGAACAAAGTTTGTTTGTACTTTGGACAAAGCAAGGCTACCTGTTTACCCCTGTATCTACCATTCACCCTAACCTTAGCTAATTGTCATGTGGATTGCTTTATAGTTCAACATTTTGGCAAATTGGCCCATTGCCATAATCCCTATAGTCATAGCTGCAGGTTCGTTACCTTTGATTGTTGGTGCAAGCTATTTTTAGAACGGCGGAGCAGAGCCGCAAGCTGCTCCGAGCTATGCTACAGAGGCTGATGGGATTTCTTGGTTTCCCTCAGCAAACTCATCAAATACACAATCCAACAACTCCAAAACGCTCTGGTGGACAAGTTGTGACCTGCACATTCACCACGCTATGAGATAATAACAGAACATTACGAGACAGAGTTGTTTTATGAGCTCTGAGCAGCTTGTTCTAAAAACAGCTTGCACCGACAATTAAAGGTAACGAACCTACTCCTAAAACTGTAGGGATTATGGCAATGGGCCAATTTGCCAAAATGTTGAACTATCCCTTTAAAGGAAATCCAGAGCATGTAAGACTGTTTACAATCGGTTTGCTCTTATTCCAACAACTTAAATCACATTTCTACTTGTATTTAGAGGATGTTCAGTCTGAGCTTTGTATTGCTTGTTTAACAGAAATAGAACGAGCCAATTTGATTTCTCTGACCTGCTGTCACACGGCGTAAAAACAGCGAAGGAGCCAATAATATTGTCGGCTGACAGTAATTTAATTCACATGTGGTAATGATTTATTGATGTAGACTGGAAGTTTTTAGTAAAGCCTGAACGGGTACATTAGCAAACACAGTTTAAGAAAGAATGATAAATTAGTTTGAGCTTGTAAGAGCTGTGCAGGGAATTTCTAATTCTTACCCACCTGTTTTATCTAAATAAAACAGAGAGATGTACTTTTCAGTTGCATTGATATAATTTTCTTCTCAATGTCTCTGAGAGCTATTCCCCGAGCAGGTTCTTCTCCAATATTTTGATTGCAGCACACAGTGACGCTCTGTAATAATTGGACATCAGGCGCACTGCTGCCAGCTGTGTGAGGGATGATGGGAGCTGTGTCCAGTTCCCCGTTAGTTTGACCACTGAAGCAACACTCCCAGTGAGAGTGACATTGGCAGAGGAAAACAGCAGCGACGTCTCTGTTTTCTAATGGATAGTGAGGTGTGCTGGGGACGGTGGGGGGGCGTCCACATGAATAATTAATCCACGGTTTTATATTTCTTTAATAAGAAATAATTCTGCCTGTGTTTGGCCAAACTATGTTTTCACTTATTTATGCACATGTATGTGTGATGCATTTTTAATGGTGTTTACTTATTTATTTGTTCATTTGCTTGGCTGTCACTTTCGATTGGGCTTTCACAGAGAGCCTGCAGGGTGGTAGTGGGACATGATCGTGCTGCAGGGTCTCATCTGGTCCCAGGCCAGCCAGGACCTGGTGGCGTTGTAAAAATAAGCCTGTCATGAACAACACAAGTGTTTTTCTTGTTGCCAGTATATAACAAGTTGAAATAAGCAGAAATATAGTGCAGTGAAGAACAATGGCTGCAGTGGCAGAGCTACTGCTGGAGAAGCGAGGATGTTTTCAATATTGTTCATCTCTGGTTCAATAGGAGTTGGTATAACATTCAGAAGGACAGTGGAACAGGGGTGTGTAGTGGTTAACATTATAGTATGAAATTAATTGGTGCCTATGAATTATAATAGGCCTGGTTATGCCCTGCCCTTCCCTGATTTCAGATGGGATTGTGATCCTGAATGGATTAACAGATGAATGACGAGGGGATAAAAGGTGAAAAGATGGATAAAGGAATTTAGTGTGTTGGTCTATGTACAGACCTGTTGTCAGGATTGAGAAATAGTGCGGTTTACATGAGTAGCTGTCAACACTCCTGGTTCAGCTGTCTCGCTTCAGCGACTGAGACAAAATCTGACCGACCAAGTTATTGATTTTTGGAAATGTCACATCGAGGCTTGTTGGATACATAGAGGCCAGACACAAATAAATATTGGACAGGACTCAGCCTTCATTAACTTGGGAAATACGCCTGTGTTTGTGACCTACTTCAATTTTAATTTATTGATGCTAATTCATTGTATTGACTTTGGCTTTGTTTGTATTTGAGCCAAATCTCGAGTGGCCTGATGCTCTTTTCCTGATGCATGGGTCCTGTCAGGCACTGCACTGTGCACGGGTCCATGAAAAGGCATTTCAGGTGAGGAATTTTTCCTATTGGCCATTGTCACCCCTTTAACTGGCATCAGCGTACAGTGGAGGTGGTGGTGGGGTTTTAAACACATCATTGGCCATGTGAGAAACCATAGTGTCGCTCTGCAGGTCAGTGGTTTCATGCCTTGTGTGACATTGTGCTGGTAAAGCCCTTCACTGAATGTAGCCCTGGTTCCCCTGAAACTACTGATTGCAGCATTCAAGCCATCAAATATGATGCTTCAGTCACTGATGGAAATAAATGAGCAGATTTTACTAAAAAAAAAAACACCTGCCGTTGGTTTTGGCTACCATCGACAGTCAGTGTTTAGTAGATTGCTTTAAAGTTGCATTAGTTGATGTTTTGGCCTCTTGTGGTTGGCAGGACTAGCTGAAAAAATTCAGTAATTAAAGTAAATAAAATGATCATGAAGCAACTGCTCATTCACACACACTTAGCAGCATTAACATTCGTGTTTCTGTTTTCCTCAGTCAAACATCCTCTTTTCACCAGCTCACTTTTTGGTTTTACTGACTTGAGTGAATTATCTGCTCCCCGGTTGTAAATGCTTCACTCTGTTTATCAGCTAGTTGCTAACTTTGTCTAGCTGCTGTTAAGTGGTGGGCAGGTTGTGCAGTCTACTCTGGGTTTATCAGAGCTGCTTCGCTAAAAACAAAGTTGCTAGCTGGAGATGAGGGTGGCGCGAGTGGAGTTTGTGGATCAGAAAAACAACACAACAAACTTATTTATACATTTTTACTAGTTGCTACATGTCCAACATTAGAGTTACTTATCAGTCTAAAAGAAACATTGAGAGCTGTCTCCAGCTGTGGAAAGCAGCACCAATGTTAACTCTTGTTTCTATCACATATCACAAGTTAGCCTGCTAACCAGCTATCCACGGCCTGTCACGTCACTTTCCGATAGCGACTCAGCGCTGCTCAGACGACGTTTTACCACTTGTATTATTAAGTTAATGATGGCTGAAGCTCTTGTCAAGCAACTACTCATGTGTACCCAGCAAGAATTCACCTTCAGTGGCAGAGAAAACGTATGAATAGCTCCTTTAAGTCCAAAAAGCCTGGGAGAGATAACTGCACAGTTAATAATTTTGTGTAGGTTTGAAACTTTGAAATTGGTCAATCACACACATTCACTTCATCTGTTGTCAATATAGAAATATAAAAATGAATAGCTTCAATTCCGTTTGTTACATATTTTTATTCTCTGATAAATATTGAACATAGAGTTCATCCTTTCTAATTCATTAAACATAGTCGAATCTCTTGTCACAGTAGTGTGAATAGCTGCTAAGTGAGAAATGTCTGAATTTTAGAAATTCAGACGTTCTCAATATTTCTAATGTCCTCTCAGTGCTTGTATTCAAGGTTTCCTCCTGGTCTCCTTCTCCAGTTTCAGACACATGTGATTTAGAAATTGGTCCTAATGTACATGTAGCTTTGTTTTTCTGACATATGAGCTGTTGGACACTAGGATTTCCTTGGTCATCTGTGTGTTACGTATGTTTTAACAGTCTCTTACCTTAGTTCTGTCCACCCTTGGCCTGTTATTTCACCAAACTGACTAAGAACATGAACACAGGGGTGGCTTGCGGAGGAAGTGCTTATTTTTACCCTTTGATGATTTCAGGATCTTCTTCCACTACTTTCCTACATGATTCTTCACACTTCTTCCTCTCTCCCCTCACTCCTTCAGCTCCTCGCCCTCACTTCTCGACTGTGACAGTGACAAAGTGATATGAGGTGTGTTCCTGTGTATGTGTGTGCACATTCACGAGGTGTGTCGATTGCTGCCAGGATGAGTGTTTCTCACACTGATCTACATGGATGCTTGATCTAAAGGGTTTAAAAGGGGGAGGGCACTTCAACGTGTCCCCATGGACCGGTGCTTGTCAGAAATTGAAGAAAAAGACAATGAAATGATGAAATGAGTGAAAGACAGACGGAAGCAGAGAGAGATTAAATCATAGAAGAAAGTATAGAAGAAAGTAAAACTACAACTCAAGGGGATACATGCATAAGAATTCTAATTTCCATCTTTATTGCATGGTGTTTTTCATTGTGTGTGAGTAATAAAAACAAATTACATAACGCAGTTAACTTGTCCACTGAGATTTCTGAGAAACAGCAAAACAGCATGACATTGATCTGTGAGGTTGGAGTGATAAGGAGAGGGTGGGCAGGTAGTGATGTAACACGTCCTCTTATCAGCACTCACAGGCTGCTGGTGTCAGGCTGATGGCAGCCTATACACTACACCACCGTCCCTCTGGACTTATCGACCGGCAAATCATTCACTCTCACCAGCATGTGACTGTTCACTTTAATTACATTTTTAATCCAGTTTGTTGTGATAGTTGCATCGATGTGTTATTGAATTATTACTGAGTGTTGTGCTATTTTTTAATTCATACGGTATAGAATGACGTCAGAGGTGCCGTTGTCAGTATTGTTATTGTCGCTCATGCAAACTGATAAAACAGACAGAGGGTGAAGATGGCCTCTCCTCAGGCACTTCAGATTTTCTAACTCAGTCTTTTAAGCCACTCGTGGCCAGTATGAAAGAGGCATTCAAGGACTCCTCTTGAGAAAACCGTGTCTCAGAAAACCAAATTTGAATCTTTTTAAGAAGATATTAATGTTGCCTGCAAGTGGGTTGAATGATAATTTGCAAACCACTGAAAGAAATAAAAAAAAAAGCTGGCAGCAATAGACTGACTCTACTATGAATACACAACATATTCAACCACCTTTTATTATGTTTCATGCACAAATCTATACCCTGGTCAGGTCAGATGTCATGTTAATGCTGTCATTGCTGTAATTTGAAGACTATAAAGACTATAAACTGTGGGAAAAAAGGTTACAAGTGTACCTTGAGTTTAAGTTATTTTGTCAGAGTATTGCTCCAAAGTCAAGAATCAAAGAAACTCTCAACAGAGACTCAACTAAGTCTTCTTCAGATTTATGAAAATGAATTGAAGTAAAGCTAACCACACCTTTCACACATCACATCACACATTTATCCTAAGGGGAACTCTTTGAAAGTTTAGTTTTTCCGACAAATTCAACATCAGCATTTACAGATTCATTAGCACTCACAGACTTCATCTCTCTACTTGTCACATGGTGTTTTCAGAGGTGGGAAGCCACCCCTGTTTTGCTTATTTTTCTTACTCACTTTCCTCTGTTGCAGTTATCACTCTCGCTGTGGCCCAGTCAGCCTCCTCCTCCTCACTCTCCTGCACAGAGTCAGTGTAGCGCCCAAGCCACAAGCAGCACTGCTCAGATTCATTGTAAATGCAATGAAGCTCTCAGCAAGGTAGATAAGCAACCAGCTGTTAATGCTAATGTAGCCATGTAGCAAACACAAAACTTACAAATAGCTCCCTGGAAATGTGCTCAGCTTGATTTATGTCCTCCTTAAAAATGCACAAAGTTAGAACAGGTTTGGTCATTTCACATCGCTGATTTTTTATTTCTCTTTTTTTTCTGTGCTCTTTTCTTTTTTTCTGGTTTGAGGGGGGGATGGCTCACCTAGACTAAGGGCACATTTGAAGACATTTGACATTTGAATCAGAACTTGATGATAGTTGTTGAGCTGTCAGTCAGATCAACACACACCCACACAGTCGCGTTAGATCAGATGAGCAGAGTTTTTGAATTAAACTCTTAATAAAACATAAAGATAAGGATGTTTTTTTGGCTTTCATTTTTTTATTAAGCCATTGAGGTTCTCAGGGGCTTTAAAGATGTATGAAGTAATTTGTGCGACTTCTGTCGATGTCTGTTGATCACCAACAAATTAAAGAGATTAGTAATAAGATTACTGTAGCATGGGCACACTTTGAATAGAACGTGTTAGCTGTCTAATTAGAGCAGAGATCCAACAGGGATATCTGTGAAGATAACATTGCTGTACAAACTAGTGCTGTTCTATAATATGTCCATATGGCCTGTGAACAAAATGTTTAATAGCACATAAATGTAATACAAGTAGGAAAATACTTTATAAGCAGCTGTTGCTCGTGCATATATGTTGTTGTTGTGCTATAGAAGCCCATAAAGCACCTGCAGATTTAGATCAGTAGATCAATAGATGGCGCCGGGATGATTTAGGTGTTTTCACATTTTGACAAAATGCTTTTGTGCTCCAAACTGAGGCCTCATTACATCACACACTGGTTCTGTAAACTAACTGGCTTCAAGGCTGGATCATCCTAACCCAAATTCTCCAGCAGACGTCTGACTCACATCCAATAAACAAACAGACTCTACATTGGGAGTCTTGTGACTATGCATTTACAGTTACAGCACATATTTTTTGTTGTTGTTTTGTATTTCCCGTAGTGGATTTTTTTTTCTATTTCTGCTGTGCTGTACTGATGAGTAGAGGGAGAGTACTTTTGGAGGATAGAGAAGAGATATGGGTCGAAACTTCCAGTGGGATCAGGGATTCTCCCTTTGATCCGCAAGCTCATTAATTAACCATAAACAACATCAAGAACAAGAACAACAATTACAAGCCACCGACTCAGAGTCTCCTCTGTTCAGAGAGAAGACGCAGTAATAACCAGGAGAATATGAACCGATGGGCTTGTATAAGGCCCGTTGTTTTTGCTGTGTAATGCACGTGAATGTGACCCTTGAAAAGGAAAAGTACTGCATAATGCATGCTTTTCTTCTCAGAATAATGTAGGTGAGTCGTCTTTGAAGTGTTTTCTCATTCTCCCAGTACGAAAATATTTGTAGGCCTTATTACATTTTCTTTTACGCAAATGATATCCTGTTTCTCCATGTAAGAATGTCCATGTCCAGAATGGGATGATAACACTTTATCATCTTTTTTATGCAAAAACAAAACGTAAATGCTTCAATTACAATTTATCAACATTTTATTCCTAGTTAGATGAATCATCAAACCAGTATTAGAACTCAAACTTCCTGCTATGTGACTCAAAGATGAGCATTTACAGTGGGGTCAAAAGTCTGCACCTACTTTTAGATGTTGAAGTCATCCAGTGCTACAGTACAGTCTCTGCTACTTTTAGTACTGAGCTCAATGGGGAAATGACTCCTGGATTCATACATTTTGCATTGCAACTCTGCAATAGCAGTCTGTTAAAAACAAGTCCTACTTCATTATCAGACTTTCTCCGAGCTTCATAATCTGCTTATTAAACTCAGATCTCTTTTAATTACATGTGCTATATTCATTTTGTGCAGTCGACAATAATAAGGCAGATTTGCTTCTCAAAACTCTGTAATTTCGAAACAGTGGGTCTTTGATTTAAGTCGGAGGGAAAAGTAGCTCCTCAACTGGAGCCAGAGACAGCAGATTGTGTCGTCTTAAATGCCACCTGTCGTTCGCAACTTTTATCCACTGTACCTAGCTAACTAGATAGCTAATTAAGCTTATTTTAGCAGATGACAAAGGTGTTCCACAAACCTTGAAAGAGCGCTTTTAACTATTGTCTTAATGTGGCTAAAGCTACTGTACATTACCAGAAAACACCTGCAGATATGGAAATAAAGAAAGTTTATTTCAACACTTGGATAGTAGCCTGGTGTTGTTGCTATGCTAATGTTGAACCTAAACACTGTGGAGGTTTAAGTGAAGGCTTTTTTCAAACATTAACCCCAATCTAAGCAAGTAAGCAGACAATACATTGTTTATATTTTGCCTCTTGGAGAAAATCCTGGGTTACTACTAAGATGTAAGATAGTTAGCCTGATGCTAGTTATCCTGATGCTAATTATTACATTTTAGGTCTATGGATTAGACCTACTGTAATAAACAATGTTTAAGGAGTTCCTTACTCTTTAAGGCTAAAAAAGACACCACCCTCAAAACTCTTGCTGAGTCTTGCCACAGTCTTTTACCATCACAGAAACACAAATGCTTAAACTTTGACGTGCGGCAATAATCCATAAATACCAACTGCCATTTAATCCCCCATCTTCACATTGCAAAATCCTGTCGGTGTACATTAAAATTTTGTCTCTTGATAGTCAAACGACTTTTTTTTTTTTTTTTAAGTATATTTTTTGGCTTTTCATGCCTTTATTCGATAGGACAGCTGAGAGTGTGACAGGAAATGGGAGGCAGAGATGGGGGGAATGACACGCAGGACAGGGCCGTCCGACGCGGGACCCGAACCGGGGCCGCCTGCAGCGAGGACTACAGCCTCAACACATGGGGCGGGCGCTCCACCAACTGAGCTAAACACCGCCCCGTCAAACGACTTTTTGAATGTAAACCTAACCTTAATCTGTCCAAATACTTTTGGCATGTGTAGACGGGGAGAACATGCACTAAGAGAGGGTTTTAGTCGCCTGAACGTTCATCCACATTGTGATGAAAACAGCCCAAAATTAAAGCTGACAGACTGTACTTTAACATTGTCATCACCGCAGCGTTTCAAAGTAATAATACTACATAACCCAAGAAGTGAGTGATCCGAGCGGTCATGGGGCTCTCTGTGTGATGCGGCAGTGACAAAGAGCTACGTCTGTACCATGGGCCAGATTTAGCCTTTTCTATAAACTCCCATTTCTGTCTTTTCTATTGGTCCATCTGCCGCTCTCATGTGCTCACACTTCTTAAGTCATCTCTCTCTCTCTCCCTCCATCTCTCTTTGTGTCTTTTTTTCCCACCTCAGTTCAGAGTGGACAGCACAGCTTGTGATGTCTATATTGGTCCTCTCTCACACTCCTTTTCCTCCTTTTTTCCCATCTCTCAGCCGATGTCTCTCCCTGTTAAGGAGCAGCTGTGCTGAAGTGAGTCAGAGACACAGAGTGAGACACAAGCAGCATTTAGATTTACAAAGTAGCCCAGCGTTGGGCCATATTCTGCTTGAGGTCTCACCCTGGTTCAAGATGTTTAAGTGAACCTTTGATGCCCTGCGACTGGGTCTCTCTTCTGCCATGAATAAAAAACGATGAAAGAATTTTCCTTTCAAGTCATGCTGTCCTGCCCACTATGAAATGGTCCCAGCTGTGATATGAGCACAGAGAACTGGCTCCCATTAGGTTTTATGTAACATCACAGTATGCGATAACATATCCTGATGAACATTTAATTTTTCTAAGAAATGTTCCAGTTGAATTGGAAAAGAGAAAAGTGCCGAGCACTCGAGCAAGTATTACATGACATACTTTCACGGAAGAATTTACATCAGAAAGAAGATTAAATTTGACTTCTGGACTAAATTTTGGTGAGCATGTGAAAAACTTGGGATGAGTTAAAGAATGATACTGTAGAAACCAGTAGAAGTGATGTAGATGCTGAACTTACTTGGATTTGTAAAGGTCTGTTAAGTTACATATGATGTTAATCTAAAATACATACTACATTTCATCCCCTCTGTCTTTAAAGCAAGTTTCCAGTTGTTCTTTACTTTCAGCTTTTAGATGAAAACTATTTTTTTTATGTAGAAGGAGAAGTAGTCTCTAACCAGGTCTTATTTTTCACCAGATTCCAATGATACTGGTGTTACTTTGCACTGTGTCCCTGTTGATAACAAAAGATACATTTACCCTAAATAATTGTATGAAAGGGAAACTTCTGTTTTTTTCAACCTGGGCCCTGTTTTCATATGTTTTTCTGTATACGTGAGTGATGGATAATACAATTATTGAGGTCGCTCCAGTAGGCAGGCAGCCTGCAGCCCAGCTAACGCTCTTCAACCGGGCAAGTGGCTCCCGTCAAAGTTCTCCCTGTAAACATGCATTTTTTTTCACACAGGCTCAGATAGTTACAAGTGTCCGACAACATACCAGAAAGGAGAACCTAATAGTCTCTACCTTTAGCTGGAGGTCGCTGTTTGTTGTGATCTGTGTCCAAATCTCACCACGCTAGAAATCTCGTTCTGAAATCTCACGATTACTTGCGGCAAAACACCGGTGGGGAATACTGTTACCTGACTGAGGTGAAGAGAGACGACAGGAGCATTTCCAAATTGTAGCAACAAAATGTTGGGCTGCTCTTAGCGCTGCTTTCACAGAGCTTTCACAAGTTAGGGCTAACAGTTAGCTGTGCTACAAATGGATGCTGACACGCCTGTCAATGCACTGCGCCGTGCCGACCACAGGGTCTGCAGCCACTTTGACCGGGATGACTACTGCCAGTCAAAGAAGAGAGTGCTAAAGGTAGAGACATACGTTCATTTCTCCTTTCTAGTGTGTTGTGGGACACTCATTGTAACTATCTGAGCCTGTCAGTGTGAAAAAAAATGCACGTTTATAGGGTGAACTTTGACGGGAGCCACTTGCCTGGTTGAAGAGCGTTACACAGAAAAACATATGAAAACAGGGCCCAGGTTAAAAAAAAAACAAAGTTTCCCTTTAAGTACGGATCTTTTAATGTGATCCTCAACATTTGGAATCAGAAGCATTGATCTGCACACCAACACTTTATGGGCCCACAGAAAACAGTCCAGAGTCCGTCCATCCATCCATCTATCTTCTTCCGCTTAGTCCAGAAGCTTCTCTCCATGTCAGTTATCATAGTAGCAAACAAAGCTTGTGTTTTCAATGTTTTCTTTCTAAACAAGAATGCAAGCAGCATTTATGTATCAGAGGGTAAATGCACTGAAATCTTGTATCTTGACTTTTTACCTTATATTTCCACTGAGCCAGAAACAAATGGCTTAAGTGACTTATAAAAAAATAAAAAAAAACATCACTGTGCATGTGATTGTTGTCAGTAAATGTGACCCTCAGTGCTGATATCAGCTCGCCCATGACCTTGTCTATCTGTCTGTCTCAACACTGACGTGGTTTGATATTCCCTTCTTCCTTCTGACCTCATTTTGCTCCACCCCACTCATCCTTCGCGTCCAGTCGAATTAAGGTTATTAGGTTTTGGGTCAGCTACACCACTGCTTCTATTGCTCACCTTTTCTCTCTCTCTGTCTCTTTTTTTTTTTTGGGGGGGGGGGGGTGGTGTTCCAGCTCTGCCAGGGCTTTCTCAGCCTCTTTATTCAGGCCAGCTCAGCTTGGAGCGGCTCAGATCAGATCAAACACCAGAGGAGAGGAGAGGAAGAGGCACAAAGAGATTCTGCAGAGATGGGAGAGGGGAGCAGAGGAGGATGACAAGGCGTTGTGTGAAGGAGGAGATTTGTGTGTGTGTGTCTCTGTGTGCGCTTTTGAGCGATGTGGTAGAGCGGAGTGTGTATGTGCGGGAGCGTGTGGTCAGCATCACTTGGGTGGCAGTTAGCTATGATGACTTCAGCAGTGCCGACAGTTGCATCACATTAAGCCAGCCCTGCAGCAGATACAAAGTGTCTGATAGCAAACAATTTGCATCACTGTTCTGCCGGTTGCTGCTTCAGTCACATCAGGCCATTAAACCCTTAGACCTTATATCATATGCATTCACACTAAGTATGTGATTGATTTGATTTATTCGTCCATTTGACTAAACATAAACATATACACAAACAAATCAGTAATTCATGATCAATATGGGCGAAGGCAGAAGCAGAGCTTATTAATGCCTACCCTGTTTACAGAAAGAAAGATTACAAAAACTAAACAAAACAAAATTGTAAGAAGATTACACTTGAAGAGTAGAGTAAGTAAAGTAAATAGTATCAAAACAAAACAAGCAGAACCATCATTTAATAATAATAATTAACTTACTTTATCCTAGTGTTAAACATTTATTCAATACATTG
The DNA here is from genome assembly GCF_045865225.1 of Trachurus japonicus. NCBI lineage: Eukaryota > Metazoa > Chordata > Actinopteri > Carangiformes > Carangidae > Trachurus > Trachurus japonicus. The sequence goes on from NC_140925.1 coordinate 19,605,503, forward strand.
ATTTTAAACATCCTTTTAAATTGGGTACTAGTTGTACAGTACATGATTTTAATTCATTGTCAAGGCTATTCCATAAATTTACTCCAATAACAGAAATGCATTTGCCTTTAGTATTTGTCCTTGCTTTTGGTTTGTTTAAAATGCAGGTCCCCCTGAGGTCATACAGCTCCTGTATGCAGGGTGGAAGTAGGTTGTTTAATGCCTTATAAGTTATTACAGCCGTGTTTAAATTGACCAGGTCTTCGAATTTCAATGTATTGGTACTGATGAAGAGCGGATTGGTTGGTGCTAAGTAATCCTTATGGTGTGTAATTCTAATGGCTTTCTTTTGCAGTATGAAGAGAGGATTAGTAATTGTTTTGTATGTGTTTCCCCATACCTCAACACAATAAGTTAAGTAAGGAAGTATGTAGAGTGCGTTTTTGTGCACTATGTACTTTATTTTATGTAGTATTGTGATTGTTTTGGAGACTTTTGTTTTAATATGATCAATATGTGATTTCCAGCGGAGTCTATTATCAATAATGGTTCCCAAAAAATTGTGTTCCTGGATAAATAACACAGATAAAAAACTAAAACTATGTCACAGAGCTGAACTTCTTCTTACAAATGTTATGCCTATATTTGTTTTTGCCTTATAACCTTATAGGGGCGAAATTGTATTATTCCCCCCCACATTATGTAATTTGTTCTGACAGATAAGTGTTTATAATACAACAAAAAGTTCATACTTTTTATTCACTGTACAGTTCCACTTCTCTGCATTGGATGAAATAAATGATGCCAATTTATCTTTATTACATAGGGAATAACCAACATAGATGCTAATGTTCACTGCAGTGTAGTCAGGATACAATGCATTTGTCATTGTTAATCACATCTGGAGAGGATGTTTTAAAAAGTTGGTTAGGTCATAGTTAGTTTTTATTGCTTTGTTTGTTAAACACTTTAGTACAAATGACATCAGATCAAATAAAAGAAGACGTTATAAATTATTATAGTAGAACATAATTATCAGAGTATTAGTAGAATATTGTCTTTCATAGTTTTAGTTTTTTATCTGTGTCATTTATACACAACAAAAATAATAAATAATTTCATTTCTGCAAAACGTAACCCTCTGCATATAAAAGGAGCTGTATTTACACTCACTGTTTCTCCCTAAAATTCACAATACCTGTCATTGATCCCTCACACACCTATCAGATGCATTTCCTCCTTTTTCATCAAACATTTAGAATACAATCTTTATAGACCTGCATTGTTTACACGATGTTAGCTGCTAGCAGACTTTCACTCCCTCAGCGCTTTGCTGCGTTTCCTTCCACATTATTTCCTCCATCTGTCAGTCAGTAGAACGGCTTTAAACAGGCTCAGAAATGTGCATCACATCCCCATAAAAACATTGGGGTCTGAAACTGTGCAGTCTACTTCTAAATCGTTCAGAATTTCCAAGCCAAACCCAATGATGAGAACGATGCACTTGCTTGAAGTGATAGGAGTATTTTACCTGATTCAGAAATAACTCAGTGAGAATGAGCTGGGGAAAAACACACAGTTTGTATACTACTGCAAAAAAAGACTGTAGAGATTTATAAACAAGTTGCTGAATCTTCTTGTCTCAGCTCCCCAGGCAGAGCACTGCAGCACAGTCTGGTTGCTTTTGTCCTGAGCTTTGATGGTGGGATGGCCCTGGGAGCTCCCAGCCTGAGCCACACAGTCATGGCTTCAAGGCTGCGGTTAGGCCGGGACCTAGAGGAGCAGGAGACGACGGCCTCTGCTTCGCTGACTTGTTGAGCTGTCAGGTTTAACCGTGATGTTTTTTTATGGCTTCGCAGTGACAGCTTTTTTCAACCTGAAACTTTGCTGCTGCCACAAAGGAAATTGTGAGCCGTTCCATCACCCTCAGTGCTAACAAGGTTGTGAGTGTCAGGAGGAAACACACAGTGAATATACTGTAGACTTGGAGGCTGTACAACTCTGCTCCCCTGTTAGAATTAAAACCATCTCCCTAGGTTGTTCATTATTTTCTGTATGGCATGTTCTTTGGATCCAATTTAATCATTTATTATATTCAATGTTGAAATCATTTGCGCTGTTAAGCCGAAACCTAACTCGTTCCGACAGCGGCCTTTGGTTCTCAAAACCTCTTTGTTTTGGACTTTTGTTCTCTCTCATTAGTTTCTGCATCAACTAACTCACCCACGTCCTGCAGATATTCATTGGCTGATAGGAGCCTGCAGCCAGCATTGGGGTGGAGAAAGGTCATCTAAAGGGAGAGATATTGCAACAGAGTAAAACGCCGCCCTGCATGGAAGGATCCGGGCACCAGCAGCGAACGGATGCCGAAACCTAGTCATGCATCATCACAATAACCTTGCGTTAATAACAGTAGACCATTTAAACAAATTGGCAACACTAGCACGTAGCCACACAGCCAGTGCTTAATATAGACCGCCGAAGAGCAATGCACACACATACTGTACTGTACATGCAGACACACACACACACACACATACACACACGCGCCACCAGAGAATGACAAACTGATTAGCTCCCTCTCACTGAGAATTAATTGGGTTTCTTCACGCTTAAAATTAATTCCCTCTTTTATAATGTCCTATTTAAGAGTTGTGGCAGCTAAATAAATGAATGATGAATGGTTGGTGTGTTGAGGACAGTCACAGTGTTTCAGGGTGTTACCACTTCCTGTGTTTTTTTTTTTTTTACCCTTCAGAGTGGAAAATGCCAGGAGGTGGTGATGTGTGTTTGGGTTCTTGAAACCAACATCAGGGTTCTTCCAGGATACAGACAGAGACGTCAGAGGTTCGGGGGGATTAATTTTTGAGCCGGAGCTGGTTTTGTTTTATGTCTAAAGATTACCATCAGCTGTGTTTTATTACTTTGCAGCCCTATCTGATCCTGAGGTTTCTAACATCTCTGCCGTTAAGAGTCACGTAGATATTGACTGAGAGCACTGATGTGTCGGTTTTTATTCGCTTAGAGTAAAAAGAAGCAAGACTGGGGATCAGCTGAACCCAAGTGCTTGGATCCAGTTTGATTCCCACCACCTACTGTAGTAGACTTCTGAAGTGTATAGTTTCTGAAGTAAAAAGAAATTTGCTACTTTCCATTATTTTTCACCCTTAAGTAAAAGACGCTTTTTTTCCCCCCCTTACTGAAAAAGCATGAAAATGATTATCGCTCAAATCAGCTGCAAGCGGCTGAAGGCCTTCCAAAATTCCCAGACTTGTTGCAACTAATTTATTTTATACTTTGGATGATTTACTGCCTGTAGAGCTCAGGTTGTATTTGACAGTGGAGAGATTTAACAGCCTGCCCGAGGAAACGCACATTGTTATTCACTTCATAACTCTGGAGCGGCAGTTAAACAGTGGTACTGGGAGACAAAGACGGGCAGACACACAAATCAAAGAGGACTCATTCATTGTAGCAGCTGTTGTGTTGGTGAGGGGGGTCGTTATGAATACAGCAGCATCCATTCTCAAAGTGTCATCACGCAGACAGAATTATTAGCATGGTTGTTGTATGATTGGTTTTATTTAGTGTGTATTATAGTCGTGTGAACACTCTGCCTGTTAAATACAATCAGTTGTGATTGTGCGCTTCATCCATTTTACTTAACATGCTCCCTCCGTCCTCTGAGTCTTTGTGCTTCCTGTTAATACAGATGGAACAGATGAAAGCCTTTGTCTGCCTGAAACTTTAACAGCACAGGGACGAGTGAGTGCAGCAGCATCATCTGAGGAGACAGCATTTTGGTTCGGCGACTAAGTTGGCAGGTGATCTTAGGGGTTTTCTGATCATATTTTAAGGCAAATACAAGCAGCTCCCGATCAAAGTGTGATCTGTGCTCCATGTGGCCGTGCCTGTGTGCTGGTGAATGCAGCTGAGAGCGAGGACTTGTCTGTGTAACCCACCTGCAGTCGGGCTCAGCTTCACACTCAATACCTCGACTGTGGAGCTTCAAGTAGTTCATTTAGCCCTGTCTTTTATATTTTTCCTTGCATAATGCAGTGAACAGTTTTTTTTCTTCTTCTTATTGAAATGTCAACTTTGACTGTCAGATCTCTCAATGACACTGCGCCACCATCTGACCTTCAAATCTCAAGTTCCCAAAAGGAGAAATTATTTGTTATCATTCAGCCAGAGGCAGTCTGCTCCAGAGGTGGGGACAACACATGTACTTTAGCCTTGCTCTCTGTGTGTGTTTTTTTTTTTTTGAACTACGGTTGTCATGGCAACTGAAGCCTTGAAACTACTTTAATACCACAGCCAAAAACTGAATTCAGTGACTTTTTTTTTTTTTTTTAATACTCATTAAATATGTTCCCCTGCATCTCCACTGCAGCATCACCTCTAGAGGGCAGCAGCGTGTGGCTGCCCCCTACCAGGACTGATGGACAAAGCTGCAATCCACCTTTAATGATAGATTCATATTGTTTCTCGTCCTGTCTCAACAACATTTACACACCCGTTTGAACATTTAAATCAGTTTTGGGTGCTTAATAATTTTCCTTCCTGACTGCACTGGCTGCTCACAGATCAGCCCCTAATGTGATTACTATGGGAGAGATGAGGTACAAAATTCAATGTCCTTATGTTTTCTGGCTTTAGTAAGTTTCCTCCTGTGCATAAACTCCTCCACTGTAGCTGCGGAGGAATTTAGAGGAACACAAAGCTCTTATATTAGAGCTGCATGAAGAAGGAGCCATAACAATGACTAAAAATGCTTCAGTGTACAGTATTTTTAAGGACATATTTCAACATTTGAAGGAATATACTAATAATGATAATTAATACCAGTTTATTTGTGGCTTTTACCTGTAAGGCTCCAGCCAGCTTCTGGTTAGCATCGCTTATCATAACAAAGAGAAACATGGGGAAACACCTAGTCTCTCTCTCTATGAAGGTAACAAAATCCACTTAGCAACACATCGAATCTCACTAATTAACACATTGCGTTGCATTTTCCATCGAAATACAAAGGTGTAAAAACGACGTGTGTGTGTTTTTTGTAGCTGCAAGCAGTCTCTATACCTGAAGTGTTGTGAGGTTCCAAGGACAGTCAGCACACAGACTTAAAGCACCCAGCCAAGAAACAGCAGTGAAGATAGACTTGAAAAAAACAAAAAAAAAACAGTGAACCTGTCTGTGGTTGAAATGTTGTGAGCTGGAGAAAAAGACGATCACCAGGAGTTCAGATGTCTCAGGCAGAAAGTATTTATTGTAAGCTTCGGCGGTGAGGAGAAAATGATGAGCAGTACACAGCCAGAGGGACTCAGAGGAGCGCCACACCAATTTCTGAAGACGTCTGCTCTGACAGGGCGTATGTATTTATATTCCAGGGTACCACACAGTTGCAAAACTCTTCCATACTTAAATAAAGGTAAACTATAGTCTAAACCTGTATGTACTCAGACTGAAGACTCTTTCCTAATTAATATTGCATCTTTCCTTTTGCCTACTCCACTCATCCTTGTGTTTGGGCATTCTCCAAGTTGATGCTCTTCCCTGCATCCTCACATTGTCTGACAATGTTATGATCTGAACTCTTGGAGTGTGACTACAGTAAGTCCTAGAAAATAAGGAGAGGTGACCGGAGGAATAAAATTCCTTCACACTGTCTTTTTACGAGGTAAATAAACTGGAGCTGGGGGTGAAATGTGTAGCAGAGGTCACTTGTATTAAAGGGGACATATTATAGAAATGTCACTTTTTGAAGGCTCTTTAACAGATATTTGGGTGTTTGTTTTGCCTTCCGGCCCCCAAAATGTGGGAATTGACAAAAAAATCTGTAATTTGCAGGCTACCGAGGTTGAAATCCACGTGGTTTTACGAGCTGTTCCCTCAGTTGTCTGACAATGATGTCAATTTGCATAATACCACCCCTACCTGTGAGTACAGGTAGAGGGGGCGGGGCAAGCAGTGGTTCATTTGCATTTAAAGGGACAGGCACTGAAACCAGTCGTTCTGAACAGGGCTGTAGAGTATGAAAAGAGCTGTGATGTTTGATCCTTGGGGTATTTTGACCAAAGCATGACACAGACATGTCTTTAAGACACCTGGGAACTATTTTAATTTGTGGAAAAGGGGCATAATATGTCTCTTTTAAAGGTTTTGTTGCAGTGTCACCCACAGTCATATATAATGACACTGGTCACAGCTTCCTGGTCATTTATTCTCTGTACTCATCATACAGTATACAAACTAGGGTTATTATAGTTAACAAAAAAACGAAGACAGCAGTGCAGCATTGACAATTTTATTTAGTTAACTGAAATTTAAAAAACAAGCAAACAAAAAACTTAACAAAACTAAACTGAATTGCAGATCAAATCAGCTTTGTTTTTGTTGTCTCTTTAGTTTAACTTCTTGAGATAACGAGCTGCTTCCAGAGTGTGTATCACCTGGCGCATTCCGTAAGAAGAAGATGCTCAACACGCATTTTGATTTGCTAGAAATGGTTAAAGTTGCAGGAAGAAAATGCCACAGCCCTATGTGGGACTCAGCTTCTGCAAATCAGGGCTTTCTTCCTTATACCAAAAAGCTAAAACTAAATAAAAGCTAAACTACATTCAAAACTAGTCAATTCCTCAAAATAAAAACTAGACTAAAAGTGCTTAATCGGTTGTTGAGCTAACTAAAACTAAATAAAAACTCAGGAAAATTTCAAAACTAAAATAACCTTGATCCAAAACTCACTGAAAACGGTCTCATTGCACAACTGCCTTTGTGTTTTTCTTATAGAAGTAATGTTAAAGTCCCTGTACTTTCACCACAGCCTCTGTTTGAGATAATCCATGCTCATTCACTGTGGTGTAGTAATATTAAATTCTAGATCCAGACTTATCAATCCCACTTTGACACAATGCTGCTTTGCGAGGTTTCAGCTGAACTCTGCTTCAAGTTTATTGTGATCATTATCACTGTTGTTGTTATTACATAACAGGCCTTGCCTCCTCCTTTATGTCGGTGTGTGGGCTCTTAAATGTGGATGTGAATAAGTTAATGTACAGTATGAGGGTCGGCGGCGGCTCGGCTTGCCTGTCAGCCGCCGATGGCGCTCTGCTGAAGCGGCCGTGACAGCAGGTGTCCTCCTTACAGCACAGTGTGTGTCACAGCTGTCAATCTCCTGACAGAGACCTGTCCGCACCGCCCAGCCTGGTTAGGCAGACACACACACACTCACACACAATAACCTGGACATATTTGCAGGAGCACACACATGCACACAGATGTGAATAACACCACGTCAAGGTCAGTTAGAGCTGAAGACAATTGATTAGCGGTCTGGCAGGAGTCTGGCTGTTTAGGATATGAACTGGTTTCACCCTCTCTCACTCTCTCCATCTCCATCTCCATCTTTCTCTCTCTATTTCTCTCTCCTTCCATCTCTCCCATCTCTGTCAGGGGTGTGACTGTTTCTCAGAATCTGTCCCGCTGTCAACATCTATTACGTCTCACCTGGGGTGTCTCTGCCTTTTGTGTCTTCAACGGAAACTGATTTATTTTTCTGTTTTAAATGTTCTAACGCTGCAAATAATGTGTTTACATAGTTCATAATTGTGTGTGTTCTTCAGCATGATAAATTAAAGTGCTTTTTTGTGCATTGTTTCTCTCTCCATGTGTGTGTGCACTGCAGGTGGCCGAGATGCATGGTGAGCTGATAGAGTTTAATGAGCGCCTGTACCGTTCCCTAATGGCCAAGGACCACCTCATTGTCCAGATGAGACAGGAACTCATTGACCTGAGAGGACCGGTGAGTGACTGACTGGACACACACACACTCTCTTGCACGCTGAGATCCCCTTTCATGTGATTTCTCTGCAGGTTTGCTCTTTCCTCCTTCCTCCCTCTGCCTCTGTTTGACTTTCATCTCCTCTTCGCTCTGTGTGTGTGTTTTTTTTCTGCACCGGTTCTCTACTCATTTTCCTCCACAGTCAATGGGCTGCCGATAACGGTTAACTGCATTTTTTCTATGTAGTTGTCATCAGTGAAGTTCCCTGAGATAATCTGTCAGTCAAACAGCGTGTCCACCGCTCACGTCTCCCTCTCCCTCTCTCTCCGTGGGTGAAGTTTGATTTCCCTGTCGACGCTAATGCTAACCATCCGTTCCCGCTGTTCAGGCAAACTACTTTTTTCTCAGTACTTTCTAAGTTGTCCTCTGAAATAACAACAAACACAAACGGAGCGCCAACATCTGGTCATGCTCAGGAGAGCTTGAAGCAGTCGACTCGACACACACATATACGCGCGAGCTCTCCACAGTGTGAGTTGATACATTGGCAGTGATGGGAGCCCGAGGCAGAAGATAGTTCCTCTTATCCCTCAACTTCAGCCCTGCTCTGCTGGACCGCTCACTATGACTGTGTGTGTGCGTGTGTGTGTCCATCTCTGGCTTCTGATTGCTGCATGATTCCAGCTTGTAAGAGCTGCTACACATGACCAGGCAGCGGTTACTTTCTCACCGCCTCCCACTTCCTTTACTTTCTTTCTCTTGGAGGGTTTGGGCAAAGCTTCTAGACAACAGACCCCACTGAAAGGCCAGTGGTGGTGTAGCCCAGATCTGAAAAGTCTCTCTCTGAGGACTGAGAAGCTAAGAGGACAGCTCTGCTCCAGAGAGATGGATGCTTATTGCTTAGTTACACAAACTCACAAATACACACACACCTGGAAGCATGCAAAGAGCGAGACAAATCACAGGTTTAGTAAACTCTCTCTCTCACTCTGCCTCCTTCTCTATCTTTTACACACACACTCACACATTTAGATAACACACAAACAACTGCACAGGTTAGGATAACCGCTGCTACCCAGCAGCCGTGGCTACTCATCAACAATAACTACACAACACGTATGTGCATGTTGTGGCATTTCAGATGTGTACTCCAGCTGAGTAAACAGTGTGTCGCTCTGAGCTCCAGCTCCCCTTCAAGGACACCACCTGTCAAGCTGGACATGAATTAATTTCAGATGATTTTAAAGGGGAAGTTCCACAATCAATGTTTTTTTATACAATTTAACTGTATTAAAGGAATAGTTCATCAAAAAATGAAATTCATTCATTATTGACTCACCCTCATGCTGATGAATACTAGTAGTTTTTTATTCCTTAAAGTGCATCTGGAGACCCGGGAGGGGGGTTCGTAGTCCAACAAAAATTTTAGTCCAGAGTTTGCTCGAAACAACGTAATTTTTACAGCCTAAACAGTATTGCACTCTGACGTTCACGCACCCCAGGCAAATTCAATACAGGACTGTTTAGGCTGTAAAAAAGTCCTAAATGACTTGTTTCGAGTAAACTCTAGACTATATCCCTTCAGGACACTTGGATTGCAGCGGACGAGCAGTAAGGAGGAATATTAAATGTTTTTATTGGTAGTTTTATGGACGTTTTTGTGTCGGCCGCTATTACTCTCATAAATTTTTCGTTGGACTACGAATCGGCCTCTTGGGTCTCCAGATGCACTTTGAGGAATAAAAAACTACTCCGGAGTGTTCATCAGCATGAAGGAGAGTCAGTAATGACTGAATTTATTTTTTTGGAGAACTATTCCTTTAAGGTCAATTTTGCATTTGGCCTGGGTGGGGCAGAACATACAGGTTCAACCCATTTTTACCTTACTTTCAGATATTAATGTCACTTTTAGCCATCTGTTTACTAGTTTAACTGTTGACTTTCAGATATATTAAGGTCTTTAGCTATATTACTGTTTATCCAGTACATCTAGTAGTATCTAGTATTATTAACTACCTATTATAAATCCCAGTCAGCTGACTGCTCTGCTCCTGCCTATATTGTACTCATCCTTAGTTGCAGCACCCAATGCTCAGGTGTTTGTGAGGTCAGTGTGTATTGTGTATTTTGCAGTTGGTCTCTTTTAGTGGGTAGTTTATGTAGTAGTTTGTGACAGTAGATCTTCTATAGTGAAGCATCAAACCAATTTCTATTTCTATTTGTCTGTTCATAGTCCTCCTCTTATGAATATGTTGCTATAATGGGAAAAAAAAGATACATATGAGTTATTATATGAGTCAAGATATGATTTGCTCCACTGTCTTTCCATTTACCCCCTGCCACCTACAAAAGAACTTCCTGGCATGTTGTGCGTATTTGTTATATATGTATATTAGTTTGTACTATATATAACAAAACAATATACGTTCATTACATATATAATATATATGTAATGAACGTATATTGTTTTGTTTCTTTCTTGCTCATTTACCAGGTTCCAGGAGATTTAAGCCAGACGTCAGATGACCCCAGCTTGTCAGACTTTGAGACGTAAGAATATTTCTGTCACTCTCTCACTCACTCTTTTTATACTAATTCCATCTCACCCCTGCAGTTTCTCTTGTTTTGAATCTTGAAATAGTATAAAATGTAAAATATCTGTTCTCTGTAATTATATCAAAGTTATATCCTCAAATTTACTGGTGAATAAGCTCAAAACACTGTTTGATTTCATCCAGTCATTCGTTCGCTCTACTCCCGGTTCAAGATCAAATTAGATTTTGAGGTGTTTTACCCCAGAGAGCTGTAATTTGCTGTAACTGCCCAAGCCCAGTGCCGGCACACTGTTGATGCTGCCGCTGCCACTGAAAATGATAATGATGATGATATGATGATGATGGTGATGATGATGATGGTGATGATGATGATGGTGATGATAATGACGACGGCAGTGAGGATGGTTTGTTGTGTGTGTCACTCAGGGCTCATCGCGCTCTCATCAACGTGTGGATCCCCTCTGTGTTCCTGCAGGGCAGAGCTGCCAACGCCTACCACGTCTATCAGGTACGCTGTCTGAGCCGCGTCAGCATCCTCTGTTTACCAGGGTAAACTAACAAGCTCAGTCATTATGTCAGGACATATTGATTTCACATATACTGTAGCCATGCTTGACATACATCATATTCACAGTGGGGGGTCAAGCCCGGAGCGCAGAAGACATCAAGTGGGAGGTTTCTTTTTGTGGTCATTTTTTAATTAAGATATAAACAGTACAATAAAGGAAATGAGTTACAAGTTCATTAAACCAAGTAGTGAGGGAAGAAATGATTAAGCTCTAAAAAAAGATACATTAATAGCTCATCACCAGTGTTCATGTCCATTAGCGTTGTTGCACTCGGTTCAAATGGTCAAACAGACTCTAATTCAAATAGACAGGGAGAAACTGTCAAGCTGTGTAGCCGTCCCAGCAAGGACAGTGTTGATGTGCTGGCCTGTCAGTCCGTCCGTCCGTCACCGTGGTCCCCACACACAAATACCTCAACGACAACCAGCACCAGATGCGTCATTTGTTCTGTTTGGCTCATGACCTGCAAACCTAGAGATATTCCCATCAGCCTCATTGTACTGAGTCATTAGAGCTGTTCCTATGCTAGAAAAGTAAAATGGGATGGTGAAGTTGAGGAACTGCAGTTTTTGGTATTTGGGATTTCTGTGTTGGCTTCATCTTTCAATCCACTTCAATTCAATTCAGTTTTGATTTAAAGTGTAAAATAACCATAAACTTGGTCTAGAAACACTTTACATTTGGATCAACACATAGACAAGCTATACAGTACATTTACAAATTACAAACAATGTTATTACAGGAAGGAGAGAGACCAGTGAAATAGGTACAATGATACAGTTACAAAAAATAAATTAAATAGAAATAGGCAATAACACCAGTGAGTTGTACTACTGTAACTGTATATTTCAGCCTCCGATGTTGCTGCCTGTTCAGTACTCTCCCATGTTGTACACTGTGTATGCAGTATACTACTCTATAAAGTAGTGAACTGTGGCTGTCAAGGTGAACCCACTCAAAAACACAGTAATGAATGTGAATGATACATGATTGGAGACTCAGCAGAATCTGAGAGCGGCTAGATTTACTTTCTACTTTCCAAGGACTGGATCGCAGCACTAAAACATAGTTTCAGGCTTCAGAATGAAGAGCATGTTGCTGTTTTTTTGTTTTTCCAAATCTTTTTATTGAGATTTTCCAACAAAATGACATGTGGCGGTATCTTACAGTGTGGGAAAAAGACATTTACAACAGTATGTCAACAAATCATATCTCCGCATCCAGAGATAGGTCAGGAGAACCAACAAACTCCAAGAAGGGATGTCAGGTGTCATGGAATCTCTTGGTGGAGCCACTGAGTGAAGGTTTTCAAGTTTCAGGTTATAAAGAAAAAGAACTTAAACCCAGTGATTACAGTATATGATGGGGGGCGGGTGAGCTTCCAATCAAGCAGAATCAGCCGGCAAGCCAGCAAGGTTGAAAAAGTTAGGGCCGTCTCACCGCAGCAGAGAGGTCACTGTCAGGAGGAGCCAAAAATAGCTGATATTGAGTTAGGGGGAATAATCTGGCCATAAACACCACACCTAATGGTATCAAAAATACTTTGCCAAAAAGTCATCAATGTAGGGCACGACCAGAACCTTGCTGTTTTTCAATGCTACTTTTTAACTCGTCTTTTCCAGCACAGGAGGAGGTTTTGACACGACAGTCACTTCCTCGTGTTGTCACCCCTCCAGCTGAGCCGCACGGTGTCCCTTGTCACTGATTGGTGCCTCGCCAAAACTTTTCAAGACACAAGTCCATCCCAGATTAGTGACCCACTACAGTGTGTGCCACTTCTAAGTTTGCAACCAAGTCTTGTCAGAACTTATGACATTAGCTCAGCCAGCGGGGCTAGAACAGCTGCTCTTAACTAAAACAGTGGTTTGGTTTCCGTGCTCTGTGCCTGGTTACTGATCTGAGTGAGGCGTGTTGGGACCTGGACTCGAGAGCAGCTCAGCGGACCGGGCTGCTGCTGCTGCTGCTGCTGCTGCTGCTTCTTGTATCTGTCAAGTCATCGAGCAAAGTAGACAACAGCGGCTCATTCCCTCTGTGACTGTTTTACTGTGTCTGTCACATTAACAAGGTGTTACACCTCAGCTCTCACAGCAGCCGTCCCAGGGTTTCCCCCTTTGAGACACACACACACATCCTTGTAATGCTATCTTTGTGGGGACACTCATTGACATAATGCATTCCCTAGCCCCTTACCCTAACCTTAACCATCCAAAACAAATGCCTAACCTTAACCATTACTCTCAACCTAACTTAAACCTAATTATAACCTAAAGTCTTAACCCTCAAACAGCCCTTGGAAAAAGTGAGGACCGGCCAAAATGCCCTCACTTCCCAAAAATGTCCTCACTCTGTTGGTTAAAATCTCTTTCCGGTCCTCACAACATAGTAAGTACAAGAACACACACACACACACTCACACACACTCAGTGCCCTGGCTCGGCTTCTTTTTGAAAAAAAAAAGTTTTTATTGTGCGATACCAGTGACAAACATTAAGCAAACATAAAGACATGACATAGCACAAGACCCTGGCTCGGCTTCTCAAGACGGACAGAGACTGACAAACTCTCACTCGGACACAGATACGGTGCAAGAAAACCCACACATACCTGTTCACAGACTCACTGACACGCATAGAAAAGTGTGCAGACTGAGAAGCACCCACACACACACGCTGTACTGTTATCTGCTCTGTAGCCAGGAGGTACAGCTGTAACGTTAGTCAAGGGAACCGGTATGGGACGGGAAGAGACAGGTGACACATCCTCAGCTTTAACTGATAGTCAGGACTGACTGGCTATCGAGCTCAGCCCGCCTCGACTTATACATAATAGATGTAAACTCAGGGGGCTCAAACCGAGAGCTGTCTGACGCCTCTCTCTCTGAAATGATCTCCATCCTCTCCACACGGCGGAGGCCTGATGAAGGCGGTGTTTTCATACCTCTCGTTCCCATCACATTCTTTGGGTCTGTGTGCTTTTTTAGTCAAGCATGGACACCAGTGATAAAAAGGAAAAATATCCAGGCACTTATCAACAAATGGGTGGAAAATGGTTTAGAATTAGCATTTTTTGTAGCAGTGGTGATAGTAAAATGCCGCTCATGTTTAAATCACAGCGCAGTGTTGGGGAAAGTGAGCGGTTCCCTGCAATTTGCCAGCTTATTTATGCAGCAGGATGCACAGGTGGGTGCGTCGTAAAAGCAGAGTTTCAGAGAATTCATTACAGACTGACACTGCACTGTTTTTATAAACCAGCCCCAGTCTCTGTCTCTCACGTGTTCACATTAGATTTTCTGAAACATGGGAAATGTGTTTCTACACTCATCAGACTCTTTTTCCTATAACCCAAACAAAGATGGAGGCTGGAAACGATATGTCATGTCCAGCTCTTTCACTTGATATTTGGCTCCAGTAACTCAGTTTTTGAAATAAAAGGATCTGTTATTATTTTGTTTGTGTTTTCAGGGACAATGTTTTTGGCTACCTGCCTCAGGAAATACAGTTATGAGCTGAAAAACAGGTTCAGGTCCCTTTCCCCTGGTACAAAGACAGAACATCTTTATATCCAGATGGGCAGAAGAGGATTTGCATGTTGTTAAATAGCCATCTGGGTTTTCATATACTGCCAGATATTTAGGTTTCAAAAGATCGAATACATACTGCTGTGAGAGGCACAAAATGTACCTGATTAAAAATTTTTATAAGTGAAAGAAATCATTGTCTTTGTGTCAGCTGATAGACAGTTATTTATTTATTTATTTATTTTTACCTGAGGAAATAAAGAAATAGTTGGATTTATAGTATTGGAATCACACTGGAGCGTGTGAAATCGGCCAAGCTTTGGGCAGTAATCAGTTTCCACCTGCAGTTTCAGATTAGTGGACCGACTCCAGCATCGAACCTGAACATTTTCCATGTTTTGCACTGATTTAGCCTAATTTCTGCTTCTCAATAACGGCCTCAGTGAGACTGCTGTCCAGCCCTGGAGCTGGTATAAAGCGCAGCCCATCTGGTGTATTGGATACTTTCCTTCCCAGAGCTATATTCGTCTAATGGCTCCCTGTGGAAACAGCTTTTGTTCTTAGACAGGCTAATGGATGGCCAAGGTTACTGGAGTCATTGTTGTTAAGGTGAGGTAGTTGTCGTGATTGAACACCGAGCCAACATTCCTAAAGACCTGAGGGTATCATGAAGAGAAGGTAGGGGGCTCTTTAAAATACCCTCCAGTGGGTGCATGGATTTCTTTCTTTTTTTTTTCCCTGGATTCTTTTTCTCATTCTCAAACTTGCACTCGCATATGCTTGCAAAATTGAACCAATGATGAGAGCAATGAGCCATAGCCGAAGCTAGAGAGGGTTCTGGGACGCTCGGAGAGTGAATGGGATTTCAGAAGCCGAAGCCGAAGTTAGGTCACAGCAACCTTGTGGTTGAAAATAAGCACACTAACAGCTCTAAGCTGCCGCTGCACTCAACCAGAGAGTGGGAAAGGCCGATCTAGCCAGCGCCACCTCCCATTGTCTGTGCTCCTGGATGTCTGCTCCGTCTCTTTGTCGCCACTCTTTCACTCTGCCATCTTCTCCAAGCCTCCCAATTTTGTCTCACTCCCTCTGACAGATTGCATGGTATTATGGCCAGGGCAAGAATGCTTGTACTCCATTATCTCTTTTTGCATTTCTTTTGAGCCACTTTTCTCTCCAAGCTCTCGGAAATGACTTCCATCTAAAGCTCCGTAAGGCCTGTGGATGGATGACGAGAGACAGACAGAGATGGAGCGCGAGAGACTGATGGATTTGCTCCATTATCAGTGGGGTTTTGCTTTTTGCGGCGCGCCGTGCCTCTGGGCCTTCATCCCTTCATCCTTCCCTGTGCCTCTTTTCCCCCTCCTGAACTCATAATGAGAGAATTATACCGGCCGCAGCAAATCAGTGTCTCCCTCCCACACAATACCAACAATAGAGGCTATTATGAGAAAGGGAAGGAGGCATCATTTGCACGCCGTCAACGAACACAAGGAGTCATCTGCTGTGTGCAGGACTGTCTGTGTTTTCATTACCTGTGTATTTCAGCCTGGCATTGTGTTTTGAAATGAACATTCAGATGATGATGAGGAGCGCTCTTATTTTCTCTGTTGTACTGTATATTGTGAGGATCTGACATGCTCTCTTCACAGTGTGCAGGGCAGGCAATACGGCTGTTGGCTAGAACTCATCTGCAGAGTGAATGAGGACTTTGGGAGAACCAAAGCAGCAGTTTCAGGCGACATGTAGCATTCATGCAGGATGAATCCACTTTGGTGATCTCCTGAAATTTCCTCTTGTGCCTCTGTTGGAGTGAGAGCGGGCTGCTCTGCACTCTGGCAGAACTAAATTGTAAGATGAGCCACGTCAGACATCAAAAAGGTTTGTAGTTACAGTCCAAACAGACACTGTCAAAGGGAAAAACCGACCGAGGGGGACAGTTCTGCATATTTTGAATGCACAGCTCCTCTCTCACCTCTGTACAGCTGGCCAATCAAAGCATGATACGGGTGTGAAGTTATAAGCATGGTCCAGCCCCCAGCCCTCTCCTCTTTTTTTGTAATTGGTCAGTGATATCAAATAAACAACGATAGGCTTTTTGCTTGTCCATTCAACACATAAAACAACATTAAACAAGTGATTTCATAACTGGTTGAACCTCCTTTGACAAGCTCTTCCAGTGTCATCCAGAGCTGCAGGATGTCCAGGAGGAATCTGAGATCATATTCTCAGGATGTCTGGTGTGAGCAGGTCTCCTGGGGTCGTTTCACAATAGGGTTGAGCAATTGATCGAGATATTATTGACATTTCCAGATAAGCAAGTGCAGTTTTTCTTTCTTTTAATGAAGGTGAAATACGTCACGTTGTTATGATAAATGAACCAGTGTGGTGCTGCAGAGGTGCTTCAGCTTACAAATCATATTGTCCTGTACACAGTAAAAGAACAACCTCAGCAAAAATCAACATCAGCATCATTTTTTAATTTGTATTCAATGAAAATGAAATACATTCCCACTGTATTAAAGCAGAAGTAAGCGGAATGTTTGTGTTAATATAAGTCTTAAATAGTTATATCTTCCGACAGCAATCACTTATATAGAGTGTTTGGTACGAAACACGGGTCTGTCACTCTACTCTGCTGTAAGCCGAGGAGAAAACTTTCCTTGTATCCTACAACCTTTATCCAATGAGGAGAGAGAACGGCATAAAGGGGCGGTCCTCTCTGTGTGTGCAGCCAAGGGATGCGCGTGAATTTGGTGACGTAGGGACGAGGGCGGGGACTGCTAACTCCAATCGGCTGACAAGAAGTTAGCCAAAACGACCGGATCGCTTACTTCTGCTTTAATATAATTGCACTATTTTCGCATAATGTTCAACCTTATTCCACTGTACCTCTATTGGGTTAATGTCTTGGCTCTGACAGGTTTCTCCAAAAGCTGCAGCTTCTTTGTCTGAAGCCCTTCTGTTGTAGTTTTACATCTTCATCACCCAGCTTCTACTGAGCATCAGTTGGCAGACATCCTGACATTATCCTGTAACCTGGTGACAGACAGAGGCAGCAAAGCCCTGGAATGTGACTCTCCGTCCACCGGTTGTCACGTCGGTGATGGAATTGTTACATGATACAAGGCGCCATATTAGTCCTGCTGCTGCATTTGAGCTGTTCATTATGTCTTTGAAGTAACCTTAGCTTAGTTTATGAGCCTGTCTTTTGGTCAGTGTATTGTTATGGCAACATACATCTTTGGTGTGTGTTATTGATCCAACTCCAACTCACATGTATGAGTCATGCTATTTGACTAAAGCTATTTTACATCTGTCTTTCACTCTGTTGTAGTCCTGCTGGGAAACTCTCTGCTGTGCCGTTGTCTGATGGGAGCTTTCAGGTCATTGATTACTAGGTGTCATACCTGTGGTGTTGCAGCAGTGGGAGGGATATACTCTGTGTATTATAGCTGACACCACTGAGCTATGATAAAGTTTTGTTAGCGAACAAAAAAGAGAAACACTAGCTGTAGTTGTTTACTCTCGCTGGGCATTTGGAGAGTAAAAATCAAACCCCCGATAAATTCTGTTTACTCTGCTGAACTAAGACATTTCAGGCCTTCCAAACATACCCACAGACACACATCCCAGTGATGTTATGGCAGTGTGAAGTGGAAAAGTTTCATTTTCAACAACTTTTAATATGTTGCGGAACAGACAAAGCAGTAACATGGATAAGTCACCTTCATCTTTTTCCTCTTAATGTTTCAGGCTGAGTGTTATTTCAGACTTTTAGCCCAACAAACTCTCAGTGTTTACAGCCCCTTTCATAGATTTAGCCGCTCATCATCATCCATCTTTCTGCCTCTCCCCCTCCCACTTTGCACTGTTTCCTTTATTATCTGTCTCTTGGTCTGTTTGTATCAGTCACTCCTCTTTTCCTCTCTCACCCCTCCTCGTATTTTCTTTGCCCTCTCTCCCACTCTTTTGTCAATCTTCTCCCAATAATTTCTCCATTCTTAGACCAGTTGGGAGGGAGCTGTAGCTCCTGATGATGAGCTCCAGGACAAAGCGGGTGGGACCCTCCCACCTCCACAGCCATTTGACAACAAGAATGAATCACACATTTAACCTCACACTGCCTCTCCGAGGAAACAAAGACAAGCACTTCTTCTATATGTTAAATCCACAGCGTTTTTCCACCGTAAAAAAACAATTTCATAATTGTGCATCCTTCCATCTATGGGTCGTAACACAAATGCAAACACCGTTTAAGTACCCAACAGCAAATGGAGTGCATGTACATTAGAGTGTATGGAAAAAGCAGTATGTCAGTGCTGAGAACTAGCACCTCTGATCCTCAACTCCCAGGCTGTTTTACATGTACATTTATACTGTATATGCATATATTCCAAATAAGCAATTCTCTTTGATCAGCAAAAAGCTGAGCCTATAATTTCCACACAAAGTCAGGGACTCACTGCAAACTTTTCACTGTTTTAATTATGCTAATGAGACTGGATAATGTCTGCTGTAACTTTTCTCACTCTCAATGTCGTCTTCTTCTTTTGTGTTCGTCACACTTTTGTTCTATTTCTATAGACGTGCATCAGATGTAAGAGATACCATGGTTAAAATAGCACGTGTGCACACATCCATCTGAATGTCTTTTTTTTATACCTTTAAAGGTGGCTGTTTATGGACTCTGAGAGCAAGAGAGTGGTAGAGGGTCCCAATTAATAGCAGTTACGTAAACCATCCTTGGCTCCCCTTTGCCTCCCCGAGCCTTTAATATGCACCATATGAAACCACATAAATCAGCCACTCAATGAATAATTGAGCCGTCCTCTCTGACACTCTCAGATGTGTGCACCGCTTGCCTGCAGTGGACTGCCATCCCCTAGAGAAATGCAATGTGGGAAAACGCGTTAGCACCTTTAATTTCTATATTAGCAGCTGGGTGTAGCTGGGCTTGACATGGGAGACCTGTGGCTGCCAAGGCGTTAAAGCTTTACATCCAGACCTGCTCCGTTTGAGTTGCACTGCTTAGCCACAGGCTCGGACCACATGGTGATAGGCTGCTCCAGCTATGCAGATGAGATAATACATCCATATGTATTAATATGAGCTCTGTGTGCTGGCGCTGCATTCAAAGACAGATAGATGTGCTGTTTTTAAATGCGCGTAATGCTGATGATGTTGCGCGCAGTTTTTCCAGCCTGTCTATGTGTCTTGCTGCAGGAATCTTGAGTGTGTGCGGACGTGCACGTGAGTGATTATGGTTATGATAATGGCTGGTTGGTGACAGAGGAATATAACTATTATGTTGATGATGGTAATGATGGATGTTTTACAATGATGATGATGATAATTACAGTCGTTGTCTTGGTCTTACATCCATCAGTTATAGATTAAACACCCTCGGGATGGCACAGAGGCTGCTTTTACTGCTGCACACTGCAGCACGGGCACCACATCAACTTCAGCATCGGGGTAATTTACATCATATTTCCATTTCAGGCACTTTAAACATCAGTCTTAACTGAAGCGATTCACAATGGGGAGGTTGGGGTTCAGTGTCTGGTTCAATGGCGTTTAAACCAGATATATAGCTGTTGATGGACAAGAACACCTGTAGCTCAGGAGGTTAGTGGTTTGATTCCTGGTTCCTCCAGTGTGTATGGTGAAGTGTAGAGAAGTTCTATAAGTATTTGACTGTGTATACAATATTATGTGTTATAAATTTATACTATTGAGAGTTTTTCTTTCTTTTAGGGAGGGAGGTTGCAACCTTCCCCACAGTTTCCCAATATATTGCAATATATCACACCCCCTACACAGCCTAATCTAAGATTGGCCTTTTAGAACATATCATCATTTTTTTAAAAAGAGATAACATGTGGATCTTGATGTCAGATGAGATGACTTTTTACAGCTTAGTACAGATTCAAAGAATAATCTGATCTAACAGACGTGTAGGTGACGTACTGACCCAGTGCCATTCTAGCGTTACATATAGTTTTTATTTGAAGCCGTCTAAATATTGCCCGTATCTGTTGGATATGAACGTCATCTCTCTGTACAGTACATTTTCTTGTGAGACCAGCGACTGGTCCAATTGTATCGTGTCTGTTGCTCACAGTGAGCTAGGATAGCCTTCGGCCCCCTGCAACCCTGAACAGAATAATTGGGCAGGAATAAAGGATGGATGATACTGTGGCCGTGTCTCATCCCAAGCATGAAATAAAACCTCAGACAAACAATAAAAACAACAAGTCAGACTCAGTTTTTCCAGCTATGTCTTCTTTTTTCAGGCACAGACAGGATCTTTTTAACAGCATATGGAAGTTTCTTCTTCTAACAACAATGTGAAACGTGTTTTTTGCCCACCTTTAACCTGTATATCTAGTTGTTCTGCTGAAAAGTGCTGTGTTGTTTTTTTACACCTTTTTCCCACCCTTGAACAGCACCATTTGTCTCTATACACTCTCTGAATTCCAACTTTATTGAACGCAGCTGAGGGACACTAAGCTGTATGCCGATCTTGGAGGCCGCCCAGCAGTCAGAACCAGACTGAAGTCCTGCTGTGGCACTTCATCAGCCAGCCGCCCTCTAATAAAAACTTCAAAGGTGCCATGTTGGCCAGTGGAAAGTGGGGGGAGAGTAAGAGGTGGGACGGGGAGTTTGTCCCTGTGGGGATAATGGCAGCAGAATCAGGATTTGGCCGGGGACGGTGTTGTCGCTTCCAGGGAGTGAATGTGATGATCAGGGCTTTAACCTCGAGACATCTGATTAGATCTTTGGGCTGGGGAATAATTTGTCAGTCTGCCTCCCCTCCCCTCCCCTCCCCTCTCGGCTCTGCTCTCTCTGCTTCTTCTCCCTTGTTACTCACAATTTATATTTACCCATTTTTGCTTGTGTCACTAATTGTCTGCCTCTCCCTCTCATGCTTCATTTTTTTCCCATCACTCCTCTCTCCCCTCCCAGCTTTTCTTTCTTCCCCATTCAGCTCTACTTTGCTCTACATCCTCCACTCCGCCCTTACCTTCAATCATTTACTCCCCAGCTTTCTTAATATGCTCAAAGCCAGTTCTCAGGACTTGTCAGTGACTCATTCGTTCACATGAAAGAGGTGAGAGAGAAGGAGTCTCCTACCGTGACTGAGTTTTTAGTTAAATTGTTTGAGGAGGGACGCACAAAGACGAGAAGTGGGAGGGAGGGAAGGAAATGACAGGAGAAGGGAGTGGGAGATGAGGAGGACAGAATAAAGGGAGCAATCGTGATAAAAGATGAAGATAAGAGATGTGTCTTGTTCTGTTTTCCTCCCGCTGTGGCGTCAGACAGTTTTTCCAAGGTAGCTCCCAACTTAGACGTTGAGTGCTCATATCTGGTTACCACCCGCTGGTCTTATAGAACTTGTGCTGAGTCCTCAAGTGATAAAAAGCTTAAAGCGACTGCTGTATTGATGCCTGTTGTGTGAGGAAGAGAGGAAGAGGACCTGGAAAATGGACAGAACTGTTCCTTTTTTGGGGCTTTCAAAGCTATAATTTAAATTGGTTCGATTCAGTCTTTGTTCAGTATGTTCAATGAGCCTCCTGATGTTTTGCACCTGAGTGCAAGGGTTCCCACAATTGGAGCCAACAGTAGCATTAGCAGCTCTTTACTTGCGGGTCAAGAAGAAATGGTGTAAGTTCAGCATTAAACTGGTGCCTGTTGTCTCCATCTTGTCTTTTCTTTGACTCCAGTTACCATGCTAACCGGCTAGCCCTGGCCCATGTCGTCACACTGTAGCCTCCAGTCTGCCCTGAAGACACAGTGCAGCTCAGAGGGGGAATTATAACCACTAATATTATAACAACAATGGATTTGGCTTTAAGAGTAATATGCTATTGTCAAGCCACAATCCCCACCACCCACTCCTGGCCAGAAACCACATTCACCAGCAGAGAAAATGTACTAATAACCCCTTTAAGAGGCACTGAAATCATTAATTTAAAGTAAGGTCTTAATTGGTAGTAAAATACCTCAAGTTTCACAACTCAAGTTGACTTTTATTTTGAAGTTGTCACAGGAAATCCAGGGCAAATAAGACAAACTGTATTGGTACTGAACAATATTTTCCTCAGAGCTAAAAGAAACAAAAAGAAGAGTGAATGTTGGACTGGCATTTATCAAATGGTGGTGAATTATGATTCCAATTGAATTGTAATATAATCATTATCTGCTGGATGTTTGAACTTCCGGTCGCATAAGATTTGTCTCCTTTATACTGCAGCTTAGTTGAGCATGAACTCTGTTAGTGGTGTGTGTGTTTGTAACCAGGATGGATTTACAGTAGTTCTGTTTTTTCCATGTGTTTTGTTTCCCCTGAGCGTTTTAGATAACTGAAGATCCTATTCAACAAAATTCAATTTCAACCAGATTGTGTCTTTCAAAAGCTCCAATATGCACTTAGAAGCTGGTGGTGTTGTTTGCTGAGATTGGTGGAGTGATGGGACAGTTTCTTCAATTCAGACAGTAAAATAGAAAACAGACAATTTTAATGATAGCTCCCTTGTTTTTTGACTGACGTATAGGAGAGGCTTAGGGAGTCAGCCAGTCAGTATTAATGTGTGGAAAAAACCCTCCCTGCGCATTCTGCTTTAGTTTCAGTTATTAGATTTTAATGAGAAGGATCTTCCTCGAAACATCAGCTGCTTCTTTTGTTCGCATTTTCAAAGCCCCACAGAAACATAACAAAAGCGATACACTGATGTGTGCGCCGCATGAAATAAAAAGCGACAGTGCATTAACATCTGAAGAGCTGCTCGTTCTAAGGTGTTGAATTTACTTATTTTCAAGAATCAACAAAACACCTTATGTTCAGCGAGGTGCCCAAACATCTGGATTCAGCTGCATGCAGGAGATGGCTGAAAATACGTATAATGAAAATGTATTTCTGTCAGTCCGGCTTTTCTTCAGTATATAACTCTTTGGTTATTCACTGCTACATTTTCTTGCTGTAAGAGGACAAAGGCAAGGGTAAGGTAATTGGTGAGGCAGATTTCTTTCTTCTGCCTTCACCTCAGCATCATAAACTTCCAGTAACCCTCCCTCAAGCAGAGATACAGTAGAGTGTGTAGGGCACTTTTTTATATAATTTTATCTTCCAAAAATGAACATCTCAGCTGTTATGGGCAGGTCGGGGAGTAGTTACTGTATATGTGTAACGATGGATATGGTTTTAGCATATAAAGATTTCAAATGGATCCATGTATCAGGTTAATCAAAAGCAGTAATGTGTTGGTGTGCGCTGCAGCAGCTTTGTCGCTCTCATTAGCCGCCACTCAGCGACAGAACAATAGAGTTTGAATGGTTTGGTTCAAATACCACCCATTGCTTCATCAAGCTGCCACAGTGATGGCAATACTTGTTTTGCTTGTTCATTCCTTTGTGGACTCTCACAATCAGACGACAATTCACCCGTTTAATCACTCATCCATTTGTATAATTCAGAAGTGAGCACAGCCCTCAAAAGGCCGCTTCGTTTATTTTCCATCCACACGCCTCCACCTTCTTCCTCTCCTCCTCTTCACTCCTTCCTTTCTTGCCCTTCCACCCGCTCTTTTTTCTTAACAGGCTCAACTCGAGCTGTAACTCTTGCCCTTGCCTTGATTGTCTTTAGTTCGTCCTCCTCCTCATCCTCCTCTCCACTCCTCCAACAATATTTTTCCTCATCTACATTCAGCGGTTCCTCTCCTCACAGTGTCTAATTCTGTAGGATGTTTGCTTCAGGAGCAGCAGCGCTCTAAAATAAACACCTTAACTGCAGTCAGGGTAGTAATCACCCTCTCTCTTTCTGTCTCTTTCTTTGGCATCGTCTCTGTATTCCTTTTCCCCCCTCCGTTTTTCTTATCTCTGTTATCATGTCATTGTGTTGTGTTTTTCTCTGTCTTCACTGCTTTTTTTTTTAAACAGTTATTTCTTTGGCTCTCAGAGGATCCCTGCTCAGAATCTTAAGGAGTTTTCTTATCAGCTAGAAAATAATCCATGAAATTCTTGTTTGAGGATAAATGGGAAAACTTTGCTACTTAAGTGTTGATGTGATGTCACGGCAACTTTTAGGGGGCCCTCGTCAATCAAACGGTGGATTTTCTTTAGTGGAAATAAAAGGGTTCAGCAACTACCGGGCAGATTACCATGAAATCCAGTAACAGATTTGATTTAGGATCAGTTGTAATCACTCTGGCAATGCCCTTGATTTTCTATCTAATGCCATCAAAAAAAACAGCAGTGGTGGACGGCTCCTCTCTCTTCGCTGCAGGATGGAGAGATACAGAGGATCCTTCATACCTACAGCCATCAGGCTTTTTAAATCTTCTGCAAATGGTAGATGAGCTGACAGACAAGTGAATTTCCCTTTGGGGATTAATAAAGTCATCCGCATCTTATCTTGTCATTGGATCAAAATTAATTTGTCCGGTAGCCTACTTTGGTTTATGACCAGGGGCGTCATCAGGCCCCTTTCACTGCAACACGAGCCCCAGTATAAATGAGCTGTGCACCAGTATAGGCGGTACACTTTGGTGCTGAAAAAATAAGCAAACTCAGTCCAGACTGAGGTGAAATATCACTCTTTTTGTTGTTATTTGGATGTTAGAGGACCTGTTCTGCTACTAAACATGTTTTCACAGTCATTTAGGCTAGATCAGTAAGGAGTAGTGGCAGTGAGGGTTGACTGTGGCTACCGAATGGTGGTAGTGGTACTGCTTAGTGGCTAGCAGTGCCCCTGTTTATGACCAAACATGTTCAGAGTTAAATAACTTTATGTGTTATGTTAGCATGTTAGCATCCTTTCTCTGAACATGTTAGCATGCAGATGTTCACATTAGCATTTAGTCCAAAGCGCTGCCTCACAGGCTACAGCTGTACTACTCAGGATCACACCCAGTTGTAGAAGTTGTTCGTACTGAAGGTGTTTTGATGTAGATAAAACAGACAGCTAGCAAGTTTGTTTTCTAATTCTCTCTCCTTCAAACTGTATTTAAAGAAAACAGACGTGTCAAGTTTACGTCAATTTTTTTTTTTAGAATTTAGAAACACTGACATACCCTATTGCTTGTCGAGCAACACTGTTGTACATTATGACACCAGTTAGGCCTACCAGTCAGAGTGAACCATTTCTACATTCCCATCGGTTGTCACCCAACTGTGTCGTAGCGCAATAACCTTTAACTTTCATGGATTTCAACTTTTTCTGACACCTCATAATAGGCATGACTCTGTTCACCAGGAGACCCTGCTGTGTTCACATAGAGAAAGAATGAAAGTCTGTCACTTTGACTTTCTTGGCACTTAAGGTCTGAACATAGGTACTGTAACCAACAGTAAGTCTTTTTGTCTATTTCTGTGTTGACTGTGGTATTGCGGAGTCGTACTTTCTCTTGTTCCTCCAAATAGCACTGTTCGCTTTAAGCAGGGTTTTAGGCACATATACAATGGTGCACACACACACACACACAAAAAAGATTTCAGGTCGTTCCCTTTCTGTGGTCACACACACACACACACACACACACACACACACACACACACACACACACCTCCCAGTTCCTCCTCTTCAACCCTCTAAATGGATCCTATTTTCTGCCTAATTGGGCAAATGCTCTGGCCTACAATGATGAAGAGGGAGGGGTGATGACATAAGGCTCTGCTGCCTTTGTGTTGGTTAGTCCTGGCTCTCCTCCTCTATGGCTCATTTTTTCTCTCTGTGTGTTTTATTTTGTTGTTTTTCCTGCTTCCCTCTGATTTGATCAACACCTCCAGCTCGTGTTAAATTTCAACCAAACTCAATCAGAACATCTTGGAACAGGTCAGAAGCAGATGGAGGTTGAGTCATTGTGTTTTTAAATCTGAGTGAGTGATAGCCCTCATTACTACATGCTAATGTAGAAGACACCAGCTAGCTCCAAGCATGATTTGGTGATGAGATACATTTGCCAGGAAAAAGCCATCGTCAGCCATCTTGTCCCTGTGCCCAGCAGTTGTGTAGTGTTCCAACTGTGAAGTGAGCAGAGAGGCCTCTCTGTATATGGGCCTCCTGTGGTGCTGGGAATGGATTTGCACAAGTTTTTTAACCACAGCCTGAACACCTACAGTTAGTCTGGCTGTCAGATGGGAGGATCAACAGACCAGGGTTTTTTTCTCAGAGAGAGATACAGCACAGAGAGAAACATCATTATCATCTGCACTCTCTGCAGTGCTGAGCCGTTACTCCTTGTTCCACCTGCTTGTTGGAATACCCTCAGGCTAAAGACCCAGTTAAATGTCAAGCAAAGAAAAAGCTGCAATTATCTGTTCACAGGCTTCCTGTTTCAGATCTTTAGTTCTGAAGTTATTTCACGGTACGCGAGGGCGCTTTTCCTGGGGTAGCTGTCATGCTGTGTGCTGTTTGCCCGGATAAGGCTGCAGATATGGCTGTTTGGTTTCGTGGCACTTTGCACGTTCTACTCGGCTTCATGTGGGTTTCCACCAGGTGCTGGAACTTCCTCCCACATTTCACACACACAATTAGAAACTTTGAATCATGCATCATCATGCATGTGTGTATGCAGACCTTGGTTGGCAGTCACAGAGGTGTCTGCTAATGGGGGTCTGCTAATGAATAAATGAAAGCACATGCTTTCATGCCTTTTACATCTAAGCATTCTGGGAAAACAGTGAGCACAGCTTTTGTTATAGTGTCACTGTCCAGGCGTAGTTGATGTCATTTGATAACTGTCATCAGACATCGACTATTGAGATGAAATGACACACTTTGTCACAGGAAGGAACTGATTGTTTTCATTTTATTGTTCATTTACTGGCCCTTTAATTCCTTCTTCACATCTGAGCTGCTGTAAAAGTGAAGCTCCTGTTCTTGTTCAATGACCTTCAATCTTAAATGTCACCACTGATCTATAGGATTTAGTCTATCTTGTCGAAATGAGCACCTAAAAAAAGCTCAGTTAATAAAGACACAACAGAGACAGGGAAAATAATCACAGATATTTGTGGTTTTATTTTCAAAGGCTAGAAAATCACGAAACTCTATTGGAAAAGTAACTAATGTTCCTTATGAAATAGTTTGGAAATCTGTGGAAGCCTATGCTTTTTTTTTCTCCTTTTTTTTTCTTCAGCAAATTTGACAAGAAAATTGACCTGGTCTCCACTTGTTGCCTGGCAACCTGAGAAAACAACTCTCCAGGAAGTCACTGCTTCCTGTCAAGAAATATTCTGGCACAATGATACAAATGTGACGTGTTAATTAGTTAGCTTCAGAGGTATTGGTGGGCAGTGACCTTATCTTTAATGGACACATATACCAGTTGTATCCCTCTTCTATTGTAACTGTATGTGGAGAGAGTGAATGAGCCAATTTCCTAAACGATCCTTGAAGTTGTAATGTTTTATTTTTCAATTTGAAATCCACCAGTTCTGGGTTTTTTTGGAAGAAATGTAGAGCAGCGCTGAGTTCAGCCACATTTTTCAGTTTTGTGCTTGTCAGTTTCTGTCGTCTTTTAATCAATACAGCTGTGTAACGGCCTGCACTTTCCTCAGATCTTTGTTCTTACACATGTAACTACATTGATTACTGTCAGAACGAGACTGACCTACTCACTGTACTGCGCCTGAAAGCATCTTGTAGAGGCACAAACTTTGACTGCTGAACAATAATGAAGTCTATGCATTTGTGGAGAATTGCAAACAGTGGAAAGATCAAAATTTATGAACTGCCTTGTGTTTTTATTGTGTACTTTATGATGGGCCCATTTCAGTTTATTCCTGTGTCAAATGTAGCTACACAACATCTTTCAGAAGGAGTTCAATAAGTGATCATCAACAGTGAATGAGTCGGTGCAGACAGTCCCTCAGACTGAAGACATGCTTTAAAACTCCACAGAGACATTTCTCTGTGCCAATGTTGGATTCAAAAGACAAAATTGCAATGCAGCTAGAGTGTAAGACATCTAGTATTATGACTAAGGAGCTGCATATACACTTTTTCTTGACCTTTCGTTTTGCTTCAGTGTGGCCTGAAGCTGAATGCAGACAGTTTCCCCTGAAGTAGGTGAGTCAATTTAGAGAGAAACGCGGCTGCACCAAAGAAGTAAATCACAGCAGTTCACCATTAAAAGACCTTTCTTATCGTCATAAATTGCTTACACTTCAGTAACCAAAGGTGGATTTTCCCCTCTAATGTTGACTCATCGGGGTCATATTTTCATCAAACGTATTATTATGCTTTGTCAGATATTCTCATAAGCTATTTAAATAATGACAGAAGGACTGTGTCCATCACAGACGAGCTTTCAACAACAGCCAAAATCCATCAACCATTTTCCACACGCTCCTTCAGAACCATGATTACAGTCCCTGTCCCTGTTTGAAGATGGCTTCTATTGTAGATATCTCAGCATCAGTGCTCCAATATTGAAGGATGCTGCAGTTTAGATGTTGCCAAGATTTTTGTCAGAGATAATGAAAGACTATTTGTGATTATTCAGGAGGAGGGAAGCTGGTAGCCGTGTGCAGAGGCTAATGTGTTGCCATAAATAAGTATGCCAATGAGACGGTGTAAAGTGGATTAAGCTTGCTGCGCTAATACTGCCGTATGTGAGGAGCCATTTGATGTCTGAGCAACTACAGACACTATGGGAGTCTATCATCACATCTTTGCTAATGCAGCTCTTAATGTGTACTCAGACCCAAGAGATGACATGTGGCTGTAGAACATGGAGTACTTGAGGACATTTTACCTGATGTACCCTCTGTATTCTGGTCTATGATGCAGGCTGCACTATGTTCATTGGGAATTATGTAGAAATACAAGGACAATATCTGATTTATTAATCAATTACTTCCCAGTTACAGATACATTTCTAGCCCGGGAACTATCACACACTAACTGTAAGGCTATACTTTTAGGTCAGTGTGGTGGATTGCATCAGGAAAAACTTAATGAGAATACATAGGTTTGTCCAGAAAGGTACCGTAGTGAGTTATTTATCATGCTCAGCAGAGTGTTTCAACAGAGTATGGAATATGTAAAAGCATAGACCTCACTTTCCACAGTTGGACAATAATGTATGGAATATATTATGAAATGTCTAGCCCTCGACTTAATGCTACATTAAGTAATTGCTCAGTTTGGCCTTCACTTTGACATTGACAAGCCTGTTCACATTGATGGAGTGAGTAGATGTGAATGTGTGGAAATTCATCTCTCTGAAGCTTTTGTGTGTGACATTATGAAGGTGATTGAAATGTCAGACTGCTTACTATGTTCAACACACTTTTGACAAGTCCAGATTGAAGTTGTGGGTTATGAAATATTGAGCGAGATGACGTCTGAACATCCTCTCCCTATAGATGCCAAACTCACTTGGAAACATTGAATTCTTTTTCTCTGATCTTTCAAAAGTTGAAATGTCCGAGACATTTGATTGGACTTCAACAGCAGATCCATGTATCCATTGTTCAATCACAAATGCCTGTGACTGAGTGAGTGATCAAGTTTCACTTTCATTGGTCAGCTGGTAGAGTAGTTTTTCCCATTGACTTCAGTGCTTTCAAACTGAATCGAGACAAACAGTTTCTAATGGTGTGGTTGGAGGAGTGTAAGTGTTTGCATCCCACAGTGTTGCCACATTTGTGTCTATATTAAAGCTAGACTACTTTTTGTGCAGTCAGCAGTTGAAAATTCCATAATCATCAATGAGCAAGATGTCTGCATCTCCCCTTGGCTGTTTTGAGACCATTGCTGGAAACTCTCCAATCACAGGCCTTTTCAGAGAGGGAGAGAGAGTCCCTATTGGTTGTTCAACAAATGCAGATATGTGTACACATCCCTTCAGATGGAGATAGCTCCCTTTTCTTTTCTTGTACAGGTTGCCACCAGGTGATCCACCAGGGTGCCAACCATGTACTATGTTTTGACCTAGTCTTGTTTGTCTAACCCTAACTTATGAAATAGTTTCATTCATGAGACTTTGATTCATTTATCATGGCCCAGTTTAGCCAGAGTCTCCATCCCTGTCTTTGATCATGATGAAAGA
This sequence comes from Trachurus japonicus, assembly GCF_045865225.1. Taxonomy (NCBI): domain Eukaryota; kingdom Metazoa; phylum Chordata; class Actinopteri; order Carangiformes; family Carangidae; genus Trachurus; species Trachurus japonicus. Next base: position 19,635,964 of record NC_140925.1, read on the forward strand.
TGCCATAAGACACACACACACACACACACACACACACACACACACACACACACACACACACACACACACACACACACACACACACACAACTGGATCATAACAAGTCAGTTCTTCTCTTAAGTTGCAAAAAAAGAAGTTGGAAAGAGCTTAGATGCCTCTGTAGGTCAGACATAAAGTGCTGAGATGACAAGTCTCCAATCCATTAGTGGCCTTGTCTGCTCCCATCTTGTCAATCGCTACTGTCATTTACGAGATTCTGGTCTTTCCTGAAGTGCAACTGCTCTTAATTCAAGTAGCTGTGAAGCAGACGTTTTCCACTGTCTGAAACTGTTGGCCACTCCTCAAGACAGATTGGCACAACAAAAGACAATAGCAGTTCCTGTTTGCAATTAACCTATTGATACAGTATACCCACAATCCTCAGCATAAGACCCATACTGAGGAAAACTTAAAATAATTGTCAGAAAAGTTCTGTGTGGAGCATCTTTCTTTCCCAAGTTATGGACATGTGATCATAATGGACACAGATAATGAATGAAGGTGAAGTCGTGCCGAATCTAAAAATAAGTCACTCAACTTTGTGTATTGAGATTTCAGTGTGTTCTTCTGACTATGAGAAGAAGTAGCTTCCCTTAATTGCTGCGAGCAGACGACTCAATGAGTGAGCCAAACTACAATCAGCTCCCTTGTTGTACCTATGCTTTTTACCTCATGCACTTTGGCTCTTGTCTATAATCCGGGATATATGTATAAAAATCTAAAAGCTATTATTCTACCATTATCCTATAATTATGCTGTAGATAAAGTGAGCGTTTTGATGAAGTAGACGGAGAGAAGGTATACTTTCTCACCTCCCACTTGCTCAGTAAATGATGGTACGTGATGTGGAGCGTTTAATTCAACTGTACCGCTAAGTGTCATTTTCTCATCGTATCTTTTTATAACATTAACGGTGTCTAGACATGTCTGTCACTGATGCTGAAATATTAACAGGGAGACATTCAGGGCTGCTAACAAAGCTTCAGCTGTCAGTCTCCTCTTAATAGCTGTCCCAAATGCCACATTTTTCATGTTTGTCATGTAACCCAGACTGCACAGTAGCATGCATGCTGACAAAGATCACTCAATAAAGGAAGTGTCACCTCAAAACAAAAAAAAATTCTGTCATTATCCACTTGCTCCTGCGCCAGTCAAAATGTCTCAGAGGTTGAAATGAATACAAGATGTAGTCAGAGCTTCTGCAGACCTGAGAATTTGTTGTCTGCACCTTTAAAAAAAAGAAGTCTAATTGAAGTCTAAATTCAATAATGTGTTATGAAATTAATCGAAGGGGTGGTCCATTTGTCCACCATTTTTGTCTCAAATATTACAACTGTCAAGTGGAGCCATTCCCAAATTCAAATTCAATGCCACTTAAAAAACTTCTTGGGCCCAAACAAACTTTCAGAATCAAAATCAGAATCAGCTTTATTGGCCAAATATGCGCACACATACAAGGAATTTGACTCCGGTTTACATTACTCAATAAGTAGACATACAAAATGAGGACAACAACTGAATGATTCTTCTGCAAAGGGTAGATGAAATACCAGACCGAAGAAATTCCCTTTGGGGATTAATAAAGTAATTTGTATCATATTGTGTAAGTTAAAGGATAATACAAAAATGGTTTAATAAAAGGGGTCCATGGTCAGTGCAGTACCTTCACATGCCACACTTTGAGAATCACTGTGATTCATAGTCACCAGAGGATCTTCTCATGATATTGCTGTAGCTGTCAAGCAGTCAAACCTTTCACCTATTCAGTGACACCTCAACATCTACTGGTCATATGGACACATACTGTAGGTTAGCGCCACCATGAAGTAGATGTCTTGACAACTGTTGGATGGATCTATATGAAATTTGGTCCATACTCATAGATTGAAGTAGATGTGACGTCTTTGCAGGAGGCAGGAGGCTTGACATTGTAAGATATGGGTGAGGCGAGGGGGGTGAGGTGAGGTGGGAGCAGATGCTCTTGGACCATTGACAAGCATTTCTCTTGGAGTGTACTGGTGCCTCAGAGTCTTGTTTCCATCAGCAGCTGCCACCACAGTGACACACATCAGTCCTGGCTCCAGGGGCCTCGTGGGGGCCATCTCAGCAGCCGCAGTGTAACTGGGCAGCACTCTGAACACGAGGCAGCCTGCTCAGTCAACTCTAGGTGACCCTATAGCAAAGTCAGGGTTTAAAAACTGAGTCTTTATGTTAAAGTCAGCTCTCAACGTGAAGTCGATTACCTCTGCTCAGGCTGTCTTGTATGCTGACAATCATTTAAAAGAAGAAATAGACTTCTAAAGCTGTTCTTGTTTCTTGACTGTGTGTGTGGAACTTCATGCTGGTTATTATGGAGCAGCAGTGGCTGTCGTGAACGCTTTCAGGACTGTGTGGCTTTGGAAAGGAATCGTGCAGTACAGCAGTATGGTGCAGTTTTGACGTTGTTGTCTTTTGTTTACTTTATTTTTTCATTAGCCTGGCAGGGGGGAGCTGTGCCTGGGTGCATTTGGTCGATTTTTAAATCAATTCTTGTTTTCATGTACCTGAATCGAGTCTATTTTATTTTATTTTTTTGTGGCTGGGCACTTTAAAATTGAATTCTCGAAAGCCGTTCTGCTTTCTCTTTTGTCTCTGTGCTTTCCATGTTTTTTTTTTACTGTGAAAATGGAACCCAGCTCCTGCTCTCTTTCACCCTCTCTTTCTTGTAATAGGCTCATCTTTCCTTCTCTCTCTGCTGCCTCTATCTTCCGTGAGTCTGAATAAAGCAGCTAATGGTGCATAGAAATGATGGCGGCACAGACACATCTATAGACAGACACAGTGTTGTGCTGCAGTATGTAAGTGAAAATACACATTTACAAGAATGAGAGAAAGTCATTCTTTCAGCCATCCTGTTTACGCATTGCAAGTGCTTGATGACAAATTCGTGGACTGGAAAAAAAAAAGACTATTACACAACAACAGTGTGCTACTGGTGTGTTTTCCATTTTTTGTGCAACCCAAATTGTTGTTTACTTCCCTGTGTGTAGGTGTACAGAGACTCACTTTGTCTCTCCAGCCATCCTATTATTTCCTGATTTGAGGCCTCTACAGTTTTCTGCTGAGATAATGATGATAATGATGGTTTCTTACCTTTCCTCAGGTGTACATCCGCATCCTGGACAACGAGTGGAACGTGTACAGACGTTACACAGAGTTCAGGGAGCTCCACAACCACCTGAGGACCCAGTTTCCACAGGTGGACGCCTTCAACTTCCCACCCAAGAAAGCCATAGGGAACAAGGTAAGCTGACAGTAACACTGCCTGCCTGGAGCTCTCTGTCAACCACTTGTGGCATGTAGTGGTGAATAATGAATATCGTACTTCTGTATATGACCGACAACTGAAAAATAATGACAGAAATCAGTTGCTGATTGAACTGACTATTTTAATATATAGAAAGATCTTAATTGTCATATAAATAAGAAGATAAATATGAAGAACTATCACAAGAAATAGGAACGACACATTCACACAACACATTTCACATTCCCTGTTTCCATATTGTGCTAGTGGGTATTGCACAGTATGCTGTTTAAGTATTTAAAATGTTTGTGTTGAGCCATTGAGTTGGGAAATACTACACATAGAATACTTCAAATTATACTTCTTGTCCTTCAAAGTCACACTGGTTTAGCTTTAGGTTTGCTGTTGTGGTGGTTTACCAGACATGCTAATATTTGTAGCTTATGTTAGAGCAGATGCTTAATCCTTTACTAACACCATTGCTATTGGGTTTTTAGTTTTGATTTGGCTTAAAGACACACTATCTTGTTTAATGCAGAGCACTGTTCACTGGTTTGGTATGTGGAGATAACCAAAGCTTGACTTTCTGGCTGTGCCTATAGTTTGCCAAACTCTGGACAATAGCTGCTGTTCATAGGAAAGCGTTACTCAACGCCCCATTTAGCTATAAAGGATCCAATCCCCACATGACTTTCACCAGTTATCATAAAAAATTTACATCAGGCTGTAAAAGTTTATATCCGCCTATAAACCGTTGAGCAAATAAAGTGGTGATCAGACGGGGTTAACCAGCGTCAGCTCCCTGCCAGCAGGTCATTACTCCCCGGCTTTCTTCATCTTTTCATTTCGCTGACACACACTCAGCCTCACTCCTCATCTTCAGGGGACAGTCTCTTCCCTGGGTTTCTGTGGCTCATTTGCATCTCCAGTAACTCGGAGATCTCTCTCACTCCCCCTCACCTCACTCCCCTCTCCCTCCCTTTCATCCTGTTGTCCTCTGTCTCCCTCCAACCTTCGGGAGATAATTTGGTTCTGACCCCGATTCTCTGGCTGGTTGGATGTGACGCTGGCACAGCCAAAAGCTGTCGTCTGACTCCCCACCTTCAAAGACACAGCGCTTTCACGGCTGGAAACTGGGCTGAACGCTGACTTGCATGGGCTGCAAATGTGAGTGTGTATGCGTGCGTGTGTGTGTGTGTGTGTGGGCGTGCGGGACCATGTGGGATCATGTGGAGGAGCAAGTGTCTATCAAAGGCCTAGACAGTCGGTGTCATTGTGCCCTGGAAAGCTCTCTAAAAAGCTCATTACACTGCAGGTTTGTGTGAATTATTGGTTTTCACCGTCTCCAGGAAGTCCCCAGTCACTACAGAAAAAGCAGGTCTGACTCTGTTACTCTCTGACCACATTTTACATGCTGCTAGAAAGACCAGCACACACTCAACACTTGCCTTTCATTTTTAAAGTCAAACGGATGCATCAGTGCAAATCAAAACCAAAACATTTTTTTCTTTCCTCCTGACCTTCAGTTGTTGAAGTTTCACCTTGCTGCAGTGATGTGTACTCTTGCTGTGGTTGACAACAGACTCACTGCAAATTTAAACCCTAACCACATCGCACTTACTAAATGATTGAGAAATTCACGCAATGGTGGTGTGATCTCAACATTGTTATAGACAAGTTACAATGCTGTCCACCGAATGGTTTTCACCTGTATTTACATTTAAAGGGGAACTAGCGGTTGATAACGTTATAGACTTTAGGATGTGTATATTTGTGTAGCCTTATCTGTCATAAACAAGAGATTACAGATAACGCAGCGTGTTTGTGTCCTGGTGCCACCGAGATGAGAGCTGGGACACCGGGTCTGTGGCGCTGATCTTGTAAGGTCGGCTGCGTCGCCGTCAACCATTGGCCAATGGGGCAGTCTAGCCTTCTGAGCATTTCCTGATTGCATCCTTACACAATTAACATCCTAACGTTAAATGTTTGAAAGTGGCGACTTTTTTGCACTCCCAACAGCTACTGAGCTCCTGGCCTTGGGCGGTGCGTCCCCCTAGAACAGGCAAAGGAAGGCTGGACTTGTATTGGAAGAGCCTTCGAATTGGGACAGGCCTTGTTGCAATGATGTGATGTAATTTACCCTTCGCGTAAGCCCCGCCCCCTTGGTTACTGTTGCTACGGCGGGCAAGCTTTCACTCCCAGCCATGCTCCTGGCAATATTTGGTATCGATCTCAAAGGAAATATCAGCAAATTTCTGGATAAACTGTTCTGAGATAATAGAGAGAAGAAGTCACAAAGATCATTCATAGTTTTCAGTGACGTGACTCGCGCAGGAGGATAAAACATCTGTTCAACGACACGACTGGACAATGTACAGAGCAGCAGTAAGGACCGGTAATTTTACCGTCTATCAACCCACCAAGACTTAGGTCATCTCACTGGTCATGAAACGTTGTCAAACTCTAAGTTTTTGGGCGATTGTGAACCACATACAGCTTTCGCTGCTGTTTTGTTTTCTCCCACCGCTGTATCAGTCAGTGAAAGCAGTCCCTGCCTGGAGGATCCCTCGCCTAAAAGCCCAGGTAAACGCGGTAAAAGTACAGCTGTCATTTCGGAGGTGAACATATGGTTATCCCCATATTTACACTTGCTCAAGTCGAAAAAAAAGTCCGCTCGTATCTGAACATCTCTATTTGCTGCTGTCGCCGCCGCCGCCGCCGCCGTAGTAGCAGCAGCAACAACAACATCCTTCTCTACAAACAAATGTTTTTTGTTTTTAGTCTCAAAATGTGTCCACAAAAGCAAACGTAATGACTCACTGCGGAAAGCTTGCCAGGCCTATATTTACGGTTGCTAACGTAGGATTGGACAATAGCCGTTTGTGGGAGGAGTTGGCGAAGGGTCAATTGGCCTTCAAATGCTGCCTCCAAAGGATGCTAGTGTTAGCTGCTATGCTAATGCTAACTGTTCTCTTCAGTGAGCGGTGTGTATCAGGACGGTTAGTTTTGTGGAAACCATCTGCTGTGACCAACATTGACGAATGGTTAGCATAATTAGCATCTTTTGTTTGTTTATGTTGTTTTCAGTGGCTGACACAGTGTTAGTGGTTGATTCATTCATTCATTTATTTCTCATATACTGTACACTGAGAGATTTCTTTTTTGTGTTCCCCCTCACTGGTGAATTTTCATGCTAATTATCAGCTTTCCCTGTTTTCCTTCATGTTTTTTTTTGTCTCTTCATTATGAGTGGAGCTGTTTTATAACCCTCTTGAGGTCTCTTTCCCTCACCCACACTGTTTGTTTTTGCTCTCTCTTTCTAAAGTTTCTAATACTTTACAAATATACTGTACCCACAGTGATGATGTATGAGTCAGGTTGTTCTGTGGTGAGCAGATTTCCCACTGATCCATCTGTCTGTACTGAAACCCAAAAGAACCTCAAATCGAGAATCTCTCACAAGCTGCAGGTAAATGGGAGTCCCATGGTGTTGTTGTATGTTCATGCAGGAGTTACAAAGATGACTTTTGTTTTGACATTTTCTCATGTTGCAAGTAGCAAAAAGCTTTCTGAAAACGTTCATGTAATCCATAAAATTACAAATGTGACAGACCTGGTGAACCAACTAGCTGTAATTCACTATCAGAAGCAAAAACACAAAAACAAAAGCTAACAGAACAAAACAAAACAATACTGGACTAAATTTAATTATCTGCTAACATTTCTCAAATGAGCTGCTCCAGCAACAGATGAAGAAACCTCTCGACAGAAAGGAGCTGAAGGCCTTCGGGCCAGGCTGAGATGAAATGAGGGAGCAGGTGGAGAGCTTTATACCTTAAAGATTTCAATTTAAATCTACCAGACTGGTGGTGTTTGTGTGTATCATTGTGTGTGGTGTGTGTGAGAGAGAGACAGAGAGAGAGAGATTTTCCTAGTAATCAGCAGGCCTGCTGTGCTGAGTTTCTCTGTTATTTCAGTCCAGTCAGTGTTTGCTTCTGGCTCACCAAGAGCACTTTGTTGTGTTGGCAGTGGTGAAGACCTCCTTCTTCAGGTGAAGTGGAGAGCAGTGCTGCTGTTATCAAGCAGAGATGAAGCGTACGGGTAGAGGCATTTTACTCAAACAAAAATACTGACGTTTTTTAATAGGTCTAAGGTGATCTACAAAGAAGAGTGAAAGTAACGTTGATTTTAACAAAAATAAAAGAATAGAGCTTAAAGGGATATTCCGGCATAAATTTAACCTACCAAGTACAGTAAGACCCCACCTCAAGAGATCAAGTTTGCCGACCTCTAGCTTCTCTAGTTGTAGCAACTTCAGCAAAGACCACACGATAGCAATACACTGGTGTATATTTCTCCACCAAGCAACCGCTATCAAAAAAGCCACTCATAGCCACAAATAATGCTCAGAACAGCACCAAACTTCAGCAACAGTACAAATAGGGTCCTAGACCATAATACAAGGCATCAAACACCTGCTGGCTTTGCCTGAAAAGAGACGAAAACAAAACTCACCCACTCTCCTCCAGCCGCTTGCTCGTTGTGTTTCCCTGATGGATTCACTGGGGGATGTGGTGGAGAGATGTGCCCTGAAGATGCTGGAGGCCATTCTGGACGGCTCAGATCATCCAGTTCATGACACCTTGATGGACCAGGAAAGCAGCAGTATTGGACGGCTCCTCTCTCTTTGCTGCGAAAGGAGAAATATAGAGGATTCCTTGTACCTTTAGCCATCAGGCTTTTTTGATTCTTCTGCAAATTGTGATGAGCTGACAGACAAATGAATTTTCCTTAGGGGATTAATAAAGTAATTCGTAATCATATTCATATTTGTATAGAGTTCTCATCTGGATCTTTGTTTTTGCAACTGTTGATTGATATTTTATTCATTTTTCTACTCTCATCTATTGCAATATAATATACAGTTCACCAATACACACAGGGCCTGTCATTATTATGAGAAGGGGATGATGGAGAAATGTTAATATAAGAATGGATGAGAGGGAGAGACCTTCAAAAGCCTTTTAACTGCACCATGAATATGTGTTCTGCTGTGTTTTGCTCTGGTTAGGATGAAACACACCAACTGTCAGCGGACATTCGGTAGCAAGGGAAATGTGTGCACATGCTTTCCTTACTAACTGTATTACATGCCAAGGACTCTCTCACTTTGATCCTGCCGGTTAACACATACACTCATGTTTCGAAATGATCGACAGTTCAGAGAGAAACAGGGCTAAAGTTGTCAGAGATCTTCTGCTATATGGATTTACATCAGTAAGAAACATATGGGAAAATATCTTATAGGTTCCTATTGCAAGTAACAGCTAGCGCACACACACACTTGAGAGATTATCTATGTTAACGTTTCCCTGCCTTCTCCTTTGCTGATCAAATATACTGCGCAAAGAATCTTGGGAAACAGGAACCCCTTGCTCTCCTAGTTACTGGTTGGTTATTCCTTGTCTGAGCCTACAGTACGTGGCATTAATTGTGTATATAACAGCCATCTGGAGCCACCTTATCTCAGGACATAGGCTATATCTATATACCAATGTGAGGAGGAGTTAGGTGCTTACTGAATGTGTCTTATCTTGGAAGAAATAACTTTTATTTTTCATTTTAAAGTTGGCACTGTTAAAGCATTTAAGTGCTTGGCTCCGGTTGATGCTGTAACCTTATATCTGTGCTTTTATAAGGTCAGAAAGATGCACAGCTTTCAGGAGTGATATTACCTCAGGTTCACCTTGGAAAGTGAGTCATAATGATATGGAAATCATGATTACATTTTTGGAGACTTGTTCATTACGTTTCAGCTCCAATTTCAGGTCACATTACAGTAGTTAGCATCCTCCTCCCTTTCCACTTCGCTCCTTGTTTTCCTACTGTTTTCAAAATAACCTTCAGTACAGGAAACGACAACCACCTCTGAGTGACCTACAGTACACAATGAAAATGGCTCTCATATTGTACCAAGACAAATTCAAGTGAGTGTTTTCACCACAATAGCAGTAGCAGTGTTAAGAGCTACAGCCAGACCTTTCTCAAGCACTGACACAGTGCTGGCCTCTTATGGCAATCTCTCTTATAGCCATGTAAGAGCTGTTTGAAATTACTGTTAAAGCCCACCTAAGGCCAGGAGCATCCTGGATACGTGGCGCGAGAGTAGCAGCTGTGGGAACTGGTTTTCATTTCAGCACCCATTCAATTAATAGGTTAAAGTGGATACACTGGCTGTGTGATGTGCACATCTCTCACCTTGTACTTACATCACATTATCTAGAGAGTTGGTCTCTCGCCCGTGTTCAGCTGCAGCAGATGGAAAGATGGACCTGTTGATGACATCAGAGCGGCAACGTTACATAAAATTGACACCTGCCCAGTAACTACGTGAAAATTCCAAATTGAGTTTTTTGTGAAATTGAACTTGTCAATAAATGTTTTATCTTGTGTAAAATTTTCAGCGGTCAATGTTGCCCAGTTTTAGAGATATGAGGTATGAAAATTTGCAGTAACTACAAAATCACTCTTGAAACTGAGCCAAACCGCAGTAGCCTAACTGTTGTTACTGCACTCTGTATTATTAGTATTATTAGTATTATTAGTATTAGCTTCGGCAGGTTAGCACACTGGACACTGGACATTAAATGTTGTCACTAAAGTTTGTACTGTCAAATTATTAATCACTTTTGAGGTGCATGGCCAAAGTTGGTAATTAAGTAATGAAAGCTGGAAGAAAACAACAACATTGTAGTTACTGCACTTTGCCTGGAAATCTATTTAAGGAAATCTGGCAGCAGAGCGCAGTATCTGCTTTTTAGGGGTCAAATGTAAAATATGTGGTCATATATTTAATTGCATGAATATTACTTCATGAAAACCTGTCAAATCTGTGTATTTTCACTAATCTACCTACAACACATTTGGAAGGCAAATCAAAAAACTTTAAAGCCATTTTTCTCAGTTTCACTGTTTGCGTAGTTACTGTAGTTTTCTATGTCCAGGCTGAATCTGAATCTGAAAAAGACATTTTTTTGACAATATCTTAATCAGATATTACTTATTGAAAATAAATCCAACCTTCCAATTACATGCAAACTCCTTGTAGAGAGACAGAGCTGCAACAGAGATGCAGCTGGTCTGCTTCTCTACAGCAGCTCAGCAGCAGCAGCAGCCACCACACTTATACATGTCCCCAGCGTAGCATCACCTACTGCCACTGCTTCATATTAAAAGAGTTTAACACTAGTAAAACACAGGATGGCTTTAATGGTGCTGAAGAAACAGGAAACCGTGTGTGTGTTACAGATTTAACAATGATGGTTCATTGAAGAACATGTCCACATAGAGAGACAGTCAATTTCTGGATTCTCAAACAGCTGCTCAATTGAACATGTTACAAGCTTTTCATCATATTACATGGTCTTCATCAACTGGTGGTGTGGTGTTATACTGTCAATATACATAAACACCTACTGATGTGACCTTGTTGTGACATTATTGTGCCCAAGGTCGAGGTTTGAAACACAGACTTGATTTTGTGTTCAAACTTCAGCAGATGAGTGTGTCACGATGAAACTGCAATCTTGTTCGATTTCACCGATGGCCCTTTGCTGCATGTCATTCCCTCTCTCTCTGTCTCTCTGTCCTATTTCCTGTCTCCCTACTGTCCATTTAAGGCCTGAAAAGCCCAATATATAAAGAACGAAACTGCAGTCGATCACAGTGTGTCATTAAAATAATTTAGCTCTCCCAGCTTTCTCACCCACATGATGTTTAGTAGTTTCTGAAAGACTGCAGATCACGGTGAGGGTAATGTGTGTATGCAGCACAACCCCTCATTAACATTAGCGACTGTGGAGCTTATAAACAGGACACCTTAAGCTATCACTATATAATTAGCAAAGTGTAAACACCGTTGAGGGAACGAGCATTTAGATTGATTTCATTCAGCCAGTGGCGGCGTTGACCCCTGACAGTGGGAGCTGTGGCTCCGCGAGGCCTCGTCACCATCAGGACTTCGCCTCTCTCTCTCTCATCATTGTGTATCTGTGTCCTGTTAATGAGCCAAGGAGACTTTCCCTCTGTGCGTCTCCAAGTGCTGGAGGCGAGACTGGCCAGGCGCAACCTAACAATACAGATGAAGCTACACAAACACACACACAGATGTAGATTTAACACACACATAGTCTGTGACAGCTCTTAACCAGCTGATCTGTCAGGGGCTCGGCTAGGCATACAGGCTAAATGTTCCCGAGTTGTACCTGTCAACGCTAACGCTGATACATGGAGCGGCCAGAATGATGACATCAAAACCACGTTGTTGTCAGACCCCAGAGTCCAGCTGTCAGGTTTTTTTTTTTTTTTTTTTTTCCGCTGGTCGCACCTCATAACAGATTTTATGGCTTTATGACCAAAAGCGTTTGCCTCTCTTTTTGTTCTCCTCCCTCAATATCAATTTTGTCTCATTTGCCCACTTGTATCACTGTCTCTCCTCCTGCTCACTGAAGTCGCCCTCCTGCCTTGGGCTTTGATAAAAATCGCTTCATTTTTGGTGCGGCTTTTATCTCTCGCTCCCTTTTTTTCTTTCAAGGCCGCAAATGAAGTCGTTATGATTCTTCTTCTCCCAAGAGCAACAGAGAAAAAAAGAAAAGACCACCTCTGTGCTAGTTCCTGCTACAGTACTGTTGGTGTCTACAGCCAGGACGCACACACAGCGAGGTTGATTAGGATGTGTAGTAGATATCTTTTAATTTTTTTTTCTCATGAGCAAAGTTTTAAAAGTCTGTCTGTGTTCAGCCCTCAGTACTTTGGCAGCTTCTACCTGTATCCAGGGCCGTTGCTAGGAATTCTGGGCCCCCTGAAAGAATACTAAAGTGGGCCCCTGACTTTTCCACTTTTTTTCTTAGACTATGTATGTATTATCATTTTTTATTTAGCTTACTTTGTTTTGATGCTAATGCAGCATTACTATGAGTATTAGTCAGGGTATTATGCAGAATAATTCAGTCATACTACTGGGGTTTTTTGTGGGCCCTACTGGGCGTTGAGCCCCTAGAATTATCATCACCTTTCTCCCCCTATACAACGGCCATGCCTGTATCTCTACTAATCATTTCACTATACTGTGTTGTAGCTGGGTTCAGAACATTTCACCAAACATCTGAACTCTCCTAGACACTGAATCAGTTTATGTCATCATCAAATGTTGATGCCTGCTGCTGAATTTAGCTGGAGCTTTCGGTATTAAAAGTGATCTGGGAATAATGGTTTGTGTAAAGCGCTTTGGGTATCATGAAAAGCACTATTTAAATCCAAGCCATTATTATTATTATTTCAGTAAAAGAGACATACTGCATCACAGTAAATCCCACCATCATCCAAATGTCTTGTATCGTAGCAACTGCAGTAATTATATGCTCCAAAATGGACACAGCAGTGGACTGACATGACTCATGCTTTTATTAGTCTTGGGTGACACTGGGTTTTGATTTGGACATCATCTCTGTCCTCTTGGACTAGATATTCAACTCCACTGGTGTCACTAATTAGCAGGTATCACTGTCTGAGCTCACCCTATACGGCTTGTTAGGTCAAGTCACTCACTTGCTAATTAGCCGTGGGTTAGCCTTGGAGCAAGGTGCCAAGCACCGTTAATGATGCGAACGGGAGTGGACGGACGCGCTGCCAAAGTCTTGGCCCCACACCGGAACCACCTCTTTGCCTATTTCAGGATTAGCCAGGGGTGAGGTGGACTCAGGCTGCCAAGATAGTGATGGCGCAGCAGCCCACTCTGAGCTTCAACACCACTCCTCTGACACCTGGGTGACATCACAGAGGCTTTACCCTAACCCATCTTTATACTGTACAGGCTAGGCTCAGGCTTTTGATTATCATATCACATTCAGTGTTACAATGTGTGTCGCTGCTGACAAATTGTTTGGTTTTCTCAGCGTATATTATTATGGGACAGACAGAAATGATTGTTCCTTTATACCAGTCATGCATATCGCATAAGGGAAAAGCAATAGCCATGTTTTGATTCTTTTTTTTCTAAACATTTTTCTTTATATTTCCATTTCCATTATGTCTCAATAAATTCCATTTACATTTGTACTTTACTTATTTGTTCCATAATTTATTCCTGTGTTTATTTCCGCATTTCTTTTCTTTTTTTTTAAAGCACTCCTCTGACTCCATAATGCACTTCACTCGGCAGTAATATAATTTGCACAGACTTAATTAAACAGGATGGCATTTACACAAGGGAATAGAGGCAAGATGAGAACGATTAAAAACATTTATTGACACTTTCTTAAATATCAAATATGTGTTAAAGTGGGATTTACAACATTGGCAGTTGGAGTATGTTGCTTTTATCATCATTTTGATTACAACAACATTATATAAGAGCGCAAAAAGGGTAAATCACATCCGAACAATGGCACTTACACAACTACCACTTGGCCTCTGCAGTTGGCCCATCTTTACATACAAAGAGAGAGGGAGAGAAGTGCCAAGGCTGCCCTGATTAATTAATCAGAAACCACAAAGTGAATTATTAACAGGTTTTAGTATGTTGTGTTCACATATTATGCAATATACATGTTTCACGCTTTTAATTATGACAAGGAGACATTGTGGAGGTCTTGTATGAGCATTCCTGAATTGCCTGTGATGTTTTATGCATGGCCTGGACCCATGGTTTGGTGTGGGTTTAAACGCAGCATTGAGAGAACAGGCTGTTCTGCCCCGCTGTGGTCCAGTGTGGGCTGACTTGGTGGAAAGTGTTGACCTTGTTTTCTAGTCTGCGCATACCAACACTGTGCATTCTCATTTAATTCAAATGGACTGCAGGTTCAAAACAGAGCTCAGGTTGGTTTTCCTCTTCAAAGAGGCGACCTGGGAGATTCTTTGTTTTATTCTGACTGCAGAAGAAATGTTGAGAAACATTCCAGGAAACAGCCAACACACACCAAGGGCCAGTTGTATATTCTTGAAAGCCTTTTGTTTAAAAAAAAAAAAAAAAAATTATTTTTTCTGCTTATAATTCTGCTTATAAAACATATCTGATTTGCCAAGACAGGGGCTTATTATACAATCAGTGAGTTTTGCCTGGGACTTACACCACATTACGCCCTTACAACCTCCTTTTTCTATTTCTACTGGAGAGATATACTTTTAAAAAGAAAAAGGCCTAACACAAAGCTGTTTGACTGCAAACACAGTAATTCTAGATTTTCACACAGGATTGGGGTCAAAGGCATTGATTTTCTATAGGAGAAAAAGGTGTATGACTTCATACCTCTCATTTCTAAAAGTGATTCTTGTTGGCAGGCAGCATTTAGTTGCTCTGATTTGGAGTTTTTTTTTTCTTCCTCTCCCGTGGTTGAATAGCGTATCGCTGGCAGCAAATTCACTGAGCAGTTGTGGAGACCAGGACGCATATGTGACTACTTCACGCTTCTCTTCCATTGACAGCTCCCCTCTCCTGCTTATCTGCTCTTTCTGGGAACTGACATTTAGCTGTGTATTTGTGTGTGTGTGTTTGTGCGTGTGCATGTACTGTGTATTATACATCCAGCTTCTCTCTCTCTGCCTTTTCCATGACCATTTCAGAATCCCAGTCTGAAATGGTCTACATTTTGTACACACAACCACTGGTAAACATGTGCCGATGATAAGCTTGCGTAAAGAAATTGTGTCTTATCTCGCAGCCAGAATCCATGACATTTATGAAGCATATGCCCTGCAAAGGGAGAATATTAACAACAGGAGCATTGAAGAAAAAGGTGTTAAAGTTTTGTCATAAAACCTACATGATTTAAAGGGGGGAAAAAGAAAAGAAAAGAAATAGAAATGCTACACTCTACCCAAAAATGGTCAGATGTCTTCTTTTAAACTAATTTGTAATTTTTTCATCTTATCTTATGTGATTGTTGATAGGTTTCTCTCTATTTACATTGAAATCCACATGATTAGTAATTTTATAATCTTACTTTGTAATTTAATCCCATATTTAAGTATGGGGTTTTTGAAATGGCTCAACAACACCATGTTGCATACATTGCACTCTTATCAAAAGCTGAGAGCTAGCAGCTAATAAGATTTGCTAAAGTAAGCTCATGCTAAGCCGGGTTTTTGGCATTGTTATTCAGCTTCACTGTTGCTTTATGTAGTTTTATGGAATAACCCAGTGAATGGACCAAGATGTCAGCCCAACAAAATGCATTTTTTCAATTTTATGAGAAAGGAATTGAAGTAAAGAGCTTGGTAACTACAGTAGCTAAGGAATGCTGTGGCTAACCCGCTAGCAAGCTGTCATTTGGCAGAGCTCCACATAAAGTGCAATGTTGGACTCTGAGTTAAACCATTACTACAGTGCATTTGCTAAATGTGAAAACTATAATACAGTTACTACATTTAAGCTTGGGTTTTACCCCTATATTCTAGCTAATGCAAATTTTAAGACATATTTCATTTTTAACTAATTTATGTAAATCCTGGTGGAGACAGAAGTAGGCCATAAGACGCTTTGTATGTGCTGGTACATGTACTTCCCGATATGATTAATAATAATAGACTGATTTAGGCTTCATGCCATATCAGTACAGCAGCGTGGAGCAGGAGAGAGGGGAGGAAACTAGTGGAGCACGGTGTGGCGATGGCTGCATGCAAGCAGATAGATGTAAGAGGACAGAATCAGCCTTGTACCTACATCAGTATGCCACAGTGGTTTCTACTCTGCCCTCTCATTCCTCTGTGCAAACAACAGACAGCACCTGGCCTCTCCAGCCCTCCTCCCCGTCTCCACAAGAGGATGAATCTGTCATGATGTCCATTAGTGTTATTACTGCTCTGACATCCATGAAAGCAGTCCAGAGTGTCCCTTCGTGTGTTGACATAGCATGAAACCCATGCTGGCAGACACAGTCTAATCTGACACATCAGATTTACCCGTTCCTATAGTGTATATTTCACCCTGTATGAAGTAGAGTTTGGTTATCCACTCCTACTCACCTCGGCTCAGTGTACACACTTATCTACTACTAGGGGCGACAGTGGACCTCTTATCTACTCCCCTGTTTTAAAAGTTCTTTGTGGACACTGTGCTGTGGGTTCGGTTGATTCTGAGAGGCAAATTGCAGTGAACATGCTGTACCATAAGTGCACAGCTAAAAGCAGCAGATATGCCTCTTTATATCATCGGATGCATTGGAGTTGAAAGTCCTCTCACCTCATTTTCTACCTGTGTTTACACAGCTTCAGTCGGACACGGTGACCCACACCCTGACTGGTTCACAACAAAGCTGCAGTAATATCATTAATTAAAGTGTTGGTTGTCTTGACCCCAGTTGCTTTTGATCATCTTTGCAAATGGGAAGCCAGTGAGGGGTCATTCCCATTTTTGCTGCACTAAGTTAGGTTGGTGATGCAGATGCATTAAAGGGATAGTTCACCCAAAATTCAAATTTCACTCCTTATCTACTCACCCTCATGTCGACTAAGGGCTGGAAGAATTTTCAGAGTCCTCCGTGCCTTCTCTGAGTTACAGGGGGGGTCCGCGCAGCAGTATTTGTCCATATAATGGTTGTGAATGGTGCTCACTTTTCTTCGTCCAAAAAGACACACCAAAAAACATCCAAATACCTCCATACTGCATAAGCTCCCAGTATCTCAGTTCACTGCTCTTCCTGTGTCCCGGCGGAACAATTTCTCATGTCGGGGCTTCAATACAAGAGGGACATTACAGACGAGCAGTATGGAGGTATTTGGATGTTTTTTGGTGTGTCTTTTTGGACAAAGAAAAGTGAGCACCATTCACAACCGTTATATGGACAAATACTGCTGCGCGGACCCCCCCGTAACTCAGAGAAAGCACGGAGGACTCTGAAACTTCTCCCAGCCCTTAGTCGACATGAGGGTGAGTAGATAATGAGTTAAATTTGGATTTTGTGTGAACTATCCCTTTAAGCCATAATGCCTATGATACACTGGTATGGAAAGCATTTCACAAGTTAAATCAGAGATTTGACAAACCAGAATGTGCATCCTTATGTGAACCCAACAAAAAAACAAAACAAAACACTTGGATTATTTGTCTCCAGGCTTCTAATATTTAGTTTTGCTGACCACATAGCGTAAAGTAAATGAGGAGAAGTTGACAGCTAACAAAATCTTTGAGAAAAATAATAGTGAATTATGAATTGTAATAGTTTAAGTCAACACTAATTAATCCCCTGATTGCTGTTTGTTTTTCCACAATCAAACTTAAACTCATGGCCTCTAGACGCTCTACTTTCCACACCACAAATCTTACTTCCCAATGACAGCTTGTTCTTGTTTTTATTCTTGTTATTGTGATGATTATTAAAATTTCTTCATTTTATCTCTTTTATAGCTGTTATTGATTATATTTCTGTCTGGCAGTTTTCAAATTAGGTAAAGTGGAGTCTTGAATTTCATTATATTTTATTTGGAAAACATTGCTAGTAGTGTGAATGTCACTGCACTCAGGAAAATAAAAAAAAAGCTTGTTGAAAACAAATGCATGAAATCCCCATGGGCTTAATTTATTAAAAATGTATTAACCAGGAGTAATTTCACAGCATTTGTTGATTAATGAATGTGGACCTACATCAGCTTTGGGTTATCTGTGTTTTAACTTTGAATTGGCTTTTGAAAAAGAGGTTACGACTGTACATGGAGCATTCTTTAATATAAAGTGTCCTTTTGTTTCTCACATTTCTCATGATTGCGTGTTCTGCAGCCATTCAGCCCTGGTACCACAAAGAGTTCATGGTTATTGTAAAGAAGAAACAAATGTGGACTTTAAGACAAGGCAAATTCTTCTGGGGTTTAGATCAAAAGGGAAGCAGTAGTTTCAAAAAACAGGGAAATAAATGTTGGCCTCCTACAACGGCTGTCTGTTCCAGTCCCAAGCACCACAGAGTAAAACGGAGCATTGCCCAGGCTTTGTTCTGAGCCTTGCTGGACACTGATTAGCTATGCTAACACCGGCCATGTGGCCCTGTGCCTCTGCTTCAGAGTCTCCCAGCGAAGGGAGCCTGAATGCTCAAAATGACTCTGCCTGATTTCTCTACAGGAACCAAATGATAAAGTAATGAATATTTGGGTGTGTTAATCCTCTTGTAACCTTTTTATAAAACATGGAGCCACAGGATTTACAGGTCTGGTTTTGGCAGTGCTGTGTACGTATCAAAATGCTTCTGGGTTTAACTGCAACCACAAAGTATTCATAGCGACAGGAGCAGGAGCAACACATCACATGGGGAAGCCTATGCAGGATTTGATTGATGCACAGTAACAAGACATAATCAGTCCTCAATGACGGGTCTTTATGTCACAGTGTGCAACTTTTTGCCTCAGGGCAACATATGTTATAGTCAGACCCATCCTCCTCCCCCTGAGCTGGGCTGCGCCAACCTCGGTACATGTCGGTCACCTCCATGAGCCTCAAGCTGAGGGAAGCAGTTGGCGCTGAGAGTTGATGCAACCAAACTGTTATAATAACACAATCATCATCATCATTTTTGTTGCTCGGTCTTGTTTGCTAATATCGTTATTGTGCTGGTCTGTGATGGCCAAATCCCAGTTAACTGCTGGCCACACTCACAATAATGTTGCATGAAGTATTGAAACAGAATGAGGGCTATTGAGCAAAGATTTGAATTATTAATATATATATATAACTACTCACTGTGGCTAAGATCTGGGAACAAACAGGGTAGTTGTGCCTGTGCAGATCTGCAATTATGGGTTTTTACTGACATTTCAACGGTGCTGATTTAGTCAATCTAAACTGTTGTTGGTGTGACTGCCCGTGCTTCTTACCCAGTTGGATTTTATTGTTGTAATCAAATATGTATCTATATAAACAAGGCTCAAGCTTCTACCTCCACCAGGAGGGAGAGCAGATTGTTCAGTGTGTCCTTGGGCAAGATACTGAACCCAGAATTACCATATGTATCACTGGTGTGTGTGTGTCCATGTGTGAGTGTGTATGGTACTGTAGAAAAAAAACTCATAATATTTACTGTGTAAGGAGAAAAAAAGTGCTGTGTGATTAGGTGGATGTGGTTTTGATTGGTTGCTAAGACGACATAAGTGCTGTCCATTTACTATTCAATAAATACAGCACTGAGATGTTTTAGGTTAACAAACCAATGAGTATTTACACAGCAGATAGATACAGAACATTATAATTTAAATGAGCAATTGGTTCACCTGCTGAACGTCTAATATTCACTTCACTTCTAGCACTGATTTTGAGCTCCACTAAACAGCTGATGATAATATTTGGCCTTTAAGCTGTAAAACGCTGTATGTGTTGTATTTGATGCTGGGCATGTGGTATACTGAGGGCAAATAGCTTTTCCACTAAAAACAGCAGCGGCCAAAAACGGTGCTGTGAGAGCAGTGACAGTGATTCACAACAGCAAAGTAGCCAGAAAAACAAAACAACAGGGTGAGAGTCACTTGTTCTTCAGTGCTCTCGACAGTACGTTGATTTATTATTGTAAATATCAAAGAATAAGTCGTTTTACCTGTAACTGACTGGTTTGTCCCTGTCTCTCTATCTGCAGGATGCCAAGTTTGTGGAGGAGAGGAGGAAGCAGCTGCAGGGCTACCTTCGAACGGTGATGAACAAACTGATCCAGACGCTGCCCGAGTTCACAGCCCGCCCCTCCAAGGAGACCCTGCTGTCTCTGCTGCCGTTCTGTCAGTAAGTGGACACACACAGGCATGTGTTCAATACGGGATCTCAGCTTTTATGTGAGCATGTGCATTTGTGTGTGTGTGGGTGAGTGGGAATAGGAAATAAGATGCCAATACATCTGCAGGACTCCTGTCTGTGAAAGACTGCTGCAGATATTTGACTTCTCCTTTTCAGATAGGCATAGTCAGGGATAAACGGACAGAAGCTAGGGGATCTGCTGTAAGTGTTTTTGTAAAGATTATACATCCTTATCATAAGATTGCAGTTTTCACTTTCACTTCTGTCCACTGAAAATTCAAATTCAAGAGAATTATTTACATTCACATTATTTACCTCTTTGGAAAATGTGCCACTGCATCTTAAAACTGTATAAATCCCACTGTATGCTCGCACATCCAACAAGAACAAACTGCCTGTCAGTTTTTGGCAATAGTTTGTACGTGTTATACAAATTTAATCTACAACATTTCAGAAAGAATTAGCTGCTACGGCTGTTGTGGTAGTAGTTGTTAGAGGATGCAAACAGGGAGGATTAATGTCACTGAAAATACAAAATCCCTTGCAAACAAACTTCACAACTTCACTCCCCTGCGTTTTACCCTTGTATTCACACGTAGAGCGTGCCGTACATTGTATGTTCTCTCTCTCTCACACACACACACACACTCAGACTAGCAAGTGTGAAAGTGCATGATGCCTCGGCTTCCCACCTACCTACCCAGCTACGTCTGAAAATGAGATGTTCCAGTCATTTCCTGTCAATAGTCGCATCAGTTTTGGCTTGCTGCAGTCAGTCGCTGAGTGTGACCTGTCACACCGTGTGACTGGGATGTCATTTCCTTTCTGCAGACATCTGAGTCATCAGGCCACAACAACAACAACATTGCTGACATGTATAAGGTTCTTCAAAGCATTTAAAGGGGCAACATGTGGGCATTTTAGTTTAAAACACTGATAAATTAACTCAGATAATCAATGGTATGTGTAGATATAACAATTTATGTCGAAGATCTACTTAAGTTAGAGGCGAGGTCGCTAGTTTCCGTCTTGTAATGCCTCTTTATACCTCAAGAGGCTTTAGTGAGCCAATGTCTTGTCCAGTCTGCCGTCAGTCCAGTCCATAGTCTCTGTATAAAGATAGAAACTTGTTTGTGAGTGGCCAGAGAGCCCAGTCCCTGAACACACACACACACACACACACACACACACATACAAGATGCTCCAATACACACCCTGAATGACCAGCACTCAGAAGAGTATGGTAAATATATATGCGACTTTATAACGGAATCAAAGGATAATCTACAAAATCTATCAGCTGATGGTGGGAACTGTCAAAGAAGTGATTGTTTAAGAGGTTTTTGCTCGATTATCCATGGTGATGTGGTAACCATGGTAACACATATGCAGACCAGCCTGTGGCCGCAGAGGTTTTCCCAGATAAATCAGAAGGAAAAGTGATCTTTTGTCCTGTTTACTACTATTTCCCTACAAGCTGCTTTTTCTACACCATCTGTGACACATGAAGTTCGTTCATGTGTCACATATGAACGAACAGTAAATTACTTCATATGAGTCCATACTGTATTCACATATCTTAATTTCTTTTCTAAGAATTCAGAGAGAACATGGAACCAAAACTTTTTTTGGGTTTAAATCAACTTTGCCAGACAATAAATCAAGAGGGACATGGCTTTGATTCACATTCTTTTATTGTTTTTGAACTCACAGGATTTAAGAATATTATTGGATGACACTTTATAGTTACACACCATTAAGCATTAGTTAGAAATTGTTTTGGTTACTTAAGTAATTCATCAACTATTCTGCAATACTAGTATGTATTTCATAAACATATTTATAAATGTTCAACTCTCAAATAATAAGTTAACGTATGATGTGTTTAATGCTTGTATTTCCATACTTAATATATGATTAATTCAACATCAAACAAAGTATTATATCAATTAGGAACCAGTTATGGAGGGAAAGTAAATTATTAACGAACTACTTACAGTAGATAAACATTTATGCTGCATTTATAAATACAATGATGTACTAATGGTTAGTGAGTATGTTAATAGGTGTTTTATAATAGACAAACATAGTTGAACATTTATAACATGCTAAGGAAGATGCTTTATAGATTATTAACAAAGTATTTTTATAATGCTATTGCTTAATAGTGGAGTTATTACTGTATATGTTACCATTTATTGCACACACTGGTATTATAGCTCAGTGTCTTGTGGGAGGTCTGGTAGCATCAGGGAACTGTAGAACCAGCTGAATGTGACGGACAGGATCAGACCGGAGTGTAATCTAGTGGCCAGTTGCCCTCGACAACACACCTCCACAGGTGTTTCCAATTACCGTGGCTGATTAGCACTGGGATCAGGTTGAAGCAGGGTGGAGCTGCGCTGCCTTTTCATTTCATGAATAAAAGGCTGAATGAAAAATATGAATATAAAGAAAAAAACAATTTTCCACATCGCACAAGTGCAGGAAGACTCAAATAGAGAGGTAAGTCTCCAGAGTCAGCCGTCCAGTAGAATAAGAGCAGCAGACACAAAGGCCCGTACAGCGTGCTCATTATTTAGTCTGCCCTGAGACGCTTCATAATCATATCTCTCTTTCTCATATCTCCGAGCTGAAATAGAAACCTTTCTACTCCTCGTCTTTGAATGGCGTGAAATATTAGAGTGTCAAGCCGGCAAAGTCTACTCAAGACTTCACTTTCTTTCGCAAGTCTTTCACTCTGAAATACTGTTACTCAGAGTTTAGTATGTCTTTATTCAAACCCACTGCTTCAAAGGGCGTCTTTTCTCACATAATTACTGCAATTGCTGAGTTTGTGATTGTAAATTCCTGCTTATGCACGTGAACACGGTATGTCAAGAAAGGAATAACATGCTGGACAATCTCTGTGTTGTTGACTGTGACCGCCACCTCTGTAACAGTTGACACAAAGAGGGAAGTACCACAGCAAAATGACACTGCAGCATCTTGAGCACCGTGTCACATGTTTCAGAGGCTGCACACACGTCCGGCCTTGATGAGATTCAGCACCGACAGCTGACACAGAGCTGATGGTTAAGGGCTTGTTGTGCACCTGTTGTGATTGGTGGTGACACCCGAGTTTTTACCTGCACGACTCAGTGGAATTACAGCTGACAGTGGATCAACCCTGATCAGCATACCATAATATTCCTGGCTCGTGCGTGTGTGTACTCTCAACAGAGGCCCTTTGTAATAAAGTTGCTCTGAGGCCTGCCAGTGCTGTCATGATGTTTAATATGATGTTACTGTTTCATCTGGACTCCATAACTGCCTGTTTGGTTGGAGTGATCAAACCCCTGCTGGTCTCACATCTGAGGGAAGAAGCTCTGATTAGTCTGGTCATTAATTTAATAAGGGGCGCCGTGAGGACAGGAAGGTGGAGAGGGGTGCAAGCAGGAATAATTTACATATACATTATGTTGATATATACGGACCATCCTAGAGTATCTGATTACAGTGCATAGATGGATAGCACAACTTCGATTCAAATTTTTCAACATCAACAAATCAAATGATTATCAACAAAAAATTATGATATTATGGTAATTCTTTTTGGAAGATAGTGGATTCCAATGGCATATTTATATTAGGACTGAGAAAACCTTACATACTGTATTGTGCACAACCTTCAGTGAATGTCACAATATACCTAATCTGGCTTCTTAAGAAATACATGAAATGGTTCCTTTTCACTCTCTGAAGTACAATTATATCCGCTCTCTGTATTGAATTTTAATGGACTTCATACCAGAACTAGCCTCGACTACCAGATTGCTTATTTTTTCACCGAACAATACCAAAATGAAAACCGTGCCTAGAAAAACTTGGCTGCGTTTTTTTTTTCCCCCCGATTGTGTGTGTTTCTTCACGGCTGGTGTGTATCCATCATTATCTGCGTACGGGCAATTATCCTCTTGACCTCCGTGATGCCACCAGATGTTGTCGCTGGCAGATTTGCGGCACAATGGCGAGGTCTATGAGAGCAGGAGAGACTGTTATATGAGATGACAGATGTTCTGATGCATGGAGACAATTAGGAGCCAGTGAAGAGAGAACAATGACAAGAAGCAGCTGAGTGAGAACACAGGAGGGAAATGGACAGTGGAGGACGGAGGGAGAGAAAACTGGTCTGAGGTCTGAGGAGGAGATAGAGGAAGAAGGTGGGAAAAGTACTGACGATTTGATCTCCTCAGTGCTCATAGGCCTGATGGGTCTTAATAATAGTTAACTGAAGAAAACAGGGTGTATTAACTAGCAGTAATAGAGACTGTTATGCCATTTTCAGGGATAATGTTCCTGTTACAAAGCCAGAAATGTTACCCCATCTCTGTTAATAACAGCTCAAAGTTAAGTCATTCAAAAAGCATCTTACATCCCAGTCCTCCGGTTGGATTCTGTCATAATTAACCACTCAGATTGATGCGAGTTGGCAGGAAACATACTTGGATGGGTTCCCGCTGCTTTGATTTAACGGAGCAGTAGTTTGACAAAAGCACTGACATCATACGTTGCTATTTGATGGCACTGATCTCTTGCAGAGGAGATATAAAGGTAAAAGTGGATGACATCTTGTGATTTTAGAGGATCAAACAAGTTCTCCCAGCAGAAATAAACAGGGTTCAGTTCAGTCTTATCTCCAGTCAGTCTACCCGGTGTGCACTTCTCTCAATACAGTCAACAAAACACTCCCTCCCTTGATATATGTATTTCTCTCATGCAGTGGTTTGAACATGAACCTGAATCGATATATCCCTGTTTTAAATTTAATTTTTTTCTGACTCCTGAGGAAACTGAAATGCTGAAAAAACATCAACTTTTTTGCACAGCTTTCAAATATATCACACAGACTTGCGATGATGTGGGTGTTTCCTCAGTTGTCATGGAGAAAAACTATTTCCCAAGCTCGGTCGCTGTTACTGTACAGTATGTATTCATCAATATACTTTCAGGACATCTTACCTTAGCCCTGCAAAAGTAAATCAAACTAATCGAGCATTTAGCTAACTGTTAATAACTATTGAATTGTCGCTACCCCATACTTACAGTAAATACTGTTTCTCAACAATGACTAGATGCATTAAAGCTCCAGTTGGTAAGTTGACGAAAGTGAAAGTAAACTCCGCGACTTGGTCGGAAATTTCAAGACAATACTCCGTCAGGTCCCTTTATGAACCTCTGCCAAGCGCCCCACACACACACAGACACACACAAAGTAGCCATGAACGCACCCACAGAGAAAAAAAAAAAAAAAAAAAAGATGTACCGTATCCATAGCACGACGTGTAGGAGCGGCGATTGGCTGCTCCTCCTGCTCCCTCTACCTGACTGGTGGAGAATCGTCGGGCGCGGTGGATTTTGGCAAATACGATTACAGGCTGTAGGTGGAGCCAGAGGAGTTGGATTTTGTCCTAAATTACTCATTTAATGTCTGACCATCAGAATATAGTGACAATTCCAGCAAATATGACTGAATAATTGTTACCAACTGAAGCTTTAAGAAATCTGTTTCAGATGATCATGTTCCCCTTAACTTTTCATTAAACGCCATCATCTACTACACTTTTTTTGATTTTTTTAATACTATGGTTTCTGATTGAAGGCACTACAAGGAGTTTTGGAAAGCAAAGTGTTTTCACACTACGTTTCCCATGAGCCGGAGGACGGAGGAAAGCAAAAGTGTTTGCCAAGAAAT
The DNA here is from genome assembly GCF_045865225.1 of Trachurus japonicus. Classification (NCBI taxonomy): domain Eukaryota; kingdom Metazoa; phylum Chordata; class Actinopteri; order Carangiformes; family Carangidae; genus Trachurus; species Trachurus japonicus. Next base: position 19,661,782 of record NC_140925.1, read on the forward strand.
CAAGAACAAAAGCATAGACTGTAAAAAGTCTATGTAAAAAGTGTAAAAAGTCACCCATTGGTTTGGGGGAGTCTGTTTTGTGCCGCCGTTACGGGGGTTTGAACTGCGCCATGTTGGATTTCACTTGCCATATTTGGAGAGGTGCGGTGGTTAGCCGGCCGAGAACCCGCCCACTGGCCTCGAAGCAGCGGTCTCCAGACCTGTCACTCAACGTTTCCGCGCCCTAATTGGCCAGAATTTTAAACCTAATAATAGTAAAACGGTAGAGTTAAAAAAAAATTCACCCCCCTCAGAGTGTGTGCGGGGGTAGAAACTATCGGTTGAGACCAAAAAAATAAAATGTACCAGGCTGTAAATATGTTTTTTTTAAGCTGTAAAGTCGGCTATTTTAACATGGGGCTCAATTGGAGTTGCTCCCTTCTGGTACCAGCCCCCAGCGACAGCCGAGGGGATTGCAGTTTTTTGAACACGGAAGTGAGCTTCACTTCTCAGACCGACAACTGCCCCCTTGAACGAAAGTCTGAGGTTCGTAGACGATCAGATACCGTTGTAGTTCCGACCATCAACGATGCCAACTAGCGATCCGGCGGCGTTATTCCCATGATCCGCCACGCAGCGTCCGGGAAACCGAAACTAGGAAATGCTGGGCAAGTCGACCACTAAATAATAATATCAAAAATAACTATAAAGACAAAACAATATATTTATCGAAGATTGACCCATTAACAAGTGGGTAACGTAGATTCATCCACATTAATATGAGACTCTTTTATAACCAAAAACAAACTCCTCTGGGTCTCTTTAAATAACCTACAAAACTACTGCTGTTCCCTTCAGCCTCAACTGTACTTTGAGCTCGTCAGCATGGCACACTAACATGCTTCATATACAAGTTTACCTGCTGGGTGTTTCCATTAACCATCTTATTGTGCAATTTGTGAACTTAAAATTGAGTAATAGAAATACATTAGTTTCACTACATTGAAATGGAAACACCTTTTTGTTAAAGATGCGGTGCCTGCTGTGGCACACAGCTGTAAATCCGATTCATTTAATTGGCATGATACCTTTAGATATGAATGAAAATGAATACATGACATTCACAACTGTGTTTCGTCAACTTCTGTTAAACAAGAAATGAGTTGTATTTTCTGCTAAACTGACATGGCAAACGGGCTGCAGGCAGAAATACTAATAGTGCTGTTTTAGTGCAAGTGATGACCTACACTTTGTCATCATTATCACATTTTTATTCAACATTAATGTGTGATGTTTGAGGAACAGAGCAGACATCAGTGTCCTCATCACCAACGCACTGATGTGCACAGGTCTCTTTGTGTCTCCACACTCACTTCTGTGGAGTCACACTCGGCAATTTTCCTCACTTGTCTGAAACGACCACACCGTCACACCTCAGCACTTAGTATGCAGGTCCAGCTCAACACTGATATGGTTTATTCAGAGCACAGACGTGCACACACACACTCGTTCACTGAGTCGGGGCCCTCAGCTCATTGACCCTTTGCCTTGGAAATAGCAGTGTTGCTGACCTTTGTCTCACTGTCAAGAATAGTTTGTGGCAGTTTGACTTCAAAATGAGTGTGTAACCTTTCATTGAGGTAATAAATTGCTGGAACAATTTATTCCTGTCTACCTGAGTACAGTGTGGGTTTTACTGGGTTTTAAGAGGCGGACTGAAATGTCTGTGTGTGTTTGTGTGTGTCAGCAGATGTAGGGGGAATAGTTTATTATGCAGACTGTACTTTTTATCGCAGCCCACCTTTTACTGTTAGACAGTCAATTTGATGTATGCTTGTTTGTGCACCTGTTTACTCTAATTATGCTCCTCTGCAGTCATATTATTAATATTCCAGCAGTGCTTGGGAGAGTTATTATCCTCCACAAGTCAATATCATGTCCAAATGGGGGACAAGCACATGCTGAAAGCCAGAAAAGGAATCTATAAGCCTAATTACTTTAGCACATCTAGCTCCTTTACCCGGTTTGATATGAATGAAGGAGATGTCTTGCAGTTTTAGCTCTGCATGCTTCCCCAAGTTTACTGTGATTTTTTGCTGATGTAAAACTTTGGCCAGTCTGAGTCAGAGTCTAATTCAAATGATGTGACTGCACCTGCATGAACCTCCTTGGCTTCAGTGGAAATGGAGAAATTAGTGGCACCTGAGTCACTGCTAAATGCACATTTTATGGAATAATAAAAAGGAATGATGTTCATCACATTAACGAAGGTCAGGCCGTTCCCTGATCGGCTGGCCACACCCACCCACTCATACCTCTTTGATCTTGATATAATAATATGATAATTAACCTTATTTATATAGCACTGCCCTAAACACTTGCTCTCCTATTTAGAATGTTAAAAACATAAAACAATAATGAAACAATAGGAAAATCCAACACAACACAAAATTTAAAACATATAAACAATGAAATTGAAACTTTTTTAACTTAAAAATGGACAGTGACTCAGACAGTCTTATTCCCTCAAGCAGATAACTCCAGAGTCTAAGCCTAAGGCTTTGTCCCCTATTGTTTTCATCCTTGACTGTACAAACAGTAGACCTCTGCTGGGTTCAAATGTCGGAGATATAATCTGGAGCCAGGTTGTGAAGGACCTTAAAAGTAATCATTAAAATCTGAAAAACAATTCTAGAGAGCTGTAAAGATTATAAAACAGGACTTATGACACAGAATTGCACTACAGCTATAAACTGCATTCTCACTGTGCTGTTTTTTTTTGTTTTTTTTTGCTGCCTCACATGGAAACATATGGCTGCTGTCAGTGACACTTCAAGCCGAAGCACCTCCAGTTTATTTTTAACACGTGTCGCCCCTCGTGGGAATCATGCTCCTATCACAGGACCACCCAGATGTCCCTGATATCCTTAATCAGTGATCCAGTAGCCGGGGTGTGTCATCCAGCGGGGACAGGGAGGCATCAGCTGGGAGACGGCGTCTGCCTCTTCACTGTCTTTTAATATTTATTGAAAACCCCCTCTTTGTCAAAAAGGCACTTGACCTCGTGGCTCCTTCAAAAGAGTTGCTGCTCCATCACCAGCGGCAGGTGAGAGGTCACCGTCCTGGGGATGAAATGCTTCAGAGGGAGAGCGAGCAGAACACGAGGAGCTGCACACGACAAGAAAGCATTTAACTCCAGGCATTCACTCACTCCGCTTTTCATTTCCTCCCTCCCACAAGTGTCTCTCAATCATCCTCATCGCTATCGCATAAGACTCAGGGATCAGCGGTTCATGTTGTGAAGACGGTCGTCAGGGCAACCAGGGCAATGATGTCATCAAGTGGCCAAGATTATTTCCTCCCAAGTAATGAGAAGCCTAAACATTGTCATGAGATTAGAAATGACTGTAATTTGATTCTTTGTGTCATAAATAATGGCCTCTGGTGGCGAGGACAGGGAGGTGAGGAAAGCCACACAATTAATTCCACGTAACCAAATTAAAGCAAAAACAACGGCCATGTTTTCAATTAGCTGTTTGCTATTTTCTTTGGCCAGTCACATAGTGGGTTTCTACATGACACAAGTTACATTCGTGGGCCTTTGGTAAAAGCAATACAGTACTCATAGTTTAAAGGAGACATATTATGCCCCTTTTCCACAAATTAGAATATAATTCCCAGGTGTCTTAAAGACATGTCTGTGACATGCTTTGGTAAAAATACCCCAAGGATCAAACATCACAACTCTTTTCATCCTCTCAAAACAGCCCTGTTCAGAACGGCTGGTTTCAGTGCCTGTCCCTTTAAATGCAAATCGCTTCTACCGGTCCCAGGTAGGGGTGGTAAACCTAGTTACATCACTAGAAGACAACTGAGGGAACAGCTCGTAAAACCACGTGGATTTCAATCTAGGAAGCCTGCACATTACAGATTTTTTTGTCAATTCTCACATTTTGGTGGCCGGAAGGCAAGACAAACACTGTTAACAGCCTTCAAAAGTAATATTTCCATAATCTGTCCCCTTTAAAGAGCTTGGGGGTGCTTTCTTTCCTGTTTATTTGCTCAAACAGACATTAAAGGACAATTCCAGGCGAATTCAACTCAGGGGTGTATTTTCATATCATTTTAGGTCTAAAAGAATGAATCTGAAGATTTTCAGTTTAATCGCTCCTGTTTTGCGGTAGTTGCGTCTGTCCACGCATCGCCACGGCAGCAATGAATGGGAGTGGATGTAAGTTCCGCTGTTTAGGCTGTTTCCAGCCCTCAAAGCCGCAATTTTTTTCCACAGACAGCATCAGATGGCTACTCAAACATGCACCGAGAAGTTTATTTACTTCAAGCAAGCCGACATGTTTGTAAAAGTCGATCTAATTCAAAGTCTCCCGGAGTCTCGCGCGAGCCCGAAGTTGCAGTGCTGGTGTATTCAGGCGCAGCAGGAGCTACCGCTTGTGTCATAAACACAGGAATATCAACTCTTTACTTGCTTGAAGTGTACATTTTTTTCCACAGACAGCGTCAGATGGCTACTCAAAGATGCGCCGAGAAGTTTTTTTTACTTGAAGCAAGTAAAGAGTCTAAACAGCGGAACTTACATCCACTCCCATTCATTGCTGCCGTGGCGATGCGCGGACAGACGCAACTACCGCAAAGCAGGAGCGATTAAACTGAAAATCTTCAGATTCATTCTTTTAGACCTAAAATGATATGAAAATACACCCCTGAGTTGAATTCGCCTGGAATTGTCCTTTAACAACCCAACTAGATAACCCAGTATCCACCATACAAGTATGCTGGTTCAAAACTTCCCCATCCATTGTGTAGAGTGGAGGCTGGCTGCTGTTAGACTAGAACACATCAGTTCATCCTCATCCTAAACGTTACAGTAAAATGTAGTGTTTTGTACGGTGGCCCTGAGAGCTCAATGCACTGCAACATAAGAAAACATGTGCAAAGAGACAAAACACAACCGATCCAACAACACATGTTCTCACAGCACACACACACAAAGCACAATGCTTTGTGTTTTTTGAATTCTAAAGCATTCAATACCAACTGTATCCCTGCTGGGTTTATCACTTTGATGAGTCCCTTGGAGACACTGCAGTATGTTTGTGTATTTGGTTTTGGTTTTGTATACAGCACATACTATCATATTGATAAGGATGTTTTCTCTTTGTGTGATGTTTTCTTTGTGTTTTCTCTGTTTGCGTGTGTTTTCTTAAGTTCTGGTTTGCTGAGCTCTCTGGGCCACCGTAGCTTTGAAAAACAAGTATGTAGGCAAAGCAACTAAATATAATTATATTAAAACAAAATATCATTTTCTGCACTACACTGACCATTTACCCCTCCAGTACAGAACTGATATTTCTATATTCCCAATCAGCAGGTAAGGACGTTGCCTTTAGACTTAATGTATGTTGAAGATGAGATTCATGTTGAAAACCTCTTTCACAGGTTTCCTATTTAAAATGAATCAACTGGAAACATTAAAAAGTTATCCATACTCATAAATCAAGCTACTATATAGCTGATAAAATATCCCCAGTGACAGTAACTCACCAGCTGAAGGCCTTGTTCTCAGGCTGCCCACTTCTACCCAATCTGCCACCATTATCATCGTTTACTGCACATTTTCAGTGCGGGAACGAAAAAAGCTTGATAGATGTGGAAATCATAACTGAAGGGAGGCAAACAGTCATTTAGGTCTAATGCCATTTTGCTGCTCTCTTTTTGCAGTAATGTAGAATAATTGTGGCTCAGCTTATTCTGGTGATGAAAGCTTCTCCATTTGCTGTTTTCACTAATGTCTGATCTCCCAGGAGAAAACATCGTCTCACATAAGGGAAACAATGCATTTCAGCCTCCAGATGCAGCATCAGTGGTTTGTTTGAATAATAACCGTGGTAATAAACTTCTCCAGATGCTCATTTAAAGTCCACTACTTTTTTTCTTTTTTTTCTTCCTCCTCTCTGCTCTTCTCTCTCATTTAGAGACACACCCCAGGCCAATGACGGTGGAGCCAAGACGCCTCGGTCCAAAACGTCATCACGTTTCCCCAGACTGGGCCGCAACCGCAACCAGGAAGCCAGACCAGAACCTCAGAGTGGAGACCTTTAACCCCAGAGCCTTTGAACTTATGATCTCTCTCTGTAAAGGCAGAGGACGTCAATGTTTCCGTGTGTCTGGACTATGACACGCTGACTCACAGAGTGTGAGGATGTCAAGGATGGCTAATGGACCTTCAAAGCCTTATAGAGAAAAAAAAAAGCCTCAGTCCAGGAAGGGCCAATGGATGCATTCACATGGTATTTCACTCTAGGAGAATATGTAAATGTTTCTATGAGTTGCCTGGCTGAGTAAAGGATGAATTAGTCCCCCCTGAGGTTGCCTATCAATGGACCCAATCATACAGCACCTCTTACCTCACTGAGACCAAAGGACTCTCTGTAAACCGCACATGGACTAGCCTGGACTGCTCTCTTTCATCTCAGGGACACTGAGATGATGGAGATGCGTTGTTTTTTTTTTTGTTTTGTTTTTTTCGTACTCTATTCAGTTTTGTAGTGAAAGTGTATCATGGTCACAGTGCCTACAGTGTTTTGTAGCTGCTTTCCTGCTCTGGGGAGGGAGAGGAGGGTGACGAGGGGTAGTAAAGTATCCTCTTGGGGAAGTGAATGTTGTTTTTCAGCTTATGTGTCAGCGTTATGGTGCCATTACATTTTAGACAAGGAGAATTCACAGTCTCTGGCGTGGACCACCGGGCAACGGGCATTCCTTTTTTTCTTACTTCAGTTATATAATTATTCCAGCTATTACAGATAATCTGCAGAAAGTGCATATCTTAACATTTCTCAAGGACACCAGGGATGCAGTAATTATCACAAATATATTTTAAATTCCACTTAATGGTCGTATTAAAGGATTAGGGTGAAACGCCACTGATAAAACCAAAATCACTGAGGGACTTTAGAGTTACTGAGGTGAGGAGATGGCCTGATTATATTTCACTTATCTAGAAGGTAAAAACCCATCCAATGTCATCCACATCGTCTTTTCAAAACATTGGGAGTCGGTTATTTCACAATAAATAATCATTATTAATAACAATTATTATTTTATATTTTCCAAATAGTGCACGTAAAATTGCAATTTTCCATACGGTAACAAGCAAACATATTTTCTACCATATGAATTAATAATGTGTAAAAGGAAATACTCTCCATTTACAATTCAGTGAATTCGCACCCTCCCTTCTGGATAAAGATTAAAAAACAAACAAACATATACCTTCTTTCCCCTTTTTATCTTCGGTCCCTTCCAAATAATTGAGTACAGTTCCATACTGAGACAGAACATAAAGAAGCTGCAGTCCTGCCTGTTTCTTCTCAGCTATATCTCTCCTCACATCCCTGTCTTTCTATTTCAGACACCTGCTGTGATGCATCTGTTTTTTGATTAGAGAGGAAGGGAAACACAGTTTTAACATTCAAATAGCGGGGTAAGCTGTGGGTTTACCTCCAGTACACCGCATAAATAAAGGTCTTTATTGGAGGTCGACTGGCTGCACTGAAAAATGCAGTGTTTAAAGATGGTCTAACTAATGTGGCTTAGCAGGATTTAATGCAGCGTTATGTTGCAAATGAATGTTTTAACGATGACTAAACACTTGAAGAAAAGCTGCTTGTTAGAGTGCAAGAAGAGGGCTGCCGAGCATCAAGTGTGCGTAAAACAGAAGCTCATGCATATGTATGGATTACCCAAGAGTAGTTGGAGACTATGTTCAAACGAGGAGTGATTGTGTTGGAAGGTTTCAAAAAACTTGAATCAAAGGGTCGGCGCGCAAAATGGTAAACATTGTTCACCGTCGACGGAGGGAGGTGAACAAACAAAGCTTGTGGGTTTTAATTAAGTTGTTATTCTTACACAGAAATGACCCTCACACGTATCCAGATCCTGGTAAACAGTGTGCAGCGTTGTCAGGAAACTCTCACAAGCGTGCTGTCAAATAAATGTTGTTATCAGACTCCACCGAGACCTTTTACAGAGAGACGGTGTCTCATGGTAACGCGGTGCACTCGCCAATAAAACCAATAACATGAGAGAGAAGACAAGAAAACAAGATGCAGAGTGTAAACTTTTTAAAGATATTGTTTTACAGGATGACTTTCCTTTTTTCTCTCAGTCCAACAAATGACACTGGTGTCTATAAAAAAACATTTAATGTAACTTAAATATGAATTTCAATCATTATTCTTTTTATTAAAGACTATTTTCTGCTGTGATACAGTAAAACAGTACAAATGGTGATATTGTAGGTGTAGCACTGCCTTATATGTATTAGAAAAATCAGCCCACAGCACCATGATATACTCTGTACCACTGATGAACAACATTGTAAATAGTCTCTGCATTATAATAAAGAAGTAGCCTTTTCATAGACAGTTCTTTTATAGCAAATGTTGGGGTCGGTTTGGCTCTGTGACCACTTTTCTGCACAAAATTCACATTGTATTTGTGGCAATGTAGAGCAGTTACGCACAGGATCGTTCATAGAAAGCTGTTTTAAAAAGACTTCTCCACCACTGTAGCATTGCACTCATTCAACACTGTCAGATACATTTAAAGAAGGATCAAAATCAATGCAGTAGAATCAGAAATATTGTTCTTTTAATTAAGCCCAGCACCTAAATTACCCATAGTTCAACTCGAACACCAACAGTTTGGTGAGGTGTTTGGGGGCGTGTCAGTCATAGCAGCTAATTTAGCCTTGAGCTCCCAGCCAAACTGTGGAGTCTTGTGACCACTAGTGGCGCTATGGAGCAACCCTGTCACTGTATGATTGGGTAACCATTTTTATTGATTGTATAAAGGCCCTATAGCTAGTTTCACGCTTGTCTGCTGGTAGATAGTTAGCAGCACTAACACAGAAAGACGTGCGCCAACAAAAGGAAGAGAAGGGCGGCGACTGCTACCTGGCAAACAGAGATTTAAACAATGCAGGATTAAATATTTAAAAACAGAACTTAGAAACACTGTTCAGAGGACAGAGGCACAGTCAACACATTTTAAAATCTCAATGTCTTTGGTGAACGACACTGAATTCCCATTTTTTGAAAGAAGGCAGGAACACTCCATAGAACACTTTTAAACACGTTTAGTTCCATAGGGAACTTTCCTTTTTTTTTTTGTTCCAGACAACTGCAACACCAAGTGCAGGTTTTTTCTTTTCTTTTCTTGTCAAAATGTTCTGTGTCAGGTGCTTTTGATAACAACAATCAATAAAAGTTCATGCTTTTCATTGACCACGGGATAAAAAGAGGTTCCTGGTTGATGTGACATTGGAAGCTTTTATATAATCACAACAAACATTGATATTGTTTTAAATGGCTGCATCTGCATCCTCCAGACTGAGAAGGATGTGAAGAAGGATCAGATTGTGATCATGGTGCAGCCACAGTGTCCTCCTACCATGTCTGTTCTTGTGTATCTTCTGTCTTTGCCTTAGTCAGCAGTCAGGCCTTATCTATCAGTGTCACAGCAAAGAGGGGTGAACAATAAAGTACAGAATGTACAGTACATACACAACTGCCTGTGTATCAGTGTTGTCATTGTCAACCTTGCGGCGTCCATATATGGATGAAGGCAAAAAGCCATTATGCAGCATGTGTGCTTTTTGTGTGTTAATGCATGTCATTGTGCATGTATGTATTCAAGCATGTGTAGGTGCATACAGAAAGTGTTGATGATGTCATTTAAATGCAAGCTGAAGGTGTGCGTTAAAGCTTGCATGTGTTTATAAGGCGAGATGAACAAGCTAACGCTCACATTATATTCTGCATATGAACAATATGCATAAATGGATGGGTAGATGCTAGTTCCATTTTCTCAGCATCTGTGACCCATCTGTGTGCGACTTATTTTGTTTGTCAAAAGGTGACTTAACCTTTACTGCTTCTACTGTATAAGCAGTCATTTAACTTTAACTCAAACCATCCAACCCTTTTGGGAAAACAGTTTGTTTTGTTTTGTTATGTTTTGTTTTTTTTGGCTGGGCAGTGTTTGCTGTAGCGGGTTGGTAGAACTGAAGAATGGCAATGGGTGTACTGAATGCTCATTGTCCATTGACCAGAAAATTGGTAACAAGCCTGCTTAGGATCTGGGTGACTGCTTTTGGCAATGTTAGATACACGCATATACACACAACTGGCTGCATGTGAGCCAAGTACCCTGACACAGACATGTCCTGTTTGTATAGCGTGGAGTTGAATAGACCGGCTTGGCCTCGGCGTTCATGAGACAGAAAGCCTATTGTATCAAAATACATAAACTAACTAAAAGTGGAGGTAAGTCTGACACACCTGGGAGAAAAAAGAAAAAGGCTGAAGGCCCAGAGTTGAGGTGTTGAATGAGATCTCTCTTTTTTTTTTTGCAGTGCTGTCTGGTGTTGGGCTTCAAACCAGGATGAAGAATCCTCACTTATTAAATAAAACACCCAGCACCAGCCTTGTAGAGTTTTAGGCATATTGTGGGTCATGTTTTCAGATTTTCAGCAGCAGTTAGAGTAGATCTACTTAGCAATAGATTCCCAAATCTGCAATAGCAGGTGATTAAGAGTGTGATTTAACAGAGACCCCATGATACGTTATGATGATACACAAGTCACAATTCTGTATTGTTGCAATTTTTCAACATTTTGCAAGTACTGTATTGCAATAACATACTGTATTGTGGTGCGCTGTGATTTATCCCTTTTTTGCAACTGCAAATTACAAACTGAAACTGAAACTTACTCACATCTCTTTTATCTAGACAGACAGACCAACACAGTACACTAGTATTCTAGTACTAAAAACTAGACCACCATGCCTATTTGGACTTTTAGTGAACCAATAACATTCTTCAAGGATTAAGACACAAATTCAATTTAACTACCATTTACCGCTCTCATAAGTTTTCTAAAATGTCTATACACAGCAAACACCAGAATCTGGTCTGGTCTGTCTGAGGCTCAAACATGTGGCTGAGTCCCTCTGATGTTTCACTAACCACCTTCATACCCTCTGTTCTTTCTGTCAATCTAGCAGGAGCAGCGGTGACGGGCGGAGCACAAGGCCTGGTCCTGAATTTCTTAACGAGGACGTAGGTGCAGAATGAACATTTTTACATATTTTTACACTTTTACATCTACTTACTTTAAAGGTAAGGCTGTGGTTTCAGTGTTGCTCTTGTTTACATGCTCTTTGACATATTCTACATGTGTGAATAATTTTTGTCCTAGAATAACACCAGCAATTGTAGCGAAAATGTCTGTGTGCATTTATTCTGTTATGTGCACTTCAGGCTCTGTATTTTTCAGGCATTAGCAAAAGATAAAAGTAAAAGGCCTTAAACTTAACTCCTACGTACAAACTCAAGAGAAAGGGTATTTATTGTAGTTCTCATGACTTTAAGATTCTGTTTATTTCAAGAGCCCCGCAGGTTAATTTGTTTAAGCAGAGATCTCAGATGAAAGCAGTACAGAAACAGAGGAGAGCATCTTTTGACAATGTGACCAAAGAAGCAATGTAATTCACAAGGTTGGCTTTTCTTCTCTCCTTAATAGCAGTTTGATCATTTCTCACAGAAACACAAAAAGACCTACAAGAACATACATACTATACATGATATAGTACCTACTGTAGGAGACTATTGTATATCTGGGAGGGTATTACTCTAACCATCATGGGTGATTCAGGGTTCAGTGTTTTGCCCCAGTGTCAAGGCTGCTTGGGGCTGTCAATCAAATCCCAAAGGCCGATTAGCAGACAACCTGCTCCACCTCCTGAGACATGAGTGAACCAACAAGAGGCATGAAAGGTTCTTCCATGAGAGTGTGTTGGTCCTCAACCAAGACTGTCCTTGTGATAGCGTCCACCGGTCAACCGGTGTGAATTCATTATCCATGTTTCAGCTCTTCATCCTTGTCCACTCCTTCTCTGTCTCAGCCTCCCGCCTCTCTTTGAATATATGGAGGTCCTTTTACAGGATTGTATGTAATTACCAAGCTCTTACCTTTGTGTGAGGAACATCAAGGAGACAGGGACCCTGGTTTAAACAAGGTCACTGCATAAGCAGTAGCTCTATCTCTACAACACACAATGTCGGCTTGGCATCAAGACGCATGCTTATTATAATGATAAGGACGTCTAAGGAACCCTATAGACAACTGGCCCTTCAGGATGGAGCTACCAAATAGAGACTGGGATTAACATGTGCTGTATATTAATGCTCGTAAGAAGGGCAACGGCAGATGTTCCTCAGAGACTGAGGAGTCTCCAGCAGCCCTGCTGAGCTGCATCTATCAGAAACACTGCTGTTGGTAATTACTGTACAGGAACTTAAGCCTTTTGAGCTGTTTTGATTGCAGGGGTACTTTGCAGGTTCATGAAGGACATCCAGTTTCCTGATTGAAAAAAACAGTGTAGTCTTCATGTATGTTGCATAAACAGCAATTAACACTTTTTACAAGAACAATTACACACCAATTACAAACAACAGGCAATTAATTCCAATATGAGTATTGGTGAGGGCAGCACGGTGGTGCAGTGGTCCTACAGCATGGCAGATTTGGGTTTAGAGTTTGCATGTTCTCACTGTGTCTGCAGACCAAAGACATGGAGGTGATTTTAAAATGTTGTGTGAATGCGAATGAGGTTATTTGTCTGTGTTGGCCCCGTGGTGACCCTCACTTTATGTCAGTTGGGATTGACTCGTGGGCGTATTCACACCAGGAAAGTCCGATAGTTCACTTGCTTTGGTGCGGACTAAATTTTTTTTTACTTAGTGCGGTTTGTATTCACATTGCATTTTTTCACAAGTGGATCAACTTTGTAAACAAAAGCACGTGTGTCCCACAGTCGCTCAATCATTGGATAAAAATTATCAGCGGGATCTTCCACGAAAAGTACACAATGGGGGTCATGAATGCGTTTCGTTTCTTGCTGCCTTTTTCCAGTTACACCTGTCCTGTGCTTATTCATCACTTGGAGGCTATGTGGCCGTTATGCAGCAGTCCCCGTGAAAGATGGTCAGACAACAAACACAGACGTCTGCATGTGCGTCTGAAGGATGGTGCGCTAAAAAAAAAGAAAAAAAGGACGGCACAGCAAAAAAACATCATTCTCTCAGGATGCCACGTTGCCGATCGGCATTTAAGCCTAGTCACATTTATTTCTGTTAACAGTTATTAATCAGATAATAACTTTCTGTTATCAGTTTAAAAAAAATATTAAGAATGTGCATCCTTAACGGCAACGGGTGCGTCCTCTCCAGCATTTGATAAATGTTTACCACTGACCAAATATCAAGGAGGCAGCGTGTCTATCTGTGCTCCATGTTGACCCACGGCTCATTGTTGATAATTTCCACATTTTCTGACAACAACGGAAGCCTGTTGAATCCAAAAAGGCGCTTGGATTTTGCATTTGGTTCGGGAAAGGTTCGGTTTGCATTCACACCGTACGCGAATCGCACCAGGGTTTGTTTGGGACTCTGGTGCGGACCAAACAAGTGAACCGAGTCCCTGCTGCAGAGGTGGTCTCGGTCCACTTGTTTGATCCGCACCAGAGTCCACTGGTTTGTATTCACACCTCCCCAAAAGGTCCGCACCAGAGGAAAAGTCAGTTTCAAGCGGACCAAACGAGCCTGGTGTGAATACGCCCAAACAGTGATGAGGGCATGGGGCTGGACACAGTCTCGTAAGATAATGGTCCACTGAGCTACAGGTGAGTGGGACAAACCAGGAATCCAATGACCTGGACAGGCAAACAATATCCAAGCTAGCAGGAGACGGGAGCTGAAGCAGAGGGATAACAGGATGACAGAAGGAAACAGGTATCAAACCGAGCTGTCAACAGCAATCAAAGAGATGAAACGAAGAAGGGAAGAAAGGTGAGTTGAACTGGCCCTTTGTTCACCTCATCTAACCTCACCAACTCGACCTTCTGCTGCCGGTGAGTCACCTTCACTAATAGCTGTGTCTCAATTCAGGGCTGCATCCTGTGGACACCATGGTATACGTGATCAGCTAAGGCTTTGTCGTCCACGGGCCGTGAACAGGTATTTGGTAAATGAGACAGAGAGGAGTGGCTGCTGCATGTCAGGGCCTCACCAAAGCGTGGCTCCGGTTGCCCATAGTGTTGTGTGTGAAAGACTGACACGCACACGTGTTGCTTCAGAACATACACTGCCTTTCTTTACTTCAGTGTAGATCAACACTTCCTTGTTTACAATGCGGGCGCATTACACGTCACGTCGCATCCCAGAATAATCACACAGTCTCTTAAAGGGACCGTAACCACTATTCAGCAACATACAGCAAACCCATGTATCACAGTGTGACCATGTTATTAGAACATAACATTTTCCTCCCCCCACGAAAGAGCAAACAGCATACCACCCCAACTAACAACCAGCCCAAACATTCGTCAAGAAAACTGAACATCTAATCAAGATATCAAAATGCACTAGGCAAGAATCTGTGAAGACAACCGCTAGACTAAGCATGGTAATTCGTGACATAGTCCTGCAAGGCAACAGGCCGAGCCCTGGCCCGCACCGGCCTCGGGTCCGGCACCACAACCTCCTGCCGTGGTGCTGCGGGGGGCAGGACAGGGGCGGGGGGTGCAACCGGGGCCGGGGGTGGGCCCGGATCAGTGGCCATGTTGTAGGGGAATGGTGACTGGGCTCGTGCCGTGGCCAAGTGCTCAGAGAGGGGTGCTGGGACTTTCCTCAGCCTACTAGCATGCCACCGTGATCCGTCGTCGAGCAGAAATGTGGCGGGGCCAAGAAGGCGACTGATCTGTCTGGGTTGGGACCAGAACGAGGCCAACTTGTTGTGTCGCTGCGGCCGTCGAGCCCTGACCCAGTCTGAGACCTGAAGGGACGGTGGCCTCGCCCTGCACTTCTTGTCCACCCTTTCCCTCGTCTCCTGCTGCCGTGCAGCAACAGTCTCTCGGATGCGGGCCAGGGAGGGCATGGGAAAGTCTCTATTTGGTGCTCGGAGCCTGTGTAATGGCAGTCCCAATTCTCGTCCGAGCATCAGAAACGCTGGTGACACAAGCGTGGTGGAGTGATGGCTCGCTCTGTAGTGCAGCAAGGTCTGGTTGAGTGCCTCCTCGAATGCACAGCCTTGGGCCAGGTGTGCACGAATCCCGTTCTTCAGTGTTGCATTAAAACGCTCTACTCCACCATTGGCCTGTGGGTGGTAAAAAGCGGTTCGGATGTGCTTGACACCCCTGCTGGCAAGAAAGTCAGAGAACTCCGCAGATGTCATCTGCGGGCCATTATCTGTTGTTATGGCCCGAGGCACGCCCCAGCGGGCAAAGAGGCCATCCAGTACCCGAACCATGACGTGCGACGTCACCGTCCCCACTGGCACAACCTCCGGCCACTTAGAGTGGAGGTCATAAACGACCACCAGGAAGCGCTGGTGGTGGGGAACACCACGACCATGGATTTCCCCACAGATGTCCAGCTGTACATGTTCCCAGGGACGTGAAGGCCAGGGGAGCGGTTGCAGGGGAGGGGTTGAAGGGGGTCTGGTTTTCCCACTGAGGAGGCACGCTGAGCAGTCCTGGACCAGATATTCAATATCGCGGTCGATGGCTGGCCACCACACCAACTCACGGCACCGCTGCTTGAGTTTCACGATTCCCAGGTGACCCTCATGTGCCATTGACAGGACACGTGCACGCAAAGTGTTTGGGACGACGGTGCAGAGCCCCCTCGAGACACACGTGTCTGCCCAGCAGGAGAGCTCGTCTTTCACCCGAGCAAACGGTTTCAACTCTTCCGGGATGTGGGACGGCCAGCCGTTTCTGATGTAGGTGCACAGCTTGAATAGTATCGGGTCTCTTCCTGATTCAGTGTTCAGTTCCTCCAGTGTGACTACTGGCTGCAATGGTGCATAGAGCGCTTGGATGAGAGCCGGTTCTTCATCGTGTGATGGTACAGAAGGGTTTGGGGCTGCGATGGAGCGAGAAAGGAGATCTGCCACCACGGTTTCCCTGCCCGGCGTGAAGATGAGGTCATAGTGGTACTGGCGGAGGCGTTCCGCCCAGCGATGGAGTCGGAGAGGCTTGTGTCCCGAACCTGACGTGGAGAGCACTGTTGTGAGGGCCTGGTGGTCCGTCCTGATGGTGAAATGACGGCCATAGACATACATGTGCCACCTCTCGCACGCCCACACACAGGCCAATGCTTCACGTTCACCCACGGAGTACCGCTGCTCAGTGGGTGTCAGGGCCCGAGATGCGAAGGCGATTGGCCTCTCCGTGCCGTCATGAAGCTGCGACAGGACAGCTCCAACTGCAGCAGTGGAGGCGTCGCAGGTGATGAAGGTTGGGCTTGAGAGGCTGAAATGGGCGAGGACAGGAGGTGAGGTTAATTGTTTTTTCAGCATGGAAAATGACTCAGAGCACTGTGGTGACCAAGCCCACGGCTCCTCCTTCTTCAGGAGCTGGCGGAGGGGTGCTGTCGTTTGTGAGTAGTTGGGCAGGAAACGCAAATAATAAGCCGTCATTCCTAGGAACGATGCAACCTGTGTGGTGGAGGTTGGTTCAGGGATGCGTTGTATTGCGTCAACGTTGGAGGAGAGAGGTGCAATGCCATCAGCTGAGAGGCGGAATCCAATAAAGTCCACAGTCGGTACTGAGAAGAGACATTTCTCCCCGTTCAGTGTCAGGTGATGTTTGGTGAGGGCCACAAACACTCTGTGTAAGCGGGCATCGTGGGTGGCTTGGTCTGGCCCATGCACCACAATGTCGTCCAGGTAAACTGCTGTCCCCGGGACCCCAGCGAGAATTGTAGACATGACCTTTTGGAAGCAGCTGGGGGCAGAGCTAAGACCAAACGGCATGCGTGTGTACCTGAACACCCCAGCGTGTGTCACAAATGCTGTCAGGTTCCGGCTGGCCGGGTGAAGGGGAACTTGCAGGTAGCCCTGGCGTAAATCCAACTTTGTGAAGACCGTTGATCCATGGAAAAGAGAGGTGAGCTCCTCAGCTGTAGGTAAAGGATATTTGTCTGGAATGATAGCTTTGTTGACCTGTCGCAGATCCACACAGACCCGGAGGCCCCCTGACTTTTTCTGTGCGACCACCAGGTTTGAGATCCAAGGTGCTGCATTTATTGGCTCGATGATGCCCTCTTCTAGCAGGGAGGTGAGTTCTGCAGTGACGCCCTCCCGGAAGGTGAGTGGCAGGCGCCTGAGGGGCTGCATAACTGGTGTCACGGCAGGGTCAACCAGGGGCCGATGAGTGAATGCTGTCAAGCGGCCCAGGCCGTCGAACAGCGCTGGCCACTGCTGGTGCATCGTTGGGGAGACCTGCATTATAGCTCTTCCACTATTGTCCATCAGAGAGAAGCCCAGTGCAATGAAGAGATCGAGGCCAAGAAGGTTGGTTCCCCGCTGTGCCACATGAAAAGGGAAGGAGGGAAGGTGCGTCGTACCATAGCGGACAGGCAGGTCAATTGTGCCCACAATCTCAATGGCAGAATTTGCATATCCCCGCAAGCTTGTGGATGGGGGTCCCAGTGGCATGCGGGAAAAGAATTTCCTGTATGTGGCCAAATTGAGGAGCGACGCTGCAGCCGCAGTGTCCAGGATGAGTGGCACGCTTACCTCCCCCAGCTGCACTGTGCAAGTTTTGAATGATACTCGTGTAGAACGGATATTACTAATTTCTGTGTATCCGGAAGTGGACTGGGGAAGCCTGTGCTGCTGTGCTTCATTGGTTGGAGCTGAACGACAGACTTTAGCAAAGTGGTTTAATTTAGAACAGTTTCTGCAAACCTGTCCACGGGCAGGGCACTGTGATGCTCTTGTAGCATGAGAACTGGATCCACAGTTGCCGCAATTGCGTCTGGAGCCCACAGTGGGGCGCTGTCTATTCATTTGTTGCACAGGCAGGCTGTCATCGCTATCAGTGGACGGGGAAAACTGTGACGTTTCTGCGCGCTGCAGCTGTTGTGCTAACGCTGTGTGGTGAGCAGGGCTGGTCAGCAGAGTAGAGCATTCTAGAGCACATTCCACTTGCAACGCTATTTTGATTGCATCAGTCAGTGTCAAATCATCAGGTTCCATAAGCAGTTTTTCCCGTGTCTTGTCACATGACGTGCCTTCTATCAGCTGGTCTCTGATCATTTGGTCATGCAATGCTCCATACTCACAGGCTCGTGCCAGCTCACGTAGGTCAGCTACAAAAGTCTGTATGGACTCGCCGGGTCGTTGGTGGCGCTTCCTGAGTCTGTACCGCCGTATCAGGACACGTTGTTTCCCAGAGAAATGGTCCGTCAGCAGCTTGACTGTATCCTCGAAAGTTGTTGCTGAGCCGAGCGCTCCAAGAACACGCTGGCCCTCGGTACCGAGGCAGTGGACGAGGATAGCGGTCTTTCGCTTGTCGGGAAGCTCGTCGTCGGAGAATCCGAGCGCATCAACATAGGCATTAAAACCTGTCAGCCACCGTGTCCATGGCACTGCGGGTTCCCCGGGCACCGCGAGAAACACTTCGGGTGGGGGAAGGCTAAATCCAGCCATCCTTGTCGCCAAATGTTGTGTGTGAAAGACTGACACGCACACGTGTTGCTTCAGAACATACACTGCCTTTCTTTACTTCAGTCTCAGGTGTAGATCAACACTTCCTTGTTTACAATGCGCGCGCATTACACGTCACGTCGCATCCCAGAATAATCACACAGTCTCTTAAAGGGACCGTTACCACTATTCAGCAACATACAGCAAACCCATGTATCACAGTGTGACCATGTTATTAGAACATAACACATAGCAACCTCAACATTATTGAAATTATTTCTTCATCTTCGCCATCTCCACAAAAAATGGCTTGAAATGCATTGTGGGATAGGTTGGTCAGCAAAGAATCCACCAGGTGGATGCTTAAGATTCAGGAGATGGAGGCAGCTTTTGAATGAGCCTATGAAATTGGACAACCTTGGTCATGCCAATGTGACGCAGTCATCTTCAAATGCAGCCTCAGAACAACGCAGTTCTGAATTGAGACCAGACACCACCATTATAACACCGATAGTTAGAAGTCCCGTCACAAATTAATACACAGAAGTGTACGCTTTAATACATTCTTTTTTTTTTCAGTCCATCCACTAGTCGGAAAAAGCTGCTTCCCTGTATGGAGGAATACTGAGTGTGTTGGTTAGTTCTAGATAATTGGGAGGTTAGGGTTATGGTTAGGGGGATAAGGTGGCAAGTCCAAGTAATTTGACTATTTGAGCATTTTATTTTAAAAAAAAGTAATGCAATAGTTAGGCTACTCTTCCTAGTAATTAGTTACTTTTTATAATGTATTAGGGTGAAATTACTATCTCAGTTACCTTTTGGGGAATTAATCACTTTTTAAAAGTAATTTGCCCAACACTGATTGAGACACAGCTGGTCACCAGTAAACAGGATCCATGGGTCATCTAACCAAGTCCTACTATCAACAGGTGGTCAAGCAGTGCCCAATCAAAGAAGACCGGCTGTTGAGTTGATTTCATGATGAGAAACAGGTGTGTACGGAGACAGGTGGGAGGAGCAACAAGGAAGCCACGCCCATTTGGCACACACAAGGTCCTAATAGTGCAATATCAGAACACCAACATGCTTTTCGTCTGCAACCCCATACAGTAACAGAAGTCGCATCCTTTGCTTGAAGTCAAGCTTGTGCCTTTGCTTCCTGTGCAAGTTTCCCCACAGCCTGTGATTTTATCGCTGCATGCTGTTTGTTTCCTTAATTTTCCAGGCTTTGGATTATTTGTCAGGAGGAAACATGTGAGCATGAGTAACTTTTTGTTGTATTCGCAGGCTCCTGTTCTCCAGCTGGCAGAGGTTGAAATGAAGCTTCACTGTGTCCCTCACTGATGATTAAATGCTACTTCCAGCACACAGAACAAGACCGTCTCAATCTCTCCTCGTCTCTATCCTACCCACCCCCTTCCCGTCTCTTTCAGCCCCCTCTTTCTACCATATATCCCTTTGCTTTTTTCCCCTCTGTCCTCCCTTCCCATCTGATTTTTCTATCTTTTCCTCCACTTTCTTCCTCTCCCCCTCTCCTGGTTGCTCCTTTCATCTCGCTCTCCTCCAGCCTATCACTCTCCATCTCACCCCTTACTCTGATCTTTTCTATCCTGTCTTCATCTCCCAGTCATCTGTCTACCTTTATCCTTCTCACACCGCTTCCTCTCTCTCTCCCCCCCTGCCTCTCTCATGCCTTCCTCCAATCACCGCCTCATCCTCTGTTTCTTCATCTCTGGAGACTCAGCCTGCTTGGCACATTGTATTTACTCAGCCCTACGCTGGCTGCCTCTGTTTATTACCTATTCAGCGACGAGGCAGGGGAGACGGAGAGAACCAGCCCTTCGGAGGATTTTCCTCCCAGCTCTCTGCTGTCTGTCGCTGAATCTTAAAACGCAGAGTAGGAAAATTGATTGTTTCAGGGGTTTTTTTTCTTTTCCTTTTATCTTTTTCAGTTTATTCTGTATTGAGCACCACACCAAGCAAAAGTTCACTGACCTGTAGTTACCTGTGGCATTCTGGATCAGGAAAATGGATCACCTAAGGCTCTGAGCAGAGGATAAATTTCTCTTGTATCTTATCTGAATGAAATCCCAAGTTAAGCCGTAATGGAATATGTTAATTAATATGGTATCAGTTCAGGGGAACATGGGAAATAAACTGTGTGTTTTTATCCCTAAGCTGTTTATAAACTTCTTCAGCAGTAAGGGAACATGCAGCTCTGTTGACATCAACTCAGTTAGATAAGGAATGTGCTGCTTCTCGTCATGTTTGGACCCAGTTAAGGACAGAAAAACAAATGAGCATGTGGCTCACATGTTAATTTGAAGATAAAGCTATAGGTAAACAGGTAGGATGGGTGGTTTGGAGAGTTCCCATGTTTGCACCATGAAAGCTCCATTTTGGTGTGAAGTTCTCACTACAGAAAGGTAACATTTTCTCACAAGGCTCTGCTTTGTTCTTGTCCTCTCATTTGACTTTGTTTCCTTTACCTGCAGGCTGCCTCGCCTTCACAACGCAGTCGGATCCTGAAGTGTGCTCTCCCTGCCTCTCAAAGCTATCACAGTCCTTCACAATAGCCCGCGGCACTCTTTTGATCAACCCAGAAGCTTGATCTGAACACCTCGAAGCGCCGCTTTAACCGCAGCAGGGGAGGAGGTGCAGGGTGAGGGGAGGTGAGATGGAGCTGCACTGAGCAAGTGACAGGACTGACAAAGATGCTGGAGACGTTTGGAGGAGTGAGGGAGACTTGTATCAGCTCTGAAGTAGAACTAAACTTAATGATGACAATATTTCAGTAGCAATGTTTCAGTGCCAGCTCAATTAGCCAGTGGAGGAATATTACATCTTCAGTTGTGGTGCATGTACTGTAGGCTACTTTGAGTATTTACAGTTTTGGTTGTATCTCTACATCACTACATTAATACAGCAATAGTTACACATGACTGTAGAATTTCATTACATCTGGATTCAAGAAAGCTATTTTGAAAATGGTGGTCAAAGGTCAAGGTAATGCTGAACTAACACATTCATGGCACATAATAATTAGTTTCTTTAAGAAATCATGATGGTGCATACCCGAACACAAATGTAATATACTATATGCACATTTACATACATGTGAAGTAAAATCAAATATTTACAGATTTTATCACAGAACCTGTTAGAAATTGGAAGAATTTCACATATTGACGTCTAAAGTATACATGTGTACAGGGTGTTATGCATGTTATGTAAATATATACCCAATCCAAAGCCTGTCAATATGTTGATACTGTCTATTTGAATACAAAAGATGGATACATCTTTAAAATGAATGAGAAATTAATAAGAGATTTGTATGTGTACATAGACAGTAGAAGTATGTTGCTTTGTTAAACTTGTATTTTACAATGGGTATTTCATATGTTATGAACATCTTCATACATCCAGATGATATGTGATAATGATATATTCCCTAATAGGTGACATAGGGCAACATCTGCCATGATAGGCAAATATATCACATATTACGTTTCTGTTTTGGTAAAGGCCTGTATCTTAAATAACACATATGAGGTGACTGTCACCTCTGTTGCTGTGTATTCTGTTTATTTGTCAATGAATCTTGTAGAATTGTTCCATCGTGGCTTCACAATGACGGAACAGAATGTTGAGATCTCTTCACTTTGAAGCTTCATCTCTTCAGTCACTTCAACCTTGTGCATTGGCTCGTTGACCAGAGGAAAACACTGTCTCAGAGTTAGACTTGTTATTTTGCCATTATTTATTGGTCTTTAACATCACGTCACCTGGAGTGAACCTCTGGTGAGTTGATTATATTTTCTACAAGACACCTACTCTCTTTTCAGTGTCAAAGTTTCAACCAAGTTTGTTTTCATTGTAAAGTTACTTTGTTAACCCAGTATTTAATATCTATCAGATTATTTTTAGACATGGAGAGACACATTCATGAACAGACAGTGCATACACAATCAGCAGATTCCCTGAGAAATAACTTTTTTCAGCGCCCTATATTACTGTAAAACTTTCAATCTGAATTTTAAATGAAGTATGTAATGATGTACAGATGTAATCTATGTGTTTGTGAACTTATTGATGGAACACATTCAGATTTTATGAGTTACCTTAAATTTCACTTGTACATCATTTAATTTGCAGTGCCAGTGTGTAATACATTTTAACAGTTGCTGTTGCTGTCATACTGAGCAATATTTACATTTATAAATCTGTGGTTTAAGCTGTAGTAGGCTTTGTATCTAAACTTCTTCCTCTCTCTCAGGTGTGAGCTTTTCTTCCATCATGGTTGAGAAGTCGATCACCAGAATCATCTCTCGGGGCTGGATTTCCTCTGCCTCTTCAAGTTACGAGGTGGAGGAGGTCCTGGGTTATGGCACCTTTGGTGTCGTCGCCCAGTGCATAAAACTAAGCACCAATGAAACGGTGGCTTTAAAACTTATACGAGAGAATACACGTAGCATGATTGAGGAGGCGAAAGCAGAGGTAACAGCAAAGACTCACTTTCACTTGTGTAACGATAACGATATAAAAACACACACTGCGTTCAATCATCATCTCTAACATCTCATATGATTTCAGGAGGCTGTGCTTAAAAAGTTGACGGACCAAGACGCACACAAGTTCAACATCGTCAGATGGAACGAATCCTTCACCTTTAAGGGTCACTACTGTCTGGAGTTTGAGAAACTGGACATCAGCCTGTATGAGCTCATGCAGCAGAGGCAGCCCCCATTTCTCCAGCTGAAGGAGATCCGCCCCATTGTACAACAGGTGTGTTATGTAATACAGAAGTTGTTACATACATTGGTGTCGAAATGTATGTCTTATGGCTTTTCGAAATCCCTGTTGCAACTTTTTGCTCTGTGTTCAGCCACAAAGACTAGACACTGGTGCACATATTCACTTGTTCCAGTCACTGTCTTTTGTGTGATCCATCACCATGGCAACAGATCAGATTTATCTAGTTGTAATGTATTTATAGAGTTGACTGAATAGGCTTGGAAGATTTTTCAGAAACAGTTTTTTCTTTGTAGTTGTGCACAATTTCTTCCTCCATCCGTGTGTTGATGACATGACCTCTGCAGGTGATGATGTCATGATTTCAGGTGGCTGTAGCCCTGGACTTCCTGAAGCGTGTCGGGATCATTCATGCCGACCTGAAGCCTGAGAACATCATGCTGGTGGATCATGTTGGGCGGCCACTAAAAATCAAAATCATCGACTTTGGTTTGTCATTTGACGATCCCGAGGAACAGAGGGGTTCGTTTCTTCAGACCCTCTGGTATAGGTGGGACACCGGACGCTCAGTCTGTTCATCTGGCAGCTGTGTACGAAGGCACAGCAAATGAGAGATGTCCTTGTTTGTGGCATCTCAGGGGTTTGTTAACCTCTAACCTTTTCTGTTGGTGTTTCTTCTTCTCATCAGATCTCCAGAGGTCCTGGTGGGGGCTCCCATCACTGAGGCCATTGACATGTGGTCTCTTGGCTGCACTGCAGTTGAGATGTTCACAGGTGCCCCACTTTTCAAAAGTGACAATGAACATGATGTGGTCAGTATTACACAATATTACACAAAAACACAACAAACACCCACCATCTTAAAGGGACTACGAGGAGTTTTGGAAGGTGAAGTGTTTTCACACTACATTTCCCATGAGCCTCCGCACGCACGGTAAAATTCTTGGATCGGCGCAAGGCGGACGAAAGCGAAAACATTTGCCAAGAATGTTTTCATTAATCAAGAACGAAAGTCGGAGGTTCAAAGTCGATCAGATATCGTCGTAGTTCCGACCATCAACGATGCCAACTAGCGATCCGACGGCGTTATTCCTATGACCCGTCAGGCAGCGTCCGGGAAACCGAAACTAAGAAATGCTGGGCGAGCCGACCACTAAATAATATTATCAAACTAACTATAAAAAACAATATATTTATCGAAAATGGACCCATTAACAAGTGTGGGTAACGTAGATTCATCCACATTAATATGAGACTCTTTTATAACCAAAAGCAAACTCCTCTGGGTTTCTTTAACCACTATATATTTATACAGTTTTTTTCTGTGCAGGTTATTCAACAGTTTAAATTGACAACAGTTTTCTCTGACACCATATTGTGTTTGGTCCACAGGTGGAAAAAATCGTGGACACAATAGGAAACCCACCAGACTACATGCTGGATGCAGGATGGCACACTGAACAGTTTTACTGTGAAAGCCACTCGGTGCTGGAGCCTCAGCGCTGGAGACTGCTGGTAACATTAGTTGTCTATGATTTAGTTGTGTTGTGCATTGTGTTGTGCATTTGGAGCACATTAGCTAATTAAAACATTTCTTCTTATTAGTCAAAAATTCATGAGAATGATCTCACTTCTGCCCCGGATGGGAAAGCCAGCCTCATGGACCACATTAAAGTAGGATATGACTTTTCGAAAACATCTGTGTTTATAACTTAAACATGAGAACATCTGACAGGACAAGCTCCGATTTTTGTTTTATTCTGGTCCTATAAAAGGCGTCTGGTAACAAGTCGGGAGAGGAGGATGCAGCCGCTGAACAGGACCTGGAGAAATTTGTGGATCTACTCACACAGATGTTGAAAGTGGACACTGGGGAGAGAATCACATCGAGGCAGATTCTTTGGCATCCATTCATCACCATGGAACATCTCATCTGTGCATTCAGCGACAGCCCATAGTATGTGATTATATGCTGTGTGTATTATCTCTGTGCTGATACAGAGAGACATACTGTGGATATAGATACAGATGAAGTTGTTTGGCTCAGAGATTGCTTTTCTTCCAGTGTAAAATCCTGTGTGGAGCTGATGAATGCCTGCGAGGAGCTGAGCTTAAATAGTGAGGAGATGTCTCACAGCGCCGAGGACACTGCTCCCAACGAGGACACTGCTCCCAACGAGGACAACCCTGCTGGGCTCAGCTGCGAGGCCTATTCCCTCCACGGAGGAGCCATCATCATCCAGAGAAATAGTCCTAATGAAAGAAAAAGGGATGCTGATGCTGTTGAAGACAGGTATGAGATCTGGTGTTTGATACATCTCCCTGTATTACAGAAGAAGAGGAGCTAAGAATTCAGTGTTTTTACAAACATGAGTGGGCATGAGTGGTGTTGATGTTTGTGTTTTATTTCAGAAAGCAAGTCATTTTTCAAACAGTCAAACTGCTGCTTAAAGCTTCAAGAGATGTAACCATTTGTTTTGTTTTTATTGACATTGAAGTCCTCATATGGCTCCAGCCAAGAGAGTGAGGACTGAGCAGCCGGCACCGTTTACTGAGGCGAGCCCAGTGGAACCACCGCAGCTCAACAATGATGATGTTAAATGTAAAACCTCCACAGCAAAGAGGAAAACAGATCTCAGCAGAGAACTGGCAGACTGTGTGAAAGGTAAGCTCACCTGTACCAACACACATGCTTTAATTTTAAATCAACTAGGTTTGGAGGTTTTGTTCTAATACAGTGAGAGTATCATAGATTACTAGTTTTAGCTTGATGAACACATAAAAAACACTTTCTTGGTTTTTTTTTTAGAACTGCTTCACTCAGAGGGAGCCCAGTCTAGCTGCACTGAGGGGGATGTTGAGGGGGATTTAGTCTCTGATCAGTCACCCACAGAGAAGAGAGGGAAAAGGAGTCTGGACCAAGGAGAATGAGAAGAAGGTTCCCACAGTCAGACTGGAAGAAGCCACATCTGGAGATGACAACATCTTTATTAACCACATCTTTATTTTCATTTAATCTCACTTCTTTTCTTTATTCATTTTAATTCTTTTGTACAGTTTTCTTTTCTTTTCCTCTCTATCTTTTGTTACATGATTATAAAAGTAACAGTTCAGGATTAGTAGTAGCCGCGGTAGATCCAGCATTATGTTCACTCCTAACCCT
The DNA here is from genome assembly GCF_045865225.1 of Trachurus japonicus. NCBI lineage: Eukaryota > Metazoa > Chordata > Actinopteri > Carangiformes > Carangidae > Trachurus > Trachurus japonicus. Next base: position 19,688,253 of record NC_140925.1, read on the forward strand.
TACCCCATGTAAGGGTAAGGGGTGGTAAATATCTATAAACTGGCAGTGCTCTGGGTCTACTGTAGGTGTAATACACTCTAAATACTAATACTGTATGTCAGATAACCTGAGCTGTTACTATAAGCAATAAAAAAAAACACGTTATATAATAATTCATTTTTAATGAGATGGTTAGTTGCTCTAAAACCAATAACCTGGTCACATGGTGGGTTTTATAGGAACAATTTTGTGGAAAGGGTTTGTTTAGGTTTGCAACATATATATTTTCAAAGATTATTAAAAGCAGAGATGAACACAGTTTTAGCCACAAAAATATTTGACAAATCAAGAAACAAGACTTTACACATGACTGACAAAATAGTTTTGGGCAGGAAAATCCCTACATGGTTAAAAGAAGCCTCTAGTGTTTGAATATCTCACTCTACATGTTCATGTTTAGGCGGGTTGAACAGGTTATTGATGAAGACGATCAGCAAGAAAGAATGGCACAAGGATACAAATATGACAAAGGTGGTCAATGGGGTGGCATGGTTTCAGTCTAGGGTGGCCATGGTGTATGCTCTGTATAGTAAATGTGATAATTGATGCTATCATGTTGACTACATTTACTCTGTTGTTCTTGTTGTACCAGAGAGAAACTGACTTTTTAAGCTGTGGATAGATTCAATTTTTCCACTAATCCGATTGGGCAGTAGTTGATTTGTTGATAGGTTTTGATCTGATCCTCTGAACTTAACCTCCTCAGGAGCATGTTAGAGGTTTAGTATAAGTTACCATAGTGATTTACCCCAGTAAGAAGTGAACAACAGTTAAACCTGAATTTACCTCGATAACATCAGATCCTACTTTGTAGTAGTGGCCTCTGGTCAGGAGGATACTGCAGCTGCATGTGGACTAGCACTTCAAATCCCTAGAGGTTGTGCAACACCCACCCTTCACTCCCACTCTCCCTCTGAGCTCCAGTCCAATTGTAGTTTTGCTTCTTTATTTGTAATTCAAGCAGCCTCAGAAAATATTCAGACCCTTCTCGTTTTGCACACTCGTTTGTGTGGTAGATTTACTTTTGAAATGGACACAGTGGTCAATTAATTTCCTCTCTATAACCCACACTGATAAAGTGAAAACATGTTTTTAGAAGAAGCAGAAAATCTATTAAAAATACAAAACAGAAACCTCTCATCTTATCTGCTCATAAATGAGGTAGTTCGGTCACTTGTGCAAACAGCCTAATTGAAAATCTGGCCTTTAATAAGGTCATTATTTATTATGTTACATAGAACAAACCTCAAAGTCATCTGTTGATTCTTCAGAGATCTCTGCTTTATTTATTTATCTGGGATTTTCTCTACCTGCTTAATCTTTTCCAGGGTTACAGGGGCTGGACCCAATCCCAGCATCCACTGTGTGGAGGGCAGGGACGCATGGTGCAGATGTTGACTCACTCTCACTACAGTGATGGAGCAGCCACAAACTCACCTTCGTATATCAATGGGCCATACAAGCTACACTCACACCTCTGGACTTCAAGGTCAGCTCTGGATAGCTTAGAGGACTTCTTACACCTGCCCCATGACATACCTCTCTCTGCTTATACAAACTGGAAGGGGATTTAAAAAGCATGTGTGCACTGTGTAACAAATCACAACCCATGGTTTTCGCTTCAACTGAACATATTTTCATTGCACTGTGTGGTTTCAGGTTAAATTCTATTTTTCTTTCATTTTCACAGTTGTGTCTTATCGTGTTTCATGTTAATCAAGACTCAACTGGAGTACTATGGGATTCCTCAGGTCAGTGATGGAAGTTTTTTTAATACGGCAACAGATTTAAAATGCAAGTATGTTAAAAAAAAAAAAAAATCCTGTTGGAAAAAACTGTTAAGCCCCAGTGGCTGCATACCAGCAGCCGCTCTTCCTTTATGAAAATCTGATTTTTTTTTTTTTTACATTTTATCTCTAATGTTTGACCATGGGGAAAATTACTGTAGATATGATCAGATGTAAATGACAAGTAAAATATGGAGCGGTAAATGGACTAACTTCAGAGATAAATGTAATGTTCCTTTGCTTCTGAGCATGGTTTTTGGGTGGTAACTGTCACTTGACAAGAGCTTTAGCCATTGTTGTGTTTACATGACAAGAGGTTAAAGGGGAACTATGCATGTCTGGTCACTTTTCAGCTGTTTTACTAATCCTCCTCTCAGCCATGTGCATTTGTTTTCAACAAAACCAGCGGGAAAGCAATTCATGGAGCGGTGGATAACATAATTCATCATATAATGTGTAATGTGTAATATATGCGTTACAACGTGTATATTTATGTAGTCTTATCTGTTATAAACAAGAGATTTATGGGTTACGGGTGCGTTTGTGTTGCAGTGCGGCCAAGACGAGAGCTGAGACACCGGGTCGGCGGCAAGTTACAAGTTATTTATTTAACCATAACAATTCGAAGCTGTTTAATTAAGGTGCAAATGTAGCATAGATAAAGTAAAAGTCTTGCTAGTTCTTTGAAATACGCCCTCTGAGCAGTGTTACATCTTAAATGCAGATTATAGAGATTACATTACAGTGATCTGCTTTTTGAAGAGAAAGATGACTGAGCCAAGGCTAGCCAGTTAGCATGCAAACTTGAGTAGAAAGGAAGACATGACAGAGACAGGAGTTGATGATGAAGTGTTGTTTTCAGTTCATGGTGGGAAAGGAATGAGGTTTGATGCTGAACTCACAACATTTCTTCAACACTAGTCAGTAAACTGTTAATGCTAAAGTTAACCATGTGACAGTTGCAAAACCTTAGTGTTTGTTAATACATTGTTAGACTAGCTACGGGTTTTTTTTTCTCATTTAGCTTCTTATGAGGATTTTTCTACAGTCAGAGTTTTTCTTTCCCCCCTTAGGTAATGTGGTATTATCTCTCGGCTTTGATACCTCACCACTTTGGAACATTGATCTGCTGATTTGCTAGCCTGATGCATCAGCCGCTTATTTCATTACATTTCATATAGCGTCTGAACACCAGCCATAGGGATTCGTTTGCTTCCGGGAGGCGGTTGCTTACATTTGCTTCAACTAATCGCTGCTGCTTGGTGGTCACGTGTGCTATACACCGGTTAAGCTCATAGGTTAATCTTGAGCGCTTGAGTTCAACGTCATCGCCTTCACTTACCCGTCTGTTCGCTGATTGGTCCGTCCGCTCTGGCGGACGGAGCAAACCGAAACGCATTGCTAGTGTCCTGACTACATGGTTGAGGCAAATGAAATTTGCTGGAACCAGTAGGCGGCGCTAGCCTGGCTACTGATTTGCAGCAGTAAAATGTGACTCGGGAGTTACGCCTCTACTCCTGTAGTTTTGCCATTTGCCAAAAAGACAGTTTTTATGTCCTTAAACTATGCTTGTGTTGCTTACATTGCAGGAAAAAACTATTATGTTGCTGTTATGAATATGCAACATATAAACATCAAATGAAATAATGAAGGTCTTAAAACTTCCAACCTTAAGGCTATTTTCATGTCAGTTTATATTCTTTAGTTTTGCACATTTCCAAACAAACTTTCCATTAAATTGCACACACCAGCTGGCACAGTAAGCTCTGAGCTTTCAGGTTCATCTGAGCTCTTGGGCCTCAAGGGAGATTTTCCCTTTTGGTATCTAATCCAGAGCATGTTAATCCAGGTTTTCACTCCCACTGGCCTCAACAACACAAGCTGAGAGCACGATTTGAGGAGGCATAGGAGGAGAATGGTGTTGTAATTTGACACTTAATCACAGTAAGTGGTGTTTTAGTGGCCAAAACTGATGACCCTTAATAAAAGTGAGGATTGGATCTAGTGGTGGTGGAGGAGGAGGACTGTGATGACCCTGAAGCAGCAGAACTGCAAATATACTAGCTGAAGACTGCTTTTTGGAGCTAGTTAGGGCTTTTGGTCTCTCTGTTACTCCCAGACTCCCTCTCCCTCATTTCACCTGCTCACATTTTCTCACACTGTCTCCACAGGACAAATTTAGTTAGCTCTGAGGCAGAAAGCGTTGATCCTAGACAGTGACCCCTGTCATTGCAACTGAGACTTTTCTCTGTTCTGCCAGAGCACACTGACAGAAGGCAGAGGAGCCCAAAGAGAAGTTGGAGGGACACGGACAGTCGAGTAAACAAGGTAGAAAATAATAAATGTGGAGCGCAGGAAGAGAGGAAAAGAAACAGAGTGAGAGGGGGAAAAAAGATGTGAACAGGAGAAGGGAATGCAAAGATGAAAACAGAGAGAAAGGTGAGATTGAGACAAAAGAAGGAGAGAACAGACGGAGAGAAACTGCCCGTCTACCCTGCTCTTCAGAAAGGGAAATGGAGCGTACAGAGGAGACAGAATTCCCAGCCGCTACCGAACACGCCGCAGTGGATCCAGTCCGTGTGCGTCGAACGAAGGTCAGCCTCATTTGTTCTCCACGGAGACACGGGGGTCCTTCATGTGACGAAAGGGAGAGCTACAGGGGATGAACACGGGGATGAAGGATGACACAGTCAGAGATGGGAAACATGAAGGTTGATTCCATCTTGTGTGTGTTCTGACACACACATATACACACACACACACACACACACACACACACTGACAGGGGGGAATATATTTGACTGTCAAACAGGTGCTTCTCATAAATGTACAATGGTGTTCCCTGTGTTCGCTGCATATGAAAGGATGGACGGCCTTCACTGGTGAAAAACAACATGGTGCAATGGCATTCGGCAAAGACCTTGCCAAACGTCTATCTCTCCCGGTCTTTTGTCAAGGCTGAACAGGGCAAATTATATACACCTGGAGCTCGGATTCACAGTTAGAACTTTTGAATTCAGAATAATTGAAACCCAAAGAAATGTGTCTAGGGTGAGAAAAAATGACAAGGGAATGTGCTCTGTGAAATTTTATAATGAATGTGTGAAATTAAAAATCAGAAGAATTAATTTATTTATTAGTTTTTGCATTTCTTTGTAGTCACTTTTCATTAGCTGAGGTGAAGAGCTGAGCTCATGGATCTCTCATTGATTCCTATTTAATTTATTGTGAATTAGAAATATTAACATTTGATCCGAGTATGATCCAGCCATGAATCACTCCTCAAAAAGACCTGTTTAGTCCCTCACAAAACACATGTGATGCACAGTATTATACCACCAACTACCAGCAACTTACATGAATATTATAATGAAATAAACTAAGGCAGACCATTAGAAATAAAGATTAGATATGCTTCACCAGTTTAATACAACACATTAATTCTTAGCTGGTTCTTATAGTGTTTGTGATTTCTCACAAAATAAAGTAGTATAAGTTTATAGTCAGAGTTGTGAAAAATCCAAACAGATGAAGGTGAGACATCCAAAGACGATCTCACATCAGTCCTGTTTTAAGTATTAGTTCACTGCATGCAGTTTTATTTTTTGTTTTCTGGTGTGTTTCTGCAGCTGTTTCGCCAGCTGTTGGTGCAGTTGCATTGTGGGAGAACAGACCTTTTTCACAGCAGGGAAAGCACAGGAAGAATTAATAACTTTCACAATGACCTAGTTCAGTGACGTGTCCCAATAAACCAGTGAGCCAGCATGAACAGCACCAGGACCTCCCTGACTGTTCAACCATAGCCTACACCTGTGGTTTTTCTGACACATCAAATGTCTGTTGTAAAAAAAGCTAAAGAGCTCCACATCAACAGCACACTCAAATTCAAGGGGTTTTTAATCTGCACAATGACTGTGTAGAAGTATGCTATACTGCCTACTCAAAAAAAAAAAAAAGCTTTACTGGTAGCCTAGTATGTAAGTATCAGTGGGATCTGGGACTATTTGGCTTATTAGGGCACTTGAACAGAACAGAACAAGTCAATGTTCAGGTTCCTGCTATGACATGTCCTAACAAAAGACTTGGTAAAACGCACAAATCAACTGAAGGAGCTCCTCACAGCTGAAAAACACTAGTGAGACCTAGTTTAGCTACTGTAAGCTTTGCATTGTGTTCATGAAGTTTAATTGGCCGTTTGACTGATGCCTGTAGTTACACATGTTGCATCAGCTACAGTTGGAACAAAACTGGAAGGTACAATTTATGTCTTGTAGCGTGACCATATTATATTGTGGAAATTACACAATTAGTATGGAATATGGGACTTGGACACAGCATGAAATGTCTAATGTGAAAAACATCTTATATAAGGAAAGCACAAAATACGAGCTATGGAAAATGATATGTGAAATCAGATCAATTGTAGAAATCTACATTATTTTGTCTGCAGCCAACAAAATGACTCAAGATATCAAGGTGGAGGTCATCTTGAAAGCAGCCAGCACCTGCTGCATCACATTATCACTGAATGCTCAGTGTATTTTCAAAAAGGTTTGTATTTGCGAAGGCGGCGTTTTTAATGCAAATGACAGATTTTCCTGCGGGAAGAAGATTTATGGCAGAAGTTTCCCACTGAGTCATGAGTGGAATCCTTGTGATTTAGCGCCATGAAAGACGGCATGCGAAGCTGTTAAATATCACACCCTTAGTACTGTAGATTCCCTTCTCGCCTACACAAGGCTTCCCTCACATGCTGCAAGTGCTGCCGCTTTGTTGGAAGAAGGTATATGTGTGTGTGTTTTTGCATCCACCTTCTGCACGTTTTATCACCGCTAACAACTGGCCGTTCTGTTTATCTTTTTAAAGGTCTTATTGTTTTGTGAAATAAGTGGCATTCTCACAGAGACAGGTAGCAGCACATCTAACATCCCTCTAATACATCAAAATTAATGTCAGTTCGTATCCCCGAGCACTCCAATACGGCTCCTATTTGCCACTCTAACAATATTGATTTTTTATTAGTCTCTGGGACTATTCATCCCACACTGGCATTTCCTGCAACACCAACTACTCATCCAACTTTGTTAAGCAGCTAAAAATGCAAATTAGAATCTGAAGGATTTGGGAGCTGCCCAAAATAAAGTTTAATTCAAAAACAGATAATCGGACCAGAAAGAAGAAAATCTCAGTACTTAGTGGAGCAATTATTGCGTCATTTGTACGAACATTCGTAACAGTGATGTTAAACACCCAATATGTGATGTTTTCTTTTGTAAAATAGGCTACTAAATAGTAGTTATAGCTGTGACTCTTGTTACCATGCAGTAACCTTGAATGTTCATGTACAGAGCACAAAGGTGTATAAAATGAACTTTATCTAGTGCTCTTTGTCCTGCAGTCCCATTTTTCCAGCCTCTCATATTGCATAAGACTCTCAATGAGCCATATTGTGCTTCACGGAACCTCCCGCCCTCCCAACAGGGCTGTTGTTTAGTCTGTGTGTGTGTGTGGAGGCTGAGGGAGATTGTGTTGTTATGGTTTATTATTTATGTGCGTGAAGAAGGCAGTTTGGGGAAAAACTAAACTCGGGGACAGTGAGACTGACAGAGACAGAACAGAAACAAGGAGAGATTTAGTTTGCCTTCCTTACAGTGAGTCTGGCAACCTTTACTCCTCTGCTCACTTGTGCTTTTTGTTGTGGGAGTAATTACATGTGGCCCGGGGCAGAGGGTGTCTTCACTTTGTCTGATCTGGAAGACAGCCACCGCTCCACCTACAGCTGGAACAGGACGTCTGTGCTGAGGATTAAACAGAGGATAAAATGAACAGCCAGTCGAAAACAATTCATATACGCTAGCTGTGTGTACTGGGGCAGATCTGTCAACCAGGACAAAGCAGTAAACCAGTCAGACACTTGTCCCTTGATGCTGAGTAGAGATGGAGAGCAACAGTCCAGTGTTTTACTGCAGGATTATTGTGTCTTGTTTGGCTCAGGTCCCAAGAGGATGCCACTGAGTTCAAAATAAATCCATAGAAAAGTTGAAGTAATTTGTCTTTGGTTAATAACATTTCATTTATTAAAAAAGGAAAATAAAAAGTGAATCAAAACAAAAAAGCATCTGCCAAATTAATGTAGGCTAAAACAAGATATGATAGAGAGTTAATCAAAAAGAAGAGGAGACCAATTAAAATCCACATAAACTGAATCATGCAACACCAACCAATATTTGCTGTAAGATTGGAGAGGAATCACTGGCACACGGTGCACCCATTTTGTTCACTTTTCCAACAGATAAAAGTTAGCAAAACAAAACAAATGTGCACAGACTGAAGCAGCTAATTCAACTTGAATGAGACAAACTAATAAACTGAGGGGGAAAAGGACACCGAGTACAAGCTGGGGAGATTTGGCAATGCACCCACTTTCTAATATTGATTATTACTCAAAATAACTTTTCCGCATCAAATGGGAAAATGAATCTGCCTCAGTAAGTGTGGGACACACACTTTGCCTTGAGACTGATGAAAAGCCACAAACACACCCAAGAAAGCATGTGTAGCCTACTGTAGGCTATTTATCACCTGAAATCAAAAAGGATCAGTGATGATGATGGATCTGGCCTTTGGGAGGTCCATGTGGCTATACTGCCACTGTGCAATCTGGTGCAAACTTGCAGCACTCTGGGTTGAGAGGAGAAAATTAATTTAAAATAATGATTGTCTACAATGCTGAAGCACCAGACAAAAAGCAGTCAGACAATCAACTAAACATGAAGCTTTGGCTACAAAAAATAGTAGCCTACCAGAAATATTATGTAACAGTCAACTAAATCATCTGATCAACTAAACAAGAAGCCTTGGCTACAAATACAGTAGGCCTAGGCCTACTATCAGAAATAGGTAGGCTATTATACAGCATTCGGTTAAAAGTGTCCGATTGAGTCACACTTGAAAGGGCCAATCAGGTGGTTCCTACTCTGATGCAGAGCAGCCAATCAGCTGGCTCCCTGGGGCTCCGTGCTCTCACAGTCTGGGGCCGGCTGCGTTCCAAAAACAGGTTGAGTTTCCCTCGCTCACTTGCCCTCAGCCCTTGCTATTACGTCACACGGAGGCCACTTGGAGAGCGGAGGGAAAGTGGGCGGGGGAGGAGTAGAAGAGGGTAAACGGAACGCACCTGCCCTCGTTCACAATCACTGGTCGACCACATGTCGTAGGTGTAGCGCTATACTGCCTCGGGGGGGGGGGGGGGGGTTGGCCGGTTTATGGTGAAAATTCGATACTCTGCCTATCAATATATACTACTCTTTCTCTCTATCTGTCACTGATGACCAATCCTGATTAAAATTCCTTATTAAACTACACATCAACACAGGCACAGCAACTAGCCTATGTGAATATGAAACATCAGATTAAAAAGGCTCTTTAGACACGTTTTTTTTTGTGACAAATAAGTTTGCCTATTATATATCTCTACTAGCCTACCACTTGTAAATTGTTTGTTCTGACATGTCACTGCTAAACTAGTTTATTGAATTGAATATTTACTGACCCCTTTCATTTATTTTCTTCTTTGGTGGTAAACACACAACTGGTGCTTGAGGTTCATTATCGCCACCGCATGGACGTATTTTTCGTGCACCACTGCAATGCATTGTGGGTGATATACAGCTCTGGAGTGACCATCGATGTTGACTTGATCACTCAGCCCTCAAGGGTCGATCTCACCAAGTTCACTTCAGCTGTTTGGAGAAATGGAACAGCCCTTATGATGGCGGCGGGGATTCCCCCGAGGGCAAGTGCTGAGGGCAAGTGAGCGAGGGCGACTCAACACGCTTTTGGAACGCAGCTGCGAGGCTATACTACTCACCAGAAGCCGGACAGGTGTGCACAGCTGACAGGTGTCTCGCAATTAAGGTTTATGTCAGACTTTTAGTGACTCGTTCTAAACCCTCACATTGGACTGGACTAGTCTTTTGGGAGATGCAGCGATACAAGCCACTCAGCGGTTGTAATATTTGGTGTGATGAATGATTTGACAGGACGACCAGGTTTTCGTGTCACAGCCAGTTCAACTTTACTTAACTACCAGATCACAGTACAACATGGCTCTAACCCCGGAAGTGTTGTTGTCCCCCGGTTACCTTTGACCTTAAAGTCACAGTATCAAACCCACAATACATTACATCCCCCTTCTTAAGATTTTTTTTTTTTTTTTTTTATAGCTTAACTTCACTCAATACCTGAAGACAGTGTACAACATAATATTAGGCACATTTTGAGCAATGAACAATTATATCACAGAGAATTATATTATGCCTGCTCAAAAGAATAACGTCAGCCCACAGGACTCTAAATAAACAACAAAACAAATCTTAGCAATCTTTGTGACCTTTAAGGTAAAATGAACATCATTAAATCAGTCACACAGTAAACTCAATAGTGTCCATAATGAACATTCTCATTCCCTGAATCTCAGTGGAGTCTTGACCACTCTACCTGACCTAGTTTGATAAGGCTGTGTGAGTGTAGATGAGTCACAAGTGTCCTTGCTTTGAGTTGGTCCTGAAGATTGAGCATGTGAATTTTCCCTGTCAGCCGACAGAGTGTTGTCACAGTCCATATCCACAGTCACATTGCTCTCAGCAGCAGGTGGAAACACTGTCTCGGCTGTTGGTCTGAGGTGTCTCCTGTTACGCCTGAACCTCCTGCCTTCAGGCGTGCAAACCACATATGAACGTGGCTGATCATGTTCTTTCAGAACCACTGCTGGCTTCCATTTGTCTCCAGACTGCATCCTAACATTTTCTCCAGTGTGCAGCGCAGGCAGCGGCTTAGCATGACGATCAAAGTATCTCTTTTGCTTTGCTTGCCTCTCTTTCAGCCCTTTGTGCACACTGAGCGCCCCTTCAGGAGTGAGAAGAGAGGTGGAGGCTGGCAGTTTTGTCTTTAATCGACGCCCCATCAACATCTGGGCAGGAGATAGTCCCACACTCTCCAGTGGTGTATTTCTGTATTCCAGAAGTGCTATGTAGGGGTCACCAGCATCCTTCTGAGACTTTTTGAGTAGCCGTTTAACTGTTTGCACAGTTCTTTCTGCCTGACCGTTGCACTGTGCATGACCTGGGCTTGATGTAAGGTGACTGAACTCCCAACTCCCTGCAAAGCTTCTGAATTCCTCGCTTGCATATTGAGGTCCGTTGTCTGAGATCACAATGTCAGGGATCCCATGTCTCGAGAAAATGGACTTCATGGCAGTTATTACACCCTTACTGGTCGTGTTGCTCAGCCTCACAATCTCGGGATATTTGGAGAAGTAGTCCACACATAGAAGAAACTCTGAACCGTTGCTGTGGAACAGATCAGTGCCGACCTTCTCCCACGGTCTCGTTGGTAAGGGATGTGAGATTAAAGGCTCTTTTTGATTACTGTTCATATTCTCATTGCAGACATCACACTGCGCTACCACCTGTTCAATTTGTGTGGACATGCCTGGCCAGTATAAGACATCTCTGGCTCTTTCTTTGCATTTGACCACACCCAAGTGTGACTCGTGTATCTTATCCAGCATCTGTGGTCTCAGCTGCAGTGGCACGATGAGCTTCTCTGCTTTGAACAGAAGGCCAGAGGCAAAACTGATCTCCTCTCTAAATGTCCAAAATGACTGTATGCTGCCTGGCACAGCAGACCTGTCTCTTGGCCATCCATTCATTGTCATGTTTTTTAGCTCCTGCATAACTGGATCTTGTGATGTTGCGTCTCTGAACAATTTAAGCTTCTCTTCTGAAATAGGCAACTGCGGTGTGATCCAGTTTACCTGCAGGTCTTCTTCGAGGAGATCCTCTTTGTGTTCATGAAGGTAAGCACGGCTCAATGCGTCTGCTATGTGAAGCTCTTTTCCTGGCTTGTAAGTGACAGACACATTGTATTTCTGAAGACGCAACAGCATTCTTTGCAGCCTCATGGGAGCCTGATGCAGCGGCTTCTTAAAGATGCTTTCCAATGGTTTGTGATCACTTTCAACCTGTATTTCTCTGCCATAGACGTACCGGTGGAATTTTTCGCATCCGTATACAATGGCTAATAACTCTTTTTCTATCTGTGCATACCTCCGTTGACAGTCTGTGAGTGCTCTCGAACCGTATGCCACAGGTCGTTCATCTTGAAGTATCACAGCTCCGATGCCCTCCGAGCTGGCATCCACAGACAGAGTCACAGCTTTGTTGACATCATAATATTTCAGTGTGGGAGCTCCTGTGATCAGCTTTTTTAGCAGGTCAAAGCTTTGCTGCTGCGCATCTTCCCAGTGCCATTCTGTTTCTCCCTGCAGCAGTCTCCGTAGTGGTGCAGAGATCTCAGACAGATTTGGAATGAATTTGGAAAGATATTGCACCATTCCCATAAAGCGCATTAAAGCTTGTTTGTCTTCCGGTGGAGGCATTTGCACAATTGCTCGAATCTTCTCCTCATCAGGCCGTAGTCCATCTGCACTAAGTGTATGTCCAATGTATTTGACCTCTGTCATCCTGAACTTACACTTGCTTTTGTTGAATCTCAGTCCGTTTTCATCTGCCCTCTGCAGCAGACTCAGCAGCCTCTTGTCATGTTGTTCAATGGAGTCGCCCCAAACCAGCAGATCATCAATGATGTTGACCACACCGTCCAACCCCTCTACCATCTGTGCCACAGCTCTCTGGAACACCTCGCTGGCAGATGAGATGCCAAAAGGAAGGCGCTTGAAACGGTACCGGCCAATGGGTGTGTTGAAAGTGCACAGTTTGGAGCTCTCTTCATCCAGCTTTATTTGATAAAACCCTTGGTTTGCATCCAGCACAGAGAAATATTTTGCGTTAGGCATGCGTGATACCACTTCCTCCACAGTGAGAAGTGGGTAATGTTCTCTTCTTATTGCTGTATTAAGATCTTTAGGATCCATGCAAATCCTGATCTTCTGTGGAGTGACAACAGTCACCATGCTGTTCACCCACTGAGTTGGCTCGGACTGCTTTGTGATGACATCTGATTGCTCCATCTTGTGAAGCTGCTCGATCACTCTGTCCCTGAGAGCGACTGGGATCCTCCTAGGTGCGTGTATCACTGGTTTTACATCTGGGTCCAGTTTGATGGTGTGTTCACCTGGCAGGCATCCAAGTCCTGTGAAGAGATGCTCATATTCTGTCAGTATGTCATCTGTCTTTTCCATGCTGTACAGTCTCTTTACCATTTTTAATTTTGTACTTGTCTCTCTTCCAAGTATCGCTGGAGCATCTTTCTCTATTATTTCAAAGTCAATCTGATGTTTTTGTCCCTTGTATTTGCATGTGAGTGACGCTCTGCCCAGTGGCTTCATTTTGTGACCTGAGTATGTCACTAGCTTGCAGTGAGATACATGAAGCTTATTGTCATTTTTTATAGTCTGCAATGTTTTATCTGAAATAACATTACAGTCAGCTCCAGTGTCAATCCGGAATGTCACTTTCTTTTCATTTATTATCAGTTCTTCTGTCCACCTGTCATTGTCACATTGTGCTTTATCAACAGTTCCAACACTTTTTATTTCAATAGTCCCAATGAACATGTCCTCATCATTGTCATCCCACTTCTGACACCATGTAATATTTGGTGTGATGAATGATTTGACAGGACGACCAGGTTTTCGTGTCACAGCCAGTTCAACTTTACTTAACTACCAGATCACAGTACAACATGGCTCTAACCCCGGAAGTGTTGTTGTCCCCCGGTTACCTTTGACCTTAAAGTCACAGTATCAAACCCACAATACATTACAGCGGTGAGTACAAATGTCAGTGTGGTGTCGAAAAAAATGTGAATTGTCTGAGAACACGCAGTTGGAAAAGTCTGCAATCGTTATGCTAACGGCGAACGACATTAGCATGCTAGTGGTGGGGGGCGTCGTTAACAGTGTGAGTTTTGTTGACGTTTTATGTTGCTGTTGTTGAACTATTGGTTGGGTTTATTGTATTTTACAGCACACTCTGTCTACTGCTTGGCTTGTTTTCGTTTGTAGGTTTTGTGTTGCAAAGAGTCTCGCGCCCAGGAACACATTACATGCGTGTGTGGTGGTTGACGTCATTGAGTCGCTTCACACTACCTCCTGCGGTGCTGCTGATGTTGCCAAATTGCAGGTTAGTGATGCACAAAAGTAAAATAAATATTCTTCATAAAGTCAGATTTTTTAGCATATTAGCACAGCAAACTACCGGTAAGTCACATATCTCTCCCCATGAAGTCCATTTATGAAACAATTTATTCCTGTGCCACAATTCGCCAAGCAGCATAATGCCTTTAACTGTGATTCTGAGCTTTGATGAGAAAAAGAAGGGAGGATGTTAAGTTAATCACTTATTGATAAATTAGTAAATCTGTAATTACATTAGTTTTTCTTTCTGGTGACTGACATGCCCTTGTGTGTTCATTCTATCTCCGTCACTGTGTGTTTGTGTGTGGGTGTGTATGAGTGAGAGCGAGTGAGCCTCCCTGTTATGTCCCAGGAGAGTGCTGAGTGTGTTGACAGTGTATTTAGGGAGCTTTTAACTCAATATACGCTTCAAACCCCATGGCAACCAGGCCTTTTTATTCCTTTGCGCATCACCATGGAAACACTGATGTTCATTAAATTTCACCATCTCTTTGAAACTATTAAGATGAAATGAGAAAAGGTCCTATGTTTAAGGGAAACACTGACTACCACAGTGTTATCCTGTGGGTAAATAGATGCCATGTTTGTGGTTAAACTGAAGGTTGTGCTCCGGGACCTGTGACCCGCAGAGGAGGCTGATTTGCCTATTACGCCTCGTCCCATCAGTCTGCACGGCATGCTAACATATGGACACCCACAGTCCTGCACATTGGATGTGGAGAGGAAAAATGGTGAAGGCTACATACAACTTAACATAGATGAAACACATACACATGAATGAGCAGAGCTGGCTGCAGGGACATCGTGGTCAAGCAGTCCGAAGGCCGACTGAAGTGCCCCTTTGGGGAAAATCAGTTTCCGTACGTTTGATGTTTGGGGTTGATGTGTGTGTGTATGTGTGTGTGTGTGTGTGTACTATACTATCAGGATGCAAACGTGTGTTTCAGTCGTCTCCCCATGCATGTTATCCTGACAGATGTGGTGACTGCACTCTTTGGAGAAAGTGAGTGTGTGGTGTGTTTGTGCGCAGATTAAAGTCAACAGTGTATTAGAGAAGTAATGCATCTGCTTCTTATAAATGAGCCCAAGTGTGGGACCGTCTAATCGGTGACACACACTGACAGACTTTTAAATACTGTTCTTACACACAGCAGAGATGGACACAGAAGCACATACATACAGTACGCTTGATGTAGTCCAGTTAGCAGCTCCGCCTATATCACACTTGACCCCCACAGCAGCGGGATTGGACTCTCTCTCACCACATCTCTGTCAGCTATCCTCAACTCATTACAGCGAAGCCACAGTGCAACTGCAGCCGGGGACCCCGGGAAGCGATGTTATAGAGACAGATTGAATATGTAAAGCCAGCAGCTAGTGGAATCCCATCATAGTGATTGCTTTAGACCAGCTGAGAGTCTGAGATGGATTCTCTATTGCACTCTCTAACTGAGGTTTAGTGGGGCGAGAGCAGTGCAGGGGTAAATAGCAGCTGACTGTGTGTGTGTGTGTGTGTGTGTGTGTGTGTATGGGGGAGGTTGTGAATATCATAGGGGCCGAGTGTGATTGATATGCATTCGACCTATATACTCATGGTCAGCAAATGTAGACAACGTTTGCACGGAAGACCTTATTTGTGGGGTAGGAATTGGTTTACATGTGTATTGCCAGGTCTACTGTATTCACAGCATCTTTTGTTGAAAATTTATGGGACATTAATAGAAATATTTGGTAATTATAAAACAAAATGGCACTCATGATGCTTCACCCCCTCTTTATGTAGCACATTTTATTGTCTTCTTCTAATACACATCAACAGGAAAGTAAACAGATCTTTTGTCATTATTTTACTTTTTTTTTTTTTTGTGAGGTTTTCTTTTACAAGTGTCCAAACTCAGGTTTTCCTAACTCTTGGCTGTACCAGTGTGAGATAAATTGCTGAGTTAAACCTGCTGAATACCACCTGTTTATCATTAAGGGTTAGGGTTAGTAATCGGTATCCTGAAAGTCAACGTGAGGTGGCTCCGTTTGTGGGAGAGGGCGTCATCCATATTAGCAGAGACCTTCACCTGTAAATCCAGTAAACCGCAGTGTTAGTATGGTGGAGGACCTGAAATATAGTATTTTGTAGGAGACGATACTGGATAAAGACCCTGAGGCAGTTGTCAAAGTGACAGAATTTTTCCTCTGAACTGCAGAAACTGCTGTCTTGAAATATGCTGATGTAAATCACAACTTCTGAAAGAAAATCTCCCAGTATACAAATTACTGTAAGATGACCCTGTGTACTAAATATAAGATTTGCTTTCAAGTTTTTTAATGCCGCTGTGCTGGCGAATTTGGAATTTAGAGGGTCAAAGATTATAGTTGTGATCTCATAAAAACAGTTTTTCCTGTTCATCAAGACTTCATGCAGTGATAGTGACAAAATATTATAGAAATGGTTTATATTTCATGATCATGGACCACATGTAACTTGAAACTAGTCTGTGTGGCAGGGTTAGGGTTAGGTAAGTTAAGGTACAGTAGGTAACTAAGTTGATGTTGGTGTCACATTAAAACTCAAAATGTATTTAGTTTTTGGTTATTAAAAGGGCTATTAGTAAGAGGTCTCTGCTGCTGAATGTGGTTTCTTGTGAGCAGGTGGTGGTGATTGACAAGAGGCTATAATTCAACCCCTGAGCAGTGCTATGTCTTCAGGGCAGACTAGAGGCTAGTGAGTGGAAAGAAATGGAGTCTGGGGTTAGCTGGTTAGCACAGTAACTTCAGGATGTGAGAGAGACCAGAGCTCTTAAGGAATTATATTTGATAGTTTGCAATGCTTGGTTTTCATCAAACTTTTGTCATAGTAGAGAAGATGTCTTCCAGATAATTTCAAAGTATCTCAACATTCAGAGTTGTCATAGGTCCCCTAGTCACCTCTCTTGCTCATGTTCTCCTTGAGCACAAAACTTTTGAGGATGGGCTGCTCTTACTGTAGCAGGTTTACAGCTGTGCTGCACTGCACTCACTCCATTTCTTTATGACTTTAACTTGATTCCAGTGGATTTAAGGGGTCCTTCTATGTACAGGTCTATTTCTATTTCTATTTCTACTGCAGTCAGATAAAACTTTTAACAACGTTCAGGTTGTCACTTGCTTAAGTTTGACTAATTATGTGATTTCTGAAACTACTGGCACGAGTGTGGCCATGTTCCTCTATCTGGGTAGTTTCCGTCTGGTGTGGGCTGACAGCTGGAGAATTTTCTGTGTTGTGATGTGAAGAAGCCTCTGACAATAACGGTGTGTATGGGCCAGGCTTGGGGCTGTGGATGTACACTGGACAAGAAGTACAGTAATATACTTCTTCCCTGGTGTACACATGTGGCATATGACATTATAATATGTATAGTAGCTTCAATTTGTTTTTATATTTTGGCTGTATCAGTTAATTAGTGTCAAGAACCCACATTATATTTTCCTGCCGTGTTTTGTTAGAGTGTGTTTTTTCCCCCCTGAAATATTCACTACAAATCCTTCATAGTTCAACAGAAGTTCACCTGAAATGGACCACAACTACTGAAGCACTCAAGGAAAGAACTCGAGGGAACTTAGAGAAAGCCCTCTAAAAAAAGATGGACTAGATGAGAGTAAATACAGAAAATCTCCCTCATGAGCTCAGATGGGTTTGTTTCTTTCATTTGGTTATGTGTAGATCCAGAGGAGCAGAGTGAGACACTGATGCCATAGTTGTTAGCAATCTGAACTTCTGAAGTTGGCTGGAGCGGCAACTTTGATCCTTAATTAGCTGAAGAAATCTGCAGAAATACTGTATCTTTGCCCCTTGTTCTCATTATGCCTCCTTGTCCATATACAGTGTTTTCAGACAAGTCTGCCACACAGTCATTTTAGCATCTGCAAGACTTACTTAAATTCACAGAACTATATCATCCTCAATTACAGCCTTCAGCAGTTTTCCTTTTGATGTAAACACTGAATAACCCCTGAGAGACTATACACACACACTCGTGCACACACACTCATATACTAGGAGAGCTCTGATTATAATAGCCTTTTTTTAGAATCCTATTTCTAGAGTGAAGCATGAGAATCCCTTCACCATTCATTGAGGCCCGACCTCTGAAGTATAGTCAACAGCAGCATGCGGCGATTAATTAGAGATTTGTCTCGATGAGGGGAGGTTTGGGAGGCAGGAGGATAAAGCAGGCAAATCTGCTGGCCTAATTAGGGGAATTTAATTTCTCACAGGCTCACATTGACTCAGACCTTGATGAGGCGTTTTTGGGAGAAAAGTGGGATGGAGGGAGGGAGGGGAGGAGAGGAAGCAGCTTGTCCATGATGTTACATGCAGTAATAGATGGGTTAAGGGAGTCTGCCAAAGGGAAGTGTGAGACGCTGCAAAATCAGGAAGCGATTTGACAATAGAACTCATCAAATGTGCTCATGTTATACTCAGTTAGGGTGTTTCTCTGCATGCGCTGCCTTCAACACCAGTGTCACAGTTGAACCTCTGAATTGTTTCTGATGGTCGAAATGTTCAATTCAGAATGTGCTGTGTCTTAGTCCTTTAAAGCTGCATGTAACTATTTTCCTAGTTTTGGATTAACAGCCAGTTCATTGACTCTTCGTGCTCTTCAGCAGGAAACTGTTTTCAGCAGACCTGTGTAAAACCCACCGTGTGCTGCTGTCCCAGCACCAAATGGCAGACTGTTAATTAGGGCTGGACGATTATGGCAAAAATCATAATCATCGATTATTTTGCTCAATATTATAATCACAATTATTTACACAAATAAATGGGAAGGTGGAGGGGGTGCCATTGTAATTGCCATTTTAAGAACCAGCAACAACAGGTCAGAGGAGCTAACTAACTCACCAGCCAATGACTCAATACATTGCTTGTGTGAATTAACTGACACGCAGAGAAAGATGAATGATTGTTCATTTGTAGAAAGATGTTTTTGTTGTTGTCATTGTTGTGTGCGATATAGAACTGCTGCTTCAAGTAGACGAGCGTAGTTTCCTTCTGTTTTTTTTCAATTGTCTGTTTGTACGGCTTGGGCAGTGGGCAGAAATTTTTTAACGCCAACGTTTTAAAGGATCATAGGGCAGGATTAATGAGAACGGCCAGTGACGCGACGGCCGCTGCGCGTAACTACAGCAACCAGCGAAGCCACCGGCACGGGAGCGCGCACAGACTCTTCGCTGTTTACTATACTCTTTACAGTCTTTCCTATCTGGGGAGGGGGGGAGGGAGGGGGGGTATTTTACTGTAGGTTCTCTCTCTCTCTCTCACACACTCACACACACACACACACACACACACACACACACACACACACACACACACAGACAGACAGACAGACAGACACACACACACACACACACACACACACCTGCCTCTTCACTGTGCTGCAGCAGGGGGCTGCTTGTCTGTTCCTCTGAGCTCCTCTGCATGGATCTGTATGGGCTCCTACTCCTACAGGCCAGTACCGAGAATTAACGCGCCGGGTCCGGGTGTCGGACCACATCTGTCAGGGTCCGCGGTCCCATGAAAACCAATCAACACCGGACATATTCATGATTTCATTAAAAAAAAAAAAAAAACGGACGCGTCGCGGTCACGCCGGCCAGGACGTGAAAAGTGGACGTGTCCGGGCAAAAGAGGACGTTTGTCCACCTGCCTGATAACGTTGTTAAAGTTATAACGTCGGCTTTTAACCGCTAGCTGCGGCTAACGGCTAATAATAAGACAGTAGTGATGAGGGAGAGGGTGTGTAAGTGACCTGCTGCTGCTGTGTGCGTGAAGGGAGGGGGAGGGGGGGGGGGGGGGGGGGCTTTTAACAGGGCTTTCAGTTGTGCTGGGTCGTTTGCTGGCAGTAACAGTAGGCCTAATTTGGATCCACCGTGGTTCAGAGCGATTGATATAACAGGGAGCGTCGCCACTCTGTTACTGTATCAGTCGCTCTGCCGCGGTTGCCCTCTTCATGTCTCCATTCCATTGATCCATTCGAAGGCAGTCGTGGACGCGCTGACGTCAGGTCCGCCGGCCAGCGCGCGAAATTCACCCCCTGAATTGCAGCGCATTTTGCAGCACAGACCCCGTTCAGGGCAATCGAGAGATACGCGGATGAGCTCGTTCTTTTTGGTTTTGAACGCTTCCTCACCCATTATTATTTAAAAAACGTAAAACGCATGGGTATTTTCCAGTATTTTCTCACAAATCCTGCCCTATGATCCTTTAAGGTAAACTCTGAGTATGTCTCCGCTCCTCATGTTCCCACACCAGAGAAGCACTGCTCTCCCCGGCTGTCACCACACACGAGTGGCCTCGTTCACAGTATTAACAGAGTGAGTGCAGTGCATGCTGCAGGGGCAATATCGTGCATGCGTGTGTCTTTCACAGTAAAACACCACCAATAGTCTGGGAAAATTATAAAATATTTGTTTTTCTTTGATCTTGCAAGTTTTGAGATTGTTTGCATCTAAAATTAGAATGATCAGAATTCAGAATTCCCTGAAGACCGAATTGGAGCTTAACTATAGTGACAAATCAACAAGCGCTCTCCATAATGGGTCCTAGTCATTCTTCAACATTTTGGCAAAGTCAGAGGATCATATCAAGGCTTTTACTCCACGTTCTCATGGATTATGCTCTTACCTGAAGCTGCTTTTGGAGAGAATTTGTTATTATTGATTGATTTTTATTGAATTTCTAGAGTTTCTGCTGGTTGCCTGTAACCTCGACAACAAGACTTCAGGAAGTTAATTCTGAAAAACTTGGCTACATAAGCCCTTTTGATAACTGTTGTTTTCACACTCTCACAGTTCCCTTAAAAAAAAAGGGAGATTCATGAGTGGAGAAGGTGTCCAAATCTCACCAGTAATTTTAACCAAAGTTTGAGTTGGCAAAACTAACCTCACCTTTTGAAGCTGTTTTAGTTAACAGGCTGCTATTTTGCAATCAGTATGAAGTGACGGGTTTTCCCTGAGCTGACACTCTTTTCATTCCTAATTCAAATTCCAATTTGGCGAGCATATCATCAAGCGTAAACCTAAAGTGAATTGGGTTTTGGGGAAAAGAAAACCCCAAAACAGCATGAGACGACCACAGAGGTCAGGCTCCATTCCATCAGGAAGATAGATACTGATTAGAAGGGAAACAAATGGTTTGTTTATTGAATTAGCTGCTTTGGTGGTGGGAGGAGAAGATGAAGATAAAGAGGGGAAGTCTTGCAATGTCAGACAGGTTTAATAGAGGAGCCTATTTTTTAGGAGGGAAACTTGGTTCGTCTGCGTTAAATGTCAGTGGGGAATGAAGCAGCCGAGCAGCGAGGTTCATCTGAGCTGACAGGACGGCAGCCGGGCTCGTCAATCTCCTTCTGTTGGAGTAAACGGCTTGTACGATAACATACAAAATACTGTAATTAGTGCAGGTAGCACAAACAGACCTGACCCCTCTTCAGATCCTTTACCCACCTGTGAAGATGAGTCATGGCTAGTGAGTTAAAAAAAAAAAAGAAGAAGCATGAAAGTGATGCAGTCAGTCTATACACATTTCAGTTATAGCACCCAGAGGACCGCTAAAGAGAGCCCTACGGTGAAAAGGGACTAATATTCTTTTAAAGACTATTGGCCTTCAGTGGCCAATGGAAAGGTGACCCATCATTGCTCACACTTTGTCTCTTTCTTTCTGTCACACACAGTCAGAGACAGAGAGAGAGAGAGACACACACACACATATGCAGGGGCTAATGTGTTCTAGGCCTAATAGCTCTTTCATTAGTGCCAATCCACAGACAAATGGATTCAATAAGCAGCCCAAATCTATCTGTCTGTTTGGGTTTAGAAACACCCCTGCTCCCTCACTCCCTGGCTGGCGTTTATGTACTCAGAAATGGTTGGAGTGAGAGAGAGAGAGCGGCAAGAAAATAGATGAGAAAGTGGATGAAAACACAGGGAATGGACAAAATGAGGCATAATGACTTGGAGGGGGGAAAGGCGGCAAAAAAGCGACAGGCTAATGAGAACAGGCTATATGTCAAGATGCTGTTAACAGGATATCGACAAAGCCATTATTCAAAGTTAAAAGGACGAGCTTGATTGTGCATTTTCCAGTAAATAGATGAGGATTGTGAACATTGTTTGGGTGGTGTCGAGGATAATTTTGCTAGTGGAATAACAAGGGATTTTGTTGCGTTTGCTTCCCACACAGCTGAACAGAACATAAGAAATATTTCTGTGCTGAGACATTAATGGGACTCTGAGTTTCAGAACCTTTTGTGCTGCATTAATGGGAACTATCAAACCAAAAGAGGGAGTAATTAACACCTTGAATACAAAAGATCACTTTGCATATCCATACTGTGTATCCATTCACCCACTGGTAAAATGAATCTGCGCACCCTTGTCTGTGCCTGTCACTGAGCATTGCTGGTGCTTGTACTTGAATGTGGACAATACTGGTTCAGCCTCTAATTGAGTCTCACAATTGAGTCTTGCCAATTTCCCAGCAAAGCCCTTTCTTTGAACAGGGGTCAAGTCTCCTTCGCTAATGTGTTTGGCTGCCAGAGCAAGAAGGTGCCCGGCTGGCACCGCACCAAAAAGCTGCCCTGGCAGGTGTTAAATAGCAGGGCGTGATAGGTAGGGGCTATAGATGTGTGCGTGTGCATGGGTTTCATCCTGTCATTGAAGAGTTTTGGGGATCACTATTCCTCAAAAAGCTGCTAACCGACAAATTTCATTAATTGGGGTTTCAGTCAGTGTCATGTCTAAATGCTGATTTAGAGGCTTTCCCAGTTTGCCAACAGTGATTGAAGTAATATGCATTGTTGTGTGTGTGGTGTGGGTAGGATGGTGGGCAGCAGTGTGTGAGGGGGATGATTGGAGTGTGGGTGAGTGGGTGGTTTCGACTGGTGGTGGGGGCTCTCTAAATAACAATGGTCTGTCTGAAAGCCTGGAATAAGATACCTCTGTGTGTGTGTGTGTGTGTGAACATGCCTCTCACTGTGCTTATGATGTGACAGGACATGAACAAAAAGGATTTGGTTAGAATTAGTCAAGGATTAGACATCTATTTTAATGTCTTTTGTCAAGTAGAATGTGTTACATGCTGCCCGAACCAACGAAGTGGGCCAAGCCACTGTGCTGCATACCAAGCGATCTCCAGTGCACTGAGAAAAAAAATTGAAAAGCTAATACATGCTGTTAGATGATACAAAGCAAATGCCTTACCTTGCAGATGAATCAAATACACGTATTCATGGTTTGTTGATGGCATCAAAAAACAAAAAGTGCTCACATTTGTCTTTTCTTTCACTTTTTCCTGCGAGTCAGAACCTCTCAGAGCACATTTTTTTGCTTCCTTCAAAACTCTTTGCCCCTTTTGAGGGCCCTGTTTCCATAGCAACTAGGGCTGGGTTTGTGTGCTTATGTGTGTGTATCCAGCTCGACTTGTTGCATTTTGTGATGCTCACAAGCACTGAGCTGTGGCTCATGCTTCAGAGGACGGCAGCACATTGCCGCTGCTTCGTGGTTTCTTTTCAGTGAATGTGCAGCGTTGTGTCGCACACACCTCCACTCATATCAGGGTTTCCGCTACATGTAATTGATCGTGGCGCACCGCCACGGCAAAATAAAAGCCGCCACACCTTCAGAATGATGATTTTTTTTTTTTTTTTTTTAATGTTAAAACAATGTAAAGCAGGTTTTCCACTAGGGGTTGCACAGACTAGTCCACTGCTCCACAATGACGTTTTGAGCTTGACGTCGACTAGTCGCTGATCATGTGGTAGTAGGCTACAAGAGTAGCGGCTTGAAACAACAGCTGAGTGCGCTGAATGAAAAAAATACGAGCGCCGTCAAGCTGGATAGAACGAGCGCGTACCAGACAGGAAGTCGGGCACAGAAAAGGCGAGAGAATCCGGTCAATTTTCAAAATAAAATAAATGATGATTAAGTTTGCTTGTCCGTCTATAAATATTTGTCAGTTCTGCACACAAGACACATCCATAGGCTACATACAGCGCTAGAGACAGACCTGTGTGTGTGGAAAACCGAGTAGCCTACAGACGGGTCGATGTTTGACCGGCGTGGAGAGAGAGAGCAGGAGAAGCTGCTGCTTCCGCGGCCAGTGTGTCCGGGCTGCCGGCAATTAAAAAAAAAAAAAAAAAACTCCGCTCATATCGACAGCTTTACGTCGCGCACAACAACAACAGCAGCAACCAACCAGGAAAAACTAAAACTGTGAGTAAAACTGTGAGTGAGCAGGACTGAGATGGTGACGAGGCCTGTGTGTCGTTTTCCTCCCTAATTGTTTAATGAACAGTAGCTACAGTATTTTCTTTTGCACCTGTATATGTTACAAAAAAACAAACTGATTTATAGTTTGTTGTTTATAAAGCTGCTGTTCTGTGGACTCATTTCTGTGCGTGAGCTGTCAGTCAGTGAATACAGATTGTTGCAGAGCATTTCCCTCCTCCTGGGATTTTAGTTATGATGGGAAAAATATGAATGATGTCATATCAGCGACTAGTCTCGCGCGCACCCCCCCCCCCCCCCCCCCCCCCCCTTCTATCAGACCACCCTCGCCGCCACTCTTTAAAAAAATCCTGGAGGAAACACTGCATATGTATAGAAAACGGTGTGTGTTGTGCCCAGCATCAGGGTTACACGTTGCAGTCAGTAATTTGGAGACAGAACATCTCTCTCATCCTGACAGTTATGGCAACTCTACCTGCCTCCCCCTCTCTCTCTATGACTTAAATCTAAATCATCAGTCTGGGCATCAGCACATATATCCCTCCATGTGTTCATCCATTCACCCACCTGTCTGTAAACCTCGCCTCTCTGTCCCTCGCTCCCCTTGAAACTTCTTACTTTCTTCCCACATGACCTCAGTTTCACTTGTCACTCTCCCTCCCTGCCTGCCTGCATCCTCCATGTACCAGCTCCATCGTAGCTCTCCACCTCCGTCCACATCACGCATCCCCAACTGTCATTTGTCACCTGTATCTTCCGTTGATGATAACATCTGTCTGTCTGTTGATAAATCAGTCATCTGCTGCGGATCAAAGTGCAGAAAACCTCTCAGATACAGGTAGCTATCGTTGTCATCCATCCACCTGTCACAGCCAGCCCTCCCACCGCCTCCTCCTCTCCTCTGCTGCCCTTGGTGACTGACATTAAAGTCAGAGACAGTCATGCACACAGAATAAAATGCAAATACCATAATTTGATGTCCTCTAATGTAGTCAAAGATATTGTAGTGCATGAGCAATGTCACTATTTGTTATGTTGTAATTGCTGCTAACCTTGTCAAAAGGCAATAAAATGTTTCTCCTACAAATGTCAAATGTATTAATGGAGTAATCAGCATCAACACCATGTTGCTGAATATCAGCGATTCTACGGTAACTCCAGTGATTTGTAACATTTGGAGGAATTTTGTACTGTGGTCTAATCATGTACTAATGACAAAGAATGCAGTGTGCAGCACTATGAAGAACATACATCAACATACATTTACGGTCCATTTAAAGTCCCTTAGTAATTATGTTTAAACAGTTGTTGTGTTTCGTCAGGATTAATATGTTGTCAACTCTTCTGTGTAGAGGTATAAGTGATGTAATGCATTAAATCCTTCATTTAAAGTGTTTCTTGATGAGAGCGCTCGACACATTAGCATACACTGTGGGCCAATGTAAAGTCGGAGTAAGTTTCTAAGAAACAAAAGTGAGTGAAGCCTACTTTACCATGGCATTTAAAACATGAGAAATTTTTTTTTTATATTAAAATTTATCATAATTTTCATATTGTGAAGGTTTATGGAAGCCAAATAGTTTGACATCATTGGTAGCATGGTACACTTACAGCATTCATTTAGATGTCAAACAAATGCATACCTGTGGCACTCAAAGTGATGATCTCAACAATTATTAGATGGCCAATTTTGTATATTTGTGGATTAATCTACTGTCTTTGGTGATTCTGGCCATCATTTTGATAGATTCTTTAACTTCACATATTGTGTTGTCATCATGTCAAAACTTTGAACTTGTCCAAATCTTTGGTTTATTACAAAAATGCGTGTGAAACTAATAACATTTCAGTCAGCTTCAGCAGCAGGTTGAGTTTAACGGTAAGAAACGAAACATCAGCAAGTTAGCATTGTCATTGTGAGCTTTTTAGTATTTGGCTAACAGTGATTCTTGTATAGCATAGCGTAGGTTTGTAGTATTGAACCTGCTCTGTATGAACTTTGATTTAAACTTCAGTAACTTCCATTATCCACAAGGCACACAAGTTAAAGTGAAATGAATATAACCAGTCTTGCTAAAATACTTCTTCGAATGTATGTAATTGTTTCTATTAAATTATTTTGATCACTAGGCTCAAGTTTCATTCAGACTGCTGCTTGCTACTTGTTGAAGTTAAAGTTATTTTGTTGGGCATTTTTGCCTTTGTTGGATAGGACAGTGAAGAGACAGAGACTGGGGGATTAGATCCAGAAATTGACTGCTTCGGGGCAGACAATGCCATATGGGATGTGCTTTAACCACTCGACCAACCCTACCTGTTGAATTTTTGACTGGATGACCAGCCCTCGTTTCCCGACTTCATCTCATGCTGAGAACAATAAACTTGTGTGTAAGACAGACCAAAAACATTCACATGTAGATTTACAGGTGCCTATATTAAATCTTAGTGGCCCACTTCAGCAGATAATCAGCAGTTAATGGAAGGGGGATGCAAGCCTGTTTTGTTAGGATGAATGGGGATGTTCTGGCTGGGATGTATCGGCTGGGCACTTACCTTTAGCCAGGCGCATTGGGCACAGCGGGGTGTAGCTCTCTTGGATGAGCCCAAGTATTTGGCATTCAGGTGAACCAGTCCCATACTTGGCAGTCAGAAAGGAGCCAGGCAGTGTGACAATTAGGCTAATGACAGGTGGGAACGGGCTCAGCGACTAGCGTGGCATTTGATTGTTGTGGGATTGAGGAGGAGAAGCAGGACGAGGATGGCAGGGATTTCAAGGTGGCGTTGTTGTAAAACCTCAGCCCAGTCAGGTGTGCCAAACAGAGCAGAACAGTTGGCTGGGCATGGTAGAGCCTAAAGCAGCACAGCTCGGCTCAGGCCTAATGTGAGTTGCTGCCACTTCTAACAGCAGTACAGGAAAATGCAGAGGATAAAGAGGAGAGAAGATGGCAAGAAGGGATTGGATGATGTTAAAGAAGGTATGGAGACAATGTCTGATGATGGTGATAAGAAACAGAAGTGAGGAGGAGGAGGAGTGGTGAGGGGTGATGAGAATTTAAAAGGGAGGATGCAGTGATCGACGGGAGAATAAGACAAGTGTATCCAAGTGGAAGAAAGTGAGGGAAATTAAGTGGGTAAACACAGCGACACAAGACATGGAAGGAGAAACAGGGAAAAGTAATTCAAGCCACAGGGAAATTTCAAATTTAGTTAAAATTATTTTGCCTGCTTGCTTTCTTGGTCTGTCTCACTCCGAAGGAGAGTAAACAAAAATTGTGTGACTACTTTTTGGTTACCACTTAACACTGTTTGGATAATGATATGAAATCAAATGTCAAATTACTGATGGCAATGATCAAAGGCAAACCCTAAAAGAAAAACATGAAATGGGTGAGTGGTGCATATGCAGGCTGGGCATTGTTTTAGAGAATACATACATTTATTCTGTTTCTCACTCCTTGAGTTATCTTTTTACAAGTAAATATGGCCAAGATCACACCACAGCCGTTGTTTGTTGCTTTTATGTATGGTGATATTTTGTCGGATGACATTTGAGCAGTGCAACAGCTTGGGAGTTGAGATATGCTCCTAAAAGGCCGTGGCAGCCACTGTTTCACAATTCCTTTGTCTGACAGCAGGATAAAGATACTGTGAATGAAAATGGCTTTATATTTATATTATTATATATTTAACTAATAAATATCACATTTCCATCGTCATTATCAAGATGTTAGCAAATGACCTTTTAGCTTTAGCCAGCCCATCAGAGCTGTTAGCATGGCTGTAGTAGACTCTTCCTGTCCTTTAACAACAAATTCTTCCCAATCAGAAAAATGCACTTGAAGCCTCTTCGAGAAACTTTCATGTTTTGCCAGAATGAAGACTGCATTTCCCATGAGCTCTAGCGCACGGTGTCATAAAGACGCTCGCAAAGCATGTTTCTAGTAAATAAACATATCCTGTAGCAGACAGAGTAGAATAATATTGTGAGCAAAATTGTTGCCGAAGCAATGAAACGATACACCTGAGAGAGTTGGAGGTCAAACAAGTGGTTTCTCCTTCATCTCTCCCTTGTTGATTGTGTGCAACCTGCAGCGGTTTAAAGCCAGAGCCGTATGAGGCTGTGATGTGTGATGATCGATGATGGAATTGAATTAGCTGTAATACTATGACTGGACACTGGAACGAGATCCTCTGCTGGGTATTCTTGATTAGATTGAAGATGTTCTCATCTCATTTAAGGCTGCTACAGATGGCAGTTCCCAGGTCACCTCTTGTAAATGTCAAAACTGGGTTGATAATGGCTCCCAAAGCTAATTTAAGCCAAGACGTTTGTCAGGAAAAGAACCATGGACTGAGCCGATTAGTTAGAAGTGAGGACTTACAGCAAACTATAGTCAGAGGTCCTTTGGTGCCCTTAGTGACAACTGATGCTGCACTTACAGAGCAGTTGGTCCAGCTTAAAAAAGTTACAATAAACTAAAATCTTTTACTGATGCATCTCTTGGATTTAAGCCCTGTCTATATTGAGTTTGGCTGTAACGTGAGGTTTGATCCAGAACAAACGAACACCACCAATTTCCTAGTGTCATCTTAGTTGGCAGTGCAGTGCAGTGTTTGCAGTGGAGTGGGCTGTTTGTTCACTCCTAGAGCTGATACGGCTCTGAGGCAGCTGTTCAAATTAACTCTGATGGGTGAGGACTTAATATCAACACTATTACTGTTGATTTTCTGAGGTGAAAAAACACCAACAACACTGTCAGGTTTGCTTCTCAGAATGGCCTGACCATTGCTCATGCTCTGGTGCAAGGACAGTACCAGTGTCATTTATTATTTTAATGCATGGCTTTTGCTGCAGTTTGAAGCTGTTCCTGCTGAACCCTTGCCTCACCTCCACAAGTGTAAGCACTCTATTAAACAGGAGAGGGATGAACACAATCAGTTGTTTTTAATTAAATTACAATTTTCCCTGAAATGAAACATTAACATCTCCTCAAATTGCCAGAGGATGAGCTGTCCACCAAACTTCAATTAATCATCTAATGAATACATAGTGAATAAAGACATAACTTTCTAACTTTATTGGCAGAGAAAATAACGCCATCCCTGTTAAGCTTGATGGGAATAGGATTCTGTTTAATTAAATCACTTTGAACACATCAGACGAAATACTCCAGAGATGTGCCGAGTAGGTACACAGAGCCAGGAAAAGTGGTGAATCGAGTTGAAACGAATACACTGAACTGGTTGGGAGTAAGTTTGAGTTTATATTAATATCCTATGAAGAGTCTATTCTTTGAATAGATCACACAATATCGCCCAGTCGCTGTAGTAATACCTTCTCAGCTCCACTCTCCAGAGAATCATCCCTGCTCGTACCTGGGCCTGCTCAGCGGCTCCCTGTTGGAGATTTTCAAGAGAGAATTTCTTTCTGTCTCAAAACTTCTTTTTTTCTGTCCAGTTGTTGAATTATTTAAAAGGGAAGTTGAGGCTCTGTTTCTAACATTCAAACTTTTTCAGCACTTGTAGTGGTGGTGGTGGAGGAGGAGGAGGAGGAGGAGGAGGAGGAGGAGGAGGAGGAGGAGGAGGAGGAGAAGGACGAGGAGGAGGAAGAAGAAGAGACTGTTTCAGGCATCTGATTGTCTGATTTTCTTTCAGCCACACCACGAGTTTAGCATTAGAATTAAGGTTGCGGATATTAAAATGATTAATTTGGCCATACCAAGCAGAGTTCCCATTTAGCTAAAAACTACATAAAACTACTTTTATGTAGCACTCCTCCCTCTTCCTTATTCTGAAAATGTCCTATTCATGCAGATGTTCCATTATGAGCCTCCTACACGCATGATGATGGAGGCGAGGCGCTGGTGTGTGTGTGTGTGTGTGTGTATGTGTCTCAAAATGATAAAGCTTCTGGTGGGGAAAAGGAGGAGACGGAGGGAGGAGGTAAGGGAGGAAGAGAGTGCGTGAGGAGAGTGTGTCCACAGAAACAGACTGAAGGTGGCTGCTGTGTGAATTCAGGACCCCCAGCTGCCAGCTCAAACAACGCTCAGAGACTTTCTCTCTTTCGTTTCGAACAATGCATAGCTCAGCATCTCAACACATGCACCACAATGCTGCTGTCTTCCTCAACCAGGCAGATGACCAACCCTTCAGCCCTTTGTTTCTCGTCTTTTTATTTAGAAGGCACCAAAATCTACAGAGCTAGTAACTTTCCCTGGTGATTATGCAAAAAAAGAAAAGATGTGCAGTATGGAAGAAGCATTAACACAGACTACATTCATTTTGCACTATAACAGAGTCAGACAGTGGTGTGGTACTATAGTTTTTGGGTGCTTGAATATGTTAATGAAACAAAACCTCTGACTGTCAACACTCTGATTTTCCTTACGCTACAGTACAAGGTGGTTGAATGTTTGGCCCCTGGGTGGAGGTGGACTACCTCTCCATTACTTAACAGTTGGATGAAATTAGCAACTAGCTTGAGCATTGTGATGCAGTAACTAAAAAGGTAGTTTATATTTCTCAGGAGTGGGTCGAGACTAGGGATGCACTGAGCCGATATTAATATCGGATATCAACCCAGATATTGACTAAATAGCTAGATTCATGACAGCCATCTATTCACTTCAATTTTATGTTTGTGACACGCGCTACCTCACACACATCATACATACGGTACATACATACACACACATCGGTAGACAACAAACACAGAGCAACAATGTTTTACATAGTTAGGAAAGTAACGTCAAGTCAAAGGCGAGCCTGGTACAACAAGTTTGTTTTTGAGTTGCTAATTGATTTTCATTTAATTTGCTGGATCTAAGTTCAGCTTTGTTGTATCCATTCCTATGATAGACTGGTGTCTTGTCCTGACTATACCATACACATGCACATACAGATTATTGTCTGCCCTACCACTACCCTAAAGTGGTTAGCAGTACAGCTAATCAATGAATTACTGTAATATGTAGCCATCCAACTGACCTTTTATGCTGCAAATAGATTATTTACTGTAGATTGAAATAGTAAAAGCAGCAGAGCAGGACAGATTTGGCTCTGCTGCAGTAAGCACAGGACAGGATGACATATTAATCTCTAATTTAATGACAGTGTGTGATACAGATGCATTTAAATTCAGCAGAATGGGAGAATAGCAGCAACACAACTTACTCACAGTTGGGAGTCTTCACAAATAATTTCAAACTAGCGACCTCTAATGATCAGGTTCTAGTTGCAGATAAGTAGCCCTAAATTAGCTACTTTGGTTGGGCTAAAGTTACAGTGACCAGTGAGTTACCAGATACAGTTTTAGCCCCTATAAGATTAGCTTCATGGCAGAACTGCTGCAATGCATCATTCAGCTTAAAAATATTGACATGTGCATAGTATGCTGTATCCCACCATGCAAGTAAAGTCAATCTATCTGACTGAACCATTGGAACCAGCGGAAAAAGTGAACTTTCGATGACACAGGAGAGGAGGATTTTTGTAGCTTACTGTCTTCCTACTGTATATGCAGGTATCATGAGACAAAATGAGAGACTCACTCCTGTGTTTATTGTTGTTGTTGTTGTTGTTTTTACTGTGAAAAAGAAACACTTTAGAGGACTCTGTTAATGACTGTTTCAGAGAAGTTGCAGCTGATGTCAGAGCAGTGTCTCACAATGAAAGGAGAGTGTGTCCCCGACCTGTAGCCTTGTCTGACCCACTTCAGCTCTGTGCTGCACATTCACTCTCCTAATTGCCCACCTGTGGACATCCTAATTGGTTTAGTGCACCAGTTTTAATCAGGGAGAGTACCACGATTAAGACCCGAAGACTGCATCCATAAAGTTAAGACATGGCAGGAAAGCCGGCAGAGAGAGAGAGTCAAAAAGGGAGAGAGAGAGACAGACAGACAGAGAGAGGGACTTAACTGCACCAACAGAGTTAGAAATGACTGTTTAGCAAATGAAAACAAAGTACTTGTGGCATTTTGAGCCACCTCACACACAAGCGAGTACTTAATGATGCGCATTAAAGCAGAGATTTATTAAGGAATCTGTAGAAGGCCATTAGCTACGCCTTTGATTTATTCATCAGGGAGTGAAGCAGCACAATAAATATGGAAATAACTCCTGGCCTTTTCAGACCACAGCTCTGGGGAAAACCCGACCAGAATGAGAATTTGGATCCAGAGGGTTTCGATATCTTGATTGAAGATGAGCTCATGATAGCTAGTTAGAGGTTTCTGTCCAGGCTGACATAATCACTCATGGTGAAGAACTCCAATAAATTTACTTCGCCCCAATCTGCTCAGCGCACATCAAAACCCTGGAAAACAGATCTTTTTAATGCAGTTTGAATAACTCATAATACAATTTATATCGCTGTCTTTCCCGTTGCCCTGCACAATGAATAAAATACAAGAAATTCATTCATCTGTAGAGATGTACAGGTCAAGGTCAAGTGGGGGAACCGGCTCCAGTGGAGACAAGGTGTTCTTGTCCTCTGACCCAGACAATTATCGTTAGTTGTCTGATCCCAAAGTAAGTGATTAAAAACCCTGGAATGATGAAGAGAATCTGCCACAGTGCCTGATCTATATTCATATATATTATCAATACGTATATGATGTGACGGATCTCATCACTCCTCCTCTATTAGAATATCTCAGTATTACAATACCTGAAGCAATAGGGCCTGACTGCACAAGGTATTTATTTATCTAAAGTGTGAATTTCATAGGAGATTTATCATCTCTTAGAGTTTATTGTTTATAAGCTGATCAAGTCAAATATAAATAATTTAGTCTGTGCTTTAACATCTGTATATGTAATTAACTGAGGGTTAATTAAGGGTTAAGAGCTTCTGTCCATGTTAATTTAATTTTCCAATGCTGCATAAAACACATGAAGCGCCTTCTGTATGTACAGTATGCTACACACTGCAGCTCCAGCACTTCTATTTATCGCCAGTGATTTCCAATTTTTTTCAAATGTGTTTTTTTCCGCCTGATGAAGGCTACAATTAACTCTTGTTTTATCCACTTTGCCGCAGCCTGCTTATTTTGTTATACTCACGCTACTGATGTACTAAATTGCCCAGAATTTCTCACACAAAGTCCAAAACAAAGCTTTGGCTACACAGTTTGTGTACAAATGTGTCTATTCAATCCCTGTCTAACCTCCTTTGAATATTAATGTGAAGTGATGCATCTGAACTCAAATGAACTGACACAGGGGTTCCGGTAATGGCGGCTTGCTGAGAGGACATGCTCACGTTGGCTCCGCTATCTTCCTGTAAAACTCTGGACAATACTCTATAATACTTATATGAGGCATTGAACTACGTCTTAGAATGGCTATGATGACTCTCTCGCAAAGGAAATCCAGTAAAAACACCAGTAAGCCGATTCAGTCGAAGTTATCCAACTTCTAAGTTGAGCTCTGAAGTAGAGGCTGAAATTTTCTTGGGATTCCCGCGGGACACGGGATTCCCGCGTGAATCCCGTGATTCGGGAGTCAATTTATTTTTAATCACGTGATTGTGACGTGACAGGAAAAAATGTAAACAGGAGTGAACGGGACCGGGAGTCAAAGTGCGACATTCAAAGAAGCACAAGCCAGGCAGTAGGCTACGTTAAGAACCCGGATGGTGCACTCAAACCGGTCCAAAAGTTGAGTGTGTGGACTGATGTAGTTCACCCTCAGTGATCACTGTCGTGGCTACGTAGCGGTGGCAGGACCGGATCGGGAGTGATTTATTCGGGATTTGAACGGGACAGGATTATTTTTGACTTGGTCACGGGACGGGACGGGAATGTTTTTGCGGGAGCGGGACGGGATTGAAAAAACACTCCCGTGTCAGCCTCTACTCTGAAGCTCGCTGTGCCGATAGCGAGGCTAATACTAGCACATGGAGGAGGAAAACAGCGACAATGGCTTATTTGTATGGGGCTTGGGCACATAGATTTATTTGTTTTTTATTAATTTACGATCAGCAATAATGATTGCGTCTATATTGGCATTAGATTTAATTACTGTGGACAAGATTGTCAGCGCAGCACAGCTGCGTGTTTCTCCTGCACTTCAAGATGCTGTCATTAACTTTTAACCTGCAAAGGCGGCAGCGCCGCAACATTGTAGGAATTTATGAAAGCCCTTGTGAACATTTCAAAACAATATTTATTTGCAGTTACTCTATTGAACCAAAGCATGAGCAAACGGGCTGTGTCCGTTCGGATCAAAGAGATGCACGTTTTATCTCAGCCGCAGAAGCTAGCATTACCTGCCCAGCACCAAGTCAGGTTACCTTGACAACCTTGATGACAATCTGTACAGCTTCACTGCACCTTGTCTACTTAAATCCTTGAACTGAACTTTAACTGTACAATCTAGGTAATCACATAAACTGAAATCTGAAGCATGAGGCTGAGTTTTTTAGGTTTGGATGTCAGACAGGCTGATCAGCAGGGAAGTTGTTCCACAAGAAAAGCACAAAAGAAAAAGTCACTGCAGTCCTCTGACTTCTTTTAAAGTCTGGGGACAAGGTACAAAAAGATGTCTCCAGTACAGGCAAAAATAGTCTATATAATAAGAGCAGTCATGCTAATGTAATGCCGTAGGTTTTTGAATCACAGTTACTCAGGTAATGAAATGTTCTTGCCACACAATTTGGCATAAATCATGTTATGTCTAAAAACAATTCAAATGTAATTCTAGGTCTGCTTCAGTCATTTCAAGAGCTGCAAGTTTCCAACCAGAACCTCATCTTCAGCATCAACACAACAGACATCTTTCCCACTGTCACCAGTGCAGTCTTTATAGAGCAATATATCACTGTGACAGATCTCATCACTGAACAGAGGCGGGGCAAGAGCTTTCTGTATCTACCAAACTGTGAAGCGCAACACTTTCATTCTGTCTGTAAAATGTTTACGGTGTTGTTTCACACAGTCACAACCTCCTCTTTGTAATCTTGTGGCCAGTGATGGATGCTAGATAAGTGATGAGTAACTCTTGCCCAGTTCACCATTTTACACTTAGTAATCAGTTTGGCATTTGATCATTTGCGTTTAGCTGTGGTCATGTGACATTTTTCAACAGTAAGAGAAAAAGCAGGAAGCAGGCCACAAGAACTGGTACAGCTGTTGGATATTAAGTACGCAACTTTCCAATTAGTAGTAGTAACAATAAACTGCTAACATTGACTCATTTCAGCCTATTGATAAAAGTCAGTAACGGGTCTAAAGCCAGAAATCCTGTGTCGCTAAAATGATCCCCAGTCTGCTGCATTATTTGCCATATAGCTAACAGCAGGTTTCTTGGATTTATTTTCATTATTAAAGGGGAACTATGTAAGTCTGGTTGCTTTTCCGCTGTTTTGCTAACCCTCCTCCTGGTCATGTGCATTTGTTTACAACAAAGCCAGCGAGGAATCAGTCAATAGAGTGATACATAACGTTATATATCATATACAATGCTATGAGTTGTATATTTGTGGAGTCTTATCTATTGTAAACAAGAGATTATTGGTTACAGGGCACGTTTGTGTCGTGGTGCACAGAGATGAGAAAAATCCTGCATAGTCCCTCTTTAATGTTATTTGTGATTTATTTTTACACTGTCTCCACTTTCTGCTTAAAAGGGTTATTTCATGTTTACATACTCAGCCTACAAAAGACATTGAAACTATAGTGAATGGTGTCAATTTCATGCTGTATGTGAAAACAGGATCACCCACTCGCTGGAGAGCCAGTTAGATTGCAAAGATAAACTCAGCATCTTATTCTCATTTGAATTAAGATCAAAACATGAGCTGCAGTGATTACCAGTGACCTCAACATTTTCTTGGCTGATGAGCGTGTTGCAGATCGTTTTCCAAGTGTTGCTCTTCAGATTACCTTTTATGAAGCCCTGGAAATCCTAGTCCTCATGCTGCACATTGCATCAGAGTATTTCCATGACACATTGCATAATGCTGTGCATGTGTACGAATGGATCCCAGAGGGTGGAGAAACATGTCCTGTGTGCGTTCCCTGCAGTCATTTGCATTGTGTGTATGGGGCGTGTCTTACGGTGCCGTAGACTACGGAAAGGGTTGTTTCTGACCCTGGTGCTGCTTCTTCTACATTACACACAGTATGTCTCTGAATGCATCCCTTCCATTCACATACAAGCTTCACATACACTATGGCACAACCGAATCTCCCACAGACGCACTTTTATAGTACTTACACAAGCAAACACAAACCCCATCTCATATGTGTATATACAGTACATGCACACACCAACTCCCCCCCTTTCCTCTTGCCTCTGAGGAAATCTAAATAATAATTCTCTGTGTAATAATGCCAGTAACACCAATCCATACCAGAGTGAGCACAGGGCATCCTGCGGGAGTGTTGCCTCGTACGCACATCAAAGCCATAATAGAGAGATTGGCATCCAGGCAGGCTGCTGTGTTTGTCTATATGTGTCTATTACATACAATAATATGGAACAAGATGCTCCCAAGTGAGCATCCTATAAACCTCACTCTGCGATAATCAGATGAGTCCTCCATTATTAGGCGCTTTTTGTTTTTTTGCAGGATCAAGCCACAAGATACTGTAGCTACATGTAATAGTTTGATCAGGACCGAATGGCTCCAGAGCACGAGGCGAATATGAGGTTGAACATGCGCACAGGGACAGGCGGAGGATGATATTTTCATCATTGAACATTTAACTGAGAGACGAACGTATTTTTAGAACTCATATTTTTAGGCATGATCAGTCTGACATTTAACTCCAAGAGACGCAAGCTTCAAAGCAATGCAGTCACAAAGCACAGATATCTACAAAATGCACACATATCCACACACGTGCAGCACACTGTTATTTGTCTTACAGTTCAGATACCATTGTTACAGATCAAAAAACAAACAATGGACATGAAGTTCCAAACAGACTGAGGGAGGGGACAAGAACATATGTACACAGAGCTTCACGCGTTGCGGCTACATATCTCTGAACCACGGTTGATGCAGACAGCAGATAGAATTTACCAGTGAGTGCATGTTTACATATGCACATGCCACATGGCTCTCCAAAGCCACCGCTAGCTCCTGGGATGGGAATGGATCCAGCTGTTGCCCTTGGCTACAGATTAATGTCTGTGTGCATGTGCGAGCGTGTGTGAAGTGCATAAATGCGTTAAAGAGCCATATCTATCTCTCAAACACCTGTGATCCACTCTCTAATACCCCCCACTTCCTTTATGCACAAAGAGGAAGCTTGAAATAAATTCAGAGAATTCACTTTGGTAAAAACTTTGCAGTCTTTGAGTTTTGCAGCTCAGAACTATGACTATCAGACATAAGCATGTGTGAGGCACCGCGGGGATGATTTCACAGTGTCACAATGCTCATATTGATTCGTAAAGATGGATTATGGGCAATACGTATAGCATGATCAATGAGATCAAAGCCAGGTAAGCTCTTGAATATAATGCAGGGGTCACAACCAGCCATTTTTCATCTTAAAATGCAGAAAGCCACACATTATCAGGGGTTTCTCAGCAATGAGAGCAAATGCAGGAGGTAAAGTGTTTACAACAGTGCACTTTGGTGTGAAGTTGGTCAGAAATGGAAAGGGCACAGAAAAAGTTTCAAACCCTAGGGGTGCAGCAGATCAAAAGTCTCATAGTACAGATCAGTCGGGGTGGGGGTATTTATGGTGCCAAGGAGCTGCACGTTTTATGAACAGACACATGTTTGGTAGAACGAACTATTGTTCATTTGTAGACGGACATTATTGTTGTGCGCAACATACAGCTTCGACTTCAAGGTAGATAAGTCGAGTAGTCACGTTTACGTTGACTATCAAAATCGTTGCCGACTAATTTAATAATTGACGCCATTGTTTATTTTTTGCAGCTTTGTTTTTCTCTCAAAACTGCCGCTGTACCTTCCGCTGCCTTGTCTGCTTGTCTGTCCTTGACGCCCATGTGCAGTAGTGGTAATCGGGGTCAGCCGTGATGTCACCGGAAAAGTTATGCTCAAACAGTATCATTGCTAACCGGCAACGGAGCTCGAAAATTTGGGGGCAAACCTCTGTTTTGCTAATCCTCCACCTGGCTATGTGCATTTGTTTATAACGAAGCCAGCGAGAAATCAATCCGTGGAGCGGCGGATGACGTAACTGTCATAAACAAAAGATTGCGGGTTAGGGAACGCGTTTGTGTCATGGTGTGCAGAGGCGAGAGCTGGGACACCGTGGCGGCGGATGTTGCAAGGTTTTCAGCCACAGACGCCAGGTGGAAGTCAGAGAGCCTCCATTCTCACTCGTAACAAGTCATGTAGTTAATAATATCCCTATAATGCACACAACACAGACTTCAGAGCAGTGGAAGACTGAGCAACCTCTTTGCTGCAAACACACACTTCTCTGCTTTGTTTACCCCAGGGGTTACAATCACATACCGGATGTACACAAACCTTGCATTGGGATGTCTGTTGGAGGTTAATTTGTCAAATCTGTCTAAGCTGCTGACGTCTTGTGTTTTTAGTGTTGAACTCAATGGTGTAATGTTCTTCCAGTTGACCTGCCTTCTGTTCTCTCCTCTTCCTCTTGAGCTGGCAGAGGAGGAAGAGGCCAGCGCCCTAACTTGACACTTTACAGCAACTAGCGAAAGTTGCCAGTCTGCCAATTGAGCTGGAAATGACTTCACTAATCTCTTTCACTTTGCTCCAATGTGTTATAATGTTCGAGGGTGATATGTAATTAATTAGTTCCTTTACTTATATATACTTAGGCATAGTTGAAATCCATTGAATAATGGTTTGTCATATTTCTCCCAGGACCACCACTGTGCCTCAAGTGTGGCTCAACAGGCCTTTCTCCACTTTGAGTCATTGTCAGTGCAAACAGCATCCCTGCCATAATCCTAATCCTGATCCAAAGCTCACAGGCCTTCGCTTCCTGCTTATCCTCCTCATCAACTCCATCACTATCACTATTATCAACAGCAAACTTATCTCCTTCTGAACCTCCGTCCCTTACTCCTACTGATCTGTCTCCATCATTACGTTTTTATGTCATCATCATATTAGCGTGTGATGGCTGCATGCAGATAGCCTCAAAGTCACCTTTATCCTGCAGATCAAAGCTGCCATCAGTGCCTGAACACCAGGGACTGATGTTTGTGGTGCTTGCTGAGTTAAAACTCCGTCATTGTGTGGAAGAAGTGGCTGACAGAACCCCCCCCCCCCCCCAATGATTGCTCTGCATTTCATCATGCATGTGCTTTGTTGGTGTCAGCTGAACTGCTTTAGACTTGCAGATAGACTTTAACAGCTGAAATGAGAATCATGGACTGATTGGTTATGGGTGTGTTGTTGTTTCTTGAGCTGTCAATAAACGGAGCAGGGCGGCAGGCGTCTGTGACGGCTGCGTAAAGCTGGAGATCATCATCGCACTCCATTAATTGACAGCAACTGCAATCCCATTTTTCATTTACTGTTAGAATATTTTTGCTGCCAGAGCAGAGAAGTGTAATTGCACTGTGCTGCACACAGAGAGTTTCTTTATGTTTTTGACACTGTTAATCCAGGTATAAAGGCTCTTATCCCTTATGGACCTACTGTCCTCAAAAGAAGAGATGAACTGTAGATAAGGGAGGGATTTTTCAGACATTACACAGCTGAGATGGATCAATATTGGCTGCAACTTTTGAGATTTTGTCTAGTGAGATGATACACTTCCACATGTTTTTGAGGCACACTGAACAAAATGATTTCCTATAAATGAGACTAGAGAAGCTAATTCAGGGAAAATATTTTAATTTGTTGAAATAAAAAGCCTTCAAGTTGATCATTCTGTAGCCTGACTTGCACCATCACTGTATGATGACATCATGTTGATGGTCAATCAGTGGGTTGAATAACTTTGTGAGCAGAGAGAAAGGATTGAGTTTTTCAGAAATGCTCAGTGAGAGTTTGCAGTGAGTTACAAAGGCCCTTGAAATACAGGCCCTAGGGTAGATCATTATGGCAAAGTCAAACATGAGAGTAAACACACAAATAGGAGGCTATAGAGAGCAACAACAGTTCTAGCACAACTAGCCCTAGTGTGTTGCCAGCCAACTAGCGTGTTGGCAAGCTTGCCAACTTGCTGTAGAGCAGTCACCAGGTTTTTTCAGCCACAAACTTAGGAATCCATGAGATGTAAAGAACCCTGTCACTCTCTGAAAGACATGGAGCTCACATAAGACTGTTGTGGATCTCAGATAAAGTGTGATTACATTCACTTTGCGGACATCCCTGCAGATATGAGAAGTGAAAATGCCTCAGTGGAAGAAGCAGGAGCTCCTGTATTTAGCCTCCAGTCTTTGCCGGAATGATTCAACCGTGTCTTCTGTAGGTGTCGGAGCCAACCTGCCGATGTCAGGTGGGTTAACCTACATTTCACAGGTTAACGTGATAACCTGCCAACAAGTCTCTCCGGATTTGCTGTCACATTCAATTACCTCACCTGAGTGGCTGCGTTTGTATGTGAAGGCAAGAGATAGAGGAAGAGGGAAAAGGCAAGACGGAGAGAAATGATACCGAGCTGAAAGAGAGGAGATTGATGCGTTTTTAAGCTTGTATTTGTCTGTTGCTTGCTTGTAAGAATGTGTCTACCTCTGTGTGTGTGTTAGATTGTGTATGTGCGTGCTAATTCACGTGCACCCAGGCCTGGGTGAGGTGCATCCCAGCCATGTGTAAAAGTGCTGCCAGAGAGTTAATGTGATTTCCACTGGAGCCTTTGAAGTCGGTCGTGTCATCCTCATCACATCGGGATTCATCACCATTCAGCCATGTGTTTGACCTGCACTGGCTTGTGAAAACTTTCCCCTGTCATGTCTTCAGTATCAAAGATTTACATGTGGAAGACTGATCAACAGCACTTTTTATAGTCTGTGACAGTGAAGGATATCCACTTGTTGGAATAACCGTGATGTTGGCGTTAAGAAATCTTTTCTAACCTTCACTATGAATCTCTTTAGTTGTCTGTGTCAAAGCTGCCGCAGCACAAACTCATATCTCCTTGTATGCACTAAAATAAAAAGATTCATGCTATGTCTCAAATGGGACACTTCACTTTACAGGAAGTACACTGTGCTCTCACTGATGTAGTGCGTGAATTCTGACAGGGCCGTGTAGTATAACATCAAACATCATTGTGTCCTCATTCACTCACTGCTTTCTCAAGTTACATTACTAGTTGCATTACTTTGGTGTTCCCTCCCCTTCTGTTACATAGACCAGATGGCATCACGGCAGGTGCAAAAACGTATACAGTACAGTATATATACTGTATTGTGTTGCATGTTGCCGTACTTGTTAATGTAACAATTCTGCATTCAAAACA
Source organism: Trachurus japonicus (assembly GCF_045865225.1). NCBI lineage: Eukaryota > Metazoa > Chordata > Actinopteri > Carangiformes > Carangidae > Trachurus > Trachurus japonicus. The sequence goes on from NC_140925.1 coordinate 19,729,873, forward strand.
ACAAGTGGGAGTAGGGAAGTATGTGATTTGACCTGTGTGCAGGTTCTTTATTTGTAATGACCATGGAAATGTACTGACCTGATTAATATAGAAATTAGGGCTGCCCCCAAATAGTCGACCAAACCTTAGTCAACCAAAATTTTATTGGTCGATTTGTCGCAGGAAAAAAACCCAAAACATTTAGAGCCATGTCTTGTCAAAGTCAATATGACTGAACTGTAAAGGCTATAGGGCTTTTAATTTGAAAGGTCAGATACAGGAAGTCGTGACACTCACTCGCTGTCAGTTTTTTTTTTTTTACACGGCATGGCAGGTCCTTATTTTTATATAATTCCGATATTGTAACAGAAATTTCTGGTTTGGAGACTCCGACGTGAAAGCACGTATCACTGCTGTTTTCGATTGATTAGTCGACTAATCGCCCTAAATGCCGATTGTTGGTCCACCAAGAAAATCTTTAGTCGGGGGCAGCCCTAATAGAAATGATGCAATGAACAAAGGAGGCTGTAATCAACCAAGGTAATCTGGCTGAATGAAATGTCTTTCTGAATTACATGAGAACTAAAATGTAGAAAGACTGGTTAAAGCCATGCTCTTGAGCAACTTAGAATGATTTATCCCTTTCAGTGTGCTATAAAATACCCACAGCATACTTGTTGTAGTTCAGATCTGCCGTTATTTCAAAGTTCTGAATAAAATTGAATGCACCATGTGCAGTAATCTATTCAACGCTGTGCTGTACCTGGTGTTTGGAGTACTGTATAGTGCTACTGAACTGATGTTTACATGATGTATTTGAGGGAAAAGCACATTCATTCACCTCAAATGCATTACGTGAACATCAGTTGGAGTTAAGCGCAGTAACATTAAAAGCTGGACGTGCTAATTATCCAGTGCAGAGGAAAATGGTGGAGTGATGTGGTGCAAATGAAAAACCCTCACCTGATCTTAAACCATGAAACATTCTGTTCGTGATTGATTTATGCACAGTATTTTTCTGGACTGTAATTGCTGCTGCCACTTTTGTCTTCAATGACAAATTAATCACATGCTTCATGTATGCCACAATATAAACTTGTGTGTTTACTTTGAACCTGATGCATCAATTCCCACCTCAGCGAAGCATCAGAACTTTTATCCACTCCATTTTTAATGTTCAAATTGTGTGTACGTAATGTGCATGAAAGCCCACGTTGGATAGAGGTAGAGATGCACTTAGTGTCCATGTGTGAATGACCACAGTGTTTGGCCGATGGCCTGCAGAGCTGTGGGGGAAAAACAAACTCATGTCCCAGTTTCATAAACTGCAGCTGGAACAGAAACAGGATTATTTTAAAGCATTTATCAAATTCTCAACAGACAAACATGTACTACATGCAAAGGAACATCCAAGTGCTGCTGTGTTTTTAAGATTAATTACTGTAGGCTTTTTGAACACACTGTTGTATTTGATTATTTAATCCTGATGCAGTTTTGTTTATTTGTAGTATGTTTACATTTCTTTTCGCTGTAGCTCAAGTCTGTTTTACAGTACATTTTGTTTGGTTGCAACATGGAAAATCTCAGGGCACCCATCAACCCACACACTGTTGCAGATGTGGCAACATGAAGTTTATAAGAATATAATTCATATTTTACTTGACTTGACAAAAATGTATCTTTGGGCTTTTCCTGTAACGCCTGGTACTGTCAACTCCTCTCTTCTGTTTGTCAGCATTGCACAATTATCAAGCATTAAGCTCTTTTTTCTGTTTGCATTGTGTCTGCATGGTATGGATGAATGCAGATAACGCTCTAAAAAAAGTCTAGAGATTTCAGTTTATTTGGATAAATAGTTATTGCTCACTTTATTTTACCTGTTGGAGAAGCAACAAACACAAGAATCGACTCATCTGAAGAGACTCTACGATTATTTATGCTTTGATAGTTTAATTCTTTGTTTGGGTGCCTGAAAAAATGTATTATTAAAACCCAAATTAGAGGTTAAAACCTGCACTCCGTCTATAGAAATACGTAAATAATCATTGTGTGTGTGTGTGTGTGTGCTTGCAGTTGTGTGTGTGTGTGTGTCTGCCAATCTGCATCCTTATTTACTTATCAGCATACTTGGCAGAGATTATAAATTCTTTTGCGTATTTCAGTTTTATGAATTCGAAACCTCCTCCACAAGCCTTTCGATAGGTGATTTAACAACACCAAACAAATGTTTTCTCCTCCCCTGTTTTCAGAGCCAGGGAATTACAAAATGTACCATGACATTGACATATGGTGATGTTTTTCAGTGGCTGGAAAATCGGGCTGTTATTTTTTCCCATTGATCAAAGCATTATTGGCTCTAATTCATAAATCTGTATCCTGAAAAAAGGGAGATAATCTCTCACTGTAGAACAGATGTAATGCTTTTGAAGACTTGCGTTCATTTCTAGTTCAGTGGAAGCGTGCGTGTATGTGTCACTGGAACGTTGCCACTAATTGCTCAGAATAATTTCAGTCTTTATTAAGGCATAGTACGTAAGGCAAAGATGCACAGTAATCTTCTGCGGTTGACTTGGTTAATTCGGATGGCGTACTGTGTCAAATGTTGACTGCTTTGGAGCTGTGCTGATGAGGAGAGTAACGTAAATGTAAATGCAATGCAGAATAGATAGTGGTGTTGGGCTTTAATGCAGAATCTGGAAGATATACTACATATCATTAAAATGGACCTTAATATGAATAAAATAATGAGTAAAATTGGAAAATCCCATCTACCAATGACTCTATTTAGCTGAACACTTCAGGCCAATAGGCTGTAAATAAAGCTCATACTGGGCTGCTTGCTGTCATCCTGGCAGTGTAAGCGCCTGGCCAACCCCTGGCTAATCCAAAAAATGGGCAAAGGAGTGTGGTGTTCATGGAGGTGATGGGCTGGCTTGTGGCAGGAACACACAGGACTCAATGCTGCAACACCCTCAATTATTCAGAGTTTAAAGTGTGAATACAATTTGAGCAGATGCATTTGTACCAGGTTGTGAATTATTCTGCTGTAAAGCTTTACATTTTAACATGGGAGCCCATGAGGATTGACTCACATCTGCCTCAAGTGGTTATTCAAAGTGCTGTTTTTAGCATTCAGTGAATTTTTCTGCTTAGGTACAGTAGGTAGGTTGCTGCTTGGCTCATACTGATTTTAGCTAAAGACGTTTTTACACAAGATGCCTTTGCCTTTAATTTGTCAGTTATTCCACGACAGGGCTACAGTTTGCACTTCCATAAAGTTTGGCAAAGGTCAAATAGACTGGGTGTGTATCCTGACTTTTAAAGGGAAACTATGCAAGCCTGGTTGCTTTTCCGCTGTTTTGCTAACCCTCCTCCTGGCCATGTGCATTTGTTTACATCGAAGCCGGCAAGAAAGCAATCAATAGAGCGGTACTTAACGTTATTTATCATATACGATGTTACGGCGTGTATATCTATGTGTGGTCTTATCTGTGATCTGAGATTAGCACAACATGAAAAAGGCGGAAGGGTAACAGGTTTAAATGTTGCGAGGAGGGAATGTTTGCTGATGTTGAGGAGTCTGACCTTGAATTGTTTGCTCATTGGGCTGAAGCCCCGATCAGCTGCAGCAGAACACAACACTTAACCTACTTATGTTATGTAATAATATGCATGAGCTGTAGGCTAAATCATTCAAGTTGCACGTAAAGATAATAAAAGCCGTATGTGAGATAGTTTTGCAGCATGCCCAAGGGAATATTGTTGGATGGATCTGATGCGCCACTGGACGACCTCGGTTTGCAATCAGTGCTGAGGCAGAGGGCGCGTGGAGCCAGCAGGAGATCCCAACGAGAAGAGAACTGCAGTCGGACCAAAGTTCAAAAGAGTAATTTCAGCTCCATTTCCACCAAAAGTGAAAAGCCAACTTATCTCTCCCACTGTTAGCTGACCCATCCCCTCTAAATCCTAACAGTGCTGTGAAGGATCAATAAACATTCTCACTTAGAGGGAGGGAAAAGAGAAGAGAGAGGCTGCACATTCTTTCAGTGTCTTTCAACAAATCCACAAGGTTAATATTAGATTTTTTTTCTTGAATTGATTAGGACTGAGTTGTCTAAATTCACTGTTTTGGCATGTGCACTGGGATGTTGGTGTGTGAGCGTGCTTTCTGCCTGATTGGCTCTGTGCTGTGGTCCACCTGCCTCACCACTATATTACGCCGTTCCCAATCTGTGGGTCTTTTGCTAAGCCGCTGAGCACCTGAAATTATCCAGGTGTGTTGCCATAGTGACAGGTTGTGTGTATTGGAGCAGAGGCTATAATTTGAAGTGGTGTGGTTCTGTTGCTGGCAATCGATGAGCTGCTACAATGATAAAAAAAACAAAATCTCTGAGGTGAATTTATGTGACGCTGTCTCACATTGCAAAAACACACACATCCTCCTCAGAGAAACAAGCTAAACAAATTCAGCCTCTCACACTAATAATACACATTAGCAAACATCTCACATAATCTTCCATCCAGCTTGCAAACACACGCTGAATCAGAGAGAGGAAAAAGGACACGCTTGTTTCTTTCTGGATGCACTGCTGCTAAGATTTTTTTCAGATTCCTGCAGAGTAACTTTCGTGCATGAGGCTGCAGCAAACTGTAAACTCACCCACGCAGCCGCACAAAAAACAGGCATTAACAAGGCAGAGATAGAGGGGGATAAACGACAAGTAGCCAATCACATGGCTCAGGAGGCACAAACAGCCCCCTTCTCACCTGCGAGAAGGAGCGAGGAGCACCGACTGGCGGTTTGTGCCTGGCAGCCACAGCAGTCAGACTTCTCCAACTGCCTTGACTCACTTCTCACAACAATGTGCAGAAATTACCCTCTTGATTTTGTCCTCGGAGCTCTAACTGTACGACGCACACAGAGTGAAAACAAATGAGTCAGCAGTGAATCATGAAATGAAAACATAACTGTTTGATAAAACTTTGCTGCTCTTCACAAAATAAAATGACAGATAACAAGAATGGATGTTGTTACATCCATAAATATCTTGGTGTTTACGGTTTGTCTTTTAAATGTTAATGGCTGTCAGGTCAGTGTTTGTTACTCAATGTCTAATAATCAGTTTTCTAGTAACTTGTCCAGAGTTTGTATGACGTGATTCCCCTAACCATAGTTTCCGTAATTGTATGTCTGTGGGTCTGCATGGATTTATTCCATGGATTTATTGGCTCAGTCTCTTAGAGGTACTAGATAAATGCCAATGGCAGTTTGTGAGACGAGTGGCTGAGAAGGTTGTACTTAAATGCTGAATTATTTAATAAGGACATATCACACTCTCTGAGATACCTGCATGGCCTCTGTGCTGAAATAACTTGCTGTTTTTTTGTAGTACACGAGACGGTGACTCTTCATAAATGAATCGCTGAATGTTTTCTGGTCCGTGTTACACTCACACTGAGGGGAAATGCATTACAGCCTGTCTGACTCTGCAGCAGGTGTCCCCTTTGTAGATTCACCTGTCTATGTCAGTAAAGTGATTACCAATTATACATTCAAAGATTAGCATTTAGGGCTTTGGGGTGAAAAAAGGAAAAGTTCATAAAACACGGGAAACATTCTTTTGCATGAGCTCAGTGGACCTGTAGCTCTTCTTACTCTGAGTCAACAAGTCTTTGAGGCCCAGCGAGGCAGCTCAGATAGCAGTTAGGTAAACTGGAATTCACATTTCACTAGTTGCAAGACTCTAATGCCATCTGTGAGCACTGGCAGCTCGCCCAGAGCAGGACGGACTGAGAGAGGGAGATAGAAAGTGATATAAAATGAAATTAGCAGGCAGGTAAGTGTGGATTTAATGAGGGTATAATGTCCATATGACAGCATTCGCTCTTTTGGGCTCAGGTGGCAGCAAATAACAGCTAGTGTCCTCTTCTATAAAACACTGTTGAGATATGAGAAAATATTCCAAACTATTTAAATGCAATAAGGGAAAATTTCATTGAGCATGTGACTGTGAGGGGAGAGATGTTGACAAGTGTTGGCCAGCACAGTGAGCTGAGAGTAACAAAATTAAGTCTGAACTTATTGCATTTATTCAGCTGTTGCTTCATTCAACGCCAACGGCACCTGCTGTCTATCTTTATCTGTTTTCATTAAAGCAGCTATGTAAGGTCTGTTTTTGCTACACAACCAGTGTTGACAGCATTAATAGTCTCCAAAAAGTTACTGTGAACATGCTAACCAGCTACAGAGTTGATTTCAGCTGTTTGAGATGGTTGTTCTTCTACACTGGTAAATAAAAATTTTAAAGTTTAAGTATAACTACAGGGTGTAATAAGCTTCTTGCCCACCCCTTCTCAGTCTATAATGTACTGATTGTACTCTACAATGTCCTGATTTCTCTTTGTCTTGAAGAGGATTTCACCCTGTCTCTCTTGTTTTAAAGTTTTTTCTAATGAACCTGCCTCTTTCAGTCTTTTTTTTCTTTTCTTCCTTTCCCTAAGCCTGACAGTCATCACTACACACACTCCACTGCTGCCTTTTGACCATCTTAAGACTGCTTTGTTTACTTCGTCCACTGATTTCTAATGAGTGCAGTGACATCCAAGTTAAAATGGTTTTTAACAATACAAGTTGTTAATTGCAGCAAAGTACAGTCAGGATGACACGTTGTTGAATGTCTGATCCAGGTGACATTCTGATTCACTTGACTTTACAGTTTCAGTATTAACGAACCAAAAGCAAAACAAAGTGAAGCCCAATTAACATTTGTTCTGATTAACAGCAGATGAACTGTTTGTGTGTCATGTGAAAGGTGGTGTTTGTATTGCAAATCCACAGAAAATAAATCACCATTCTCTGCAGCTCTAATCAACGTTTCAGCCTATTTCAGCCAATTATCTTGGTTTACTGTGTGAGGGTTCAGTCTCATCACGTTCATCAACCTTGTTCCCAGTTTCAGCAGGTATTATTTTCCTTCAATAAACAGATTATACTCTAAGTGCCAGGCATAAGCTGGTGAATAGCGGAGCCAGATATTTCATCCGAGAAGCTACAAGTAAAGCTAATATTGAACTCACATTACCCAAATGAACAAAAACACTATTAAAAATAAATGCTAATGGCTTATGTCGCTCCATGGCTGCTGGGCAACTAACAAATTCACCATATTACCTTTCATAAGGTGTTGCGTAAACCCCAGTTGCCATAAAATCAAGCAATATTAATTGTAGCCTACACTTCTTACTTGACCGCTGAGGTGAAGGCAATCATGTGTTCTGCAATTGTGTATAGTTGTACTTCTCTCACAGGTATCGACGTTTCACCAATGGACAAGGAACTATCAATAAATCCTCGCCAGTAAGTTGTAGCGAACTGTCGTTTTAAATAAACCAGCAAAGTAATCTTACATCAGCACAGGGCTGACGTTCTGCACATCTCGTACCATGGCTGAAATTTAATCATATCAGATAAAGACAGTTGACTCACGACACAGCGGAGAATCTCCCTTATCAGTCCGTTAATTACTGAGTTTGTGAGAAAGTGGATGACGGAGAGAGACAACTACGAGTAATTACCTAACAGGAGCGACACGAGCCCTGCATGCAGACTACAGAAGATCAAGAGAGTAAACTCGAATTCTTTGTTCAAAGATAAAAATCGGCCGCGAAGATGAAACAGATGATGATAGTTATCCTGAGGGGATTTGACGCAAAGATATCAAAATGATGCGCTTCATATATATATATACCACATAATTCCATCGAACCTTGTTGTTGTGCCTCTCGTCACAGTTTTTAATGCTCTTCGTCTCACCAAACTGTTGCGAGCTCAGGCCTTCCTTTTAAATGTAATTCCAAGCGAAGCTGACTACCAGGTCCCATTTTAACGGAGGGCATGAGGAGGCAGCGGGAGCAGCATTATGCTTCTCATTATCACTGGATCCAACTGCTCTTTTACCCTGGGCTACTGGCAAAGCTCATTAAAACAGGCCAACAATGTAGTCTCGTTGTGACTTCCTCACACCAAAAAGGAACTCAGATATTTCTCTGTCAGACTCTGTGTTGAATGTCACTCATGTTTTTTTTCCTTCTTTCTTTCCAGATTCTTGAACAGGTCGTAGCTCCTGTCATTGTGAGTTGCCACTTGGTAACTCCTGGGTGCTCCAGTCTTCACACCTTTAACAAGAAACACAACCTCCCCTGGTCATCCCCTCTTGCTTGGGCTTATTTGGTGCCATTTTGCAATGGAATATACTGAAGACAGATGGTGAGACACCACAGCAACTCTGTTCAAGTAGCTATTTAAACCAGAGATGTCTTGATCTTGATGAAAAAAACACCACTAATATAATGAGCTAAGATTTTCAGCATCAGCACTAATTTTGCTGCCAAAAGGAAATATTCAGGTTTCTCTAAGGAGGGTCAGTTCACACAAATTACAAAAGCATATTTTCCCTTTCACTTGTTTGTCAAGGTGCAGACTTTCCTGGAGGAATTTCAGCTATGCTGCAAAAAGATGAAGATTTTACAAAAATATTTGCAGTATCTATAATTGTTACAAACATTTCAACATTTTTTGCAGTTTGGCAATAAAACTCTTGATTGTAAAAGTTACATCTGTCAGCACAATAAAAACATCGATTTTTTGGCTCCATGAAATGTACCATCAATTCACCAATGTTAATCAAAACATTGAAAAACATTTTCATTTTAAATGTATATGCAGTAATTTATTTGCTAAAATTCAACTACCGAATTGAGGCAACACCTAAAACATTAGGTGAGAAACAGTCAGTTGTTCACCTGACCTCCTCAATTGAAAACCTATGGGGGATTTGGGGCCAACGTTAACCCACCACCTTCATCAAAACACCACTTGAAGGAACATCTTTTGGAAGAACCGACACTTATGGACTCAATACTAATGGGCAATTAAGTTGTTATGGGCACATGTGGCAGGCCAAAACCTCCCTAAGATGCATTGCCTTGATCACCTGTCTATATGATATTACCCACTGTGCAATTTGTGACTAAAATACAACATTTATTTCTGTTGTTTTTTGTCTTCAACGTGCAGGTACTCAAGAAGATTCAGGGCATGGAAATGTCAATAGTGACTTCAGGCAAAAGTAAGAACTTGTTTACTTCATTAACATTTAACCCAAACCACAATCCTTCCCTGATTTAACTGAAGTGGTCTTATTGCTAAATAAGTATATGATATCTGCTCTCAACATGTAACGGATGAAACAAACCAGTAATTTCTGGGACAAAAATCAAAAATCAGACACAGGGGAGCTGAAGCGTTTTTTAAAATGACATACTTTACATACTGCACATAACTTTCTTTTGTTACACATTTCTCCCCTGGGGCTGATAACTGCCTTTTTCTGCAAGTTAAAAAATGCAGCAATGTGCAGAAGTAGAAACCACCTATACAAACATGCATGTAAGAAGAACCATACTATTGTAGCTTCTGGCATGCATTTAATAATTAAATTCAGAATGGAAATCTGCATGCTTTCATAAAAAGAGCCCCCTATACATCTCTTGTATTGTCCTTGCATGTACACACATGAAGTACAGTATCAGTGGTGTGTGTGTGTGTTTTGCCTATAGTGAAGCCAGGAGGTGGGGGAGCAATGTCAGCTGTGAAATAAACCTTTGGTTCTTTGTAGCACATTGATAGTGGGAGGCCTGGAGTGTGTACAGGATGTGTGTGCGTGTGTGTGTGCGCTATATGAAGGCATATCAGTGTGTATGTGATTATTTGTGCCTTAATTGTTTTCTCATTTAGTCTCAGTGGAAAAACCATGTAAATATCTAAGCTGTTTTCTGGATCAGCTCCACAGACTCCACAGCAGAATGGGCCTCCAATGGCCACAGTGTGTGGTCGTGTGAGAGTGTTGAGTGAGAGCCAAATGTGAGAACAAGGTAAGGGGACAGGAGTTTAGAGAGTAATATTCTTCTGTTAAAGCGGGACCCTGACTTAAATTAGATTAAAATCTTTTTTTTTTTACTTAGTGAGCACCTATTACACAGCACATTAAACTTCAACTGGGTAACAAGGCAAGAAAAGGCAAGAAAACTGGGATAAAAGTGTCAATTGTATTATATTGCAGTACATTTTTATTATGGCAGAGGAAGTACCAGAAATTATATATGAGATAATTATAAAATTATAGATAATATTTAAATGTTTTTAACCCTAACCCTCCAACTGGAGGATGTGGGCTCTTATTCACCCCCCTTTTCACTGCAATCTAGTTTCATGATTTGGTATCGCTGCATATCTCTACATTAGCATTAACGTTTGTTTACTTAGAAACCAGCATCACACTTTGTGCCAAGAGCTGTTTCCTGCAACATCAGTGTTAACAAATTTTAATTATCATTTCATCAATATCTTCTACTGATGTTTCTGTGCCAACTAGCTCGGCCAGAGGGTTGTACTGTATTGTCTTGTAAATGTACAGTAACAATGGCTGGGGCTCTGAGCAAATAGACAAGTATCTGGTTGTGACATGTAGCATTGATTATTACAAAAAGGGATAACACTGTTGAAGGTGAAATGATATATAAGCCTGTTGTTTGAGAACCGTATTTTCGGACTCATCTGTGTACTACTTCCCCTTATAACTAGCATCAGGTACAAAAAGCTTGGGCGAAAATATATGAAAGACATTTGGAGTTCCGGAATTTGGAGAAATATGTGTGATATAATATTTTGTAATAAGTTAGTTTTGTGTCTGTGTGTCTTTGTGTGTGAGAGAGAAAAAACTGGTGATTTGGCATTAGCCGAAGGTTAATAATACACACTCCTCTGTGTGTCAGAGCCAGGATCTGGCCACAGCAGTATTGATCTGAAACTGTGATCCGTCTTTGTAGCTGAGCCCGAACAGACAGCAGAAGAGACTTAGCTGAGCTAATAGCCTTCACTCACCAACCTCCCCGCTAGCACAAACATGCAATGAGAAAACTGTGGCAAGGTGTGTGTGTGTGTGTACGTGTGCGCATCATCGAGTGACAAAACAAGCATGTGTGTTCAGCTCTGGTATAAGATCTGACAGAGGTGTGAGGTGTGTGTGAGTTGGACCGCCTGTGCGCGTGTGTATTTTTATGATAGTATACGCACGAGTGCACATGTGCAAATCTGTGTGTTTGCTTGTGTGCTTGCATATGTGTAGCTTAAGCAGTGTGATACCTCCCGGTGCCCCCCGTTCACCTATCCCCTAATCTCTGCCGACTCCCAAGTGAGATAACGGGAGCTTTACTGACATTTGAATATTCCGACTCCTCGGTTGGAATATCAATTAAGACCAAGGCGGAGCGCGCAGCTTCCTCTTTCCTCTGCCGTCCCACTGTGCTCATTTGCTGTCACTCCAACTGCCTGATTTTGTTGAGAGGGAGAGAGGGAGAGAGGAAAAAAAAACACTTGATGTGCACAAGGTGAAGTCTGACCAAGTTTGCACCACCATGGGAGATTTTAGCATAAAGTCTGTGCTGAGCTGAAGTCGTCTGTTCTCCCCTTCGCCAAGTGGCTGATTGTCTCCAGGCAGTGGGGAGAGATGAGATGAGATGCAATGCTGGCGTTAGATAACAGATACCTTTCCACTGAGCTCCGTGCAATTTCGGGGGATTTGATTTGATTCAATTTCCCTCTAATCTCCCTCCCTGACGCACATTAAAATGTGTGGAGCTGCGTGTGAAGTGTAGAATTGGGGGAGAAACTGATGAGAAATTTCCAGTTGCTTTGAGTAACGAGCAGCCTGAAAACGGGAGGGTTGCATAAATCTGCATACATAACCCAAATGTAACCAAGAGCATATTGAAATAAAGTCATTCATCCTCTCTCTGTCAAGTCTTTCTGTCAACTTACACTTTTCTGGCCTCTTAAGAAAGTCACATTATTACATTATTCATTATATTTATTATAGTGGAGATAGCGCTGCAGTAGGGCCACTTAGATTAGTGTGTTTTTTTTCACATTCACTCTCACACGCTTAATCCAGAAATGCTGAGAAGAAACATGTCTACTGTGTTAGTCTTCCCTGCTTGATTTATGCAATCAATTCAAACACAGTGGGAATTAGCGAAGCCCTGGAGCAAGACGGTTCAAAAGTTATCAAAATGACTCCAGTAAATGTTTTTAAGTCACAATTCAGTTCTCATAGGAAGAGGAGGGAGAGAAAACACAGAGAGGCTTTTGGAGGAGAAGGAGTGCAGGAGAGCGGTAGAGAGAGGCAGACGTAGACAGGGAGATTTCTGTAGACGGTAGACGTGCAGTCGGTAAAGGAAGCGTTGACTTATTGTGTCCTGTGTGAGCTGCCTTCCCAGAGAAGCGCTGCTGCATCCATTTGGCTCAAAAGAATCTGCTGAGTAACTTTGTTTGGGATGAGGTTACAGCAAACTGTAAATTCTCCCACGCAGTCGAGAATCATCCAGCATAAACAAGGCAGAGATGGAGGGAATAATAAAGCCCGGGCTCATAACTCTGCACCTCAAACAACAGCCCATCTCCCTCTCTCCTCTCCTCTCCTCTGCCTCATTCTCTTATTTTTTCACTCTCCCTCTTCTGCCCAATTGCCCTTTCTTTTATTCTCCCTCCTCCCCTCACCAACTCTCTCCTCTTTCCATCCATCCATCCTTCCCTCCTTCCCTTCCTCCCCACCCATCCACAGTCGTTGCCTTGGTAACAATACAAAGAGATTTTCTTTGCAGCTCTGTCACCGTGGCAACGCTTGGCTTTCCTCCAGGCCATTGTTGGAAGTGCGCCGCCCTCCGGTCCACTCCAGGCGGCATGCGCTGACCACCGTCAGATCGTGGCCGCCCATTGGCTGGAAATCGCTTCAAGTGCTGATGATGCCTCTGTCAGCGAGCTCCGGAGGAGATGCAGATCCTCCAAGATCGAGCTTCTGCGGCTGTGAAACGGTTAGAGATTCAGTGTTTTGATTGTGGAAAAGGCAGAGACTTGGGCTATGGCTCAAGCAGTGTTGGTCTGGGCTGTAGAGATTATCAGTGTCTAGACTGGAATGGATTTACTGTCTCTTTAAATTATTTTCAGTCTTTTTTGGTGCTGGTTTTGTTTAGGTTGCATCCAAAATCCCACTCCTTTCTCTCGGGGTCCTAACTCTGAATAAACGTTATAATCTGAGTAGGACATTAGAAAAATAGATTCCTTATAACTTGATCCAGTCCCATAATGGTTATGGTTTATTTCTGGATTATAACCATGGATGTACAGGCAGAGGGTGCAAATTTTCCCCTTACCCCCCCCCCCCCCCCAAAAAAAAAAGTTGCAGCTAAGAGGTCAGAGTTGTCCATTAGAAGTGGATAGTTTGGAACAGCAATATGATGCTGTTAAGAAGAAGAGGAAGCTGTTTGGCCACATCTTGATCAAGATGTCGTCTGTTATGTAACTCACATCTGGATCCATTAGCATAAATCTCTCCTGGTTGAATCATCATTGCAAAAGTACAAAAGATGCATCTGTGCGAAAGATGCAAACACAGAAAGGACTACTGTGCAATCTGCATTTATATATGTCGACCTTGCAGTATTGGCTCAGTTTTAGATTGATTCACCCGTTAGTGTTTCCAATGTACAGTACTATTGCTCTGATATGAACTTCTGACTGACTTCTTGGCTTCCTCCCCGGCCAGGACTAATGTGAGTTTTAGTAATCAGGGGACTCCGAGGGGTTGAGGGTCCCTGGTGGTGGAAAAGACTAACAGGACTGATGAGATTCAAGATAATGGTGTTGATCAGGAGAGCCACTGTCCTCTACCCATGCCCTTAATTGCCTGCCACACCCCTGCTGGTGAAACACAGATATTGCTGCAAACACTAATGCTGCACAGCTGGTGCTGAAACTGCGCGCCACTCGTGAGGCACGGCAGCCAGTTGGCAACCGAGAGGCTTATTACAACAGCGACAGGAGACTTGACATTTTGGATCTTTTGTGCCAATGAGCAAAATGCACTTTAGAGATGTCACGCTAATGGGATTGTGTTTTGGCAGGACGGCTCTGGCAGGGGTTGGGAATTTTACACTTTCACCAGGCCAAAAGCTGGCATCAACGCTTCGGCAACTGGTTACTCTTGTGTAAGAGTGTCAATGTTTTGTTGTACAAAGTCTTTTGTATGAGTGTCAATGAGTTTGAGTTTTTGTTTTTTGTTTTTCAAATGGACTCTGCCTCACACCAAGGCCTGTTGAAAAGATGTCTGTGTGGATATTGTCTTGACGGATTTTTGTCCTCCATACCCTCATCGTCATGGTGATTGCATGACTACAAACTGGTTTCAATTCAGACACAGTAAAAAGAAAAAAAAGAAAATGTCAAGTAAGTCATCTACTGTATAGAGGAAAGGGCACCTAACCTATATTACACATTACGTCCAATTTTCTTGTCATCCCGTGAACAGCCTCTTTACCTGTAGAGCAAATTTTCCCAAGTTATAAAGAATAAGCCTAATGTCATTAGGTTTATATGAGCACCGTCTTGTTTTAAAATGAAAAGCTTTCTAATGGCCTCTAAGGGCATTTTAGATGGTTTAATGGAAGAAACTAAAAGTCAAGACATCTAAGCTTTATAGTGTTACCGTAATTCTATACCAATGGAGTATCCACCAGATCAGAAGAAATGTTTTCAATAGGTTTATCCTCGTCCTAGTGAATGTTGGTCTACTTGGAAAGCCTTTTGTTCAAATGCATCAACACCCATCAAAATATGTCTTAACAAATGAAAAGTGCCCTTTTGACCTCTAGTAGTCCAGCGTAGAAATATGACTCACATGTTCACCTGTCCACAAATCATGTTTATCAAGAGATTAAACGGACTGTGCTTGTTTGCTTCTTTCAAAATTCTGTGGTGCTGGTTTAATTAACCAAAGCATGACCATAGGGATCATGAAGCCAGTCTGATATTAAGAGGCTATCTCATGCACTCACACACACCGATTTAAAAAGCATATTCGTTTTTTTTTCTCCCACTTAAAACACCGGTGTTCATGTTATTGTGGAAATGCCTCCTGATAACATTTTCAACTTGCCAAAAAAACAACAACCTTTAAATCTTATTTTAAAACCAGCCTATTTCAGTGCAATGTTACCACTTCATCCCACTGAGATATAATGGTAATGTGTGATAGGGTGCAGGTCTCTAAATCGTGGAAAGTACTTAGTTTGGGTGGGTGGCGTGTGGATTATTTAAATGACATCAGAGCCGATCCCCACATCACTAACACACACAGAATATAGTATAGCTGCATCACCATGAAATCCTGGGCTGTTTGTTGAGAAATGCTCCTGTCACAGTTGAGAGGCTGCTGAGTCACGTCACCACTCCAGCTGTTCAACTGAGGACACTGATTGTTTGCTGCTCTTTTCTATTCTGCTTTGTTCTGTTTTCTTTGTGAGGTGGAATCGATACAAGATCTCTTTTAATTAACAAAACAAAATGAAATCCATGTTATTATGTTTTCTGTTTTGTACTCTTTAGTTATGCTCTTTGTTAAGTAATGAAAAAGCCTGATACCATTGTATTTCTCTCTTCTCTTCTCTTCTCTTCTCTTCTCTTCTCTTCTCTTCTCTTCTCTTCTCTTCTCTTCTAGTACAGTAAAATCTTCCTCTCCCCTGCCTCTCCCTTCATCCGTCCATCTCTACTTTCCAGTGCATATTCGATATGAGACATTGATAGAACGCCTTGAACTAACTTTGGAAACCTGTTTATATAGCAGCCGAGTAAATATACATCAGCTGCCTTCCGTATTGTCACGAGGTTGAGACCTAAATGTCTTGCACATGTCAATTCAAAATGAATTTCAAAGCAGTTTTTCTCTTCAGCTTGCTCTACTTTCTTTATACTGAACATTGAGATATTGCAGTGGTGACATATGCAGGTGACCACACATGAACCTATAGGAGTGAAATATCAATGATACTGTGAACTGAAAACGGCTTTTGAAGCTTTTGATCACAAAACAAAAAGGAACAGTGCAAGTAGAGATGCTTCAACATTTATAGTTTTTAATAACTTTTCTTCTTCTTGAAGTTTTGGAGGCAATTTGGCTGCAAATCTGACTGCAGAGACAGATCTCATCGTTATCCTGTGAAATCAACAGATGCTCAAGTGTAAAGCAACCTATGTGCTCCCCCTCCCCCTCCCCCTCTCCCTCCCTCCCCCTCAGCCAAACCTTTCCCCTGTGACTAGTGTTTCTGTGCAGCGCAGGCGGGCAGCTGATTGTCTAATTACAGAGATGATGGACTGACACCGTGTCCGACAGGCTGACTGTTGAGGTACGCCAGTGGCGCTGTGAGACGCTCTTTAAAGATACTGGAGGTTTGTGTTTGATTACATTTGTGTGTGTGAGAGAGGGAGAGAGTCACAGAAAAGGAGAGAGGGGAGCTGGAATAGAATGATACAGTAAAAGCTATTCAATGCTGAAAGCATTGAATAGTGCAAGTGCAGCCAATGAGAATATGTTTGAGTAAGAGGTGAACTGAAAAACTCCTGACATACACAGTAAATAGCTGTACTGTGTGCGTGCGTGTGTGTGCTTGCATGTAAACGGTGCTGTCACAGTGTGTGCCGGGAGGCCCTGGCAGGGCACGCTGGGACAGTCGGAAGTAAAGAGCCATCTGACAGTTCCAGTGCTGAAATGCACTCTGGGAAAAAGGGAAAAGGAAAGCAAGAGAGTGGCCTATTTGACAGCCTGTGTGTGTGTGTTTGGTTATACATCCAGGTGCAGGTGTTCTAAGTGGTGTGACTTAGGTGTTTGTGTACAGGCATGTGTGACTGTAAATTTTTCTCTGTGTGTGTGTGTGTGTGTGTGTGTGTGTGTGTGTGTCTGTGTGTGTGTCTGTGTGTGTCTGTGTGTCTGTGGTCCTGTAGTAATTAGGTAACAGTCTGGCCCTCAGCGATCCATTTCCTGTCAATGAGGACAAAGAGAGACCTGCTGATGAACCATCTGGTGTCCAGGTGCATCACTGGCTCCCTCTCCCTCCCTCCCTCCCTCTCTCACTCCCGTTAGCTCCGTCCTCTTTATAACTGTCCGTGTGTCTCGGTCTCTCTCAGCCCCCGGGAGGCTGCTTGACCCCCGGCGGCGTCTCGCTCCCGTCTCCTTTTGTGAAACAGATTACATTAGCAGGAATGATTAAAGTGTGGTTATTGTTGCTGTCCATTTTGTTCTGAATAATGCCACTTCTCTGTGTAGCCGCACACAGACTCATTAGAAACGAGCAGAATGTTCTTGATCACAGGCAAATTTGTTAAAGAGGGGTAGACGTTTGCCATGGTTTTTTTTATTATTATTTTTTTTTTTTACAAAATCTGTGTGTTGTCATCATTAGAGATAATGGTGCAGTTTTGATGAAGCAAGTCTGTACACCACAGAAGAAAGCAGCAGTTTAATGATGAGGACTCCCTTGTTCACAGGTGGATCTCAATGCAACACCAGGGAGACATATTGGTTGCACTTTGTATGCACTGCTGCTCTCACGAGTGGAGCTGTGCTCGGCAGGAACATTTCCACAGAAAATCAATTGTACATGGTTAGTCCATGGTATACCCTCATACATTTGCTAGGATTTATTTCCTGATGCATACACTGTTTTCACCATGTGATAAAAAAAAAAAATGTATTTCACAGTTAGATAAAATACTGTGGTGTTGGGGCTTATTAATCCTATTTGTGCCCTGGTTCTGCCAGTATTTTACCAACACGTGGACCTGCACCATCATGGAAATAGTTCAAATGTCCATTGAAAGAACTATTTGTACACAAACAGGCACACCCCAGCTATTACACATGGTCATTGTCACAAATGTTCCACTACTGATACAAACATGTTTATTGGAACATCTTGGAACATCAACAGCTTGTTAACATCATGTTTTTCATAACAGAAAAACAAAACTAACAATACTCCTCAATCTTATTAAAGCCCACTCAATTACCGTATGACCAATGCTCTCATCGTATTTGACCCCAGATTAGATGCTTGTAGGTGTAGTATCTTAATTTGGTGGTGGCCGCCACATTTTTTTCTTCTGACTTTTTATGATTTATTTTGAAAGGACAGCTGGAAAGAGACGGGGACACAGAGAGAATGTGAGAGGGGGGATTGACACAGAGTAAAGGGACCGTTGGGTGGAATCAATGACGGTGTGCAGCCTGACGCTGCTTCATTAATGCCACCGCTGCTTCAGAGTTGGGGCAGGTGCACGTTACCATACCGATAAGCTAACGTGTCCTTTTTAGTTTATAATCTCCTCTCCTGTCTCGTGTCAATAAACACACCTGGAGACGGTGCTGCAACCCAACTACACAGCTGTTAGATGATTGTCTGTTTGCCTGTCACTCATAGCGTTTCATTGTACCACATCCTTGAGTTTTACACCTGGAGACGTTTTACAGGTGCATCTCAATAAACCAGAATATCATGGAAAAGTCTATTTCCAGTAGGTGATGAAGTCAAACAGCCCCAACCAACTATTGAGAGCATATAGATGGACATACTTTTCAGAAGGGCAACATTACCACCATATTAAAAATGCTTTTATCAATTGAACTTTTTTGTAATATTCAATTTTTTTGAGATACTGAATTTTAGATCTTCATAACATGTAGGCCATAATCATTACAATGTGTAATGGATCTATACAGTATAATATATTAGTTTCACTTTTTGAATTAAATTACTGACATAAATAAACTTTTCCATGATATGTTTTATTTAGATGCTCCTGTAAACCTGCAGACATATCCCAGCGGTACCACCACCATCTCATTTTTGTCCAGGAACAACCCTGGTATTACTCATGCATACTGCTGTTAATGATTTATTTTAATCCAAATCCTAGTTGTTATCTTAACCCAAGGACTAAGACCTAGAATTAGATTGGCTAACAAAGACTAAAACAGCTTAAAGAAATGAACTGAACTGTTGCTCATTTCTACGTCTACCCTGAAAACGCAGTCCAAGCACCACACATTTCGATAAACACACATACCACTGTACTGTCTTGTCACTCAGCTGCATGTAGCACATTCTGTACTCTCTGCTTTCATTTGCAGTAAGTGATTTCCTGTCTCTTATGTTACCTGCCATGTCAAGTCACATTGCACCGATAAGAAAAGTGAATGTGAAATACAGTAATCTGTCTGATATTCAAAATGGTCCTTACACAAGGACAGATGTGCTCTTTTAGAAAAGCACTGTCCCAATACACACTGCCTCTAATTTACAGCGACAAGTTGTTTGACGGTGAAGTCTGACAAAGAGGGGTATAAAGGGGAGAACTTATTTATTCAATATTCCACATTATGTCCCCTTCCAAAGAGCAGGGAAAGGGGCCCAGCTTAGCATAGTGTGTTTTATCCCTGAGAGCCCAGAGCACACTTTGTCTCTCTGTGTCTTTGAATAGTGTATTATCTTGACAGAGAGCGAGAGAAAAGTCTCCAGGGAGATTGGCAGGTCAATCCTTTTGACAAGATGACTCATTGAACTTTGTGTAGAGGATGGTCTCATAATGCACCGCCTTCTGCATGAGATAATTTGCTGTAGCAGGGTCATGAGGGGGAAGAGAAACACACTTTGATGTGCAGCACACGCACCATGACAGGCCTGGCGCTGACTTTAGTTACGCTGCTCAAGTTCAGCTTTACATTTCCACTGACATGTATGACAATAACATCTTTATATCAGCAGCAGAGTAAGTCACTAAGAGCAAAAGGTTAAAGGTCTGAGCTGTAGTATTTGGTGTTTTAGATGTCCTGTTTGTTTTGCACCTCAACTTATTATGGATTCTGTTGATATAATAGTTTATATTATAATGACTCTTTCTTTCACAATATTCCCTTGTCCTTTTTTTATTCACAATTTGCATATGAGGTCCATGCATCCTATAAAAATAATTTTTAGTCTTCATATTTGCCTCTTCTTCTCCATTCTTAGAGACCTATTAAACTGCAGTGCACATTTCTTAATGTCAAACAGACAACATTACTATGTTATGAAGCGAAGCTCTCTTGGATCTCAAAGTTCAAACAAACAGTGTAATAGACGACAAAGTGAGTCCCGTCATCACTGTCAGTGGTATCCCTCCAGGCTGTGCATGGCTTTCTCTTCACAGATTAGAGTCTGATTCCTCCTGGTCTGAAGCCTTGAAATGGAGTGTTTCATTTTCACAGATACTGATTTTTGCTGCCCTGGGCCATGAGAATAACATATGCAATTTCTGAAAAGCTGAGTGCTGTTTTCGCTATATAATTGATGTGCTGTGCAGTGAGATCTAATGCTTCAGCCGACTTATTAAAAAATACCAAGTGAACATTGAGAGAGGCATTAAAAGATTATTCCTGATGACATACCAATACAAAATCATTGTTAATGTCAAAAGACAGTTTGATTACAGCTCCAGGAGGCTTTGTCAGATAATTGTTGTTTAGGTCATGTTTTTAGAAACACTGCGATATAGACTTTGGCTTTCTCTTCTCTCTTTTAATGCAGATACAGGACACTGGTGTAGTTTTAGTAATGGTAGTAGATTTTGGCTCTTAGATAAACACCCTTCCACAGTAGGTTGGTACAGCCCTGGAGTGATTTTATATCTGTCAGATCATGTTTTTTTGTTTCTGTTGGTGAGTATTTCCTGTTTAGTCTGGGTAACATATGGAGTGCCACAGGGTTCAGTTTTAGGGCTAATCTTGTTTTCCTTGGTTCCCTGCGGTCATTCATACAAGGTGTTACATTTATTATATTTGTTACATGGACACAACTCTAATATATCTCTTGGTGAAGCCCAATTACCTCACTAATCTGTCTTGTCTGGTAAATGTCCAACAGATATGAAAGATTAGATGTCTGCAAATATTGTTTAATTAAATGCTGAACAGAGGATCTTATCATTAAGAGCATTTTACCCACCTGTGTCTCTGTGCACATTTTCAATTTGCATAAAAACTTAACTGGAAACTCTGGAATTTCTTCTTCATCTTCCTTGTCCTCCCCCAAATAGAGTTAGTGCAACTGTTTGTGTGGTCCATAATACTAGAGGATAAAGCATATAAAATTGTAATTTCTTTTGCCAATTTTCTAATTTTGAATTTGGGGGAAAAAAGGTCATGTACAACTTTTGTAGTGCAGATAAAAACATGAACGAATAAATAAACAAAAGAAATATTATTATTTGTTTTTAACTTCAGTCAATGTGAAGTAAGCTATCGGGTGAAAGACAATAATAAAACAAATGCACCTTTCTTTCATTCATGGATGTACATTTCCATGGCAACAACACAGTGGCAGAATCCATAGCGTCCTATTGGCTCTCTGAAAGATAGAAAAACTGATGACACCCACTTGACAAGCAGGAACAGAGTGACCTCTGCATACATCTTCATACATTTCAACTCTTGTGTCGTTAGACGCAACATCTTGGAAGTCTTACCACTTCTGTTTGACTGGCCTTCTCCATGCGCCTGTCATTCAGGATGCAGGCGCAGATCCAGTGCAATGAGCCCAAGTCTGACAAGGCAGTCTTCATGGTTGGAAAGCCTCACTGGTGTTTACACACTTCTTCACTTGTATTTCAACTTCTGTTCCCGATCTTCTCCTCTTTGGCTGTTTCCTTGGCAATTTCTCTTTCTTGACAATGGCCTTTATTTTGTCGGGTGTAAGCTGCTGTCATGCTGCCGCCGATAGACATTCCACCAATGCACTCAGCTTAACATCGCCACCAGTCTGTCGTCTGCAGTCTCACTCAATCCTATTCAAAAGTCTCACAGTCTGGCAGCAACAGAAGGGTAGATTGCTCCTTCTCCTTCCCCTGGTAATCCTAAAATTGGCACTGTCCGTTAGCATGTGTCAGAATTACCGTCTCTTGGTCCCATGGCCCCTTCCTCCCATATCTCTCTTCTTCTCTTCTTCTTTTTCTTTAGTGTGTGCAGTGCACGAACACAAGCGCCCCCTGTTGCTGAGAATTGGCACTTGACAATTTAATAAAATTAAGATTGAAGAAAAATATGAATTCCCTGGTATGCTCAATCAATATTCAATTAAGTCTTAGCTTGCAAATAAATCTTAAACAGACTAGCTGTACTTTATGAATGCTAATAGATAAGAAATGGTAAAATACTTATTTTGGTGTACTGTTAAGGGAATATCATTGAATTAAATCACCTTGCGAACTCATGAGTCTGTTACTGTAAGTCTGTAATGTACAACATTAAATAAAATTGTCTTTTTGTGAATCCAGGTC
This sequence comes from Trachurus japonicus, assembly GCF_045865225.1. Classification (NCBI taxonomy): domain Eukaryota; kingdom Metazoa; phylum Chordata; class Actinopteri; order Carangiformes; family Carangidae; genus Trachurus; species Trachurus japonicus. The sequence continues at coordinate 19,752,110 of NC_140925.1, forward strand.
AGGTGTTTTACTTGAATGAGATCAAGTTTGACAGTGATGAAGATTTAAAGAATTAATGACACAAATAATGACTCTTACTTATTATCTATACGTAATCTAGTCTAAAAAAAAACAAAACAACTAAGCAGCTAAACAAGTTATCATTGTATCAATAGTAAAACTGCTTTGACCATATTGATGAAGAAATAACAGTAAAACAAGTACAAAATGATGATGATGATGATGATGATGATGATGATGATGATGATGATGATGATGATGATGATGATGCCCCTGATGGTTGAAGCAGAGATCAGTGCCAGATGGCTTTAAACACACAGAGAGCTCTTGTTGTGCAGCTCCGCTCTGCTAAGCAGGATTCAGGAAGGTAGAGAGGGATTGGCAGGGGAACGGGCGAAAAGCAGGTTTGCTTTGTTTTGAGTTTAAATTCCCTGGACTGTTTCCTCACTGCCAATAGCACTGGCAGCCTGAGTAAGTAGCATAAACTCACGTTGTGCAAATACTTGTGTCTGTTGAGGTGTGTATTTGTGTATTTTGGGAGTGAAAGCAACATTTGTGCACATTGTTTCTTCCTTTTCCTTTTATTTTTTATTTTTTACCTTTCATGCAGTATGCACATGCACAACCCCCCCCCCCCCCCCCCCAAAGAACTACAGTTACAACCAGTAAAGTTTGATTTTGTCTGGCAGTGATATCCTGTTTGAAGCCCAAGGACACATTAACGCTCTGGCTTCAGCTCTGCGTTCACGAAGAGGAGCTGCAGGAGCTTTGAGAGGAGAGGAGATATTTTTATGGTGCATATGTTGGTTTGAATATAGGACTTTGTAGACTGTACATTTCATCTAATCTGCGACCATTTATAAATGTATTATTAATGGAGGGTTCAATGCCATTTTGGTTGATGGCAGCCATGTTTTTCAACCAATCTTGCTCATTTATAATAGAAATGAGGATCTAGGTCCCTTGAGGCAGTTTACCATATTTGGCGTTGATTAAAGTTAAAATATCCAAAGTTCTATTATTTTATTGTTTTTCCCATTATGCAAAATCCATCATGGTCCAAGAGCACACTATGTAGAGCACATTGAGCTGGACTTGTGTGTTAAATTTCAAGTCAATCGGTCTCTGGTGTGAGGGGCGTGGCCTTCCCAAAATCGCATTTTTGAGCCTTAATTACAGCGCCACCATCTGCCAATGGGACTCATATTTCTTGGACAGTTGATGATCACCTGAGCAAAAACAATGGGTTCTACCACTTCAGGGTTCGAACCTTAATAAGGCTGAGAAATCATTTGTTGGTTCCTTTACTACACAATTTACTACATAATGACCTATTACATAATTATATCTTCAATTGTATTCCTTAAAGGGATAGTTCAACATTTTGGCAAATTGGCCCATTGCCATAATCGCTATAGTCATAGCAGTAGGTTTGTTACCTTTAATTGTAGGTGTAAGCTATTTTCAGTACGGCGGAGCGCAGCAGCTGGCTGCTCAGAGCTACGCTATGGAGGCTAAGGGAATTTCTTGGTTTCCCTCATTAAACTCATCAAATTCAACATCCCAAAACTCCACAGCGCTTTTGTAGACAAGTTGTGACCTGCACAACCACCACGCTATGAGATAATGACGGAACGATACGAAACGGAGCCGTTTTCGAGGTAAATACAGGGTAAATACGGAGACTGCTTGCTGAAAAACTGTCCCTGAACGCAACGCGCATCAGCGGTTTTGTATGAATTTACCTCGAAAACGGCTCCGTTTCGTATCGTTCCGTCATTATCTCATAGCGTGGTGGTTGTGCAGCTCACAACTTGTCTACAAAAGCGCTGTGGAGTTTTGGGATTTTGTATTTGATGAGTTTAATGAGGGAAACCAAGAAATTCCCTTAGCCTCCATAGCGTAGCTCTGAGCAGCCAGCTGCTGCGCTCCGCTGTACTAAAAATAGCTTGCACCTACAATTAAAGGTAACGAACCTACTGCTATGACCATAGCAATTATGGCAATGGGCCAATTTGCCAAAATGTTGAACTATCCCTTTAAGATTTCAGTCTTGATTGATGTGTTATCTTTAGAAACTAATATCAACAAGTTGGTTAAAGACAACAAGTCCCAGAATGGACATAAAAGAATACAATCCTGTTAGCTCATGTATCACTGTGTCATCTCATTTCTGTTTATTATTTCATGCAATATTTAAAACTGAGCAGCAGCTGTAAAATGGAGTAGATCGCTGGGCCTTCCACTGTAAATATGCTTTTTGAAGAGTGATTATTCCCGTTACTTCTTCACAATTAAAGGCACCCCATGGCTGCCAGCTAAAAGCTTTTAATGTGAGGCAGCAGCAGTAGGTGAAGGTAGGTGAGCATTAACAGTAATTTAATACAGCTGTGATAGGCTATTGATATGGCTACAAGAGAACAATCTCCAAGTACTGTGGTGGTGAAGAATAGTCTGTGTGCACCAGATCACTCTACCATATGGGAGGAATTGTGGCTTATTTGCATGTCTTTAATCCAATCACAATTTTCTTGGATGGTGAGACCAGGTGCCAGTGGAATACAGTGTTGGAGAGGAACTTGTCTGGTGGAATATAATATGTTGGGACTTGGCGAGTGCCACCATTAAAATAGTTGATTCCCTACAAATAAAACGCCACAAAAACAATGAAGATCAGAATCTTCATTAAAAGCTGCCGTTTCCAGCATTTAGGTTTCTTGCTTGGTCATTGTTGTTTCCCAAATGCTGCCTGGAATAGATGCCCAGCATACCCACAGCCTCCTAGAGCTATAGGTGTGGATCACACTGGCTGCATGGAGTGTGCATGGCAGCTGCAGAAGCTTTTGGTTTTCATTTTAGTGCCCAGGTTTAATGCCCACATCTCCCAGCTAAAATAGACAGAGAAAAACCTGTTAATTCATATGTTACAGCAACATTACATAAATCTGACACCCTCCACTGTAGTTGTCTATGCTGAGGCTAAATCTGAATGTGACAGACGTGAAAAATATATATATTTTTAACAATTTTGTCAGCTATGTGTCTGTGAAGAAGGTGGCATTTTAATAACATGAAAAGAAATTCAACATTTGAATAGTCTGCAAACTCTGTAGAGTTGTAAAGCTGGTAGGAGCAGCAACTTGGCTGATGTGAACACACGTGTGCTTTCCAGCGTTAACAATAAATGGTGAGGCTGACCCTGCCACAAAAAAAGTACTGTCTAAAGAGGTTATTACCTAATATAAATATTCTGAATGGCTTTTGTTCAAAAATGCATACCTCACATGCTACTAAATAGGTGTTAAACTCCCATCCTGGTGACCTTTAGCATGCAGCCATCTGGAATTTGTTTTTACAGTTGAGTATGAATGTTACTTCAGCTTTCACCTTCTTACATTTGCTTTTAAAGTTGGTCCAAGACAGAGTAACAACATCTATTTAACACTGGATGTTTTGCTGGGAAGTGCCAGAGGAAGCGGAGAGGAGGGAAGTGGGAGGGTAGATACAGTATGAAGGCAAGGGGGAGGAGGAATAAAGAACAGTTGAAGGACTGCATAGTGTAAAAAAGACAAAGGAACAAAGGAGAATAACACCAAAGAAAGGCAAAGACAGGCAGCGTTTTTACAGAAGTCATCTTTTATTGCCACGTAAGAAAGTTGTATATAGAACAATGGTGATATACTGTCAGATTGCAAATCAACAACAAAAGAAGAACAAAAATATCCCTGTCATCCCTCCCCAAAATAAGGAAAACAGACTAATTCATAGCAACACTATGGTAATATATTTTTTGGACAAAACGTCTGCTATACCTCTTTTTCTAACAATAGTTGAATAGTACCAAAATACAGCTTTTTCATAACGTAATTTCACAAATTATAAAGTGAGTAAACAGTAAGAGGACGATGGGGCATCACGGTGCATATTATAAGCTACTGTGCAAACAATAGTGGGAGATGGGCTCTACCATAGAAAATATGCTTTACTAGTCACGCATAAATGCAGTGTTGGGGCCATATGTATCCATATACACATATGCATAAATACCACAAACTGGTCTGGACATCAAAAATAGAAAATTGGATCTCATATAACTTTGTATGTAATGCATGATTAACACCAAAAATCAGTTAATCAATGAGTTATTCTATAAAAGGATATGCTTGCTAATGGATAGTAGTCATATCGCAAATAGCTTATTGATTCTTGAAAGGTAATGGAAAATCTCTTGGCTCTGAGCCATAGCAGAGGTCAGTAACCAGCGTTTTTCACATCTACTGTGATTGATATCCGTCTTGTAATGCTAACAGCAGGAATATTTAATATAGGTTTAATGATCAAAATCATACATACTGTATAAAGCACACCATAGGAGCAAATCCTTTATAAAAACAGATGTTGAGCATCACTGGACAACAAACACTGCACCTCCTCTGTCTGCGTGTGCATAAGTAGACAGCTCCGTAACCCGGTGAGAAACATTGCACATAAAGACTGATGCCGTACAAAGTCGTAAACGTAGCTGACAAAAGAAAACTTTAATATCGTGTAATATTGATATCTTGATCATATAGATGCTGTTCTTCGTAGGCTGTGATGTGTACAGCACTATAAAGTTCAGCGAACGGCAGCGGTAAAGGATTTCTTTTTAAAAAAAAGGAAAGCGCAGAAGAAAATCTGGTAAAAATGTAGCTTGTGTTTGAGCCCTTAAGTGTCATCTCTGATGTACTGTACATATCCCACTGTCTGATCATGGCAACGCTGCTCTTTCTTTTCGTCAATGAAAAGAGTATACTGCATTTTATCTGTAGTGATTAAGGGAAAGAAAAAGGCTCTCTTCACTACTTCCTCCTACCAAGAAATGAATATTTACAGACAACAGCACTGTCTTGATTCAGACTGACATCAAGAACAATCCATGCTTCACATCTTCAACTTTTAAATGAGTGTAAAAAAAAAACAAAAAAACTACTGAGCTCGACAGGAAATGCATATTCCACATAAATATGTTCCAGTCCTTATTATAAATGCTTAATCTGTCAATGATTGATTTGAGGATCTACTGAGCTGCTGCATCAATGATCAATAGTCTGAGAGTCGGCATGTCTGGGTAACAATACTGTAGTAACATGAAATCAATTGACAGAGGAGTTCTTGACGTGTGTGTGCGTTTGTGTGTGTGTGAGCCAACGGTCTCAGATTCACAGCTTTCTAAACGGAGCCATTTGAGCTCACGTGCCGTTCACTGCCAACGTTTTGCCAAATCAATAATTCAAAGCCTCCTCCCCATCAAGTGTTGACATTAGGTCCCTTCTCAGTCCCTGTTGCAGCACCAAAGCACTAACACATCTCTCTGGGTTTTGGGTGATTAAAGACCACACTGAGAAGAACTCATACCCCCCCCCGACTCTCTCTCTCACCAGCCCCCGGTCCCAGCACAGCTCCTGTTCTGTCTCGTGTTGACTATTCCTTTGTAGATATTCCACTGTGTCTGGTTTTCCTGCCAGCCGCTCGCTGTTCAGCTGAACAAAAGCGCTTGATTTCTTATCTAATAGCTTTGTTTTTAGTCTATTTGAGCCAAGTCAGGAGAGAAGCCGGACCACAATGCCTATTTTCATATCCTATCCGCCACGCCCTCTCTGCCATCCGCCCTTCTCTGTCCCTCAGCGAAGCTTCTCGTTCTAATGTGGGAGTATAAACTTTTCTGTTACTCAGTTTTATCACCGCTAGTTCTTGTCAGTCTACTTTGCGAACAGGTATGTGGGTGACTTTTCAAGATGTTTGCCTTCCAGCTTTTCCTCAATCTCCTGTTGAGAATGTTTCATTAAAACTAAAATCTCTCACCCAACCTATACTCTTACCGTTTGCCTTCCCCCATGCCCTTAATTAATTCGACATGTTGGGAGACTTCGCCGCAATGTGGGCGCGCCAGCTCACTCCCAGACTCGATGTTTGCTCATAATCATTCAGACGTGTCTCCTCTGAGAGCTTAGCGGAGCAAGGGCACATGAAAAAGCCAGCACATTGTTACGAGAGGTCGTGTTAGGTGGTGACGCAGGTGATTCAGGGCTCAGCAAAGACCCAGTAGGTTAAGCAGTGTGGGAAGCCAGTGAGGGATCGTCGTGACCAGTGATCGTCATTGGATGCTTTGAGTAAAAGCCACTGTACATACAGACATGTGAGCCGGTGAACAGTGTCACAGTAGTAACTTCCTCCGCCAACATAGCTGGTGTGTGACAGAAAAGTAAATCAATGTGGCAAAAGAGGGAAAACATCACTTATAGTTTATTTTCTTTCCATTGCAGCCTCACTGTGATTTTTTTTTATTATTATTTGAAGAGATGCAGTCAACATATTGCACCTGCAAACCCCACAGTATAGCATCACTCATTAACTCCAGGTCATGAGGCCAAAGCGTATTCAGCGCAAGTGTTAACACCACATAACTTCAGGCTGGCACGCTCGACTGACCCGGTTCCTGCTCCTGCCACCGTTACCGATCGATGTAGCAGTGAACCACTGCAACCTCTAACTTGGGTCTGATTCCTACAGTATAACTGGGCCAATTGCAAATCCTCTCTTCATCTGACTTCCATTCAGCCAGGAAGGAGGCGAGAGGGAAAAAGAAAAGGCGTAATGCTGTGGCAGGCGGTGCACCCACAGGACATTCAGGAACTGGACTGTTCACACTGAGCGGTCATCCCTAAATTTAGATCTCATTTGGCAGTGTCATGTTTGGTGGTAAGACACAAAGAGGTGAAGTTGATCAGCCGAGTGACTGGATTGTTGAATCATCATGTGGCTATGCAAAAATATTTGGTGACACCCAGCTTGTTGGTAAACCAAAGTTTGGATGAACACAATGAAACTTTGCACTTTAAAATGCAGTGTTATGTAAGCACTTTTTTGCAGATGATACCACATAATAGAGATTGATTCTACATATTGTTCATGAGCTCTTATGTCGCTCTCCGATTTGAAACTCAGGGTGTCTTGTCTTTTTCAGGAAAGAAGTAGGTCGTGGGTATGAGCATCAGCCGTGAAAAACCGCTCGAAACTAAACAAAGCCAAACTTCATCAGCAGAAAATCCAAAGAGGTAAAGCTGATCGATCGTTCTGCAGACAGGTAAACTTGCCAAAAAGGAAAGCAGCCATCTCCGAGCCACATATTGTTGACAGAGTTACAAAAGTAACTCCCAAATGAGGATACACAAGGAATAATGCATACTGTCCTCTTTTTCTGTGCCTGTGTATACTCTGAATGTCTTAAATATTACAGTATGTTGAGCCAGTACTGACAAGATGTACTTACAGTACATTTTTATCAAATATTGTTGTCAAAATTCAGAATAACACAGATCTCTCAGATTATCTCTTCAATAAATGATAAAGAGGAACAGTTGCTGTTCCAGCGCTCCTCCTGGCGCTAAACTGGCTCGGTGCCTGGAGACTACCTGGTGTCCTTTTTGTCTCTGATGACTCGTCTGATGAAAAATGTCAGACATGGCTGCCTCCTGCACCCACTCATCTGTGGGCCTGACCCTATCAACCGTGACCCAGCCAGCGCAACCAATTCCCCCGCTTTTATATCAGGTTTATTTTGGCAGTTACGGTTTGGGATGAAGGATTTGTTTTTTTTCCCTGTTTGTTTGCTTTTTTTGTTTACCAACTGTTTCCGCAGCCTGGCCTGCTCACCAATTGTTCCAGTGGCTGCTTCTGCAGAGCTGAATGGGCTTTAAGGGTGGAGCAGTATGGGGCAGCAGGAAGGGTTCATACTTCTACATTTCCGCCTTGCTGGATTAAGTCAATTGGGTCGGGTAATGCACATCCTGAGCAAACATTGACCTGCTTCTCAACTCCCGTCTCCGACAAAACCACCAGCTGTCGAGAAAAGGAGCCGATGGATGCACAGAGGAGTTAAAAAAAACAACATTTGCAGGGGATTATCATCGGGAGCAAACAGCTTTATGGGATTGCGAACTCCATTTATATATGATTCACTTTGGTTTGTTTGAGTTTTGACTTCTTCAGAGACAGTAATCATTTGCCAGAGTTGGATACACACACACGCGCGTGCGCGCACACACATACACACAGAGGCATACACAAAGTTTTTAAGAGTGAACTGTGCGCAGTGTTCAAGAGGACTGACAATATTACAAAATTCCAAACTGAATTACATTTTTTTTGGCACATAGAATCAATCACTAATATTTCCTGCTGGAACAATGGGAGAACCAATCATGCCTTTCTAGATGGGAGTGAATTATTATTATCCACTGTCTCATCATGACCGCACGCCACTATCACAGAAAAGATTCATCACAGCCCCGCTTTTTTTTTGCTTCTCTCAGATATCTCCGTCTGACGGTCTTCCATTCAGACGTGGAGGGAGGCAAAGAAGAAAAAAAGGGTGAAAAGAAGTGTAGAAGAAGAAGAGAGCATGAAAAGAAAGATAAAGCAAGAAAAAGGCTGTGTATATTTAGATAGATATATAAAAAGAATAATATCAGTTATCGCTACAAAGGGCCAAGATCTGGAGTTTCACAGTCTTCCATGTACATACAACAGGCGCGGTAACAGTGCTGACTCTTTGTCTCTCTGCCGTGATGACGCCTGCCGCTCGGCACTGTGGGAGCAGAGGGAAAGCAGAGTCCACCCTGTAATGTATTCTGTGTGTCACTGTGTGTTTGTTTGTGTGTGTGTGTTTGTGTTTCAGGTGCGAGTGTGTAGGTGACACATTTTAATGCTCTGATGACTTAGTAAACCCTTTTCCACAGCTTCAGTTTGGTCTCAGGTTTGCAGTCATGTGACCCAGCAGGCAGCAGGGGTTCCACAGCATGAGCAGCATGAGGCAAAAATATCCCCTCCTATAGACCCCTTATCTTGTGCTCAGCTGGCTTAGTTGTTTCATCTGGCTTTTGATTCAGCACAGCAGTGCCCCCCCACCCCCAACATCCCTCCCCCTCGTCCCCACCTCTTTTTTTTAAACACATTTTACCCAAAATGAGTGTAGCTCTGCTGGACCTGGCAGTAAAATGTGTCACACTGAAATTCAGTGTCTTGTTCTCTCACCAGATTGTCATGTGCACCTTCTCTCTTATATTTACATGCTTTAAAATTGGCATTTAACACTTTTTTTCAAATTTTTGTTCGTGTGATGCTGTCGCTTCTTTGCTTGTGCTTCAGTTGGACCTGCACACACATTTCAAAGATGCATTTACACATACGCCAAATGCCTCTCTGACCACCTCCGGAGATGCTTTAAGCACATCATAATCCTCCTTGCTCACCATTTCCGAGGCGCATTCGCGTCTTTTCTTTCACTGTGGCCGAGCGCTGTCTGATTACAATCTGATCACTTCAAAATGCATCTTAATCGCGCAGTGTAAAGAGGGTCTTACAGATGGTAGCAGCTCTTTAGATAACAAGGTTAAAATGATAACGGTGGCTGCAGTTGCTAATAAGTACCACATCATTACAAAACTAGCAAATAGACTCTGAGGAGCCTTTGGAAGATTTGGCCTATTTGTCAGACTTAAGGATTTATTTTCATGTGTGAGTCATGTAACCCAGATATTCATTTTTTTTCTTTTTTTTGCTAGTTGTGATTTTATTTCCCAGCTAGAGCTCAAGTACAGTGAGTGATCTAATCAAACCTAGTTTCTTGTGGCAGTGTTTTCCATTACCAGCAAAAAAATGTGGTATTTCTATTCCCACTTTTCACAATAGTTTCTTCTTGCTTTTATCTAAAACTACAGAAGTAGAACATCCTATGCAAAATTTGTGCTGAAATGAAATGTTGAGAAGCCACAGCTGAAATTTGGTCCACTTGATAAAGTATTAGGATTTATTGGCATAAAGTTGCTCAGTTGGCCCAGATGTTATGTGAGCTGATTTATAATATACAGACCATGTCTTTTTAAAGCTATTTCCTAGTTGTGCTACCGCCACAAAGCTAACATTGCCATTAACAACTGTTTAATTACCAGTCTATAAGAAACAGGTTAATATTTTTTTTACCTACGAAGAGCTGTTGCCAGCAGTTGAACCCAACCTCCTTGTTTTGCTTCGTTTTCTATCAATTCTTTTTTTCTGCTGAAGTTAGCATGCTACAGTATGTAACTAGTACAATGTCACGATAGATAGCGCTGCTCAAAGACTGGTAGGCTAACAGCTGTTAATGCTAAGTTGGCTATGTAACAAAAGCAAAACTTACAAATAGTTTATTTGATCAAATACGTAATTTTATGACGAAGGCCTTTCCTACACAGCCACTTCAAAACTGTTTTTTTTTTTTGCACATTTTATTTTTGAAAGGAATATTGCTGGTAGGGAGAGTTTGTTACTGTACCACTGGACTGACGGACCCAGGGCAGATATTTCCTGCCTCACTTTGTACTGTAGCCAGTTAGCACACAGAGGTGAGAATTGCATCATTCTTCTCATCTAAATCTCAGCAAGAAGACTACAAAGCGTATTTCCCAAATCATCAAACCTCTTCACTCTTTTGTGATTTTTGGAAAATTAAAGGTCATCAGATTCTATGTATTGGGCTGATGGGTCTCTCTGAAACAGCTGCCATGTCTCATGAGACAGTTTGAGATACTGCAATGATCTAAACTGGAGAAGCTCATGTTTGGGAAACACTGAACATAATTGCTGAATTTCAACAGTCTGATGTAAAGCTAAGAAATACACATGAATTATATAAATGCTCAACCATCTGTAACTTTAAATCTTAGATAATTGGCATCATTCTTTAAAAAACCCTTATTATTCAACCTGGTGTGTGGTGTTTCTACAGTGTACATCTGTATATGTGAAAACGTGTGTCTGCGTGTGCACATTTCTGAAAGTGTGTGTGTGTATGTGTATGATGCTCCGAGGAGCCTCTGCTAGCTGCAGCATCATCCAGATGCTGCCTCCCTGCCTCCTTATCCCTCCTCTCGGCCAGCTGTCACCACACAGACGAGATCAGAACAGAACAATGCCAGTGCGACAGCCTCCATTCTCTGTGCTGGAGCCTCGTGGAAAAGGGCGACCTTCAGCTGCAGAGCTTATGAGGTTGCTTCTGAATAGCCACAGTACAAAGCCCTGCGTGTCTGCAGTCCAAAGCCCGGCAGCCTCATCGTGTGTGTCTGTTTCAAAACCCTCAGGAGATTTGGGAGTGAATCACAAGGAAATGTTTTTTTTCTTTCCAAACCATTCTACGCTTTGTTGGGCAGATGAGCAGAACTCTCGTGGCGAGGTCTGTGTATAAACTTGTGTTTCTGCTTTCCCATGATGTGTCACTGCTTTACACTTGATCCCTTGTATTGCTTCTCGGGTTTGGTTCGTACAATAAAGCCAATCCATTTTGTGATCAGCAGTTTCTCACTTCATCGTGTGTGTAGTCGCACTGTAATGCTCGGGTACTGTTATCGTTACAGAGAAGATTATCTGTGAGACAACACTCTAATATCACCACAAGTGTACAGACATCCCTGCTCTATAGGCGCTTTGTTGTTATGGTTACAGATGCCACCAACGTACCATCCTCTTGACAACAAAGGTCGGTTCAGTGATTTGATTGGTGAGCTCTGTTTGTGAAATGAGGACCACTCAGACACAGTGTCGCTGTCCCATCACATTTACCAGTACACCAACGGGCCTCAGCGTCTTCACACAAACACACACACAGATCTGCACGTTGGACCACCCTGTGAGTTGGTGTCTCCACGCAGAGATTACTTGTGCCACCGCTCCACATGCATCCTTTCACCCTCGTTTTCTCCCTTTCTTCTTCTTCTCACACAGTCACTTCTGTCTTGCTGTTGGTCACAAAGTAGGGCTGTGTGGGGAGGAAGTGTTGGCTGTGGCTGTGGCCTCTGCTGCCGTGGAGCTGGTTCGGCTCCAGCACGGTACACTGGGGCCTCTTGTGCCCGTAGGTCTTCCTCCGGCCCACCGTCTCAGTCCCGTCCCAAGCCTTCAGCCCCTGCCCCATCCCATGCCCGGCCGCGATTGTGTTGGAACTGTATGCCAATGGGCGGCCCATTGTGGCCGAGTTGGAGCCAAGAGTGGTCTCGGCGGCCCTGGAGATACCCAGGGACATGCCACCTGGCATGGTCCCCGCCATGTGTGCCAGGGAGGTAGCTCCGAGTCCTGGAGGTTTGCTACTGTGGCTGTGAGCGTGAGGGTGAGAGCTGTGGGAGACGTGGGAGCTGTGAGCAGCGTGGCCATGGCCGCCTTTTGGTTTCTGGCCGTTCGGCTTCATTCCCCCGACTCCTCCTCCACCAGCTATGTGTCGTTCTGTCGGGAGGGTGGAGACGGAGGAGATGCTGGGCATCTCTGTAACGTAGGTGGCCACTGGCTCTGGGGTCAGTGGACCAAGGGAAGTCATAGGAGTCATGGAGGTCATCGGGGCGAGGGAAGTCATGGGCGTCATCGAGGTCATGGGTGCCATTGATGTCATTTGTGCCATTGACGTCATCTGGGTGATGGTTGGGTTCATGTGATTGGAGGTCATGGGGTTCGAAGCCATGGGATTGTTGGTCATCGGAGGGGTCATCGATGTCATGGCACTCATAGAAGGTCTTGAGTTGCCCATCGGCTGCATAGGGAGGCCGCCCTTCGTTGGCAGCTCCACCATCAGTCGCCGCTTGTTGTAGAGTTCCCCGTTGTATTTGGCAGCTGATGGCAGAGAGAGAGAGAAAGCTAATGAGAACGTTAAGTGGACATGAAAGAGCTTCTAAAGAACATTACAGTTGAATTCTTGGGTCAAATGTTGAAATCTAAATGTATTTGCTTCCTCCTGTTTGGCTGTGGAAAAACAATGTCGTCAGCCTTAGTTTTTTGCTACGGGGAAAAGAAGAACAGTTATAAAGAGTGACTCATAAAATAAGACTTTCAGCAGTTTGCATATCAGCTGCAAACTAACACACACACGCACATACACAAGCAGAAGTTTAGATAGAAAACATCCCATCTCTTTTTCCTCCCACAGTCTCAAAAAGGTCGTATAACAAACCCCATACACTTTGTGGACTTTGTTAGTCAGCCTCCCCTGATCAAACTGACCAACCAGGGTGTCAGGGCTACTGTAAACGCCTGCATACGGAGGCCTGTTGAGCCACCGGAGGAGTGAGATCAAAAGAAAAGCCCAGAATGTCTCCTCCACCTCGCCTCGTCCTCCTTTATAAAGCCAAGAAAACATCTCATTTCTCTGTGTTAGGATGGTGCCGGCTATGATAAAAAAGACAAAGAAGATCCGGGAGAAAGATGCGGGGCCATTACAACATGCACCGTGGCGGCCACTTCTCCAACATGGTGCAGGATTTTTCTCTTCCTTTTGACATAAAATAAACAGGAGACTTTGTTCCTGCTCTTTGTGGGATAGAGCAGTAACGTCAAATTCCTTCAGATGCAGAGATGTAGATTTTGGCTTTGATGACCTGTAATGAAGGTCTCCACTGTGCCTGAGTCCAAATTCTACCCAGCCTAATCAGGCTGAGGAGGGGGTTCTCAATTTACTGTCGCAGGTCTGTCAGCTTTGTTCTAACAGGGAAACCGAAGCCCCTTTATTTCAGTAGACTGAGTAGCCTCCAGCGTTTTATCACAGATAGAATATTGCTGGCTCCTATTGTGTGTGCAGGAGGTGGAACTGAAATTGTCTTTGGAGCATATAAACTCATTATTTTACTTCCTTTGACTTTACATTAATTCTGAGGACATCGTTATTATTGTAATTATAATAATGATTATTATGATTATAATAATCATTATTGTTATACTGCTTTAGCTTGCCACTGTGGCTGTTTGTTAATTAATCAAATTACTGATAGGACATCGTGCTGCCTGCAGTGTTTTTCTTCTCTCTTTCTCTTTGTTTTTATCTGTTTGAATCGGGTCTAATTATCCTCAAATCTATTTGGGTCAAGTCCACAATTTTGGACCTGTAAAGACCTTGAATGTGTTACAGTGTCTGCATATGTTTGTGTGTGGATTCCACTCGCCATAGATCCAGCAGGGTTGGTTTACTGGCTTACGGACAGCCTCCACTTGTGCACAGTTAAGTAACTTTTGGGGGAGTTTATGAGAGATATGCCCAGGGTAGTGTTGTTAATACTCAGCACTTTACACAAATGTAGTGAATCCATATAAAACGTTGCCACTATATGGATGTTAGATTTGTGAGTTTTGGAAATGCAGCCCCAAAGTGTAAAGACTGGATATAATTTGTTTCCATCAGACCAGAGAGTTACAGAGAAGCATGCACGTATACTGTCTCATCCTACTGACACCAGCATGTATCTGTCTACATAAACGCAAGCTGAATCAACACACACAGGTTTCCGCCTCACTGGTTGAGTGTCTTCTCATATCTTCTGTAAACCTCTGTGTGTGTGTGTGTGTGTCTTCAGCCTCAGGGCAATCAGCTTTAATGCCTCACATTCATTCCTCCCTCTGTCAGTCATTGTCACTGAGCTACAGTTGCTGTTATCACGGCATAATGTGACCCTCTTGTTTTTTCCCGTCGAATTCACATTCAAAGTCAAGTCATTACTTTTCTTTTTTAGCCCTTGTTGCCTCCGCGTCGTCGAAGATAAAGTTAACACACTCGGTGAGTTTGCTTTGCCACTGTAGCTATAAATCTCGTTTATCGCTCCGTGAACGAGGAGAGAAGGCAGTAGCGGGGGACAGCGAGCGCGGGGGAGTGGGGGTGGGGGGGGTGGGAGGTGTGGTGCAGTTAGAGGGGAGGGCTGCGTCTCACCCGCCGAGCTGCCGCTAGACCGCCCCTGGGGATCAAACTTGCTCAGGCGACAGGTGAATCAATCCGGCGGCAGTCAGCTCAACGGTGCACACATCCAGCGGCGTACGTGAGTGGAAATGGAAAACACCGCTGTTCCGCCGTATGGGCTCGGCATGCCTCTGCCTGTGAAAGGCCAGCACCCCACAGAGACTAACACACATTATGCATCACCAAAGAAAATCAAGCACTGCCTCTCCGAGGTCCCACAGCACCAATAACATGAAAGGCCTTGTTAGGGTTAGACCAGTGTGTCAATCTGCTTTCCATTAGACCAGCAGGTTGTCTTCTGCTCAGGTGATGGACGGCTTATTAGCTCACTCTCCTCCACTTTATTTCTTTTCACATTTATAATGTATTTTTGCAACTATATTTATTCCAGAGTTTTTATCTCAGTATTTATTATAAGTGGGTGGATCTCTCCATCAAAGTGCTGCCACCCCAGCAAACAACATCCATTAGTCTGAGTTCCAGAGGAGTTTTATTGTTTTATGATTCTGCCTGTGAGGCTTTTTTCACTCTGGAAAACATAAACTCTTTACAACTGAATGTTCTGTATTCCAGGAAAATGCTCTGATATAAAGATATTTAGCGTTGGCACAAGATACGAGATGTAATCTGGACCTGGTCTCTGTTGTGGATCAGCTGCTATCTCCACTCTGCAAATACACTTAAGTCAGGCAAAGCAGTTGAACTATTGGCAAATGTAGCAAATAAAATTACAGCTGCAGGTGTAAACTGCTTGTTATTATTTATAGCTCCAGAAGGTGACATTTTGGCCACCCTCGCAGGACGCCTTAAGGAATGACAATGTCGGTCTCAGGTTGATGCACCACTCAGAAATATCATGACATGAAAGGACATGAATTTCTGAAGATATTTGTGAGGAAAATGATGGATTCTATTTAATGGTGGCTGGTATTTACACATTTATGTGTGTGTGTGTGATATATAATGCATAAACATACTGAAGGTTTCAAGGGGGACCGTATAATGTTATATATATTATATGTTGCTATCTGAGTCTGACAGCCTGGTATAAACCTGGAGTATAAACAGATAGCTGGTTTGCAACAAGAGGAATTAAAAGGAAGAGCGTTGGGACACAAAGTGAATCAGCGAATGATCTGCGCCCATAAAACAAAATAAATAAACGGAGCTTCTGCTGCTTTGTGCTCAGTCCTGAATGTCCAGTCATTATCACTAAATAAAAAGGGCTGAGAGACCGTGTTATTTAGTCTGGTATTATTATGGGGTCACATGTGGTCCGCAAACATTTTTGACATTTCAGTTCGTTCCCCAATTACTGCAGAAATACTTTGCAGACCATCTGTGGAGAACTAACTTATTACCAGACCGTCCGTCTCCTCAGGGCTTATGGCAGCTGAAAGATGCAGCAGAGCCGATTCTATCAGACGTGGGCCATAATTGGTCATTTGTACTTGTAGAGCAGCGCATCCTCCTCTGGGGCCGAGTTACATGTCCGCATCCGGGCACAATTATTAGTTGGTTTTTGCCTTAGTTGCAGTTTGAATTCGATAAAGTAACCTTATATAGATACACAAGGGGACAAAGTGGATGGTTATTGATTGACAGAAGTGCAGCTTATCAGCTTGACGGTTGACCATTGGGGATGATGGCAGGGGCAATTAAAGAAACGGAAAAAAGGCAGGTGGGAAAACTGTTGATCTGTCTCAGTTGTGTGTGTTTTTTCTTTTCTTTCTTTGCTGTCTTCCTAGCAACAAATATTTTTCAGAGCTTATGACTGATGCGAATGATCGGATTCACAGTAATGGTAGTTTTCTTTCTGGAATCCCAGGCTCCTCTGCTGCATATCTCAGGACAGGTTTCCAATCATTTCATAGGTGCCTCTTTGAATACCACTTGTGGAATGGAAATCTGTCAGTCAAGTGTGAGCCTGAAGGAGGAGGAAGAGGAGGGGGCTCCCTTCAATTACAGAAATGGAATCAGATATGAGGCGCTATGTGGGAGGATCGAGATTAGCTGCCCAGTGATTCTTTAAGGAGCGATACGGAGCAGGTAAAGACGAGACGGCGCAAAAGAAGGAGAAAGGTGATGGGAAATGCAGAGGAGAGGGCAGGAGGCGGATGATGGAGGCAATAATATGAAAGACGGAAGAAAAGATGGGAAGCGAGTAGAGGAGGGAGTTAAGGAGAGAGCAGGGAAAAAAAAGGTGAGAGGAAATGAAGGGGACAGCCAGGACGAGAAGTGCAGGGGGAGGGACTGGAGGAAGAAAATGATGAGGGAGAGAGAAACGAGCCAAGACATTTAAGGTTAGAGGAGCAAACGGGGGGAAGGAAAACGGTCCAGGAGAGGTGGTGAAGGGAGGACGAGGGCCATTTTAGATATAAAGAAGTGGCTTGAAAAGGAGCTGAGGAGGAGGAAGGGAAGAATATTGACAGACATGTGCTGAAAGGTTTGAATACATTTTCTACACTGCTGCCTGGACCCAATTCAGTCTTTGCAAGCTCAGATGGTCAAATTTACCTTATTGTAATTGAAGCATTGGTAGTTTTGCCCTTTTTATCCCATTAACTTGAAATTGTGTACACTTAAGATTTCCAACTGTCACTCCGCAGCATTTTTAGACTGATTTCATGCTCTCCAGGCGGACTCTTTCAGAACACGTCAGAGCTTTCTATAAATCTCCACACAGCCTCAGAATAATAATCAGTCACGGAGAACATTTTTGTCGGCTAGTATTGCAGGAGTTTGTGGAAGAAGCCCAGCTGTCTTTGTTCATGTCAACAATCAAATATGAGAATTTGAATGAAGGTTGACATGTTTAAAATTCAGAGGTTTTTCTTATTTACTGTGGCTCACTGTTCGATTCAATTGATTATCAAGCAATGGTGGCATTTAATATTAAAACATCCCATAGGATGTTTTAATTAAAGTTTGCATTTGTTCACAGAAGAAATAGTGTAGAACTGTGTGACTTTCATATTTTTTCCCTCCCACTTTTACTTTGTGCCTTACTACTGTGAAGAGTTTTCTTTTCTCAGTTAATATAGACAGGAAGTGAATTACAGCTATCTAATTAGAGCTTACAGCTATGTAATTCATAGGGTTTGAGTTAGTGTTGAGTAATAGTCAAAATTGTGAAATGTGCCCTTAAGACACGCTGCGCTACTTAGATACGAGAGAGTCTACGTCATCGGCTCATGGTTTGTTTTTCCTCTTCAGTCGAGCAGCGCTCCTCAGTGGAAGTGGAGGTCTGTTAATGAGCTCCTCATTCCTTAAGCTCCTCAACTCGTTTAGGGAACGTGCGTCTTCTGTTTTGTTCACTTATGAAAAGATAGCGCCGTCCGAGCAGACGTAGGGAGGTTAATTGTTTAAGTGCCTCTCACATTCTCCAAACGGCCGCATTCTGAGTACATTGACCCAAACTGTTGTGTTGCTAGATGTATTATATAGATGGGTATTGATCTGTTTGCATTAAGTATTCTTTATGAATTTATGAGTACCCCTGAAGAGAAGCTGCTGGTACAATACATTGGCCAATGGGGATTTAAAATAATGGATTCACCGTCTTGTTGTCAGTTGATTATCTAATCAGAATTGATTCTGAAAGTGAGAGTTTCAGGCTCTTAACTTCAGTGCCATGCCTTTCAATCATGTTTTCAAAAACATAAATGTGAGTGACAGACTGTATGAGATGATTCAAATCAAACGTATTTACTGACTTAATGTGTTTTTGTTAGACAGAAGTTGTGTGTGAAGGGGAGGAAGTAAGATCTGCTGCAACTGTACAAACACTGCTGTCACAGCTCTTTGCAATGGAACAAATAATATGTCATTTGTCCCATTTTAGGAGAATAGGATTTTTCATGAAAAGCTTAATTATCTTTTTTATTAATTTTTATCCAAAGCATCTTTGCGTACTGATAGAGCACTTTCTCTCAAATCGGAGGAATTTTGCTTGACTTAGCCTTTTTCTTGTAACAGTTTTTCATCTCCACCGTTTTTCCCCACAGAAAGATATTTCCTATATTTCCCAAAATGTCAGTCCCCAGAGCGTGTGCTGCATCCATCTGTTGGCGTTATGTGCGGTGAGATGAAAGGAGAGCAGTAGCCCAACATCAGAGCGTGTGGTTTTCCAGTCGAGAACTACTGGGGTTTTGTCGCTTTACTCAAACTGCAGCTTGTCTCGTGGCTGCACAGCACTCTGATCTATCGAATCTCCTGTCAGTGAACAAATTGGCATCTCTGCCTCTCCTATCATGGATTCCTTCTCTCTTTGCTGGTCGAAAACGTCGAGTGGGGGAAATCGTCCCTTTGTTCTCTGATCCTCGGAGACTGACACCAAGACGTCCCCTGTCGGCATTTTAGATAACTCAACACTTTTCTGCTATCAGACGCAGTTGTGGCTGCGCTGAAAATATCTGGCCTATATTTGGCCTGTTATCTGAAAACTCCAAAAATACACCAGCAAACAAATAACTTTACCAAGGCTCAGGTTGACAGTGTTAATCAATGTTCTCATTGATGCTCTTTTTAAGGTGGCTTTCCTTCTAGGGTAAAGACAGACGTGTCTACGACTGCCACTTTTTATTCATCTGTGTCTCAGTTTTCAGTTTTACTGACAGTTACACTTCTGCTGTGATAACGCAGCACTGGCCCTTCCCCTCACATCAGTAGGGCTTATCCTGATTCTCTTTCGATGAAGGGGGAGGGCTGAGAGTGAGTGTAACATACATGTAGCCCTTCATATGAAAATCACCAATTACCAACCTCATTAATGTTAGTATTTCCATTTGTTCTAAGTTTATGTTACTGTACATTGAATGTCGTGTCCATATACAGTGAATTATGACGCCATTCTTCTTAGAAAAGTTTTCAAAAATCACTGGTGTGCTGAATGTTGTTAATGATTGGCACGACAGACCCACATTTTTATGTTTGATTCAGCACATGATCCCTGAAATTGAACTACAGTCCAATGACAGGAAATTTCTGGAACTTTTATTTACTTCCGTGTGATCTATTACTGTAACATGCCCACCGATGAGTTAGTAAACCCACACCTACATTTGTCATCTGAATCATATGTTTTACTTTCTACTCTTGGGCAAGCAGGAAAAAGAGTTTTCATAGACTACAGTACATCTGTGTGATTATTTTTCTATTAGGGCATGCATTAAAAACATCTTGTCATCTTGTAACTGTTTGCAGAGATACCTTAATGTGTTTATAGCTCATACTGTATCTGGTGCGAGTGAGCTGAGGTCGAGTGAGAGTACTCGGCTTTTACAGCATAAACAAACCAAAAAGACACACACTGAAAAATTCACAACTCAATCTCAAATTAATTCAGGTTATGAAATAGAGATGCCACTGCCAGTAGCATATGGGCATGGCGAGGTGAATTCAGAATCAGCCACACTGGCAAATGACCTCATAGAATTTGGTGGCGTGCATTAAGCTGTCAAACAGCTTGATAAGCAGGCTGTTTCTGCTTTGCACTGGCTCCAGTTTGGTAATCAATAACACCTGTCAAATCAGCCCACGGGACTGCTGTAGACTGCTTACATGCATCATTGCTGGAGACCTCTGGGAAAAATCATCCGCTGCCCTTTGTGTTTGGATCACCGCACATTTAGGGACTGTATGTAAATTATTAGGGAGGGTTGACAGTTAAGGGGGAAAAAAATAGACGGTTATGTATTTGTTATTTTTGCTGAAGGGAGAGTGGAGATGATCTTGGGGTTTTTCTTCCACTGGATGAATTATTTAGTGGATCCTTTTCAGTGAGAAATTCACTAAAGAGAAAGACAGTAACACTTTATAATAAGTGCACACTTTTAAGCATTAAATACTGAATTCATCGTTTATACCATATGAATACTCATTAGTATGTAGTTTATAAACACAGTTAAAAATGTGTTATTCATCATTGATACATTGATACTGTAGGCATTAACTGTATTTATAAACTACATACTAATGAGTATTCATGATTATAAATGAAGAATTCAGTATTTATTAATGCTTAACTAATGTTTAATAGTGTGTACTTATTATAAAGTGTTATTATACAGTAAAGCTCTGTATAAAATTACTATTAAAGCACATAGTAGAACATTGGACATGGAACTTAAATTCTAGTTAGAGAGAGAGGAGTGCTTTTCAAAAAGTTAGATAAAAGCTTTACCCTCCTTGCTCCAATAATTTTAATACGCTCCCTTAGCAAACGATAAAAAAGCAAGTAATGAATAAATCACACCCTCAGTTCTCTATTTCTCAAGATCAAGAAGTTCTCACTACCAACTGTGGAAACATCCGATCGTGACTCCGCTAGCAAGAGTGGGGGAAGCCCTGAGATTCACTGTGACGAACATGCGCCCTCTCTTAAAAAAAATAAATAATAAAACCGCTGCATTCAGAGCCAGCAGCAACATCTCATAAAATCAAGTTGTGCAACATCAAGTGCGCTGCCTCGCTCAAAGTGTAAAAGATGTTCTCTGTTATTCCTCATGCCAAACTTTAAAGATGATAAGATAATAAGAAGCTTGACAGACACTCACCCACGGCCTTCAGGGAGGCGTACTTGTTGAGATCCTTGTTTTGCTGCTGCTGCTGCTGCTGCTGATGTTGCTGCTGCTGCTGCTGCTGCTGTTGCTGCTGTTCGTAGACGTGAGCCAGCTGGCTGAGGGCGGGGTAAGGGTGCTGCTGGCCCATGTTCGAGCCCGGTGCCACGTTGTTGATCTGGCCACCCTCTGTGGACAAGGACACGCGGCGGGACAAGGTTACAGTCAGGTCCAGTGTCGACAGGAATATCTCCCACACACGTTCTCCAGCACCCACTCATATCACCACCACCATTTGAATCCGTTCACACGCCACACTCCACATGAACGTCTATTAATTACCATCAGCGGATGAGCTCTTGCCATCATTCTACAGCTGCAGCCTATTGTATATCATGCTGCCTAATACACGATTGGACAGAATCCAGTGTGCTTACAGTATGTACTCTGATTAGCTGCATCTGCTGAGTATTACATGAGATTTCACCCGTAATTTCCCCAAGCATGCCAGTACATTAGTGTCATCATTAGAGCAGAGAGGCTCATGTCCCAGAATACAAATGTCAGCACAATACTGAGATCATATTCATGTACATCTGACTTGTCAACCCATATGAAAGTACATGGTGTTAGTCCTCACTCTCCGACGTGCTCGATAGATCGACAACTTGTCAAACTTTAAAGGGATAGTTGAACATCTTGGCAAATTGGCCCATTGCCGTAATCCTTATAGTTTTAGGAGTAGGTTCATTACCACGCTATGAGATAATAACGGAACGTTACGAGACAGAGTTGTTTTCATGAAAAACCGCTGATGCACGTAGCCGTCGGGTGCAGTTTTTTGGCAATCAGTCTCTGCATTTCCCTCGAAAACAACTCTGTCTCGTAACGTTCCATTATTATCTCATAGCGTGGTGAATGTGCAGGTCACAACTTGTCCACCAGAGCGTTTTGGAGTTTGTATTTGATGAGGGAAACCAAGAAATCCCATTAGCCTCTGTAGCGTAGCTCTGAGCAGCTTGCGGCTCTGCTCCGCTGTTCTAAAAATAGCTTGCACCGACAATTAAAGGTAACGAACCTACTGCTAAGACTATAGGGATTATGGCAATGGGCCAATTTGCCAAAATATTGAACTATCCCTTTAATAATCATATATGTCTTTTCTTTCAACCCTCTGATGCGACCCATACGAGTGTCTGCTGAAATGGTGCCAAGTGATGAGTGTCTGTGATCATCGTTACAATAACACAGACTGTACAGACAGCAACATACCTAACCATATGATATCAAATGGGTCTATTTAATACGAGTTAATGAACACAAACTGTTTCTCCGTATGGTAGCTTTGCTGTAAAGTAATTTGTAGCTTTTAGTTTCCTTAACACTAGCCCCTGACTAGGAATTAATTACTATATATTGTAGTGAGACACACCCTTTTGCATTCACTGTCCATTAGTATGTGAATTTTCCTTTTGTGGCTTTAAATGGAATAAACTCATTTAATGGCAATATAGTACAAAGTTACCCATTTCCTGAAATAATGACAGTATCACTGTTGCAGACTTGACCAACATGTACTGTATTAATCATTCTATCAGAGATATAAAATAAATGTATAACTCTATACTTCAAAATCACCAGAGCACAAACAGATAAAAAAAAATCATCTACAGTAATAGTCGGCTTTATGTTCTGATTGTGATTAGCAGGTAATCAGTCCTCCACACCCCGGCACATTTCAGAAGTAGCCCTCTCAGCCGTGGCCATAATTGATTAGTGAATGGAGCCGACTCCCACAATTGAGTTATATAACGGTGCCTAAAGCCGCACCTCCTCTGGAAGACGCAGAAACCAGATGGCAGGATAACACGTCTGCGATTGTACAGATGGAAACAGAGGGCGGTGCCAGCAGCTCCGCCGAGTTGTACAAGAACGGCGAAAGGAACCGCTCTAGCAGAACTGCACAGTGAGACTTTTACAGCTCAGCCGAGTCTTTTAAGATGTGTGTGGGAATTCAGAGGACACTCTCCTCAGCATTGTTCTCTCGCTGCGCTGAGCCCGACAGATAATTGCAAATTCCTGTTACTGAACGCGAAGGTATCCCTGCTAAGTGAATACATTCTGCTAAAAGCCCAAGTACTGCCACTTGATAATTTGAAAAAGAGAGTAAAACTTAAGAGATGGAGACAGAGAGAGAGGGAGGAAAAGGTGAGGGGTGAAAGAGGAAGAAAGGAGGAGGGTGAGGATGCATGAACAATGAGGAGAGGCAGGGTGGATGTCAGAGGAGGAGGCTGGTAGAGAAATCTAGGAGGTGTGTGAAGCACAAAGACAAAAACATTAACACAAAAGACACAGTCAGATGTGGACAATCTCCACACAGTCCTATAAATATAAACTCTTCCTGCTCTTCTTTTCATAAACAGTATAGGAAGTTAGGAAGTTGTGTGGCCACAACCCGACAATATTGATTTCCTCCACCATTTTCTCCCTGTTTGATCTCAGCGGTGCGGTGTTGAGCCGCGAGGTGCGCTCAGAGGCCGTAAACCTCCACAGCTCAACTGTGAAGGCAAAGCAAGTAGTGTTGGTACTAATTAATCACTTAGACCTGGCACTGACTCAAACCACACACACTAGACAGTCACACACTAACACACACACTGACTGACAAGGTAGACAGGGAGTAGAGACAATTAAAAAGAGCATCAGAGTGAGAAACAGTGTGAGGCCGTGTAGAAGACAGAATAAGAGACGAGATTCCCTGATGTGATAAAATGTCCCATGGTGCTCGGTGAAAAGGAAAAGACATGTGATGGGAGGATGGGAGTGCATATGGACAACTGGAGAAAAGGACACGTCCAGAGAGGAAAATTGGACGACTCAAAAACGCAATCTTGAAAAAGCTGGGTTATTTCATTGGATTTGAATGTTGCTCGCACGGCGTCTCTCAGATGCACTTCTCTGGGTAAACATGTTGTGACGCACTGATTCACTGATAGCTACATTAATTTAAGTAAATTGAAACTGAGGCAGAGTGAGTGAGGGGGTCGGGCGTATGCTGCAGAGGGGAGAGAAACAGGGAGAGAGAGACAATCACGGGTGGAAGGAATAAAGAAGAAATGGAGCTGAGGGCACTGACCCATTATGATGCTGAAACCCCTCTCTCTTGTGAATTTAATAGAATTTCTCCAACACTCAGTCCAGTGATGATGAAAGCCAGACCACTGCTTCATCTTTCATAGGCCAGAATATGCTCTGGTTGAGGAGCAGGAGCACAGGTGCACCTCCTCCTCTACAGGCAGTCTGCCATGATCTGGTTTGTGAGTCAATCCACGAGCAGCCATTCCAAATAAAGAGGAGACTGTTCCTCACATTTGTACTATATAATGTAATAATTACGACATCTATTCCTTATGTTGTTGGTGAATAATTGTCTGGAGAGACAAGAGTGCAGCCGTCAGTCACCGCAGAGACTACAGACACAGTGCATTAAACTGGGCACATCTGCTCCACCAACTTGGATGGCTGTTGGCTGTGACAAGCTGGCAAATCAAATCACAGTCTCACTGAGCCACAAACAAACATCTGGTTGCAACTGCGGTGCATTTGGTCGTAGGCAGTAGTGCTACGTTTTGGGAAATATGCTCGTTCACTCTCTAACAAAGGGTCAGATAAGGAGATACATGACACCATGTATGTACTGATGCCACAGTAAAGAAGGAAAGCTAAGCCAAGCCTAGCTTAGCTTAGCCTGGCTTGGCTTAGTTCAGTGTAAAGAGTGGAGATGGGGGAACAGCTGGTCTGACTCTGACATGATGATGATGATGATGATACTGAACACATTTACCAAACTCAAACTAGTCCTTTAAATGTTGTCCTTAAAACGTGGTTTTATGAGCTGTTCCCTCAGTTGTCTTCAGTGATGTAACTAGGTTTCAAATTTGCATAATACCACCCCTACCTGGGACCGGTAGACGGGGCGGGGCAAGCAGTGGCTCATTTGCATTTAAAGGGACAGGCACTGAAACCAGCCGTTCTGAACACTGCTGTTTTGAGAGGATGAAAAGAGCTGTGATGTTTGATCCTTGGAGTATTTTGACCACAGCATGTCACCGGCATTTCTTTAAGACACCTGGGAACTATTTTAATTTGTGGAAAGGGGGCATAATATGTCTCCTTTAAAGTAGCTTTCCCTCAATTTTGTGGGTCGTCCAACAACTGGAGGGTTTTCGGACCGAATCCTGCTCCATCCCCTTTGCATCCCAGACACTTTACCCACTGTTTGGTGGTGGTCAGAGGGGGCGGGTCGTTTGGCACACAGCCACACCTCTGTCAGTCTGCCCCTGGGCAGCTGTGGCTACAGACGTAGCTTACCAACACCGGAGTGAATGTTGTACGTATGAATAAAGGTTTCTGTAAAGTGCCGTAAAAATCCAAGCCATAAATATTTTTATTAATTTCACTTTGCATATTAGTCTTTCCAGTAATATCTTAATTTTGTAGTGTCACTTTCCTCATCTATGCAGTATATTCATCAGTCACGGGCGGTACGCTGCTGCGTTCTTGGTGGAGGTTGCATGTTGTCCCTGTGCCTGTGTGGGTTCCCTCTGGGTTCCCTGGCTTCCTCCCACACTCCAAACACATGCATAATAGGTGGATATATAGGTGCACTGCTAATTGCCTCTTCGGGAGCGTTTTGGTCAGCTCACGTCCAAGAAGCATGACAAGAATTAATACTGTTTACTGCCTCTCTCTAAATCAGTCTCCTGTAGCCACCCCTAATATTGACTCTGGAACAGTTTGCAACCTTTTCTCCTCGTCCTTGTTTGCTCACAAAGTACTATAATTATTTAAGCCTCATAGACATGCTCAGTGGCTTGACAAGGGTGACAGAGACGACAGGAATTTGAGACAAAATATGAATAATTGCCCACCTTGCCTCATACAGTCCAGTGATAATGAACTAAAGAAAAATCCAATTATTATACTACTTCAGTCCTCTTGTTCTATTCTCTACTTTAATCTGATCTCAGTCAAAACCCTCTCATCCATACATTTTCATCTGAGTGTAAAAGATCACACACACTCCACAGCTCAGAGTGAAAACACGCACAGCATACTGGATGACATCATCACACTGTGATCTGGGTGACTGACACCTGTCACCAGGGTGCTGTCTAGAGGACGAGGTGGGTGCAGTGGGATTTTGCCTATACGTCAACAGTGTAGCATCCACCAGAACCAGAACAAACTGATCCTGTCAGGTTATGTCTTTGGGATTTTTGGGGTGGGACCAGGCACCAGACAAAGAAAGGAAAATAAATTGGATGCAGATGGGACTCTGTAATGGTAGTTACCAGCTCATTCAGTTTGTAGGTTTTGGGTTAAACAAAATGAAAAATGCAATCTCACAAAAACACTCCTCTACATACTAATCTACAATTTGAAAAAATCCAGTGTGTTAAATTAAGAAATTAAAAATTAAATTAAAAAAGGAAATTGAAAGAATCTGACTTAAAATTGCTCAGTCGAGCTTGGCTGAAAACCTCCGCAAAGTCTAATCATCTCACTGCTCTGCTGTCACAGCCAAGCAGCTGACAGCTGTATAAAGTGCTGGGTGAAAGGTCACGAGGTCGTCAAAATCAATGGATCTCTTCACTTTGTGTTTGTGAAAAGGGCCAGAAGACGCAGCGTGTTCATGCGAAAACTGAGAGGTTGGACTGACGGAGTGATGGATGATGAAATTTCATTTTGCCAAATGTATTTTAAAACCCAGCGGACAGTCTGGCAGACAGTGTGCGTTTGTGACAAACAAATGAATACACAGGAGCTGATTACATAATCTGCACTTCTTACAGTACAGTAACCACAACCAGCACCTTGTGTAGGAGATAGTATGAGCCTTTTAAAAACACGTTGAATAATTCAATCTCACATTCAATAACTTTATTAAAATGTTTTTTTCAGTGACTTCAAAAAAAAGACTGGTGTGGATGAGAACTCTTGTATCATGTTGGAATTTAGTTTTCTTTACTTCCTTTCGATGATGTCTAGAGGGTTTGCAGTGAAATGACGTGGAAATAAAACTAATCTGTGGCCTCTGAAGTAGTCACTGTGGATGCTATTTAAACAGTTTATTGTTGCTTGTGGAATAAATCCTGTAAGGAATTGTAATCCTTTAAGAGGACATGGTGAAAATTTAAGCATCTCTATTTCTGTTACTGAGATGCATTGGTGCAGCTGGTCACTGCAAACACTTTCTACTTTGAATTGCAGGGTAATGCAGAAAAAATGGCAAAACCCAATACGTCCTACAACCTAAACAACCATGCAAATCATTTCTTAACCCTTTGATACAACCTACAGTATAGGCGCGTCTCCTGAAATAGCACACCCAAGCTGTCATGGTTTTCATAATAAACACACGGCTAAAATCTGAGCTATAAAACTCCAACTCCTCCAACTTTCATTGATCCATCCATCCATCCACTCCGACCATGTCAGTGCACTTCTCCCTTTGTTCCTATAAATACGAGGGGTCTAACAATACATCAGTCTACATCAATGTGGATATTGATTCAATGATAAATGAGTCAACAGGATCAATCTCGAATGAAAACATCGATTAAACATCTATACATATCATCATTTGTGAGATGTACCTTTATTTTTAAATTCCCCTGGCACATCTGCTGCAATTTCATACTTTTGCGTCAGCAAGACGTCTGTGAAAAGGCCTAAAAATATTTGGTTTGAGACACTAAATAGGAGATGGTTCATTTTGTATAATGGAAAAATTGTAAATCTTAATAAATAAGAATGAGACACTTTGTTTTGATTAAGAAAAGAGATTTTTTTTAAAAATTTGAATGTCTGGTTTGGCTTTAAGTGGATACAGACATATGACTGGAAGTGATTGTGTAAAATCAGGAGATATCGTCCCATATCAATCACTGATCCCTGAATCGAAACAAATCGTATCATGACATCAAATCATCATCAGTTGAATTGATATATCATATTGTGATGAAACCAGTCATTTACACCTCTAATAATTACAACGGCCACTAGATGTTGCCTTATAACAAAGAGTAACAAGGTCACGTGCTACACAAGAGGACACGCTCTATATCCCATGTGTGAGCAAGCTAACTAGCCATACAACTGTGGAATGCGTAATGCGCCAAGTCAAACTTGAGCGTAATCCAAAGTAACTTAATCAGTAGCATAACATTGCTTTCATTTTAATTATGTCGTAACCTGCTTTCTTAATCCTCTTTTTTGTGGTCTTATTGTTTTGGTCTGTAATGATGGTCCACTGGCTGGTAGATTTTACTCGCTGCTTATCTTTAACCATAGTCACAACTGTTGTTGCTATATTCTAAAGCAACATCTCAACAAGTAACATCAAGTGCAAAGTGTAGCGGAAAAAGTGTAAGAAATCAAATAATGCAACAGTGAGCGAGCGTGTAGCCACCGCTGATTTATAACATTGTAACAACTGTGCATTTTAGCTACATGTGAAAAGTGGGAAAAACCAAACCTTGAATGTTGAGCCCACTGATTAATTTCAGGAGGTGTAAGGATTAGCATTAAAAGGTTATATGAAGCGCTTGCTGAGCGAGAGTCATGTTCAATTAACACCATGTCACTTTTGCAGAAACATGCAGAAATCAACATACAAAAAACGTTTAATTACATTTTCCCACCGAGGTATTGAATCCACAGTTCTCACAGATAATCGAATCCATCCAGGTTCATGGGCTCCTCGGTGGGTGTTTTCCATCTCAGTCAGTTGAAAAGCTGCCAGAAGATTTCTAAAGGTCACTTATTATGATTTTCCTCAGACCTCCGCAAGCTTGACAAGATGGACGTCTGGCTGTGCGAGATTACTGCTGACCAATATGAAAGATTTATCACTTCCTGTGTAGCCTACTCTTTTTTTTCTGAATAACCACTCACAACACTGGCTGTTTGAAGAGGCACGTTGTAAAAGTGGCTCCAAATTGGTTTAGGGCCCGAATCATTGCTACATCAGTCACTGACAGGAAGGAACTGGACATTTATTTATATGAAGCGTTCACAGAGGGATGCTTGAGGGTTTGTTGAGGAGAAAGCATTGCATTTGGTTTGAAAAGTGAGGAGTATAAAGAAAAAGACATTTACATGAACTCAAAGTGCAGGGCAAAGGTGCAGGGATGTCAGGATTAGAGTCAGTGTGACTGCACTGATGAGACAGCGTGTGGATGATGAGCTTATGACCACCAGGTAACAGACAGTGCAGTCAGCAGCGCACAACATGAGTGTGCACAACACAACACAACACAGCGCTGCAGAGGCAGAGCCGTGCGGCACCAAAAAACACTGAGTGATTTCAAAGTCACACCGTCTCCCCCGTGGGAAGCCAGTCATCCAGCGTGGAGCCGAGAGGCAATCCTCCTGGGGCAGAACTCTATCTGTGCTTTTCTCATGTCCCAGACAAGAATATATTCCCTCCTGCTATACGCCGAAAAGAAGAGGAGCAAGAGGAGGAGGAGGAGGGGCGGCAAAACAAACATATTCAACTCTGTCCCTAGCTGTGTACACTGTGTAGCCTAGTTTGTGTGTGCAAGAGAAAATGGAGAAGAAAAAACATAAAGAGAGACAGAGACATCAAGAGGGAGCCAGAGCACATGTATGTAGGAGTGCTTCTATCTCACGCTTGGCCCCGCTCCATTGCTACTGGCTGTACAGTGTAATTTCACTGCTTGTTTGATTCGGCGCTGAAAAATTGTAAGCAGCTGACTCATCTATTATTCCATCTTTCTCCTCACTCTGCAAATGGATAAACCCTCTTCTTTTCCTTCAGCTGCAAAACTGCCTCTCTGTCATTACTCAACCCTCTACATCTCTCTCTCTCTCTTCCTCTCCCTTGTCATGGCAACAGTATTCTCTTGTGTAGTATTTGCTCTGCAGCACACGGCGAGTTCGCATTGTCCCGCAGTCACCCGCGCCCACATATCAACAGGCAGGCCGGCTGTACTGTACTGAAAAAGTCATTGTTATGCAACCTATGTTATGTTGCCTGCTGCTCTGTCGGTCTGTCTGTTCATCTCTCTCCCATTCTCTATTCTTCACGTGTCTGCTTGCCTCCTCTGAGCTTGTTCTAGGTCACATCCTAACAGCTTTGTCAGGCGTTGTCAAAAAAAAAAAGGGGGTTATGATTTATTGAAAGACTTGTTCTAGTTTGGTAAAAAGCAAATTTACGAGTTATCTTTTGCTATAACCAAGAAAGGCAGTTTGACATTGAAGAGATTGTTGACAGAAGTCTGCGCCGACGCTGAAAACCTGTGTAAATAGAGCCTGACAATGAGAGATGTGACATGCACAGTTGTCCAAAGCTGCTGCTGGTTTTGTTCTGTGAAGATGGAGGAACGGGTGAAAATCTATGCGATATTAGTTCATAACAGTTTTATGAAAACTGACTACAGATATCATTCTCTGAAGTCAGATTTATTCAGTAGCCGTAAGAGCTCTTGACTTATGTAAATCATTCACCCTTATGTGACAGTGTACACACATACTTGTGTGTGTGAGTAGGAGTGTGTGGGGTCCTCTCTATGTTTCTGCATATACATATTTAGTCACAGTGAAAATGGTAAGCAGGTTATGTGTGAGCCTGTGTGAGGCAGGAGTCGAGCGCCTCCTCTTTATTTGCTCCCGTCTGTTTACACTATAAAGAAGCGTCACTTCTGTCTTGACCTCATCCCTCCAATATCACTCTCCTGCAGCGTGGAGGACAGCCAGAATCGCTTATATTAAAGAGAGGCGTCATTGGATTTCGCCAGAAGCCTTGTGTGAAATCCCCTCTGCATGATGGGCTGAAAGGTGAATGAGTTCATGCGGAGGCTAGAGCGAGGACGCTGTGTTTGGGCCCTGAAGTGATCGGCTCAGATGGATGGATTTGATTGGTGGGCACGAGGGAGAAAATTCATCAGCTTGTGATATATAAATATGAAAGCTTGCTAGCAAGAGATACTGCAGAGACAGAGAGCGAGAAAAGAACAGATGTCCGAGGCTCCATAGATCGTGCTACCTGCTGGTGCTGTCAGCAATGGGTGGGAAGTTTGACGTGCAAGGGCCAAAAACCTCACAGACAGAAACTATTTGACACCGATGCTTACTCCTTGAAGGAGTGCCAGCTCTATGAGAGTCAGGCAAACAACTCCCAGCTTTTAGAGGTGCTTCAAAAGTCACCGAGTAGCATTTAGATCAGCAGTACTTAAACCTCAGCGGCTGCAGATGCCAGGTGAGGAGCAGAGTTATTTAGAAAAATGAAAAAACAAAACATTTGCAAATAGAGCTCTTGTAAACAGTTAGCTGGCAGTAATGTAGTTGAAATAGCTAAAAGTGATGAATAAGGTTATATTTAGCGGAAAATCATGTATAAAAACCTAAAAGTGATGAATGGTTGAAACTATGAACTAAAACTAATGGAAATGGTCAGCTAATACAAAGGCAATTAGTTAAAAAGTGATGGATAAACCGTTAGCTAAAAAATAATGGGTAAGTAGTTGAAGTATTTAAATAAAAAACAAATTGTAAAAGCAAGAGGTAATGGATGAGTATTTGAAACAGTTGACTAAAACAATGGTTGAACAGTTAGCTAAAAGTAATGGGGAAATGGTTAAAATAATTAGCTTAAAATAGGCAAATGAAGAAATACTTAGCTAAAAGAAATGAACAGCCCACATAGTTTTGAATATAAGGTGAAATAGCTAGTAAAACAGACAATAGTGCAACAACAGCAGATAAGTAGTTGAAGTCATCAGCAAAAACATGGATAAGTTGTTGTTAAAGGTAATAATTAAAGGTAGGCTAATGGCAAAATGATTCTAACACCTCGCTGCTGCCACTTTAGCATGAATCCAGACTTGCAGCCAAAAAACTGACATTTCAATTGCATAAAAGTTCAGGAGCAAAATCCCCTTTGGTACAGTTAACAGTGTTAACAAGTGGTTTTTGAATGCGCTATGATAGCTGGTGCTGCTGAAGGGTTACATTAATTAATCTGGCAACTGTGTGGTTACCATACAACTGAAAAGGGTGGGAATTGTTTTGTGAGCAGTCTGCAGGATGACAACTAGCATGAACACTCTAGGCACGTGCAATATGATAAAACATTTTATTATTTTAAAGGCTGCTCAGTGGCACTATCTGTCTGAACAGACACAGAGCCTTAAGGACCCGTGTGTGTGCATGCGTGCATCGCCATGCATAAACTAGCTTAGCCATAAGGCCCCTGTATGGCATTCAGCACACAACGCTGTCTGTCTGCTGCAAAGCAATGTGTCAAGATCCCCAGTCTTATATATGGCCTTGTTTTCCAAACATTGTTCATCTCATTATCATCACCATATGCTGCTTGCTTTGTCTTCGCTCATTAGCGCATCAGTACACTCCCATTTAGGAAGAGATGGTGAGAGAAGGCTCCGAGGGGGGGCGCGGCGGAGAGGGTGTCGTGAAATGCTCGGGAGATGCAGAGAAATGTGTGCAGCCAACTCTGTTACAAAACCGATCACATATCTCTGAGTAATTCCCATGAGGGCTGACCATTAAACAGATAGGAGCGCGATGCAGGGAAACCGTATTATTGAAAAGTCTGTCATGGGAAATAGTGGTGGGAAACGATAGCAGAGAGAATAGCTTATCTACCCTTAATTGTTCCTCCCTGAGCCTTTGAAAGCACAATGACTTCCGCCGCACGCTTTTATGATTACAGCCTTCCGTCATACCTTCCTCATTTTGAAGAGCTATTGATTTCTATTGTGCCGGTTTTTCCACCCTCTCCTATTCACCGTGGAGCATTCGCAGCAGGATTTGACGACCATCTCATTCTCGCATTGTCTTGTCACAGGACAATGCATCGACTCCAGCCTCACGGGATATTGTTAAAGCAAGTCACTGAATCAATAGTAAGATATCAATCTGATATCTGTAGAGACAAACATCTCAGGTCGAGGGAGTCAGCTATGTTGGAATAATAAATAAACAGTGTTGTGATAATGACCATCACTTCTTCCACTTTCCCTAAACACTTCCTTCTGATGCAAACTGTATACCAGGACACTTTTCTTAGATTTTTATCTGTATCCAATCCCAAACCGTGACAGATGGGAGCGCCCATTCGTAACGGCACTGTAGTGTGTCATTGCAGCTGACTTCACGCTAATATTTAGATGGGGAAGGATCTACCTTGTGGCATCTACGCTGCACGAGTGGCTGGAAACAGCTCACACGTGAAGGGCATTAGAGCAAATGAAATGCAAAGTAACACCTCCGGATAACTAGACCTGTTTATCAGATGCTTAAAACCAAAAGTCCTCTGCACCCGCTGAGTGCTGACAGATGTGTGGGAGGACGCCAGTTAGAAAACAGAATGTGCAAAAAAAAATGTTTGGAAAGAAAGCTGTAGACGTACTGTCTAATAATCACAATTTCTTATCAACAAGAAATCGAGTCAACCAGAAACGGATCCCTGGCTTGGTTTTGCACCAGGGAGAGGGTGTTAGAGGAATAAGCTCTGATTAATACGTCTTTGGCAACACCGAGGTGTGCAGCACTGTTGTTACTTCAAACTGCAACTACTAAAATGACCATGCTCAATGAAAATGCTCAAAATAATCAAGAATCAGGGGACAATTGATCAGATACTGCAACTCATGTTGAGGTCATTTAATGTAATATTATGTAATACATTATATTGATATTCATTATGTTTACTGTGGCACATTTTACACACCATTCTTTACAAACATTAGTGGAGCATTGTTATTTTGTTATTATGAAGGTAGAGCCAACACAGTGACACCATAGACTGTAGATAAAGATGGACATGCTGAGATGTCACCCACAGGTTTCTGAGGAGCGCTTGTGAAGCTCAGAGTGAGCTGCTCTGCTATCACCGTCTTCCTAGACTTTGCCTAAGTCCCAGCTAATAAAAAAAAACAGTCAGAGGGGAGGAGTACGTGTGGAGCCCAGAGGCAGACACACACGCACCCACCTGTTACTCGAAGCATCATGAAGAACGTAAAGCCTCAGTAAGATTTAAATGAGCA
Source organism: Trachurus japonicus (assembly GCF_045865225.1). Classification (NCBI taxonomy): domain Eukaryota; kingdom Metazoa; phylum Chordata; class Actinopteri; order Carangiformes; family Carangidae; genus Trachurus; species Trachurus japonicus. The sequence continues at coordinate 19,786,543 of NC_140925.1, forward strand.
AGATAATTAAAAATCCAGCCCCCCAACAGTCGCCATGTGTTCGGAAATTAGCCGTAGATACCAAATCTGGTTTTGTACCAGGCTGTAAACATGTTTATTTCTGCTGTATAGTTGGACATTTTAACATGGGAGTCTTTGGGGATTGACTCACTTTTGGAGCAGCCATTCGGAGAAATGCAACTTTTGGTACGTCTGTGTTGGCTTCATTTCTCAGTCTCTGAGCTCGCAGCTTTGGCAGGATGGGATGCCAACGTTGTTTTGTTACACTCCACGCCTCTGACTCCAGAATTCGGACAAACTATGTAAAATCAAACACTGGGATGGCTGACAAGCAAAAGGCAGCATAACGAGGGGTCCTCTGCTCAATAATGCACTCTCTATTCTGATATTGAGATGTAAATTCATGTTGGTTTACATATAAATGATCCCAGTGAGTTCCCTGGGATGAGGTGTGTAGATTTAAAGGTGGTGTGTATCAACAGAGGTCATATTTAACCCCGAAAACCAGCTGTAATATTTAGTTTTGTTAAAGGGATAGTTCAACATTTTGGCAAATTGGCCAATAATAATAGTCTTAGGAGTAGGTTTGTCACCTTTAATTGTCGGTGCAAGCCGGGCAGAGCCATGAGCTGCTCAGAGCTACGCTATGAAGGCTAATGAGATTTCTTGGTTTCTCTCATTAAACTCATCAAATAACACAATCCAACAACTCCAAAACACTCTCATGCACAAGTTGTGACCTGCACATTCACCACCCTATGTGATAATATGAACTTTACCAGACAAAGTTGTTTTCGAGGTAAATTCATGCAAATCCATTGATGCGCATTACTGTCGGGGGCAGTTTTTCGGCAAGCAGTCTCTGCATTTTCCTCGAAAACAACTCCGTCTTGTAACGTTCTGTTATTATCTCATAGCGTGGTGAATGTGCAGGTCACAACTTGTCCATGAGAGCGTTTTGGAGTTGGAGTTTGGAGGGAAACCAAGAAATCCCATGAGCTTAGCGTAGCAGCTCGCGGCTCTGCTCCGCCGCTCTAAAAATAGCTTACACCGACAATTAAACTAAGACTATAGGGATTATGGCAATGGGCCAATTTGCCAAAATGTTGAACTATCCCTTTAAGCATGTTTTAACTTCACACTCTTCACCAAAAGTCTTCAAAGAAACATTCTTATCTATGTATTCAAAAATACCAGTGTTCAGGTTTCTGTCACATTATTGTACCCCAGTGCCACGGGCAGGCGTCTCCGGTGGCTACAGACCGCCCCCCCCTCCTCTGTGACAGGCCTCATCAGTCACCAGGCCACAGAGAGAGTGAGAGAGACAAGTAGACAGCGAAAACAGAGAAATAAATACCTGCTCCACTAAAGCACATGATTGACAAAGAGGAGACCTTATTCATCATGATGATGGAGCACCACTCAAGGAAACAGAGCATCCGCAACAACATCTGGGCCCTTTGTTTTTCTCAATGATCTTTTGTCTCACTGTTCCATTTTTAACTCGTGGCCTGATTGTTTATGAATTTTTGGCAGAAAAGGAGGCCAGTTCTAAAAGTTGGTGTCCTTTGTGTTTGCCTCCCTTTAACTTTTTCTTTCTTCTCCCCATGAGGCTCTTTTTGTCAAGAGATCATCTGAGTGTTTCTGGGTCTCCTGATTGGCAGGATGCTACCGCTGCAGTGCCGCCTCGACTTAGCGGGCCTACAGTTGTCCCCCCTCCTCTTCCCAGAGTTATGAGTCAGCAGTGGGACCGCCGCTCCATCAACCGAGGGCAACACGCGGCTAGAGGCAAAGAGAGACAGACAGAGACCGACAGATAGGGAGGGCGGCGGTGGGAGACGGTGATGATAATGATGTGTGTCTCCATGGGGGGCTGACACCTCTGACAACATGTCAGTGGTGTCGACCCAGATACCACAGAGGAGAGACGGGCAGGACACTGCTTTCCAATGGCTGCTTATGAGAGCCTGTCAGGTGTTTATGGTTTGTCTTGACAAAAAGAAAACATATGTGACTAAAGGAATATGATATTAAGTATTATTGACTATAGCAAATGTCCAAGGCACACTATTATCCTCACTGTCCCTGAAATGGAGTAGGTTTAAAGGGCACTCCATTGATTTTACACATTTCACTTTACTTGTCATAAGGTGTAATACTCAGCCTGAGAGCACAGTTGTGTAACGTCCTCTGTGGCTGTAGAGGGAGCTGTCCAATGTCCTGAAATACTAAACCTGACGACACCGATCAGGGTTAATCCTTTCTTCTCAGCTTCAGATTTTCTGGATGGTTTGGACGTTTCACAGAACTTGGACATTTTGGAGACAAGTAAGAACCGAGCACACCACCAAGACTGTGAGAGGTGTAGGATCCTGTATTTTTTGGAGCTTGATTTGTACAATTTTTTGACAAGCCCCTCGACTTTTAACACTTTGATATTTCCTCACAAAGTAGAAGTTTTGAAACAAGACCATGAGATCTGGCTGAAAGCCTCAACAACTAGCAAGTGGATATTCAGTAGATTGTTTGGTCACAAATGGCTAATCACATGTTGTTTAACTAATCGCTTTTAACGGTGTCCTACAGAAAAACAGCAGGCCTCAGATTTTTAATAGAGGCTAAACTCTATCACAGTCTCACCTTAACACTTAATCCAGACTCTATTATACCCCAGCAGCCAGACTCAACTCAGATAGTGTTTAATTAGCGTAACCTCAGAATTTATTCTCCCCGCGGTCTGTGACCCACAGTCTGCTCCTCTGGCTTCGCTGAAGAGAAGCTTTATGTTTAAAAGCTTTAGTCTGCTGCACCTGGCCCTGGGGCTGAATCCCTGGCAGGTTTAAGTGTCGGAGCACAGCTGTGAAGGGCTTTTCTTGGCCTGTGAAGACGAGATGGGGCGGTATAGGCAGATTTCTCCTTGCTCATCCCCGTGCAGCCAGCAGCAGCAGGATGAAGAACCGCACGACAATAATCGGCGAATTCAGGCGAGGAGCGTCAGTTAAATGCAAGCAGTGACGGCTTAAGCTGCGTGTAGTTCACACGGCATCAGAACAATCTAATCAATCCTGGACCGCAATTACCAGGCGGCTTGGTGTTTGTTTGGCGAAGGCAGAAAGTCGGAGCCTCTGGGGCAGCAACAGTACAAACAGCTCCTTGTTACACAGTTTTCTAGAGTTGGCTGGAAGCGCTGCAGCTTCATAACACAACGCTTCATCATCGTCTGCAGACGCGATTTGCTCCGTTTGCAGAGTTTACCACATTTCCAAGTTTCCTCAACAACAACAACAACAACAACATAATAACCACAATCCCTTCCTCTCTTTGTTTCTCTTTCATGTCTCCCACACCCCCTCCGCCCCTTCCTGAAAGCCACAAGACAACACATCGGTGATGGAGTGAGTCAAAGCGAGGCAGCAGAATAGCCTCGCATCCTGCACCTCGCTCCATCTGTGAAGTAGATAATCTGTCTCATGCTCCTCTCCTCCTTTCAGCTAAAAGCACTGGTTTTGCCTTCTGCTCGCTCGCTGGGGGTGATCTGGCGGGAGGCTTTTTTTTTTTTCCTCCCTACTTCATGGCTTCAAGGCTGCGATATGTTCTGGGACGAGTGTTTGTGTGCGCTCCGTACTGGGCTGTGAAAGTATAATTTGCTTAAAGTGAATGTGATTAGGTTGCTTTTATTGTGGCGGCATTAGTTTACCAGAGGGTGAAGGGCCACCGCCGGGCCAGATTGAGCAGGCTTGGCGTTTGGAGTGATCTCTCTGCCTCTTTCTCTGTGCTGCTGCCATATGCCTGTCTGATATGAGCACATGGTAGGCAACACACACTCTTATCCCTGTGCCTGTGTTTATTTGTGTACCTGTTTATCTGTCTTCTCTTTCTCTCTCTCTCGTGCCTCCATCCTCCTCCTCTCACCGAATCCCCTGCTCTCTCGGTCCATCTGTTGTCAAAAGCATCCCGAGTGTTTATCTGCCTGTCTGTCTGCGGCTCAAAGAGCAGGTCAGCAAACTTTGACTACAGTGAGTTGCGCACGTTTCCAGAAGGGCATCTGATACCTTTCTGCTGCTTTCCTCCAGCTTGTGAAAGATATCATATTTCAGAATGGGGAAGTAGGGGTGGTGGTGGTGGTGGTGGTGGGGGGGGGGGTTATTATTTCAGGAACCTCGGAGTGGCCCCAAGGGATCTCCACACTAACAGGGACGGATTAGCCAGCCAGTGAATCCCACACTCCGCTGCAGACCTGTCTATTCATCCACAAAGATGCCTCAGTTATGTTCTATTATTAGTGATATTATGAACTAAATATGGCACTTATGGGTGGCCCCTTGCTGCGGGAATCGACTCCAGCAAGACATCCATACTCCCCGGGAGAGTTTTTAGGGAACGTGAGTGAAAGAGGAGAGGGGAGAGAAAAAAGTAGGTTACAGAAGAAAGACCGGCTGCCTCGCTCCATTTGTAAGCAGGAGAACACAAACACTGGCAGGGTGCAAAGTGTACAGTGTGTGAGTGTGCGTCATTGTGCACTGTGAGTAAAGGGTACTGGGTAAATGTGCCTGTGTGTTGCTGTGTCTTTGTGAAGGGAGGATTGGTGGCATAAAGGGACGGATGTGGGTAGATGAGTGAAAAATGCTATTGCACGTTTTCTCTGAGTGGATGCACATTCTCACATGGCTGTTTTCACTCATGAGGATCCATTTGTGCAACGATTTAGAGCTCCTCTCTGTTGTTTTTCCACATGCTTTTTTTTTTTTCATGCACATACTGCATATCCACCGAATGCTTATTTGATGGCGTTGATGCAATAGCCTGTGCAAGGCAATGGTCCTGCAGAGTGGCAGTGTAACTGTCGGCTCCCCTGCACCGCTCCGTGTCTTGGCAACAGGGAGTGCGAGGGAACCAGCACGAGGAGACAAAGACGCCTCCTTCTGCCTGACGAGTTGGTGCAGAGCGGGGCGAGGCAGGCAGGCAGGGAAAAGATCGTTTCTGTGCAACAGCATGGGGGTAAGAAGTGGGTCAAAAGGAAATCCCCATATGGACGACCCCTCCCTCCCTCCCTCTTCCTCTCCCTCCCTCCCTCTTCCTCTACCTCCATCAGCACCACCTCATCCCACTGGGCATTCGCTTGTCCTGCCAGCAGCCCTCCAAAACTAACCCAGAGCCCCGAGCGAGAAGCATGGAGGGGACAAACGCTTGGCTCGGTCGGACTGAGCTCCCAGTTTATTTGGAACAGTCTCAGCCTCGATACAGATTGTACAACAAGTAGCAAGTTCCACGTCACGTGACTGCGTGTGTAGAGGGACCAGCATTTTGTGTATCAGCTGGTGTTGGTACATGTAATCAGACCAGCAACTGTAACTGAATGTGAGATAGCACACATGAATAACCTGAGTGGTTTTGAATGGGGCCTGATTGTTGGCGATGGACTCGCTGGTTCTGTCATGTTTATCTATCTTGTACCTCGAGTGCAACTGTTACACTGACGTACTACCAAGAACAGAGAGAACAAATATGCTGCAACTTGTGGATCAGTGAATCCTGCACAGCAACAGACGACCAGATATAAATCTGATAATCAAATTTTATTTTAGTGATAAACATGAGTATTTTCTGTCTTTTTCTGTTTTGTAGACTTATAAAATTAATATCTTTAGTTTTAGTTTTTTTCAGGCAAAACAAGACATCTGAGGAATTCACCTTGGACTCTTTATTCACTTTTCGTAAATGTTATAAATGAAACTAGAAATTGCTTCTGTAAAAGAAAAAGAAGAATTACCACATTCATCAATAATGGGAATAATTCTTAGTTGCAGCCTTGGATGCCAGTTTCTGAGTTCAAAATAATTGCTTGTGTCTTGTGTTGTTACTGAATTGCTGCAGAGAAGATTTCCTGCTTTACCTTCACTTGACTACATTGTCCCCCGATGTCAAACTTACTCCAGCGTCTTTGGGAAGGTGTGGAAATGTCCATTTTTACATGGCTCTGTATCATATTGGTACAACCGACGATCTGTGCACAGACAAATGCATTCTCTCTGCTCTGAAGACCTTCAGACGTGCAACAAACTACTAGATACGTATGTACACAAAATAAATCAATAGCTCAGTGTGGATCCAAAAACAGTAGCAGTGTCTGCAGACTGATGAGGGTTTTCCCTCAGGGACGTGTTCTTCTTTAGGGCGGAAATACCTCCTGAGCTGTATTTAGACAAAAATAAGTCATATTGAAATCCACACCGTGGAAATTCTCTCTTGACTTCTATACCTGAAACCACCCCCACAATGATAGGAGGATAACACTAAGAAAACACACACACACACACACACACACACACACACACACACACACACACACACACACACACACACACACACACACACACACACACACACATTTGCATTCATTTTTTATATGCATGTTTATATTTCTTTTACTTAATCTCTCCTGTTTTTTTGTTGTTGTTTTCTTTTACAATGCATGTGTACTCACACACTAAACACATGCTGAGACACATAAACAGTTTTGCACCCATCACCTCATACTCATGTCTTCCCAAATGAACTAAATCTAAACCGGTTAATTATGAGATTCATCGCTGTTAGCACCTGTTAGGTAATTAATGCCAATCACTGCCTTCTGGGGAGGAAAATTATCCTCCATAAAAACATGGTTTAGCTAGCATCTCTCTCTCTCTCTCTCTCTCTCTCTCTCTCTCTCTCTCTCTCTCTCTCTCTCTTTCTCAACCTTCCTTTCTCCCTCTCTCCCTCCCCCTTCTCATTACCTTCATCAACCTGTGTGGCCCACGCCTGCTGTTAGCAAATCATCCCAGGAAATAAATAAGCGCCGATATAAACAGTGTTGCGGCAATGGCCACGCTTGTGGGTAAGGCAGTTGTGGAATCCCATCAACCACAGATGGGCAGACGGTGTAGGAGTGTGGATGTGGCGATGGAGGAACCTGAGACGCCAGTTGGCAAACACAATCAGAAGAGAGTAAATAATTTAGGCCTCAGCTAATGGTGGGATGGCAAAGGTGGTTCTGGACAGAGTGGTGGTTGGCGTAGCTTTGCTGCAGTTTCTCAGCTGCATTTTTGATATTCAAACCAATGGTATTCTATGAAATTTTAAGACATGCTTTGCAAATTTAATCTCAAGTCAACCACTTGGTATTAAAACATTCATTGCAGGCTCGTTGGCTGCAGCTGTAGACTTGGTGCCAATGAAGACTGCTTCATGGGTTTGATTTTTCCTGATATCGATACTTGCAGGTCTGCGGATGTGCACTGTAAAGGCGTGTTTCTGAAGATAATGATGATAATCTTCTTTCTAAACACCGACCTGTGCTAGAGCTGCAAAATGCAATTGCTGGCCAATAGATAGGCTATTAAAGGTGCTGCCTTTTACCATCAATAAACCATTAAGGCAAACAAGACATAAACAAACAGATTATCACAAAGGAGGATTTGGTAGTCTCTGCTGGGCAGAGGCAGACAAAAGCAGATTTCTTATCTCTGGTCCACCGTCACATCCAGAGGCTGACATCATAAGCGGATTTTTGCAACCTTGTTAGCAATCGAGTTAAGCTAACATCATCTCCATGCGCTGTTTGAAAACGCTGACTGACTGTTATAATATGTCAGCTGAGTTGTTTCAAGGGATTTTAACTATGGCTACTCGGTGGCCACATACATGATATCAGTGGGTCCCACACATAAAGTTACAGTTAGCCCTGATTTCAGCTTCCAAACAGGGAAACACTACGGTGTGCATGTTGTAGCTTTGAACGTGTTTTTAGAAATAGCCTATAATTTGTAACTCTACATGCTAATGTGACCTAGTTAGCTAATGTCTAGCGTCTCACTGTATAAAAATAAAGCCACCCTTGATGCGGGCGCTGGCGTCTTACACTGGCCCCATTCCAAACAGAAGTCACTCAGCTGTCAGTCATAACTAACATAAACAACTCCCCCTCCTTTTAATAGCATCAAATAACTAATTAAAAACACATTTGAAATAAAAGTGAACAGTTGAACATACGTGAATGTTAAAATAAACAACTAAAACTCTTTGCAGCTGTAACATCCTCGATGTATCATTGACATTCCACCTTTGTTTATTACAGCTAATACACTAGTTAGTGGGGCTTGCTAATATAACAGTAGTGATTCACAGTTCAATTTATTCTTTACACTTTGTGCTCCTGTTTTTTTTTAGTACAGACAACATCCTCCAAACTGTACAAATCCACAGTTTGATGGACTTGCAGTTTTATTATCATGCTCTGATTGGGCACTCACTGCTCAGAGGGGAGGTTTGGCAAAAGGTCAGTTGTTCACAATAGTCACATAACGCACATCCTGAGACAAATTCTCTACTAATTGTTGCATCGCTAATCAGGCTATTGAAACTACACTGAGAACATCTTCCTAAATCAGACAGGCCACTGCAGAGACTCTACTGAACTCTTTACCAACAAAATACAAAGAGGGACTTCATTTCACATTCACAAAAGAACTTGAAAAAGTGTGAGAGGCATTATAATTCAGCTAGGTAGATATTGTGGGTCAGAGGACGCAATCATACATAAATGTAATGTGTTGTGCGGGCAGAGCTGTGTGGAATGAATTATACATTATTTATGGCGTTTAACTGTTGATCTTAGGGCGATACAGAGCCTGGGGAAACAATGTACACAATCAGCGTAGAGGGGAGGATGAGAAGGAGAGAAAAGAAGTATGGGATGGGCGGAGAGGAAGTGGCCGGAGATGGGGATGTATTGAGAGTGCAGATTAAAATCAATACAAACATACAGCCGCACTAAATGACTTAAATTCAGTGCGATGCTGAAATAAGACAGACGGCAAAGAAAAATGTTTGCTTGCAAGGCCATTCATGCAAAGTGTCACATTTGTGTACAAAAGAGCACACATGCACAAACACACTCCTGCTTATACGCACATGGATAATGGTGTGCACAGAAACCTGAGTTGTAAACGTGCTTGACTGTTTAAAGACTTAACTTGAATCAAATTTTGACATTTTGAAGTCCCAGAGAAATGAATAAAACAGCATCAGGCAGAGTTAACACAGTCACAGACCTTCAATATTTAATTATTAGGCCAGTGCATTAAATGACTCAGTCTCAGTTATGTATAAAACACTATCACAGCTACAGGATGTTCTTAAGATGCCATTTGATTTAATGTCAGGCATTTAGAGACCTTAAGGGTTGTGTTTATCAAAGTAATTACTGGCACTGGAACATTTCTACAAAGTGTGTCAAATGGCAGTAGTACATGTCGTACACCACCGATGTGTGATGTCACATCAAAGCAGTCACTGCCCTCAGCCATGCCCCAAGTCCAACCCACCCAGACCCACCATCCAACCTTACAGGCTTTGGTTTCTCGGAGTGTTTACCTGAAAAGGTAAGAGAATCTCAGATCCTCTCTTCTGATTGGCTCACCAACCTGTTGTTACAAGAGAAATGAGATGTAAATCTAGATTTGGGTGGTTTTGGTTCTTAAAACCACAAATATATCTTCTTATGGGCATAAAAACTTGGACTAAAACTCAGAAAAAGTGTAAAATATGCAACATTTAAAACTTAGTTTGAAGCCTGACTGCTTCTGTTTCCTTGTGTTGCCAGATTCCTAGATCCCAACCATTCATTTTGTTATAATGCATAACATTATGATTCAAGAATGGCGACCTTAAGCCATGTAAATAAGACCTAGGTACTAATGAACCCTTAAAACAAGCTGGTAGAAAATGATAATGTGGACTTCTTATTGTCTACCAGCAAAAACATGAAATGTCACTCATGTTGGAAATGTACTAATGCACCTTCTACATTCACATCAATGCTGTTTATTCATACCTGACATGCAACAAACTTGTGGATGCCACAGTAAGTGGGGTACACAAAGGAGCTTTTGACCTATTCAGGACTAAGTGACTGTCACCAAAGCACCGAGCCTCATTGCTACAACACGGGAACGTAGCCATTGTGTACATGAAGGAAAAAAACGCAACAGGAGGCTTTGTCTGAACCCAATCTGCTGTACGTCTTCCCACTCTCATACCAGGAGAGGCCCGAAAGATCGATGGTCTCCGTATAGATTTCCTCTCTCCATGTTTCGTCCAACACTCGCAGCCTCCCCACTGTTTGCTCCATTCTTCTTTCACTTTCTCAATCGTTCTTTTCTCATCTCCCATCCTCCACTTGGATTCTGCCCATGTCATTTTTTTATTCCCTCACTTTACTTCTCTCTTTCTCTGTCTCTATCTCTCAGACTTTAACATGTGCGACTGCTCTCCGTCAGGCAGTGTCTATCAGGAGCTTTCAGATCCCCTCTGCTTCCATTTTCCAAGATTCCTGAGGGGGACTGATTCAATCGCTGCCTGCTGGTGAGGTTGACAGTGACATCTAAAGGTACCTCTCCCTCTGGATGTCTGTCTCTTACGCTTCTCTAGAATTCCTCTTCCTCCCTCTGCAGCGCTCGCAATGGCCATAGTGAAAAGAGTATAGCTTTCTTGTGTGATCTGAGATGGTTATCCTGTGTGCTACAACATGTAGAGCTGTATGATTATGGGCTGCGGGGTAGACACTCAAGGGAAGTGTTAAGTCTTGATGCGAGAGTCCCACTCATGATCACAGAGCGAGGTAAAAGTTAAACGCACCATCACAAGCGCGGTGCACACTGTGTCGTACGTTACTGGGCAGCCAACTAAATTAATGTGCTCTCTGATTTTCCAATAAGGTAAGGCCCGCTGGGATTATGAAGCTCATTAAGTAGCTTTTGTGTGCCGACACAGTGGCATGCTGCTGCCTATGATCTGATGAGAAGATAGTGAAATGGTGCATTTGCATATACAGTGTGCATGGCCAATGAAAGGCCAGGAAAACAATTGAATCAACAGGATGAAAAAAAAAACACCCGAGTTTACTTTTGGCAAGAAATCAGCTTTGAAACTGATAATAAACAGATATTATTTATTCATAGGGCTTAATAGTATGCATAGACTTTTAAACTAGGTTGCATTTTTGCGGCGACTTACAGACCTAAAAGCTCACTAATTAACATTTTATAGCTTATTTCTCGAATTCTTCCCAAAAAGTGTAAAACCAACACCTTGTCCTGGATTATTTCTCGGGCCGAGAGCGATGACTTCCTTAAATCCTGTCATTACCATGAGATCGCTAGGCAACCGGTGGCTGTTTTCTCCTTTTGTGCTAAGCTAAGCTAGCTGCCTGCTGGCTCTAGTTTTATATTTAACATCAGACATCAGAGTGGTATCAGTTCTCTCGTTTAACTCTTGGCAAGAAAGCAAATAAGCATGTTTTGTAACATGTTGAACTCTTCCTCTGATGCTGTGAAAGTGGGTCACCATTGCAATCCATTGTAACTGTTGTTAATTCATATCGTCTGTACAGCTGTCTTCCCTCTTTTTCCAAGGGAGAGAGCTCCATTCTCAAACTCCCAGAGTCACCATCTTTACTCTAAACATAGGTTTTTATTGCACCTGCACCAGATTTCAAGGTGAGAACAGTTGAAGATCTTTCTGAGAAAGTTAAGTATTCAGTTGGCGTCTTCTCCTTGACTCCCTTCTTTGACACTGGAGTGATTCTGGCTGTGCCTTGCTTTCACTAACAGCGTCAGGTTATATGTGGATGAAATAAAGAAAGACAACACCTGACCTTTCCTGAGAGAAAAAGCTCCCAAAACAAACAAACAAAAAGCAGTTTGATATCCCAGTGGAAATCCTCTAAGGAAGGAGATTTGTTGTTCAGTTGTAGCCTGGACACATTTCCAGTCCCACAGCACAAAAAATATATTACGTAACGCACCAATCTGAACATATTTATCAGTGCCTTCTAAGCATGATGCATATGTATAGTGCACAGACAGAGACGCATTTCTGATTCCACTCTGGTGAGAATCTCATGTAGAAGCTGCAACAAAAACAAGAGCAGGAGGAGAATGAAGAACCAGCGACTGCCATAAGAGACAAGAAATGCCAAGAGAACAGGCGACGGTGGCCAGGAGCCGAGGGGAGCTGAGAGCAGGGCGACTGCTGCAATCAGAAGGGTGGAAAACAAAACTCCTTCTCTGTTTTTGTTGAGGCGTTCCAGGCTGGTAATTTGGAGGCAGGCAGACAGGCACAAGATCTGTCGGAGTGAGAGCCCAGCATCGTGACGCATTTCGCCCAGCCACATGTCCCCTATCCATGGGCCAGCGCCCAGCAGGATGATGGGAAGGGGCGGCGGCGGCGGCGGTGGCGGTGGCAGGGAGCTGTAAGCCTGTCCATGAGTTTGCAAGGTTCAGTTTTTGCGTGTGTGTCCATATGTATGTATGAGGACAGCGGGAAGGCTGCCAGCGTGTCCCTACCTCCTCGGGGCAGGGTGGCGAGCCAGCCAGGCCATACTGAGGCCCGCAGGCAAGAGGGAGAAAGGAGGTGGAGCTCACTCTCCCAAGACTGCTGCCGCGAGTGTCAGAGGTGTGTATGTGTGGGGAAGGGATGGCACATGGATGGTGCATGGAGAGGAGAGGAGAGGGAGGGGCGGGTCACGATCGTGCTTCCAGCATGAGCTCTCCCTGCCTGTGACTTTACGTCGCCGGTGGCATCAGTCAGCCAGCCAAGCAAATCTGCTACCTGCCCCCGGGCCGTGAGCGCTACGCAAGTCTGGAACAGGATATGTTATGTGTGTATATGGAGGCTGTACATGTGTGGGCGCTATTTTTGGTGTCCATATGCATGTGTGTACATACGGATGAGAAAATGAAAAAAGGAAAAAGGGACTTCAGCACTTTAGGGACATGGGAAGTGATCTGTTGCTTTGGCTGGTTCACCCAAAACAGACTGTTCTTTTTCAAAGCCAAGACACACACACACTGAGATGACAGTGGCACAGCTCCTGTACTGTAATACTTAAAGTTTATCTGTTACTCTTATTTGTTCGGCTTCTCTGTTTGCTCATTAACTAAAAAGTTTGGTAACGTTATTTCAGTCAATCATTTCTCCACTTTAATAATACCAATTGTTGTGTTTCATATTGTTGGAAAGCCTGATTAGTCACCTTTACGACGAGGTACAACTTGTAAGGATCGTGCAGCCGTGGAATGAGCAACTCAGCTAAACGCATTGGGTCGCCACCCAAAGAAATGTTCCAAAATCCCCTGCAATACTCTCCTGTTGGTGTTCACTCTTGTTTTGAGTTGCTCTGTGGACTGGATGATTGCGCTCTCCCACAGTAATAAGGGGAAAAAAAATACACATATTGGCCATTTTGACACTTGATTGGTTTTGCACTGTCAGGGACCTCAGTAGTGTGTGGGAGATCCATACACAGCCACAACAGCCTGGCACCGCCTCCTCATGCTGGTCACCAGCCTGGTCACATTTTGCTGTGGGGTGGTGGCATCCCATTCCTCAACCAGGAGTTGTTGAAGGTCAACCAGCGTGGTTATTTTGGTCACTCTAGCACGTACAGCAGCTCCCAAGATGATCCCAAGTGTTCGGTTGGGTTGAGGTCTGGACTCACAGCAGGTCACTCCATCCTCCCCATTCCCAAATTCTGAAGGTGCTCTGTGATGATCCTGGATCTGGGGGGAGGATGGAGTTACTGTAGGTCCCAGATCTTGGAGATATAGGATCGCCACTGGCTCAGAAACTCATTCCGATATCTAACTGCATTGAGATTGCCGTCAATGATGACCTCTGTTTTGGGGATTTTGGCAAATTTTGGGGGGGGGGGGGCGCTACCCACTCATTTAGCTGTGTTTCTCACTCCATGAATGCGCGATTCTTTCTTCTCATTGTAAAGGTGACGAATCAGGCTTTCCAACGATATAAAATACAACACCAATTGGTATTATTAAAGGGGAGAAATTATTGACTGAAATAATGTTTCCGAACTATTTTTGACAAGTTTAGTTTTCAAGGACTCTCAGTGGCAACCTGTAGTGATCAGGTGTTACAACTTTTTTTCTTACTAATGCTTCTTCACCGTCTTCCCATGTGCCACCACAGGTGGGAATTGCCAGTCCTCCATGTGAGGAGTGCTACCCACTGCGAACACTATGAGAACACAGCTGGAAAGTGGCAGGAATATATATGTCCTATTATTGTCGGCAGCACAGCAGATTAGAGCTGCGCTTCCCCATTAGAACCAGTATCAAAAGGAAAACTGTGACAATAGCTGCAGATTACTGAGGATTTCACACGGCGTAACACAGCTACATGTTAGGGGGCATAAATAGACCTATAATGCCACTATGTAATACAGCTTGCCTCACTCTATGTCTTACAGTGAGCTTGTTATTGTTAAAAGAATCATAGCTGCTCTCTCAATAGCTCCTCCACTGCAACAAGAAATATAAGGATCCATGCGTCGAGCCAAGTGCCTCTTGAAACTTAAAACGCAGCCTGAATTAAAAAAAAAACAAACTTGAAAAGCATTCGCAGCTATGTTCCCTAATAATTACATTTTGTGTGAATTCATGACAGAAAATAATCCAAATATTTGCAAAAGGCTTGACTCATTAATTTGAATAGTCGATTAAGAAGAGTCAGTGTAGCAGTTAATTAGAAACCAGTGGTGATAACCACCTGTTCAAACATACAGATGGGAAGTCTGTCTCCTTATCCCATGACTGCCTGTGAGTGCTGTTTCATTACAGATAGTCAAACCTAAATGAGACTAAAATAGATGAAGATGGATGGATGGAGCGGCGTTCTGAGGATCTGACTGAAGGGCAGCGCAGGTTGATTTTTTATTTATTTATTTATTTATTTATTTATTCTGTGGCTGACATATGCCTGCATATGTTGAGCACGTTCAAGAACACAGGCTTGGACATTTGTGTGCACCGGCAAACACACACACATTCAGTACGTATGCACACACGCACACATGCACGCACACACAGACACAGACATAATTACCTGTCAAATGCAAGATGGGACTTCCTGGGAGTAAATGAACTGATTAATATTCGTAAGGAGGGTGGGAGGGAGGGGTGTGGGGGCATCGAGCTGATTAGAAGTTAAGATATTCACTGTCCCTGTTGCTTCTTTTTTATTACAACGGCAAAATGACAAGATGGGAAATTACACAGTGGAAGATGCAGAACACTGAGGACAGAAGAGGACGAGCGGCGCGCGTTAGCCCGCTCTCCCTGCTCTTTAACATACTGTGTGATTTCTTTGAAACGTCCACAGAATCGAGTGCTTGTTCCAATTTACAATTTACCTTTTCACAACGAAGCTGATGCTCAGTAACAGGAGCGTGACGCCGCTCTGCTGCTTCCTTAGGATTTTGTAAAGGAGGCTAAGACTTTTTTTTTCCATTTCTCTTTTCTCATTTTCTAAAAAATCATTTTGCCTATTTTCTCCCGCTGTAGTCCCACACACTCTCCCTCCCTGGCCCAGGCTGTGTTGACACCTCCCTGGCCCAGGCCTCCCTCTGTTCCTAAACTGAATGAGTGCCTGCCGTTGGTCGATGCTTTCTGGCTGTGCCGCCCCAGAGCCCTAATAAACAGGAGTCTAATGGCGTCCCCGTGCTGCCGAGGGGACTCACATTAAGATAATTAGGCAGAGAGAAGGTGCAGGAATGAGGCCCTGGAGAGGAGGAGGAGACACTGCTGATGTTTCTCTGAATCTGAGCCTGTAACTCTCTGGTTCTCTGCCTTGTCCCTGTAACCCAGTTCACTGCTTTTGCGTTATTCCTACAGTGAAAACAGGGCAAGAGGTCTGACGATGATGAGTCTTTCAAAACAAGTAAATCACCTCAAATGCGAGGTGTGATCAGACAGAGTGATGTGCAACAGTGAGAAGAGAAGGTGTGTTGGGAAGAATGTGAAAATGAGTCTTGAATATGGGGAGTGAAATCTGATCTGTCGATGATGGGATGCAGTTCTACTAATGGGCAATGGGGTCTTAGAAGAAAACCTAAATTCTTTGTACATGTATATGTTTGGTGCCAATTCGGCGACTGGTGGTCATTTAGTAGGATATCAGGTCTTAGAGCAAAGCATATTTATCTTGATTGAAATATGTCTCTGACAGTAACTTTACAATCCACACCAGGTGTCGCATGAATTCAAGTCACAGTTTTAATTTATTCAGTCTTCTATATTTCTGCTGCTCAACAAGTGTTTGCTGTTTGCTTGGATGTCAGGACAGGAAGTCAATATATCATTGCACAACTTGCCAAAAATACAGTAGTAATATCACTGACCAGTATTTAAAGGAGACATATTATGCCGCCTTTCCACAAATTAAAATAGTTCCCAGGTGTAAAGACATGTCTGTGACATGCTTTGGTCAAAATACCCCAAGGATCAAACATCACAGCTCTTTTCATCCGCTCTAAACAGCCCTGTTCACAACGGCTGGTTTCAGTGCCTGTCCCTTTAAATGCAAATGCCCCACCCCTTCTACCGGTCCCAGGTAGGGGTGGGGTTATGCAAATTTGAATCCTAGTTACATCACTGGAAGACAACTGAGGGAACAGCTCGTAAAACCACATTCAATCTAGGGAACCTGCACATTACATTTTATTTTGTCAATTCTCATATCCACCCAAATATATGTTAAAGAGCCTTCAAAAAGTGATATATGTCCCCTTTAAAGTTTCACATTGAAAATTAAATGTAAAATTTTTTACGAAGTACAAGGAGCGATTTTAGTCTGGTTATTCTGATTTTACATCTGGATTGATCAGTTTTCAGTTCTGACTTAACATCATTTTATCATGAGTGTTACCAAACCACTGTAGCAGGCTTCGATCGGGTACCTAGCACATGTAGAAAACAGCCAATCAGAGGGGAGGTTCAGAGACCAACACAAAACAAGCTGCTGTTGCTTGAGCTGCAGAGAGAAGCATGAAGTATAGAAACTACCTCCAGATGGTTTTTGGCTAAACCCCTAAAATAAAACACTGTGTTAAATATGGGACTTTGGTGTCACTGAATTAGAAATCTTTAGATCTCCACATTATTGCTCGAATATGAATTCTCTGATGACATAACAGGTAATAGTGACTGTGAGTGGTACATCCCAGTCCAGGGTAACATCACAGATGTGTTTCTTCTTCCGTGTATAAAAGGTTTGACAAATAAGTTAGTGTGTGTATGTGTGTGTTAGTTCACACTGCCTGTTTACAAGAAAATAAGGCACATAAAGTATGTGAAGTGTGTTTAATTGAGAAAATAAAACAAGCAAACCATTTCTTCACTGGTTTGGATCAAAGTGAAGTGGCTGTAGATATAGTGGAAGCTTTCCTGTCATTGCAGCAGACTATGAGCCTGAAAGACAAACTCATGGATGGAACAACTTCAGCTGCACCTGCTTCTTTTTTTTTTTGTGCCTGTTTGAACACGAGGACAGAAGCCGAGCTTCAAACAGAGCTGGAGCTGGAGTGACGCCTCACAGATAACTACCTCCAGCTCTGTCATTTTCTCTCTATCACAGCCTCTGCCTGCTTGTTTCCACGATCCACCGTGTAGGTTCACTAGCAGGAGCTCCTCTTTCCGCTCTGACACTCTGCAATCAGATGTGACACACCGAAGGCTCTGGATGACAGCCGGGAAGACAAGGTCACACAGTCACCTACTTTTAACAGAGGATGTGCACAGCTCCTTCTGACAGGGCTTCATACACTTACTCACACACACCTACACACACGGGCGCAGTGAGCACGCGTGCACCTTGGCTCGCACAAACACAGTTGCGAGGCGGAGCTGGAGTATTTTGCAGACGGGGCCTTTTCTCGTGCCTGTGCAATCTCAGAAGCAATTACCTATTAAAATTTCATCCTTCCCATCTCTGAATGTTTAGGAAAAGATTATAACTGCTGGGGAGGTAATTAAGCCTGCAAATGGTGAATTGAGTTGTGAATACAGAGCACTGTGCATGTGTGTGTGCATGTAGCTGTGTGTGTTTTGTCTTAATAAAACTCAATAGCGCTGCCCACCTAAAGCTCTTTAGTGTGATACCCAAAATGACAATTAACAGAACTAAAAAGTGAGATGTTGGTCTGGAGGAAGTGCTCAGCGTAATAATTCATAAGTATAACTATGATTTCCCAATTAAATTGCCCATCTAATGTCTTCATTATATTATAAAGTAAGAGTAGTAGCGATGAGTCGAGCTGCTGTTTTGTCAAGCAGACTCCGACGCTCTGGTCTACAGTCACCCCGAGTTAAAAAGCAGCAGGCTCAGCGTGTTCTCACAGGTTACCATGGCAAACCAAACATGAGCATATAATAAACACACAGGCCTTCAGAGCTTCAGAAAAATCAATCACCCTGGACGGTTGCCACCAAGATCATTCGCACCTCTCGCTCTCCATCCCCCCCGAAACTCATTCTCTCCTCTTTCTCCAGTGCTCCCATCTTTGTCTCGTCGGCTCTTTGATGCTGAAAGTGAAGAGGCCGGGGATTTTCAGCCTTTTAAGGATTCAAACAAAGTCTCTGGGTTTTGAGATGACATGAAAGTCTGCCAGCCCCGGCGTGGCTGGGGAATAGGTGGGCCGGCTGCTGTGGTTCTGGTTCACAAAGCAACCAAAGTGTCCATTTTTAATATGCAGCAGGTTGCGGGGGCCTTTTTGCTCAATTCACATGGGCCCCCACCCCTCCCCCAATACATAACAAACATGAGCCTCTTGTGTTGCTAATTGATGGTGCACATCTCTCACTCGCACACATGATAATGATTATGACTTATCAAGACGCAGCAAAGCGCGCGGCGGGAGCAGCAGTTTCAATCGCTCTTTTAAAGCTGCAGACAAACAACCTGAATAAACCGCTGCAGGGGAGTCACATTAATGATACAGCAGTGATGGTCCTCGCAGACAAAATAGCACTCTGTGACTGACAGTCGCCTGAGCCTGAAGGAGTTTTCCCCCCTATAGAAGCTGCAGAGAACCTGCCAGGCCACATGCATTAATGCCAGTAATAGGGCAATCTGGCCATAAGCTATAATCAATACGTGGTTTGCACTAAAAATAGATTTTCCAGCACATTCCTGCACTATAACTGGCATATAATCCCCCTCATGTGCACCAGCATGTGCAAATGTACATGTTCCTTTTAACCTGAACACTTATCTTTACATTGCAATTACCACTCTATTCATTCGTCTTCTCTCCTTCCCTCATGTGTCGTTTGCATTCAGAACTGCTGTCTCCCTGAGAAATCATCTCGCCCTCTTCAGTCTATCTATCACCCCTTAATCACTTAAAACAAGAATATCATGTCCATATCCTGCAAAATCCATATCTAATTCCTCCCCTCCCCTACGACCCCACCCCGTGCCCCCCCCTTCGTGATAAATTGCCTCCGCTCGCTGACTGAGGGGACCCATAAACCAATCAGGTGGCTGTCAGGGAGGATCCCACCAGATCATCGAGGTTAATAACATTCCACATGATTACCCACAAGCCCGAGGATTAAAGGGTTCAGAGGAGCAGGTTCCACGTTGCAAATAATAATCGCTATTTCACAGCGGCGTCCTATTGGCCACTCAGGTGATAGGCCACCACGCTATCTCAACTCTCCCGCAGCGAGGAGAGAAAAAAAAAGACTTGTACCGACCCAGATTTATCTCTTTTCATGGTAGATTTTTTTTTCTGAGACTTACCCCCCCCCTCTTTTCTGAAAGCAAACCTTTTAAATGAATACAACCTTTCTTTTCCCCCTTGTCCATGAGCTGCGCTCTCATCATGATGTTGATGGTGTCTGTGGGCGTAGTGCTTCATGCTGAGTAGGGTTATGTCACCTTGTCGTTAGCCAGGGGAGCTGTTGTAGGATTACATATTTATCTCATTCTCACAAATAGAAATAGTTACTCAACCCCCCCCCAACACCACCACCAATTCCTTACATTAACACTTCCTCACAGCAATAATACCCTGATACCAGCATACCAGCATTTCCAGCCAGATATCTGTTTCAGTTTCCAAACAAACTGTGAACTACGGGGGAAAAACTGGCAATTTGGAGATTCTCTGTCAGTGCCGTAAACTAATCAAGAATTGTTCCAATAAAAAGAAACAATGACATAAGAAATAAACTTTATCTCATCTTTAATAAAAACGTAGAGAAGTAAAGTCAGGAGTTAGTTAGAACTCTGAACTTTAGAACTCTTACTGTCAGTTTTATCTGAAAGTAGTAAAAAGCAAAAAATAATCTGATCCAACTGGTAAATCTCTGCACTTTTCATTAAAAAAACACAACTTAAAAACTTCAACTCACATAACATTGTGAGATTGCTTATCTTTTTCTCGCTGTGCACCAAAGTGATGAAATGTGCTCGAAAAGGGAAAAAAAAGAGCCAAGAAGCAGTCTTTTTGATGTGGGAGGATTTCAGCTGCAGTCAGATGGAATTGAACAAGGTGCCATTCATGTATAGCCGGATAGTAACACAAGAAACGAGGAGGGGGGGGCAGTCCTGTAACAAGACGAAAGTGAGTGCAGACTCGGCGTGTCTTGAATGCATCGTTTACGTGGAGATCCACCTCAGATGTGTGTTTTTTTGTTTTGGCACAGGAAACAGACGGACTGGAAACGCAACTCTGAGGGAATGTGAAAGCTGTGTACTGGCTGTTCCCATGATGTGTGTGCCTGCCTGCACTGTGCGCTTGGCTTGAGTGTGTGCGAGTGTGTGTGTGTGTGTGTGTTTGTGTTTTTTTGTGTGCATTCATCTGTTTGATCTTCGGTGTTAAAAAACACAAAGGAGCTTGGTACTGTAGCAGCCCACGGGACGCAACCGAAATAGATGGCATTCATGTGCTCTGTATTCTACCCCCACCACCACCACCACCACCCTACAAACTCCCAGCCAGCCCCCTCACAATCCCCCTACACACACACACACACACACACACACACACACACTTCCTCACCGACTCACACACACTCCCACTTCCCTCTTTCTCTCTCTCATTATATCATGCAGGCATGAACCAAAATAAAACAGTGAATACAGGCTGGATTTGAGAAGCAGGCAGAAAGACTCTTTCGAGCGTGTTACGAAATCTGGCCGGTGTGTGATAAAACAAAACAACCCTACGCTGTCATTTGAAACAAAATAGGAAAAAAAAACGCCTGTAGGGATGTGTGTGTTCTCCCTCTCTGCACATACAGTATAGAGTCTATATCTCTGAGGATTTTCTGACTAACGCGCCAGATATGAGTTTGGCAAGTCCAGCTGAGATGACTGACTTAATCTCAATCCCTCACATCCCTTACATCACTGCAGATGCCTTCAGAGGGGGAGATGGGGGAGATGGGGGGGGGGGGTGACACCAACCTGGACACACTCAAGTCACTTTAAATAAGCAGCCCTTCATTTTTATATGCTGACACACACACACACACACACACAACTCTCCCACATGTTCCGTATGCTGCTTTAAATCACACACAGTTTATAACAGCCAATAATGAGCTCTGAAAGAAAGAAAGAAAGAAAGAAAGAAAGAAAGAAAGAAAGAAAGAAAATATATATGTAGAAGAAAAAACTCACGGAGGGTTGTGGGTCTGGAGACATAGTGCTGTGAATGCATCCCCAGGGCCTCCTCCCCCCGGTACTGCTCACCTGGACACCCGCCCTGCAGCACGCTGGCCACGGCCCTGTCAGACAGACACAGGGAGGAGAAGAGAGAGAGACAGGGAGGCGGTGATGGATGAGAGGCGCAGACATGAGGAACTGTGCATAACACGGTTAATTTGATCATTCAGTTGGGCTGCAGCGCTGCTTCTCATGAAACTATACGAGATGCAGCTGAGTGTCAATAACAATGTGATTTGCTTTTGTTTGCGCTGTTTATCCACCCTCTACTGCTGCAGTCATTGTACATGCACTCTTGACTAATGCATTACACATAGGTGTGTGGAGTGTGTGTTTTTTTCCCACCGATCTCATATCAGACATACACAATGGAGCGCAATGCCGCCTATTTACTCTGGTGAAAGAAGCCGCCCCCGCCTGATGAGAGTAGCTCACGTAATGTTATATCACAATGGATGGATGGACTGGAGTGGAGACGGCATGTAGCATCCACTCCTGTTCAGAGAGTCTCAGCACATAAGAGTTGTTCCAGTTGCCCAGAAACCAGAGTCTGGCTGTGAAACTACAACAAGCCCAATGCATTCAAAGCGAGGCGGAGCTTTATGATGTTGTTTTTATTGTTATGGTGTACTTATAAAGATGTAGAGGGGTGGAGGGGATGGAGGGCACGCGCGCTCCAGATCCCTGCGTGCGTAGGCTACTACTGCAAGTCTCTTTGTAAACAAGCGCACTGAGAAGAGCAGGGAGAGAGAGAGAGGATGGGAGATAGTGAGAAAATGAGAGAAAGAGAGAGGTTTACCTGGACATGTTCTCTCTCTGGGGCCGGTGCGCCTTTTCCAGACCCAGTTTGGTGAAAATCCCCACAAGAGCCATAATGGCCACTACTCCACATATGATGTAAACGATTAAGTTCGTCTTGTCTTTGGTGCTGTCGTGCATCTTGTTCATTTTTTTGTAGGGGGTCTGCCCGGTCTTCATCCACACCGGGGTGTCATAATTTTTACAGGTGCTCTGGTCCAGCCGCGAGTGCTTGTAGGCGCAGCAGAAGCGGAAGCCACAGGTGCCGCAGCAGTATAGGTAATTGCCCGTTTTGCAGATGAACGGCGGGTCCCACTGGCCCATCACGTCGTAGTAACCCCGGCATTTGTCCTCCGTGTGCGGGGTCTCCTCGGACACGCTCTCCTCCTCCCTGGAGCCATTGGAGGTGGAGATCATCACGAATCCACCGAGCAGTCCCGGCTCCCCGTCAGCCTTGCACACCAGAGCCATAAGTTTGAGCAACAAGAAGCCGAGGAGAAAGTATTTCCCTCTCATCGTGCTCTCTCCTCCGTTCAACTTCACGCAGAAACGAAAAGACTTGGAGAGGGGAGGAAAGGCGCGCGGTCATGATAGGCTGAAAAGTCCAGGAAGATACATCCAAACAGCAACGCACCGTCATCCGCGCTGATGAACATATTTACTAACATATCATCATCCAGGAAAAAGAAGAAAAAGGGAAAGAAAAGAAAGAATGAAAAAAAAGCGAAATAAAACAAAATCTCAGTGGATTGAACTTGACTTATAGACTGAATAACTGCTCTTCAGCGCGCGCGCTCTGCCGCTCACCTACACGTCTTTCCAGAAAGACATTCGCAGGCTCGGGTCCGTCGTTTTCAGGAGTGCATCACTTCGCATATCCATCGGTGCGCTCTTACGCACAGGAGTAGGCAGAGACACAAGCCGCACGGAGGATGGGAGCTCAGTGAGCGGAGAGAGGGACCGAGAGTGAGAGAGCCTGGTGCGCAAAAGGAAAGGAGGAGGAAAACAGGGGGAGGGAGTGAGAGAGAGAGACTGAGAAGGCTGAGGATAGCGGGATGGAAAAGAGAGAGAGAGGAGCCTTTATTGTGAAATATTATGAGAAAATCCCCGGAATACGCACATCACTGTTCTGTTTTGCCGTCGAGGAAAGGCGTGGGAGACACCACCTCCTTTTATTCCCACTTTACGCATTTTCAGTCGTAGGTGCAATTGTTTTAAATCACAAGTGGCTTCATGTGTTACAATGGGCAGCTTCTAAAAGCAGAAAAAAGCCTCTTTCACCAAATATGTCGCCTCAAGGCACCATGTCTATAGATCCCCAGGGACTTTTTTCAAACGTCTTTCACATTAAAGCTCATCCAGACCTGTCCAAAATACAAACCCAGATAAAAAGAGAATTCAGACGGTTCTTTATTTTTTATCCTCAAATAACGCCACTTTGATCGCATTTTTAAGATTTAAAACTGGGAAAAGGAAGAGCCTCATTCCCAAATGGTGCAGCTAAAATTGGAAATGATCTCCCCCTAAAAATCAATATTAAAAAAACAGCGTCGGCATTTTGCCAATATGTCTGAAATATATTTAGGGATACTTCTAGGTTATTATGGATATCTCACGTTCCTCATAGCAGGTGTTGCAGTTTTTGTCAAACATATTTGGAAAGAAAGACGCATCAAATGAGCAAACACAAAAAGGTTGATTTCACCTGCAAATCACACAAAGGCTGTAAGCACATCGTTTTAGATGAATGATGTGGTTTAAAAACAGACCTCGGATGGATCTCTTTTTTTGTATTGAAACAACCTGATCAATCAGACTGTGTGGTTTCCCCCTTTCAGCTGCAGAGGACGGTCGGTGAGGCTGGGAGAGGATCGACCTCTCTCCGTGGTGCTGAAAGGCTCCGGCCTCTGTCCAAGGTGCTGATCACCACAGGACCTCCTGCAGTTTCTAAACACAATGCAGGTTTACCTCCAGATGTTCAGTTATCGAAGGAGGAAGCTTGGCAGATGTGTTTGCTCAGTGAGAAGAAGGAGACACATGATTATAGCTAATGGTAATGTTTAGTTTAGTTACCATGAGAACGTCTGTGATAAAGATGATGATAACATACATCGATTATTAAATTATAAATTGTAGCTACTCTATTATATTCAGGGCTCCAGTCTAACTTTTTTTTTTTTACTGGGCGCACATTGGCCCTAAAATTTTAGGAGCGCAAACAGAAAATGTTGTGGCACACACCATTAATCAACTTGCAAAGCAAATATTCACAATATCTCTTCATTCTTGATCCTCACACACCTTGGCCTGACACCTGTAGCTAATGACAGATTCCAAATTATCTTCGAGTCGCCTTTCACCAGTGTTTTAAAATATCCAACAAATTAGCCTACTGGTTGCACATGTGCAAGTTGATGAAAAATGTAGCTGCACTGTCGCAAATTTTAGGGGCAAAATGCCCCATTTAGGGGCAGTCTGGAGCCCTTTATATTCATGTCATTATAGGGGCCCCTGTGATTGGAAATTTCGAAAGCAAATTCAGTAGCCTCTTAGACTAGGCTATAATTAAAAAATATATATATAAATAAATCAGGCTAAAGTCATTTTTGAAAAAAAAGAAGAAGTAAATATTAAATCCAGCGGATGTCTGGATGTGATTGTGTGTGTGTGGTGAGAGCTGCGTGTGTCTGCCACACTGGGGGCCGCTGCAGCAGAAGTCACACATCCACAAACAGGCAGCGTAGTCGATCCCCGATCATCATGATCATCGTCAGCAGCAGCAGCAGCAGCAGCAGCAGTGTTAGCTCTCCGCCCAGACAGCTGGAGCAACACCACAGACGTGTCTGTCTGGAGGCTCGCAGACAGACTCACTAGTCAGTCAGTCAGTGGTAAACTAGTTGACTCGGGACAGCCACCCAGTAGATAAGCCGCTGCTCTTATGGCTGAGAGCGTGGATCTGTTTCTCAGGGCAACACAGCGGACGTTCAGCGGACTGACTGAAGGTAGCACACTGTGTTAGCCTCCTCAGCTAGCCGGCAGCTAACGCCCTCTGTGACTTGGCCGTGTCACTAGTTTTTAGCTGCTGGCTACAGGTCACTGGTCCAACAGGTTGGGCGCAGTCACTTGACAGCTTCTGTGTGGCTGTGCTTAAACAACCGGGCCACCATAGTCAACTAAACCCAGGCTACACTGCTAGCTTGTTAGCTTGTGTCAACAAAACAAATAGTGCTGTTTGTGCTCTTGTTACAGTAATGAAGCCAGTGTTGACTGTTTCAAACAGTTGAAAGAATAATAATGAATAGACTGTAGTTTAGTAATTCATTAAGGTATAATTTGGTGGATTAATAATTCACAACACACTTTAGCTACAGTGCAAAGTTATGTGTCACAAGTTGAAGTCTTGTATCTGTTAATTGAGTGAATGAGCTTCAGAGGCTTCATGTACCATGTATCTGTGTGGCTCAGCCTCCCAGCCACAATATTCAAGGACTAACAACATAATCACAGTGGCATGTTCACTTCTCTTTTCATCAGTTCCCCCACCTTGATATCAGGCTTAATTCCTTACAACCCTGTGTAGGGAAAAACTGTTAGTATAAGGGAACCCGAGGGATGAGATTGAAATGCTCAGTATTTTTTATTATTATTTGCTGCAAAAGCAAACCCCCAATGTGCTTTCATCTCAAATGATGATTACTGTAGCTTTGTTTGGAGCGTACCATCTGCCACCTGAGAAATCTCTGCGATTTATGTTTGAAGTTGTGCTCGCGCAGCTCAAGACACGCAAGGCTGCTGCTTCTTATCTCCTGTCATGGGATCTTTGTTGACTCCTCCAAGTCCTTGTGTTTTTTTATTTATTTTTTCATTTGTCTGTGAAATGGTTTCACACACACACACACACACACACACACACACACACACACACACACACACACACACACATCTGACTCCAGAGAGAGAGACACACACAGCACTATAAAGTAGATTCATGTAACAAAAAAGCCTGCAGGGTTTGTATGAGAGTGCCTCGCAGCTGCATGTAGTGTGTCTGTTGTCAGGATCAGTGACAAAGAAGATGGTTAATAACTCAGGAGCAGGACCATCCTGCATAGGTTGTGTGTGCGTGTGTGCATGCATACTTTGCATTCCTGCGTGACGTGAATATATTCCTTTAGAGCAAGAAGCAGGTTTTTATCTGTGTGCTGAGGTATGTATTGTTAGGCAGTGATTTCCATATACAAACACTCGTAAGCTGAGGCAGAGTTTGAGAAGTATTCTGCTGAGCTGCAGGAGATCAAGATGAAAGTTTTTTTTTTTTTTTCTGTTTAAAAGACAGATCTATTCTGAAGTAAGTGCAGATGGACTGTCAAAGACTGCTGAGATAGAGTTAGGAAACTTCACTTTATACTACAATGGTCATGGCGGCTGGTTTAAATTCAGAATTCATCAGCAGTCCTCGCTGTAATCATAAGTTAAGATCAAGGCCAGGCTGGTTAGGACTGAAGGCATTCTTAAATAATTTGGCTGAAGAGATAGTAGATAAAAGTAGAGCATGTTTCCCCCCAGTGGTTTCATAAAATGTCAATTACACAAATGGGATCATTGTTAATCTTACACATCGTCTAGATCCTGGGAGCGACGCTCGCTTTCGTGGCTCTTTCTTTTCCCTATCTTTGCTCAAGTTTCTCCAGAGGACAAGAATTATCATAAACTCATTTGGGAGAGTGATACATGGAGAGCATGTTAAACACAGAGGATGCCGAGCAGCTAGTGGCCCCCGCTGAGTGTGAGTGAGGGGGATTTGTGCAGAATGCAGATGCAGACTCTCCAGCACAGTGACAGCGGCGCGTAGTAACTACAGCTACTGCTTCCACATCCTCCTCCGGAAACGAAAAAAACGAGCGGAGCAGAAAGCTGTTGTTTACACCTGCTCTTAGCATCTGCTCTTAGCATCTCTCCATTTCCATATCACTCCGCTGGGCTCTCTCTCTCTCTCTCTCCCTCTCTCTCTCTCTCACGTCCTTCATGTCATACCTTGTCATTACCATCAGCTAAAGCAGCGTTGAGTGGCTGCTTCCATTCCTTACATGGAGAACCAGGCTCAGTTTGCCTTGTTAATGAATGTTTGAGGGTGATTAGATTGTAGGGCCCTTCTGTTACGTAATATCAGGATTATGTAAAACACTCGTTCTTTCCCATTCATTCTCTGACATGTAGCTGTTTGTTAATTATTTAGCCTTCGTTACTCATGGGGTGAGTAACACCCAAGCCCCCCCCTCTCCCTCCCTCCCTTCCTCAGATCTCCAATTCCCATTCCTAAATCCTGATCACAGTGCTTATAACAAATGAAATATTGTGTTGATTGCAAGAATGAATATAATGAGGTTTCTACATGAAGCTTTCACAGCAGGCTTTGAATGACTAATGCTGTGATGACACTTAATCCTTAAAGCTTTTATTTTCCTGTTTGTTACTTTGCGTGATGCTCTGTAGAAGAATCCCTTGACCTTAGCATATTGAAATGAAAATGTTCAGATGCCGGCAGAGTCGGTGTGAAGTTAATTCCAGTTAGATAAATCATAAGATGGGCCGCTGGTGAAAGTTGTGTTCATTAAATGTGTAGGTGTGCATGTTAAAATATGTACGAAAGTACTAATGACTACAGTAGATGCGTTTTCCATTACTAGATGGGAGCTGCAACAATTAGTAACAATCAACAGTAATCAACATCTACTTCAGCATTTTAAATGTGAGGATTTAATGCTTTTCCAACAACTTTAAAAATCTATTTAAGGACCTCATCTTGGGCCGCTGGGATTTTTTTTTCAGGGCTTTTAGGCCTTTTGAAGGGATAATTCAACATTTTGGCAAATTGACCCATTGCCATTATCCCTAATGTTTTAGGAGTAGGTTCGTTACCTTTAATTGTCGGTGCAAGCTATTTTTAGAATGGTGGAGCAGAGCCGCGAGCTGCTCAGAGCTACTCCGTCTCATAACGCTCTATTATCTCATAGCGTGGTGAATGTGCAGGTCACAACTTGTCCACGACAGCGTTTTGGAGTTGTTGGATTGTGTATTTGATGAGTTTGATGAGGGAAACCAAGAAATCCCATGAGCCTCCGTAGTGTAGCTCTGAGCAGCTCGCGGCTCTGCTCCGCCGTTCTAAAAATAGCTTGCATAATTAAAGGTAACGAACCTACTCCTAAGACTATAGGGATTATGGCAATGGGCCAATTTGCCAAAATGTTGAACCATCCCTTTAATCGACAGGACAGCTGTTTTTTTCTCCATCTTTGGTAAATGCTGTGAATTTTATAGCAATATTAATTCTGTCATTTAATATTTATAAGGCTGCATTCATGGATTTTTGTTGACCAGAAGGCAGTGTGAGAAGAAAACAGAACTGACACTTTATCACCTCATAAAGTTGTTTTGGCAAAACTTCAGAGCATGATGACTTAAAACTAGGGCTGTCAAACGATTAATTTTTCTTATCGCGATTAATCGCATTTTTTCCATAGTTAACTCGCGATTAATCTCTATTAAAAATATTATATATGGCGCTTTGGACTTTCAACACTCCAAAGTGTTGAAAGTCCAAGCCAAAGTGTTAAAATCTCTAGACAAACAACTTTTAGACCAGATCTAGTAGGCTAGCTACCTAATCATAACACATGATGCATGAAACTCACACAGAATTGAAACAAATTGCATCCAGTGGAAATTGCCCTTTACTTTGCTACGCCTCTGCCTGGCCATGTGCATTTGTTGACAACAGAAGCCGTCAAAAAATCAATACATGGCCACATGCATTTGTTTACAATAAAGCCGTCAAAAATCAATGGATGGAGCTGTGGATATATGTTAGACCAGCGTTTCTCAAACTTTTTTCAGTCAGGGCACCTTTCAAAAGTGAATAAAATCTCAGGGCACCCCTGTGTAAAATGTAATTCAAAATGACACTGCATGGGACAGTATTATTTAACAGAGCATAATACAAACTGTAAATGCAGGGTGCACAGGTGCCTCTGTAGCCTACATATGCACACACACGCACACGCACACAATAATCCGCAGGTGTGAGAGGAAGAGAGAAAGGTCTACATCCGCGCAGCGCAGGCAAATGAACATCCACCGGCGTCTCCGCTCCATTCTGACTCCGTTATGAACAATCAGAGAGTTTCCACCTGTCACTGCAGAGTGTTTTTATACATCAAACGCACCGGAGTCGGAACAGAGCGGACACAGATCACCGGAGAGAGGAGGGGGTGTGACTCGTCGTGATGTGTGCCTGTCTGTACGACATTTTTTTCATAGCGTCCTGTGTCCGGTGGACACACTGCTCTGAGTACCCGTGACCAACGGAGCGGTCTCTCTCTCTCTCTCTCCCTCTCTCTCTCCCTCTCTCTCTCTCTCTCTCTCTCTCTCTCTCTCTCTCTCTCTCTCTCTCTCTGAACACTGCAGAAACGAGCCGCCTCACGTCCGAGCCGCTTGATAAGTGCGGCGCTGTTCCAAAAGTTGATTATTTCAACTCTGAGCGCTCTGAGCGCCTTTTTTTTCTAAAGGCTGTGTTAGACTGTGTATATTTGTGTAGCAACCAACTTGAAGGTGCCTTACCGCCACCTACTGGACTGGAGGTCCCACACTCCAGTCCTCCAGTCCAGCAGACAGAGGACAAAATGGGCCGCGATTAACAGCGATTAAAAAAATGTAACGCGTTATTTTTTTAATTAATCGCATCGCGATTAACGAGTTAACTCTGACAGCCCTACTTAAAACGGCTACTTCCAGCTGTAGTTCAAAGCAAGACTCATTAGTGTTGAATTGTATTGTCTTTGAGAAATGCCTTTCTTACTCTGATCCCGTATCAACATTAGTCTCACGTATTACCATACAAGTTAATGTTTGTCGTTTTTGTTCCAGATGCAGAGTGGGAATGGACGGGACCGTTTTGCTTCATCCAGGCCGCAGATCCGCAGCTCGGCCTGATGAAGGCCTGGAGGGAGGGCGACTGTGACGGTGGAGGAGACGAGTGGGCCGAGGAGGTGGAGCTCACCAAGCAGGCCGTAGAAGCCGTTAACCAGCTGGTACCCAGGCCCAGGTTCATGGTGCTGTGTGGCGACCTGGTCCACGCCATGCCAGGTATGGATATACAGTAGAAAAAGAAGAAAGGCCAGCAGCACTCGTGTCCTTCTCATTGTTTTTTTTTATTGCAAACTGCATTGGCGCTAAAACACACAGACCGGTATTTAAATACATCACTTCCTGTTGAAAATTGCACACTGAGGCAGATGTTGTCGAAACCGGTCTGTGTGATTTAGCGTCGACGCAGTTGAGAAGGACACGAGTGCTGCTGGCCTTTCTTCTTTTTCTGTAAGTGCAACTTTTGGCCGTGCACCTCTTCAGTTTGTTCCTGAAAGTTTTTTGGAGAGTGCGTGTTTTTCTTTGTTATGGATATACAGTAGCACAAGAAGGACATAAAATATAACTGCTGCCCTCTTTGATATAGTTGTAGCTTCATGAGACAAAGACACTGTCAGCCGCTTTAGAAAAGCCAGCCGGCACTGGCCTGAGCAGGTGTTTATGGGCAGTGTTGAGTGTGGCATTGTGATGAGACACTGTTTGAAGTACATTACTTTTTTTTTCTCCTGCTAAATCTTAAAACACTTCTCTGAGTGATAAACTCACGCTGAGTTCTGAGGGCTCTACTACAACAGCACATGCTTACCATTGAAAACAGGCCACAGCAGTGAAGAGAGGCGCCCAGCGGGCACACAGCCGTATGGACGGTAAAAACAAAATATTGGCATCAACCGCAGTAGCTGCCAATTATCAGCCTAATGTTGGAGGACATAATGTGAACTCACAGATGCCAGTTGTGTGAGCTTTAACTCCACTCAGGCTCTTTTAGTCAAAACAAATGATAAAGCAGTGGCCCAGTGAGTTTTATCTCATGGCATCTGGTACCCCACGCAGGCCCGTGCAAACGCTGCACTTGTTTCAAAGTGTTTGAAACGGCTCTCCCTAATGACTGATAACAACAAAGTGTTTAGAAACACAAGCTCTGATCTCACACACTATATGCTGCTTCTCCAGTTTATTTGTTTTATGCCTCATTGGTATTCAGCAAAAGACATACTGCCCAGTGAGCAATACTGGACAGTGAACAAACCTCCTACTGAAGTCATGAGGCTGTAACGATACACATGGTACAGGTTTTAATGGGCGACATCAGATTCACTGCTAATCAGTGTTTCTGTTGTGACTAAGCAGTGATCTGGTGTGTGACACTCACGGTATGGATCTGGAGAGATATATTGTAGAAAGGAAGACAATCTGTGCCACCCTCATCAGCTGCTCTCAGCCAGCTACACACCACTTACAGCTCATTCTGTTTAAATGTTAAATCTGATGCTTAAAGAATACTATAACAACAAGAAATTACTTTTGAGTCGGTGAATTAGATAAACAATTAGTTTATTACACAATTGATTCTAGCCTAAAACAGTGTTAAAGGGCAACTATGCTAGTCCAGTCGATTTTCAGCTGTTTTGGTAACGCTCCTCTTGTCCATGCCGGGCGAAAAATCAATACATGGAGCGGTGGATAACATTATATAATGGGACTGGGACGATATGCTTTTCTCTCGATTCGATTCTTCTACGATTTTTGGGATGGCGATTCGATTTAAATTGCGATTCTACAATATTGCCGATTCTCTCGATTTTTAGTCTGCATTTTTAACATTTATCTGCACACAAATTCTGTAGGAGCCTATAAATTAACACACTCCATTATAAAGTGAACTTAAACCCTTTTCAAAACCTGTACTCTCTGTATGTAAAAAAGGCTAACAAATGCACATTGCACAATATTTAAAAAAAATCAAAAAAAAAAAAAAAATCGATTTTTGACAAAAAAAAATCGATTTAAAAATCAAAAAAGATATTGGGATATTTATGTGAATCGATTTTTTCTCCCACCCCTATTATATAACATACAATGTTACGACGCGTGTATTTGTGTAGTCTTAACCGTCGTAAACAAAAGATTACGGGTTACGGAGCGCGTTTGTGTGGCCGTGTACAGAGACAAGAGCTGGGACACCAGAAACACCACAAATCCTGCTTGGTTCCTCTTTAACTGCAATTGAAGTCATTGTCTTCAATCTGGAGAAAAAACATTCATTTCATCCATTTGAGGTTGAATACATCTGAAAAATCTGTGTTGTCCCCAAGGTCACAGAAAGGCAATGTCACTAACCTGCAGGCTGAAAATGCATCACCAGCCACAACTTAGTGTTGTCTTAGTGTTCAGCCACAGCATATTTAATGTTAACTGTGTGTTTCTGATGGCGTTTTACTCGATAGCAGGCTTCAGGCTTATTCATTTTAAACAGATTACTGCATTATACCTCAAACTAACCACATATCTGTGATGCATCAGGCATTTGCTCTGATGTTTCAACCGTACGTTAGATGGGGATGTGTTAAGACCAGACTGATCGGCTCTCTCCATTTCCACTGTGGGTTTTTTAGTTTCTGCCCAGCGTGAGGAAAGCTGATCTGAAAGCAGCTACCGTATTATGTTAATCTGGAATATATTTGTCATAATGGTAAAATGTGACATGAATTTTATTCTGATTGAAACCATTAAAATTTCATGCTTTTTTTTTCTCATACAGAGTTCCAAAACGCCATGCAGTGTAATCTGAAATATCACTTCAGAGCCTCAGGCAGAATTGATTATTTGTCGTCCCAGTGCAGCAGGTTTTGTGATGACCCGTAAAATCAATGTATGTATGTGCCTCTAGAAATTCTGTCATTTGACCAAAAATATACACAATACCCATTATATACCCATTAGGGACACTTATGATAGAGATGTGAGGTGTTTTATTATACTGGATTATTTCACAAGCCATCGATAGATGTTGCTCTCAAACAGTGTGTGAATAGACAGAAAGCCTCACATTTTCAAAAACGTTCTCTAACTGCTGCAGATTCTCAGATATGTTGTTAACGGAGACCAAGTGAGCTTTCTGACATTTATCAGTCTTTAAAGAGAATGGAAGATGTCTGATATATTTTTTTTAAATGTATTGATTAATGTATTCTCAGCTCTCCCCTCAGTGGCAGCACTAATCTAATTAATGCAGTCCTTGAAGATCATCGGCTTAGGAATGATTTAATTGGAGAATATTCCTCATTGAGGTAGGTTTGAGTCTGTAAACAGTGCAGCTGGCTCCCCTGTGACAGCAGTTGATACTTCGTCTATGAGAAAGCACAAGCCGCCGTCTGTCCATTCAGTCTGATGCCGATAAAGATTTCAGCTATTGATCAGACCACCCAGACTTTAAAATTTTAAAGATCTACAAGACAGCGCCTGCTGCGTTTCCCACTGCAGCTGGAATGTGAAAAAGTTCACTCTCTGCCCTGATAATAAAGTCAAGTTTACCAACAACACACCCCCTGTGACAGCATGTAATATTTATCTATAAAAAGCACCTGCTCACCCTCAAGCTGTTTACATGAAAGCAAGATTTTTGCTTTGTATGAATAGTTCAGCAGACGGATAGTGGATACAGATGGGGAATATGAGGCCTTTGTGTTGAGTGATTTGGTTTGTGAATAATATCTAATTGCGGTGTGCACTGGTTCCTCCTCATCAGTCTTCAGATCCTAGTTGGACGTGGAGTTTAGGCGTCTTTGAAGCAGGACAGCAAGCTGACTCGTATTGCCACAGTGGCAGCTGGTTTCCCCCAATTCACCAGATGCATTCGCTGTCTGGCCAGACAAATAGATTCTCAGAACAGAACACAGGTTTGAAAATAGTTGGATACCTCCACAAATGGCTGGCCAAGTAAACAAAATAATCATTCTGCTGCTCATTTCTCCACCTTGTTTGGAGCTGACATGCTGCGTTTGGCTCACGCTGCGTTCAATTGTGCTCCCTTCTGTCTGTCTGTGTCTCTGTTGCACTGGTGACTAGAGAAACGATGATTAATACTAACTTGAAAACATCAACCGACCAATCCTGTGTCTCTCAGCGCAAGACCTTGACTGAGCAGCTCGGCAGGCATTTAGAGGTAAACGGATGCTTTCACTGAAGCAACTGTAATGAAATGATTGACTGCAGTGTGTGTGTATGTGTGTGTGTGTTGTGTGTTTTTCTCAATGTCCAGCTGCCTGATTTGATGACAGGGGTAAGCAAAACGAGCCGGCGGGATCCACTGCAGAGTTAATGTTCAGCAAAAAGAGCCGCAAGCTGCCAACCAATGCAAACTACCTTTGCATGACAATTAGGGAGCGAGCATGAGGTGCCCGCCTGGCTGCCTGGCCTCAAGGAAACAGGCGACACGGAGAGAAAAGGGGTCGACAGGCAAGCCCGTCTCTCTGTCTGTCTCTGCCCGTCCTCTCACCACATCTGTTTTATTTTTATATATTTTTTAAATATACTGTATGTTTTGGGCTTTTTATTGCCTTTAATTGATAGTACAGTGGAGAGAGAGACAGGAAAGGGGGAGGCAGAGAGGGGGAATGACATGCAGGAAAAGGCTGCCCGATGAGGGATTTGATTCGGGATTCGAACCGGGGCCACCTGCAGTGAGGACTGTAGCCTCAACATGGGGTGGCAGCAAGGGGGCAGTTGTCGGTCTGAGAAGTGAAGCTCACTTCCGCGTTCAAAAAGCTGCAATCCCCTCGGCTGTCGCTGGGGGCTGGCTCCAGAAGGGAGCAACTCCAACTGAGCCCCATGTTAAAATAGCCGATTTTACAGCTTAAAAAAACATATTTACAGCCTGGTACATTTCATTTTTTTGGTCTCAACCGATAGTTTCTACCCCCGCACACACTCTGAGGGGGGTGAATTTTTTTTAAACTCTACCGTTTTACTATTATTAGGTTTAAAGTTCTGGCCAATTAGGGCGCAGAACCGTTGAGTGACAGGTCCGGAGGCCGCTGCTACGAGGCCAGTGGGCGGGCTCTCGGCCGGCCAACGGCCGCACCGCTCCAAATATGGCAAGTAGAATCCAACATGGCGCGGTTCAAACCCCCGTAGTAGCGGCACAAAACAGACTCCCCCAAACCAATGGGTGACGTCACGGACGCTACGTCCATTCTTTTTACAGTCTATGGGTGGCAGCTCTACCAAGTGAGCTAAACACCGCCCCTTCTGTTTCATTTTTTTAAATTTTGTTTTTATTTGTTAGGATCCCCATTAGCGCTCTTCCTGGGGTCCACATATAAAACCAATTCATTTAAATATACATTTACAATCACAACATGAAAATGACAAGACAAGTCAACATTATTATTATACATTAAAGGGATAGTTCACCCAAAATTCAAATTTCTCATTATCTACTCACCCTCATGTCGACTAAGGGTTGGGAGAAGTTTCAGAGTCATCCGTGCCTTTTTGGAGTTACAGGGGGGCTCGGCGCAGCACTGCATATCCATATGATGGTGGCGAACGGGGCTCACTTTTCTTCGTCCAAAAAGACACACCAAGAAACATCCAAATACCACCATACTGCTCGTCTGTAATGTTCCTCTTGTATTGAAGCCCCGACATGAGAAATTGTTCCGAAAAAAATTAAATAAGTCTATGTTTTAAGCTTGTTTGTAGCGGAAGCTCCCAGTGTCTCAATTCACGGCTCCGTGAACTGGGTGCACTGAGATTTTCTCATGTCGGGGCTTCAATACAAGAGGGACATTACAGACGAGCGCTATGGAGGTATTTGGATGTTTTTTTTGGACGAAGAAAAGTGAGCCCCGTTCGCCACCGTCATATGAAAATGCAGTGCTGCACGAACCCCCGCTGTAACTTCAAAAAGGCACGGATGACTCTGAAACTTCTCCCAACCCTTAGTCGACATGAAGGTGAGTAGAAAATGAGTGAAATTTGAATTTTGGGTGAACTATCCCTTTAAATCTGCACAGTTGGATTGTCATCTACATCAAAGAACGTATGTAAGCTACTCCAATGCACAGTGGTTATAAAATAAAATAAAATAAAAGGGTAAAACAAATGAAAATGACAACAAGAAAACATACAACCCCTGTGTATATTTGTGTGTATGCGTGTGTGCATGTGTTTACACGTTTGAACGGATCATGATAAAATTCACGCAGAGCTCGATCCTCATTCGGAGATTATGTAAGATATTACGCAAACGCAGAATATTTAGTGATATTTAGTGCAGTATGTCATCTGTAGAATGTCCTTGGCCCCTGTTTCTGTGGTTTGACTCAAGGCTAACTATTCGTATGCAACACAGATTTGGCTCAGCTTAGTCACAGAGCAGCTCGTCTCTTTTCGGGTCATTATGACCACCAATTTTAGCTGCACAGGGACAGTCATGAACGCTCCTGGAGCTGTCTCGCCCTATCATCCAAGAGTCTTGCTGTAGGCGTCCAAGTATCCTTATCATCTCCATGACTGCACCATTTAGACTAAAACATGGCCGCCATCCACTTTTCCACCACTCTGCCCGCCTCCCTGTGATCAGTCGCATTTATAGGTCACAGCTAGATCTATTTCAGATGCACAGTGGGACAGTAGACAGTAAGCTCGGGGTTTTAAACTGCCAGGCCTTGGGGACCTATGAACGGCGCGGCGTCAGCCCTCGTTACTGTCAGCCCCGGCAGAACAGGTTGTGTGTGCCATCCTCATTACCCGGCGTGTCCGTCACATTCCTGGCAAGTGGGCTGCGGCGTCGGCGGAGGGGGGAAAGAGATATTAGGAGCCCCGCTCCCTCCGACTCTCGGCTGACATTTCCCCTTAAACTGTTTATTTACAATACAGAATGAATGGGAGGCGGCCAGGGGAAGCAGGCTGTCAAACGGCATTGTCGACACCGCTGCCTGTCGGCGACGGGAAATTGGCAACTGTATTTTCTGCTGCCTCGGATTCCCATCGCTATCTCTCCTCTCCTTCACTCGCACCTTCTCTTTTCCTTTCCCTCTCTTCCCTCAGTCGTCTGTCTGTTCTCTTTTGTCAACAGCTGCAGTCTCGCGCCTCATACCTTATTTTGACAACCTTCATTTGCAAGTCTGACACTGCACACAAACACGCTCACTTATTCTTGCCTGTGATTAATCTATTTGAAGCACCGGTGTGAATCGAAGCTGGTGTTGAGGAATCAAAAGTTTGTTCTCGTAATTGTTCTGGAACAAACTAAACAATGGGCTCTTTTGTGTTTCATCAGCATTGGGGTTTTTTAGCATCAGCGCTGGATCTGAACGCTGAGTAGTGATGTCGCTGTTTTATAAATCCACGTTCTTATCAAAGAGTGGTTGGTGAAGCAATCAGGCAGCAGGAGATGGAGAAGAGCCCTGATGGTCCTCAAGGAACAATCCCATTCCCCGAAACTAGACAGGTCATGCTTCCTTAAAGAAATGCTGGTTAGCATTTTGATCCCACAACTTGGCGCCATCCAGACCTCTACTGACAGCAAGTTCCTTGATCCCAATTCCCTGCCTCCTCTCTCCAATCCAAGCCAACCCCCAAGAGACGTTTTTCTCATCTCAAGGACTTCAATTCTTCAATCTCGCCGCTCGTTCTCCCTCCCTCTATCTCGGCCTCTCCCTCCCTCGCTTTTCGCTCTCTTGTGTCTTTCTCTCACTTATTTTCAAAGCCGACAAATGAAGGGGATAAAGAACGGGGGGGGGGGGGGGGTAGGGGGTGGGAGGGGTGAGATAGAGAGCTGATTAGATTAGAGAAACATGTTGGACTTAACACTCTCCTAATGAGCACTACAAAGGATTCAAGCGGCGTCTCTGGGGGTTGGTGAAGGATGTTACGCATGATACAGCATGGAGAAGAAGTGTTCAAGTACGCGTGTGTGCATGCGTGAGTGTAAAACTCACAGAGGTGAAGCAGAGGTTACCTTGGGACTCGCCTGTCCACTCTGTGTAACTGTGGACACCTGTTTAATTGCCATTGACGGCTGATAAAATGGTTTCCTCCGTGGGCTTCAGCAGCAGAGCAGAGTCGAGTGTGAACGACAGACTGCCGAGGGAGAGTTTGTTTTGTGACTCCTGGAAGCGTTTTGTTGTTTTGTTTTTTTTTGGGGGGGGGGGTTTGGTGACTGAACAGGGGAAAGTGTGTGAATTTATTTAACCGGCTCATCCTGTGGGTTGTGAGAAGTAATAGGTTTCTTAGGGGGTTTGGAGCTGCCAGCAGTGTGTAAGTTTAAAAATGTCTCTCTGTCACCACCTTGGTACTTTTATAAAGACCCAGGAGAAACACGGTTCAAATGTCAGTGTGAAAAGATCCTCTCAGACTCTGTAAGACAACTCTGGTAAATGTCAGGGTGAATCCATTTGTCTGTCCAGTTTTGACCACTTATCTAAGTCCAGGCTGCGGTGGCAGCAGGTGAAGAGAAGTCGTCGAGACATCCCTCTCCCAGGCCTCGTCCTCCAGGTCCTCCAGTGGCGTCCCGAGACTTCCCTCGACTAGAAGGAGTATGAAATCCTCCCAGCAATCTCTGTGGTTGCCATGGAATCTCCTCTAAGTTCAATATAAGGGTCAGTGACAAATAGGGGAAAAGAAAAGATGAGCAATTCAGAAATATCTTTAAAAAAAAGTTTTAAAAGCATGCATCAGATTTTTTAAATTATACATTATGTATTCAATTGGTTTAATGTCATTTCAAATGACATTTGGACCATTTTTTAAACAAAAGTAAGACTGAATGTCCCTGAAAATGTCAAATGGTGTAACCACAAAAGAATATTCAATATTTTATCCACCTACAGTGGTTTTAAGTCTGCTTACAAAAGATAAACTTTAAACTTTAAATATTTTTTTCGTTGTATTTCTACATTTAAAGAGATAGTTCAACATTTTGGCAAACTGGCCCATTGCCATAATCCTTATAGTCTTAGGAGTAGGTTCGTTACCTTTATTTGTCAGTGCAAGATATTTTTAGAACGAATACACAATACACAAAATTTAGATCAAATACACAATTCAGCAACTCCAAAACGCTCTGGTGGACAAGTTGTGACCTGCACATTCACCACGCTATGAGATAATAACAGAACGTTACGAGACTGAGTTGTTTTCAAGGTAAATGCAGAGACTGCTTGCCGAAAAACTGCCCCCGACGGGAACGTGCATCAGCGGTTTTGCATGAATTTACCTCCATGGGTGACTGCCTTTTTCATTTAGCTGAAAAAGCATTTAATTAATTGGTTGCAATCAGGGTGTGAAGAGGATTTCAAACAATTTAGTAAAAAAAATGCTCCAGAATAAGATCTCCAACCCTACCTTTAAATATTAATGCATTTTGCAACACTGAGCAGGGCATGTCCTAAAAACACAGTTCTTTTTCACAGATTTATTTTCAGATTTTCATGAAGAGATATACCACTTGACATTGGGTTGCATCATGTCGTTGACCCATAACTAGAAAACCCCTGTCCCTATGAATAGGTTTCTTGGAGCCCCCCTCTGATGTCTGAGCTCTTCAAACCATCTCTTGTGAGAGTGACTTATTATTTTTTCATTTTACTCCAGCCGTATCTATCAGTGATCTCATTCCTTTGGTTCTAAATCCAGAGCTCATGACCAGAACGTACATCGACTAGTAAAACAAGACCCTCAACCCTCGGGCTCAGTTCCCTCGACAGGCCAGTCCAATGAACGCATTGCTGCTGATGCTGCATGTTCCTCAGTCAATCTTCAGTCCAAATCCTGTCTTAAAACAAACCCAGAAGACGCCGCTGTTTGTGACGCATTGTATTAAATTTCTGTTACCACCGGCAGTTCATTCCTATCAGCTTCTTCGGAGGATGTATGAGGACGAACGGATCTTTGAAGCTGCCGATATCTTCATCTTGATGTGCACGTGACGGCACGAGAGACAATAACTGGACGAGTTTATTGACATTGGTCCTTTCCTCTTTTCTTTTATCAGCTGGTGATAAAAATGTCTTTATGTACGGATAGCTATGAATCCAAACAATGAATGAATCCATTGATATAAAAAACATAATGGTGTTCACCATGTTGAACAAGAGATCGTATTGTTTAGGGAAAGCCCACAGGACTTTACAGTTTTGAGTGTTTGTGGTAAATTGTGTTTCAGGACTGTAATGTCCCTTGCTTGTGTGTGAAAGGTTGTAGGGCAGAGTTATTATTACATCACCTATACCTTGTCATGAGCTGTAAACCAGTGCCATGTCAGCACAGCCTGCCAGTGCCAGCTCATGCTCGAGTAAGTCACAAACACACAGGTGCCCACTTATTAGAAGACAGCTGTCTGTGTGTAGAAAATGTATGCGACAGCAAGACCCCACACACCGAGACCTGTATGTGCAGTGTCGACAGCCGGTCTATCCTGTCAGGGTTTGAGAATCACAGTGTTGCAATCTCATTAAACGAACAAGGCCTTTCAGTCAGAGCTCCAGATACAGTGGAGAACAGCATTGTGTGTGTTTTTTTTCTGTGTACACCGCTCTGCACATACATTGTTTATTCCAAAAGAGGAAACCAGTGTGAGACAGTGAATGCTTAGAATTCATTTTATAATGATTTCTCATTGTTTACTGAGCGCAAGGATTCCTATTTATTTATGAAGTGAATGTATCTGCAGAATTGTATCACTCCTTTTTTTTCTCTATTGAATATACATGAACAAGCAAATGAGTTAAAGGGATAGTTCAACATTTTGGCAAATTGGCCCATTGCCATAATCCCTATAGTTTTAGGAGTACATTTGTTACCTTTAATTGTCGGTGCAAGCTATTTTTAGAATGGTGGAGCAGCGCCGCGAGCTATGCTACGGAGGCTAATGGGATTTCTTGGTTTCCCACAGCAAACTCATCAAATACACAATCCAACAACTCCAAAACGCTCTGGTGGACAAGTTGTGACCTGCACATTCACCACGCTATGAGATAATAACGGAACGTTACGAGACGGAGTTGTTTTCGAGGTAAATTCATGCAAAACCGCTGATGCGCGTTCCTGTTGGGGGCAGTTTTTCGGCAAGAAGTCTCTGCATTTGCCTCGAAAACAACTCGTCGTTGGATTGTGTATTTGCTGAGTTTGATGAGGGAAACCAAGAAATTCCATTAGCCTCCGTAGTGTAGCTCTGAGCAGCTCGCAGCTCTGCTCCACTGTGCTAAAAATAGCTTGCACCGACAATTAAAGATAACGAACCAATTCCTAAAACCATAGGGATTATGGCAATGGGCCAATTTGCCAAAATGTAGAACTATTCCTTTAACATCACAAGTATCTCTTCAACCACCACGGCATGCATACAAAACAAGAACCTGTAACTTAACCGCACCACCTAAATGGCTTTACTACACCCAACTAATCAGACGCAAAGTGTTTTGAATGCAGACTGATAGGCCGCTGTACGGTGCAGCGTTGGTTTGAAGCGTGTAGGGCTGGGAGGTGAGTCATGGACACGCTGTGTTAGCGGATGGCTGCAGTTGAGGGCAGGCAGCTGGAGGTTCAAGGAAGCAGAAGGCGGCACAGCGTCCCTGCCACTCTGTGTGAGGCTACCAGCGCTATTTATTCACATTTATGTATCTCGAGAAAGTTAAGTGTGCTTAGATGCTCGTGATGAGCCCCACCCTGCGTCACTTTCACTTGAATACACACATTCACACATGGATGGTGTCGAGCATAAAACATTTTTTTCCCTGCTCTTAGCGGCTCCACTGGAGCAGCTGAGGCAGTCAGATGTCTTGCTGAAGGCCATATTGACAGTGTTATAAAGAGGGGAGAGCACTTCTCATTTCTCCTCCCCCTTTCAGACTCTTAAGTTGTTGAATACTTGAACAGACCATGCTGAAATAAAAACAATAAAAGGCTCCATGTGTGAATAACTTGAGGGAATCTGTTGAAATCCACTTGCCCGTAACGGCAGGATCAGTTGAGAGCAGAGGCGATTGCTCTATAATGCTGCGTTTGAGACAACTCGGAACTCGGGATCTCCCAGTTGAAAACTCTTGAGTTACGTCTTCAAAGCGTTCGAGACGCACCGAGCCAGAATAACCAAAAACATGGTGGACCAGGACAAAGTTTGCATTCAAAATGCCGTAAGGCATAAAAAAATTACAAAGGGCACAAAAACAATTTTAAAAAAGTTTTAATGTATTTTGGCATTTAAATGCATTTTAATTGATGTTTTACCGTTGGCGGTGTAGTTTTGCATGGGTGCAGATTGTTGTGTGACTACAGACAACTGATTCTCGAAGAAGTCGGGGTTGAGTGGGAGCTCCGTCTTGAGGGGGTGTTCGATTACACTTTTCCAAGTAGAAGGTTGGAAGGATCCGAGTTCCGGCTTGTCTCGAGCGCAGCATAAGACTGCATGATCTAGGCCGAAAATGAGCTTCCCCTCTTTTAAAGACCGTTGTTTGTATGTAACTGTGGCAGCAGTCAAATACTGTGATTGTGGAATAATGAGTCCACATTGTTGTGGCCTCACTGTCATCATCATTCAGACTATCAGCTCCAAAGAGATTCACCTACATGTTAAGTTTTTCGAAAACTTAACTCTATATCGCCAGTTGTAGATGTATCAATTGATTATTCTTTCAATTATTCTGTTGACTTTTTTACTGACTGAGCTTACCAACAAAAACAACCTTTTATTTATTATCATCAATCTTGACCTTGTATTCAAGTGTTTGTTTTTTTGTTTATAAAATACTTATTTTAAATTAAAATTAGTTTTGGTTTTATTCATCACAAATGTTTATTTATGCATGCAGGCCTAATAAGGAAAGCTGTCACTTACTCATATGAAATTACCATAGAAAGTGTTGAATATGATTTACTTCAATCAATTGTGCTATTGTTCACTCACAACATTAAAGGAAATCTGTCTTTCAGTTTTATATCTTTGTTTTTGTTTTGTTTTTTGCTCATGAATAGAGAAATTTCCATAACAGCCATTTGCTCCAGAGTCTTCATCGAGTTCATGTCTCCAACACACAGGGGGACTCACAGGCATTGACACAGACCAAATTTCAGACAGTAATAAATATTTCCACTACTGTCTCATTGTTTTGAGTTCAGATAGCACTGGGATGTTTTCCTTAGCTTAGTCATACTTATTGTGCTACTTACAACAATAAAAGTGCTAAAAAGCGTGAACCATTTTTTATCAGGTCTTTTTAGCATGTGTGGAAGTGCCATGATGAAGAGGGATGAATTGCATAGATGCAGTCATGTAATTGGTTATATCAACATGATACCTGCCATCTATGTATTATTAACACTATATCAATATTTATTAAATATTGTCAATACATTGTGCCACCCCTTACCCCATAATTACAAGATTTGTTCAGGGGTGTCAACATCTCATGTCAGAACGCCTTGTCTGCCACAAAATGAAATGTTTCCTGGAACAGAATGCATCATGGGTATAGCTACAAGTGTTCACTTTTCTTCTTATAGAATTTGTTTGCTATACTGAAAAAGAAGGAAATTAATTTAAATTACAATACCAGTACATTTACATGCATGACAATTAGGGCTGCAGCTAGTTGTAATTTTAAACATAATTTATTTTTCAATTAATTGTTAAGTCTATAACATGTTTTGTTTTATCTGAACAAGAGACAAAGGTCATTCTTCACACTTGTGACCAGAGCAGACACTGTGACCATTTATCTTTTTCTTTTCCACTTCCATTTATAACTGACTGATCACTTAGCATAATTATATGTATTGTAAAATTTGAGAGGAAGTCCCATAATGATATTTCACCAGCACATACAAAATGTAC
The DNA here is from genome assembly GCF_045865225.1 of Trachurus japonicus. NCBI lineage: Eukaryota > Metazoa > Chordata > Actinopteri > Carangiformes > Carangidae > Trachurus > Trachurus japonicus. The sequence continues at coordinate 19,830,677 of NC_140925.1, forward strand.
CTGCATTTAACATAGTTTAATATTGAAAATCACTGGAGTCATCATCACCCATGTGTTTCATGCCCATCATGTGCACCACACCATTGAACATTTTCCAGCTGCTCTAATCAGACTTGTTGAAATGCTACCTGTTACACATGTGGAAATGAATATACTGTAGGCAATTACACAGAAGCACTTGCTCTCCAGGCCTGAATACAAATGCAGCATTAAAGTGCCACAGAATCTGTTTTACATTACAAAGAGGAAGCCCTCGTGTCTCTCTGTGCATTTGAGTGTATGTTTGTGTGCCGTATTGACAGTTTGGAGTCTGACAGCGTGGCTTAATTATAAAAAGGAGACAGGTGAAAGTGATGTTTTACCTTTTTTATCTGGATAGGTTTTAAACTCCACACTCTCTTACTCTGTCACGCACAAGATGTTCTGTCGGAAAAGGCTCTTATGTAATGAGTCCTATCCAAACATCCAAGGAAACGTTTGCGCCCCCAAAAGTAGGTCAGTAAAATAATTACTCAGATGAATAAAAGGAAAAAAGAAATAAGAGAGAGGAGAAGAGGGAGAGGAAGAAATGACTTGAGAACAGGGGCTGATAGGTTTGTTTGATACACATTCTAAATTATAAATAGATTTGAGTCTCAACCATTCTCTGCCCTTTACCCATGCTGCGATTGAATTAATTTCACTCCAGACGTTTCCCTCCTCTTTACATGCCTCTCCTCCTCGTGAACTCCAGGCTCATCGGAGCAGAACGGCTGATTTTAACACAACAAACCACCGAACACGTTGTAATGATCCTGTAAGACTAGTAGCCTGGCGTATCGTAGACGGATCAGTCTGGTTGGGTTTCGCCATGCCGACCGACGAGAGTGCTTCACCGGAACACTTACTTATCATGTCAGTAACCATGGCGATATAAAGTCGAGCTGTACGGAGCATTGATCATTCCGCGAGCTGTCATCATTATCATCCAAACAATCCTCCTTCCCTTAGGCGACTCTCACCTATGCTACCCTTCACACTCCATCTGACACGGTTCAGCTACATTCACGTGCATTTCTCTCTCTGTGTCTCGTTTTTATCTCGTCCAAGTTAAGTGTGATCGTTGTCATTAAGCCATTGCTTCTCCGAGTAATTATTCATACTTTTTTTTTTATGTTGACCGTCACCGCTGCTTCATTTGTCACAAGGACACAATCTTATTACCTCATTTTTCCCCCTAGACACACCATTCAGAGAAGGTCAGGAGAGAGACCTGAAGGCGGCCTTGAAGGGAACAGACCCCTCGATACCGCTGGTGTTCGTCAGCGGGAACCATGACCTGGGCAACACCCCCACCGCTAATACGGTGCACCAGTACTGCACTGCATGGGGGGACGACTATTTCAGCTTCTGGGTGAGTAGGCATTGATAGTCGTAGCTGAACATTGTGGTTCTGTCTTGCTATGTACTGACTATTAAAGGGATAGTTCAACATTTTGGCAAATTTCCCTATTGCCATAATCCCAATAGTCATAGGGGTAGGTTCATTATCAGGGCATGTTGTTTTGAGATCTGTGGGGCAGAGACGTGAGCTGCTCAACGAACACAATGTAAGTGATTGGTACAGGTCCCCTGTCCCTCAATACTCATCAAATACACAATCCAACAACTCCAAAACGCTCTTGTGGAGAAGTTGTGACCTGTACATTTGCCACGCTATGAAATAATAATGTTATGTAACATTACCACACATGAAGCAAATCCTTGGAACTATTTGTGCTTTGGCCGCCCTGCAGCCGTGTCTGGAATGTTGTTCCGGCTATGCATTTGCCTCGAAAACAACCCCTTCTCGCAATGTTACAATAAAATTTCATAGTGTGGTGAATGTGCAGGTTACAACTTGTCCAGGAGAGCATTTTGGAGTTGTGTATTTGATAAGTTTTGAGGGACAGGGGACCTGTACCATTCACCTTCATTGTGTTCACTGAGCAGCGTCTCTGCCCCGCAGATCTCAAACCAACATGCACCAATAATTAAAGGTAATGAACCTACCTCCATGGATTATGGCAATAGGCGAATTTACCAAAATGTTGAACTATCCCTTTAAGTATTTTGCTTCCTAAAAGTTGGGAGATTCATAAAAGACAGATAATAAAAAAACAGCACCTTATTCCAAAGAATCAAAAACTCTACGGCCTACATTACCCACAATGCAACTCAGTAGCATATTTTAATAAATGGTACACAAGTCTACAGTACACCATCAATTTAAAACACAGATTTTCTGTCATGGAGTTGATTGGTTTATATTGACTCAGATGACTTCACTCTGACATCATCAGGGTCATTTTTCAGACTTGGCTGTACGTTATAGAAGCTGTTGGACAGGCAGGACCATTTATAACCAGTTAATGATTCTTACGTGTAAAATCAGTGGAGTGCTCCTTTCAGGGTGAAAACAAAAAATCTTACTTAACTCTGATCCATTAATAAAATCATATGCAACACATCAATGTGGTGCTGTTTTTTATTAGCATTGTGTTAAGCTTTTAGCTTTAACGGAGGTGCTCTCTGTCTGTCAGGCCTAATCAAACATCTAAAGTGCATCAGTTCATCTCAGACACATTTGTCTAAATCCGAGGGCTATCAGTGTTCACTCTGTCATCTCTAACACTCTAACCGATGCTCTCTCTCGCTCTCATTTGTAACTTTCTTTTCTTTTTTTAAGTTCACAATTCTTTGACAGACTAGCAGTGAGTCCTTCTACATATTCCTGCCCACTTGAAAAATATTTGAAGACCATGAGCCCCCCTTCAACTCCTGGGCCTTGCTCATGCATCTATCTGTGTCTAGTAAAGTGTAGGCTGTTTGAAATTAGAGGAACAAATAAGGTGATTCAATGATCATCGATGCAGAACTTCGGTTTTTGCAGCAGTAAAATTGAAGGAGAAGAAAAAGTAATTGTACAAAGAAATGTGACTGTGTAGGTGGTAGAAAAAGCACTAAAAAAGAATAACCCTACTTACAACTATCCAAATGTTTGTTAAAAATCAATGAGGTGTAGGTAACTAACATGTATCCACATTCCTCTGTGTGCTCTTGGTCTTGTGGTCTCAGGTGGGTGGAGTCCTCTGCCTGGTGCTGAACTCCCAGCTGTTCTACGACGCCTCAGCCTGCCCTCAGCTGAAGGAGGCCCAGGAGACGTGGCTGGAGGAGCAGCTGAGCAGAGCCTCCTCCTCCTCCTCCTCTTCTTCAACGGTAGGACGGCATCGACGGCACGATTCTGTTCTCGCTTGATTTATGAAGACACTCAGCCAGATAATGTCTCCTCCTGCTGCGTCTGGACAGTGCGGTCTAAGATAATTGCTGCCAAATGACACGACAATTGAATTTCATCTGTGCAGTTGTGGTGATTGTGATGTTCTCCTGTTCTCTCACACATAAAATCTCTCGTTCAGGAGCTCAAACCCAAACACGTCCTGGTGTTCCAGCACATTCCTCTGTACCTGAAGAGCCCTGACGAGGAGGATGACTACTTCAACCTGCAGAAGGCGGTCAGACAAAACCTGCTGGACAGGTTCAAGAGGGCAGGTAGGAGAACAGAGAAGCACTAGTTATGACCTTCATATGCCCCTTTCTCTGGCCACTTTGCCTTTATATGACTGACTGAACAAGTGTGTGTCCAGTGAGTGTTTCTCTCAAGGACACTTCATGTGTCACAGCTTTTGTCTCCTCCAACTACTTTGTCTTTGAGTCCAGTTTTGAGTTTATTTTTCTGCTTACGCTTTAGAAGTCACTGAAAAGATGAGTTTTAAAAGTCAAGCAGCTGCCTCATCCATAACCCTGAAATACATCAGCAGTATTTTCTCCCACTATGCATTCAAGCCGCTGTGAAGTGAGACTTAAATGCCTTATCTTAATAATTCTTCGCTAATATTCCTGTTAAACCTGTTCGTTTCTAGCGCATCTCACTGAAGCGCGGTTTAAGATGCTAACCCAGAGGATTAATACGCCATTAGCCAGAAGCACAGGAGGGGCTCCCATGGCACACACACACACACAAACAACGCAGGCATAATTGAATTAATTAATAAATTGACTTCCTATGAGAATAATTCCATAATCGAAATCCACTGTTGTCGGCTTATAAGAGCGTGATAGAAGGGCAGCGGGCAGGGAGGCTCTTGCTCACAAGGACAATAAGCATTTAACCTCCTGTTGTCCTAGTGGGTCATTGACTCAATCTGTTCCCTTCCTCCATCCTTCCTTCCTTCCTTCCTTCCTTCTTTCCTTCCTTCCTTCCTTCCTTCCTTCCTTCCTTCCTTCCTTCCTTCCTTCCTTCCTTCCTTCCTTCCTTCCTTCCTTCCTTCCCTCCATCCTTACTTTTTTTATCCAATTGACCTGATCTGTTCCCTATACCTCCATCTTTCTTTCCTTCCTTTTTCCCTTCCTTCCTTCCTTCCCTTCATCCTTACTTCTTCCTTCCTTTTTGACCCAATCTTTTCCCTCCCTCCTTCTATCTTTCCTTTCTTTTCCCCTTCCTTCTTTCCTCCCATCTTTCCTTTTGTCCTTCCTTCCTTCCCTTCGTCCTTACTTCTTCCTTCCTTTTTGACCCAATTGACCCAATCTGTTCCCTCCCTCCATCTTTCTTTTCTTTTCCCTTCCTTCTTTCCACAATCCTTTTTCCCTTCCTTCCTTCCTTCCTTCCCTTTGTCCTTACTTCTTCCTTCCTGTTTGACTCAATTGACCCAATCTGTTCCCTCCCTCCTTCTATCTTTCCTTTCTTTTTCCCTTCCTTCTTTCCTCCCATCTTTCCCTTTGTCCTTCCTTCCTTCTTTCCCTTCGTCCTTCCTTCTTTCGTTTCTCCCTTGACCCAGGAGGACAACAGATTAAGCAGGCGCCAGCTAAACACTCACACACACATTCAATCATGTACACATCACACCCAGCTGATTGACGCGACCTCTCGTACAGACACATGCCACGCGTCTCAATTATACATCAAGGTGACTGGCGGTGGGGGGGGGGGGGGGGGTTGGGGGTGGTGGTGGTATTAATTTCATTATCTAGCCATTATTCCAGCATGTATTTAACCGTGTTGGCCTGTTTTGGTCTGATGACCCTTCTTTCTCACATAATTGATTGTCCCTCCAAGGGAACACTGGTTAAACATTTAAAGGGCATTCCGTATAGGCTTTTTATACAGAGGCTGTTACTGTGCGTGGGGAACATGCTACATCCTCTCTCATCCGCTCTCTTGTTCACACGTGTCCTGCCTGGCCGCAATTATCGATTCAGAGTGCACACTAGGCATGTAGCATATGAACTGTATACATACTTACAGTACGTGCTGTTTTAATAATTAATGACAGACATGGTGTTCACTGTAAAGCTATGTACACTACATGCTTTTCTCATATTTGCATGCATATACATGTAGCTTTATGTGCTGAACGTACAATATCCGGTTACTTCTAACCACAGCGAGAGGAAGGATGTGATTTCTGTGATTTATCTATGAGCAGTCATGTTTTCTTCATCAGGCTCATGTTTCCAGTGTGCAGGCCTGTCCCGCAGAGAACAATGGGCTCAATTCAGCGTTACAGTTACAGCTGCCTTCAAGCTTGTGACGAGGCTTAAATGGGAAAGAGTAAGAAAAAGCCACAAGAAAATCACAAGAAAGCAGCGAAGTGCTCATCTCTGTGCGGTAAAAGCTCCCGATAAGTCGGCTAAATGGATACAATCAAAAAGTGAAATCTGATGACTTGATCAAAAATCAACGCTTGCATAAAAAGAAGCGATGCCGTTATTGTTGAATAATACAAGATTTGCTTCTTTTCTGTTCTCCTCCGAGTCGCCGCTTTCTCTTTCATGCCCCCTCCGCTCGCTCCTTCATCTCCGACTCGGAGTACCATGGTGATGACTGATGCTGTAACATCTGTACTCTGAATCTTCTGGAGTCTGTCCTGGAGGCATGCTTGTAAAAAGAAAAAAAACAAAAAGAGACTGGCTGTGATCTTTGTACTATGTGTCAGTTTATGATAGAGCTGCGACGACGCCACGTTTGCATGGGATGCACTGTGATCGTCAGGGTTACCGCCGGGGCAGGAAATGACACAGTGATCAGAAAAAGACAATCTCACAAATGAGTGGATATTTAGCAATTGTGATTCATAGATTCTAGTTTTTCAGATGTGTATCAAACATGATCAGAAAACAGTTGTATCAGCTTAACATGTTATGAAGCAGGAGTTCCCTGCAGGGCCTGGTAAAAAAAAAACATCCCAAAGGACTCAGAGATTGTGAGCCTTTTATAGAGCAGAAAACAATCAGAGCGAGTGAAGAGTTACAGTAAATCATGATGTTATTTGCTGCATATTGAAGAAAATATAGAGCTTGGTTAAGTGTGTGTGTGTTGTTTGTCTTCCTGTCCGTGCGGTGAGTGGCTGTATTTCTTCTCATCCATGGTAAATGATGTCTCTTCTGGACATATACATCAGCCATGGTAATTTTTCCCCTTCTTTGCGTTGCTTTATTCACGCGCCATCTCCCCCCCACTGTTGGTCTGTCCTCATCACTGCGCCCTGTGATCCTCCATCCTCCAGATGTGCTCTTGTACCCTGGTGATCATTACTGTCATTACAGTAAAGGGCAGCATCATTAACCTCACATACACACACACACACACACACACACACACACACACACACACACGCTCCAAGTAACACACATACATACCCATGCACCACATTTCTGTACCCCCCCGTCTTATTCTCGGAAAGATTGTGGAGTCCACGCAGGAACAGTTAAGCTTTGGCTCAGATAAAAGCATGAATATCATCTTTCTGCTGAGATTTTCATTAAAGTGAGCAGCTGACAGGGATAAGTCTCAGTCTATGTTTGTGCAGCTCGCTCTCGTATAATTTGGGCCTGGAAGACAAATGTAGCTATAGCAGCAGCTGAAGGATTACACACTTTATGGTGTAAAAAGTACTGAGCTTCAAGATCCTTTATTGGAACACTGGAAAATGCGTCATGACACTCTAACAATGTTTCTTTGTACCAATAACACACGGATGTTGCTAAAAAAAAAAAAAAACTCTTCAAGATTATTCTTCTTTGTTGGCTGCCCTAATGTTCTTACTTGAGCAAAGCAAAACAGCCGTCTGGCAGGAACAAAGAGGTAAAATTGGATGACTTTTCTCATTCTTTGTCTACTAATTCTACAGAAAGCAGCCCTGTAATGGGATTGCTGGATGTTACACAAATGTTTCTTTGGCATCCAATCAGTCCTCGTACTTTGTAAGTACGTTCGTGTGTAACCGAGTTCTCCAACCACTCCAGAGGTGTCCTTTTTTGTGTGTGTGTGTGTGGTGTCAGTTCACTTACAGCAGCTGGGGATTTGGCTCAGCAGTTGTGAGGTTGTTATTACTGCTGCTGGGTTCCTGCAGCCCCCCCACCACCACCACCACCACCAAGCCACTGACATATGATGGAAACAGAGAATGTTGTCCCCCGCAGACAAAGAAAATTTAATTGATTTTTCGTCACTGAAGTATTTTTCATTCCCCCCTTCCTACTTCTTCTTCCCTCCCTCTCCTTCTCATGGATATGGGTGTCGGGAGACGTCTGAGTAATTGCGTGCGCGCGACTGTTTATTTTGTACATGTTTTGTCAGCGTATGCAATTTGCAAATAAATGGCTGCGCAGCGGTGCGTTTTCTATGCGTGATGTATTCCGCAGCGAGTATCTGTACGTTATCTCGGCGACACAGCCGCATCACAGGGAAAGGTGTGACACCGGTTAGTCATCCTCGGGCTCATCAGAGCGAGCGCGTCCACCCTGAGAACTGTTGACTGTAACCCAGCTCATATTAATGATACACCGTCTCTGTGTGATGACCCGCCTCTCGGGGAAGTCAGGTGTCACACACACTCCCTTTTTTAATTGCATAAGCAATCACTGCGGTTGGTGATTTGACAGTGATTTGGCTGATATTAAATCTTGCCTTTAATTAGGAGCTTCCTCTCTGGGTTTAATATCTTTTTGAGTTGAAACTAAGCCCCTGACTGAAAAATGATGTTTTTCAAACGCACAAATAAGTCTGACAACAATAAAAGCTGTTTAAATTTATTTTTGTGGTATTCACTTCTTGGTGGAGTCAGTTTAGTGGTGACTGGCAATATTCAAAGAGACTACTTTAAGAATTAACATAACAACAAAAATTGGTTTGACTGTTCAATTTTGCCTTCCCTAGTGCCACCCTAATTTATCGGTATTTTTTTTTTTTTATCTCACTTTTTTCCATTTATTTATTTAGTGTTGTTATCATTACTACTACTATTATTTTTACTATCATCATCTTCATTTCTTTTCTTTTTTTATTTGTTATTTCTCTACCTCGCACAAGGTATGTTAATATTATTTCTTTACTTTTTTCACACATTTTTCATATCCTCCTCCCTATTTAAGGGATAGTTCACTCAAAATTGAAATTTCAGTCATTATCTACTCACCCTCATGTCGACTAAGGGCTGGGAAAAGTTTCAGAGTCATCCATGCCTTTTTGAAGTTACAGGGGGGCTCCGTGCAGCACTGCATTGCCATACGACGGTAGCGAATGGGGCTCACTTTTCTTGGTCCAAAAAGACAGACCAAAAAACATCCAAATACCTCCACACAGCTCGTCTGTAATGTCCCTCTTGTATTGAAGCCCCAACATGAGAAATTGTTCCAAAAAAATTAAATAAGTCTATATTTTAAGCTTGTTTGTAGCGAAAGCTCCCAGTGTTGCTCTGCTGGAATCTCGCGCGATTTGCGGAGCCGTGAACTGGGTGTCAATGCAAATCACGCGAGATTTGCACTGACACAGGAAGAGCAGTGAACTGAGACACTGGGAGCTTCCGCTACAAACAAGCTTAAAACATAGACTTATTAAATTTTTTTTGGGAACAATTTCTCATGTTGGGGCTTCAATACAAGAGGGACATTACAGACGAGCAGTATGGAGGTATTTGGATGTTTTTTGGTGTGTCTTTTTGGACGAAGAAAAGTGAGCCCCGTCATATGGACATGCAGTGCTGCACGGAGAGAAGGCACAGAGGACTCTGAAACTTCTCCCAACCCTTAGTCGACATGAGGGTGAGTAGATAATGAGTGAAATTTCAATTTTGAGTGAACTATCCCTTTAAGAGAGATAAGTAAATGTATTTGTTCTGTTTCATATGTGCAAAGAAATAAAGTCTAAAGTCTAACTGTCACACAAAGCCCTAAACACCCTGGAGGAAGTTTTTTTTACTAGTATTACGTGTGTATTCCTGCGTTGCCTTGTCACTGTCATACTCATAATCATAGTAAATAATGGTCTCTTGGGCTTTATTGCTTCCACCTATGCCAATTTGTATGAATGTACTGTATGTAGCATCTAGTTAGAGCGAGTAAAAGAAAAAAAGACGTGCAAAAATTGTAGGTTGCTCGTTGAAGATGTTGAATTTAGAGAGAATGGGTTTGCCCACATCCAGAGTTGCTTCAGAAGGAGATTGAATTCCCATGGCTGGGGACCGCTGTCTCCTTTCCGAGAGACGAGTGGAGGAGCAGAAATCCCAGCAGTGCCCTCAGCCTCTCCTCTGCTCATAGATGGAGGACTGTAATTAGATTTCTTAGCCCCATTCCTCCTCCTCCAAGGTTTATATCCTGCATGCAGGGATACCTTCAGCAGCACACATACAAACAAGGACGGATGGACACATAGACAGACAGACAGACACACATTTCCCCACTGCTGCTGTTTGCCTCTAAACCCTGTTTATGTACAGAACGAAAGAAAAAAAAAACAGAAGAACAAGAGCGCAGCTGAGAAATTCATTGGAATTCCCAACATTGCTCCCGGCTGTAGAGTTGTACATACAGTAGCTAATTAGAGGCGCAGATAAGCAGTGCGCCGCTCCGCGTAGCCTCTCCATCTTCTCCTCTGTGTCTCTCGCTCGCTCTCGCTCTCTTGCTGCTGGTTGTCTTTATCAGCGAGCATCCTACTCTGTTCAAAAGCGAAGACACATTTATCACCCGCTGGGGATTTGATAAGAGGCCACGGTTAAGCCTTTAACCCCATTGTTTTAATGATGAGGCTGAATAATGCTTTTGCTTTTTCTGTATCTCGGCTCTCTCATTCCGTCGTCGTCTCTTTCTTCTGCAGCCAAAGGTGGGAGGTGGCGTGGACGAGATACCGGGCGTTCAGACCGAAAAACCCCCACGCTGCGTGTTGGCTCGTGGGCGTCTGGCTTTTTTGGGTGTCGGTGGGATGGGAGAACACAACCCAGGAAGGCACAGTCTGAGAGGCCTTGTCCACACGGAAACGGAGCCTCAGCCAAAACAAATCTTTTTCTTATTCGTTTTTGAAAAAAGTTTTCCGTTAACACAGCATCGTTTCAAGAAATCTCTGCGTACAAAACGACCCAAAACGCTGTGCTGCATGTGCAAGGCCTGTAAGAAGACAGTAATCCGCTGTATTCAAACTCCAAATATTATAAGTCGATTAAATGTTGACTGGGATTTTACGGGCACTATTCAGCCGTTGTTGTTGTTACGTTTCATACATACATAGACTGTAGACGTCTAGCGGCGTGGCTCAGGTTTCAGGTCAGAACGGTGTGGGCTGTTGCCTATGACATCATCGTTTCACAAAAGATCCTTTTTGGGGTCTACACGAAAATGCTGGCATGACGTTTTGAGATTTCCAAAAAATACCCGAAAACGCGGTTTCCGTCCAGACGAAACACCAAAACGATAATAAAAAAAAAAACATATGTGGATTCACTGAAACCCCTTACCCGTGTGGACGGGCTCTGAGCGGTGAGGTGAAGGGAAGAACGTTATAAAGTCCTACAATGGATTTGTTTGCTGCCTGGTGTCAAAGCAGCGGCTTCATTTAATGAGCGAATTAGGGATTTTGTGTACTGATCCATCGTCTCTTCATGCCTGAAAGAATCAGAGTCATTAAAGTGGACGGTAACCATGAAGTAATCTTCACCACTTCCTCTTCGTTTACCATTTTATCGATTTAGCTGCTGATGCGGCTCTCGCCTCGGTCCAGCTTGATTCCAAAGCTCATCTCTACATCCAGAATAATTAGGGCGTCCATACCTGAGCATGCCGGTCTGCTCAGATAGCTCATCTTGTTAACTTATTTTTAGATCAGACAGCCGCTGAGTTTCTCCAACCTTTCGCAAAGTTTTACATTGAACTGGTTTCTTACCTGAGTCCAAAAAAATCTCTTTATATCTTAAAGGGATAGTTCAACATTTTGGCAAATTGGCCCATTGCCATCCCTATAGTCACAGCAGTAGATTTGTTACCTTTAATTGTTGGTGCAAGCTATTTTTAGAACGGCGGAGCAGAGCCGTGAGCTGCTCAGAGCTACGCTACGGAGGCTCATTGAATTTCTTAGTTTGTTTTCGAGGCAAATTCATGCAAAATAGCTGATGCGCGTTCCTGTCAGGGGAAGTTTTTCGGCAAGCAGTCTCTGTATTTGCCTCGAAAACAACTCCATAGAAAGAAACTGCGCCCAGCTATTATCATGACATTCATCATCATGACTCCTCATACCCAGCCTTATAAATAACCGCTCAGTAAACATAGGCCGTTCTCATATGATGATCTAAATGGTCGTATCGACAGGTTCCTGTGATCCATATGTGACACCTATACTGCTTTAAACACAGGGATGATAGCTCGGTGAGGAGGCACCACCACGGATACCAAAGGGCCAAAACACATGCATGCTCAAAGGGGGACAGATGACATGCTGACTACTTTCATTTCCCAGCTCCCTTTGAGATGGTGTGTGTGTGTGTGTGACTGGAGGACACAGGAAGGGGATGCTGCACAGTGACTGATGGCTGAGAGTGATTTATGGGGAGCCGGGGCTGCAACATGCCTCACCACGCTACATCATTTTGTATCCCTCTGTCATGCAAATTATCAACAGCCACCACCATTGCGTGATGAATTATTTCCCAGACCTGCACTTAATGACAACCGCCCCTCAACACGAGCGCACACGTTGCATGTTTCCTCCTACGCAGCCCTGTTCTTCACAGATGTGCAGATGACAGCTCTGTTCAGAACTCCATCAGGAGTTTTTATGTCAAAGAGACAGTGGGGGAAAAAGGTCTGAGGGAGAACGGCTTCTCCAAGATGTAATCAACGATAAGAGGAGGTTTAGCGACAGAACTTAGCTCGCAATTAGCAAATCCAATCTCGCAGCCTGCGAATCGGTGACCAGGAGATGAAAGAGAGATGATGGAGAGTGGGAAGAGAGAGAGAGAACGGGAGGGCAGATTGAAAGAAGGGGCACAAACATCAAACATGATTTGATGTGGATGGGCGTTTCTTCACTCCTTTTTATTCCATTATTTTGCAGACTACTTCAACGCAGATTATTAGCATTTAAAAAGTAAAATCTGTTTCCAGTAGATCCACCAATTAACAGGAGCTCGGTACAGGTGACTTCAGCATGTGAAATTTTTATTACAGGGGGAAAAAATCCAGAACCCCCCCCCCCCCCTCTCTCCTCTCTGTGCATTTTTCTTCAACTCCTGACCAGAATTCAATTTGACTCTGGGTAATTTTCCTCCGTTTGCATTCAATATGTTTTCATCACTCTGACTGCTTACTCTGGATATTTTCCGAGCGCTTTGATACCCCCCGCTCCCACCCTCCCTTCCCTTCCCTTCCTCGCTCCCTCCTTCCTTCCTTGCCACCCTCCCCACCTCTGTCTGTCAAAGCAAAGGCCAGTCCCCAGACGGGAGTCTTTATCACAAAGAAAAGCACAAAAGAACCAGCACTGTTTCAAGGCTGATAGGTAAATGGGATTTCCACAGAGGCCGAGACAAGACGTGGAATTATCAGCACAGCGGGCGCGTGTTGTCACGAGGGCACCCACTCAAAGGGAAGGAATGCAGCAAAGAACTGGAGAAGAAGTGAGGGAAAAAAAATGGGAGATTGGACTGTGACACTCTGAACGCATACGGTGCCTCCTGTCTGTGTTTCGCTCAAGATTTTTATCATGGTTTAATGTTTCATTCTTTACATGGTTGAAAGCCTTGGAGTTTGATAGTGTCAGTGGAAGGAGAGGAGTGATGTAGCTCGGTGTCTGGAGCCGCTGCACTAACGCTATTGATCATGTTACATAGGAGGACATTTGCATAAAGTTGAGCTTTCCTTCAATTTCATAAGATGTCACCATGTGTGTGCCTTTTTCTCTCTCACTAGGTCCCATTCACAGTGAATAGCAACCTGCCTGAGTGTCCAAGTGTGAACAGCGTGTTAGTCTGGTCTCTGCTGCTCATTTTCCTGCAGCTGTTGCTACTAAATGCAGACGTCAGATCCGACCACCCAACTTTTTTTTTTTTTTCATCGTTTGGCCATGAGTTACAATTTTAAGGAAAGAGGAGTGTCCAGTAATCATTAAGGATGAGTCGAGTATTCAACATTTGGAAAAAAAATCTAATGGTTTATGTGACACAGCTACTGAACTAATCTAATGTAGAGCTAAGATTGGACCCACAGAGAGACGCCCAGCCTGTCCCATTGTATTTATGTTTCCTAGTCTGGTTTAAACCTGAGAGTTGGTTGTTATAATTAAAGTGACTACGAGGAGTTTCGGATAGCGAAGTGTTTTCACACTACATTTCCCATGAGCCTCCGCGCGCACTGTGAAATTCTTGGACCAGCGCAAGACGGACGAAAGCGAAAACATTTGCCAAGAATTTTTCATTAATCAAGAATGAAAGTCGGAGGTTCGAAGACGATCAGACACCGTCGTAGTTCCGACCATAAATGATGCCAACTAGCGTTCCGGCGGCGTCATTCCTATGACCCGCCGGGCAGCGTTTAGAAAACCACTAGGAAAAACTAGGAAAACTAGGAAATGCTGGGCGAGTCGACCACTAAATAATAATCAAAAATAACTATAAAGACAAAACAATATATTTATCGAAAATGGACCCATTAACAAGTCTGGGTAACGTAGATTCATCCACATTAATATGAGACTCTTTTATAGCCAAAAGCAAACTCCTTGGGGTCTCTTTAAAGCTTAAACTAGAAATTTTAATTTTTCAGGAATGACAGAAATCTGTTTAGATGAATCTAGAGAAACGGAGCGCAAATGAAGCCGTGTTAAAAATCAATATTCATGTCAGCTTTGTCACTCAGGTATTCCCAGGCAAACTTAAAAGAAGAATAGAACAGTTTTAAACAAATTTCCAACAGTATATTTGCTTGAACTGCCCGTCCCTTCTTATCAGTAGGTATATGCAGAAGTCTTTGAGACAGTATTAGTGCGTCATGGGGGTTTCAATTTGTTTGTTTTTGTGTTTTATTGTGTGTATTTTTCACCTCCTTATAGCTAGTCTTGGCCTCCACCCCCTCACTTTGAAAGAATACCTTTCCTGATTTATTTTTCTGCAGACAATTTCAGGGGCCATCTTCATCTCTGAAGTGCACTGTGAGCGGGGACGGCTCTCTTACGTCTTTATTCTTCTTCTTTTTTTTCAATTGTCTATCTTTTATTCATACAGACAATGTTGTGGAGATTGAAAATGCTTCTCTTCCTAAGACAGGCCGCGCTTTCTATCACAGAGTGTTTTTGAGCAGACGAGGACCCAGGTGGAGTGGTTTGACTTCTAAAGCCTGCGTAATGATGCTGCTCCGAAAGGGACGTGCTCAAATGAATTCAGGTCAGGGTGTTATCGCCGGGCCTGCGCTAAATTGTTTCTATGAAATCAGTTTTGCTCCATAAGAGCCAGCGGGACAAGTCGGCGGAGCAAGACAATTCATTTCCACAACATAAAAATTGTCTGTTGATTCAGTCCACTTCAGTCCTCGGCTACACTTCAGATCTTTGAAAGAAAGCCTGGAGTGTGTAATGACAACCTAACACAGATCCCACTCCGCCTGATGGACATTAGGGAGTTCAGCCAAGTGAAACTCAAACTCTCAGCAAGAGATTGCATACGCCTGTTTGATTTCTTACTATTTCTGTTAGCCAGTATAGTTCAGAGAAACAAGTAATCATCAGAAAACTAATGAGCAATCAATGAGTCATTTTTCTAAGGAACCATAATATCTGATTGCCTTTCCAGTGTCAGGATTATATGATGATGATAGATATATTAATAATAATTGCACTTTTTATCACTTTTCTTTTTTTTAAAGGGACATTGTGTAACTTCTCTTGTTGTTTATTCACAAAAAATCTGTTATTTCGTTCAAAAGTATGTTCAGTATAGTTCAGTTCAGCTTTATCTATATCCTGAGGGAAATTGAATTTGCAGCAGGCATCACAAACACAATAGACAGAAGACAGCACCAAAACATCAACATGTATGTGTTTCATTAATTAGTAATTAACCCCATCAACAAACTGAAGTGTTCTGGTAAGCTTTGAATTTGCCTTTCATGTACACTGGTAATCTCAGTGCTGGCTTGTGCCGCCATCTTTTACGTTCAGTGGCAGCGTGACTGTAGGTACGTGGAGTCAGGCAGACGGCAGGCGGCAAACAAACCGGGTGTCATGTTAGTCGACAAGAGAAAGTCGGTAAAACGTGGGTAAGGTAAACAATACGACATCGCTATGACAACATATTGTCACGTGTGTATCGTTTTGCCTCGTGCTGATGGACCAGTTGTTTACATAGACAGTTGTTCATCCTTTGTCGTCAGTCTGCCATCTGCCCGATTCCACGTGAATGCAGCATAAAGAATACGATTCAGTTGGTTGCGATTATAGAACCGCACCGCTAGATGGGAGTAATTCCTACACAATGCCCCTTTAGTGAATTTTGTTTTTTTTATGCCTTTGAAAGATAAGACAGTAGAGAGACAGGAAATAGGGAGCCAGAGAAACGGGGCAGCAAAGGGCAACCAGTTGAAGCGAAGGCAGCGAGGACTATATATTACTCACAAAAAGGTAGGGATGTTTGGCTTTTGGATTCAATTTCAGATTATGCACCTAAATGCACTATATAGTTGGGTCATTTACAGAAGTTCGGTGACCGTGGAGAGCGAAGGTTCGTTTCTCACTGGATTTGTTATCTATGAAGGTTAAATAGAAAATTTAGCTAGGGTGCCCCGCCCAAAAATGTGGGGACATTTTTTGAGAGCCCTAAATCCAAAATGGCTACCGTCCGCCAAGCTGGAAATGATCTTTTCAATGGTTTGGCCCACAGTGCTGCATAATACATGGTTTCTATGACTATTTGGGTCAAGAAGTTCATAAATGATGTAGATTTATTGATTTGACCTATTTTTGACCTTCAAATTCAAGATGGACGCCAATTTTTGGCTCTTTAAATGGCCATTTTTCAAAATCGTCATAGAGCCTCAATATTAGGCTCAAATGAAAGCTCTGCTCATACTGAGTTCAGTTTGGGACAGTAAAATTACAAGTAGGCCACACAGAAGTCATCTCAAAGGTAAAAAAGATCAAGGTTTGTGGTAGGGCTGGGCGATAAACCGAAAATGTATCGATACCGAAATTTCCGACGATAACCGACGTCATTTTGCGCATGTCGGTATATTCAGTTTTAAAAAAAGAAGAAAAAAGAAACAAAATAAAAGTCGTTTTTGTCTTTTTTGGCTGTGTGTGTTGGTAGGCTATGTGCATGTCCCTTTAAGAGCCGTGTTCAGCGTGTGTAGTCACCTGACTCCACCCCATCCAGTCTGTAACAGGAAGGGGCAGAGCCGGTGACACACCGGCAGCAGCGCGGCGAGCGCGCTCATTTGTACTGAGACTGTTGTTATGTTTTCACCTGAGTTAATGACACACACACACACCAGAGCAATGAGAAAACACCTCGCTGAAATGATTAAAAACGTGCAGCGTCGGTCGCATGGATGTATTATCGGTCGCCACCATCACGTGATTTTGTCAACAGACCAGCGTGAAGGGAGTGACAAAGAGATTATAGACAGAAACGGACATGACGGCGTTAAATTTATGGGCTGAAATAACCACGTTGACGTTCTTTATTGATAAACAGAGCGCCGTCCAGCGGGTCGAGGCACTTGAAGAAGTTTACAAAGTGACGTTAGATTATTACTGTGCATCTGCTCCGACCCCATTATGAAATATTGGCGGCGATAATTAAGAAGCAGAGGCAGCCACAACTAAATGTAGCGAAAACGTTCAAAAGTTGAAGCGGCTGCGGCTGCTGAAGTAATCATCTGGTTGAGGAAGCTTGTTCAAAAAAGAAATGCTGTAGCCTAATGTGTGCTGTAATAATGTGTGCTTATCAGTTGTTCAATAACTCTTAACAATTTAAAATACTTTATTTGTATTTTCTTAACATACTTTCAAACAGTGTATAGTTTTAAAGTGGCACCTCTGTAAATACAGCAGTTAGGCTATAGCAAAAAAAAAAAGTAATAAATAGGTCCAGGGGCGTCATGCTATTTTTTCCAGGGGGGGGGGGGGGGTTGAGTAGTTATCGTCCATTTATCGTTATCGAGGTGAACTGCTCAATATATCGTGATATTGATTTTAGGCCATATCGCCCAGCCCTAGTTTGTGGTGAGAAACAAACTTTGCTGATGTTCTTTTCCATTAGTTACCCGAACTGTGTTGGTCAGTGGTCCCATCAATTCATTATGAACCAGGAAATCATTTTACACTTCTCAATAGCATACAATATTTCTAAAGTTGTCTTCTGCAGTGATTCAACAAAGCATACCTTTAATAATACCACACTCAACCAATGCTAGTGAGTCGGGCGGCTTGTCGGGTCCAGGCTTCAGCACCCATGTGTCGGGCCACATCGGGTTTCAATCAATACGGGGATAAACTTTGCACACAAGCCCTCCAAGCAAAGTTTAATTTGGGGCCCACTATTACTGCCAATAATATTGATTATTGATTATTTACACACCTACTACAAACGTATTTAATTTTTCTAATCAGTCATTACGAATCATCATCCGAGCCTGGCTTCTTTTTACACATCTAGCCTATGTTTTGTTTGTTTTTTATCAGAAATGGTACCAAATTCAGCTGAATGTGCAGCCTGGGGTTGATTTACACTTAAGTGTGATGCTATGAACTAGGCCTACAGAAAGTAACAAAATAAACCAATAAACAATGCATTTGCTGTAAACACGTCATCTGCTTTTTAATCTTTGGTTTAAAATAAACTGCACAAGTGCACAAATGTGCAACAACAACTTGAAGTGCAACAACAACAACTAAGGTTAATTGTAATTATGCAGGATTTCTGTAGGGATCGACAGAAGTTACGCACTACAGATTTAAAAAAGTGAATTGTTTTTTGGGGTCCCAGTGGGCATGGGGCCCTAAGCAGGTGTTAAGTTTGCTTATGCTTTGGGCTGGCTCTGTCTGCAAGCATAACTAAACAATCACAAGTGGCTTAAGGGTCAACAGGTAGATCACAGAAAAAAAAGAAAAAAAGAAAAAGAACGGTGACTGTGTGGCGCTCGCTGGCTGTCCTGGACTACTGGCAGTTCTGTGATTCTGCAGAATACACAGATGGCCTGCCCCTGCCCCTGACCAATATTCATTCATTCATTCATTCATTCATTCTCTATACTGCTTATCCTGCACTAAGGTTGCAGGTGAGCTGGAGCCTTCAGGCGGGGTACACCTTGGACAGGTCGCCAGTCTATCGCAGGGTTAACATACAGACAGACAACCGTTCACACTCACACCTATCAGAGTCACCAATTAACCTCGCCTGTACGGCTGTACAAACCAGTCAAACCGGGAAAAACAAAATAATAACAACATTGAGGGAGAAAGAAGTTATTATCTCAATTATGTGACTGAAACATGGCATGTAATTCCCACCAGCCGTGTGGTGTGTGGGGCCGTTCACCGCCTGACGGCGGAGGAAGAGGTGTCATAAGATGACCGAGGCAGATGCAACTTTTCAATGATGCGCCACAAGTCTGAGACGCCCCGTCTGCCTCGGCCGTCTTACTGACCCACCGTCCGTCCGATCCTCCGTCCAATCCGCCGCCCTTCCTGAGCGGCTCCGAGCTGCAAACACCCCACAGATGAAAGCGGGGCAGTTGGTTTTTGCTCCAGTCCAGTCTCTCCACTCTGCTGGCCTTTTTTTTCCACTTTTCCTCAGTGTGTATGGATCACATCCGATATCTTTTTCTATTTTTAGACAATACCTGCTACTTGCAGGCTTACCCAACACTTTTGAGCACTCGCTTTCCATTCATTTCCAATCACCGTTCTCCACTTCCTGCCCCCAATCTGAACTTCACACGTCATCGGAATCATGTGACTGCACAACACCTATTGGTGCACATAAAATATTACCTGCTGTGGATTATCATTGAGCTGTTAGATTGACTCCGCCTATGGAATGATGCCAATATGTCATGATTACATGCAAAGCAATTAGCTAGCGGTGATGTTACACAAGCATGACATATTATGGATTTGCACTGTCAACAAAATCGGTCACTGTACGTCATTTAATTGCAATATATAGTATGACATGAGCATACACTTACACTGTCGTTACATAATGCAGCCCTAATTTCAGACCCACCAATTAAATCCTGAACACAGATATGTTGAAACAGCCTCTGAGGCCTAGCTCCACAATGACATTATGAATGGCAAAAACGCTTTTTACATGTTTACCCACTCTTTAAGTTTCCACACGCTAATGTCATTGGAAAATTCCTAGCTGAGACACTTTGAGGAATTGGGGCTGACTGATTTGGGAATCACTGCAGAAGACAACTTTAGAGATATTTTATGCTATTGAGAAGTGTAAAATGATTTCCTGGTTCATAATTAATTGATGGGACTAGGGTTGTGCCGATTGGCGATCCAATCGTCTATCGGCGATTGGAAGGACGATCGGCGATGTTTTGTTTTCTTGCCGATTTTACACACACACATACTCGCTACTTTTTTATTGATCTAATGCGCAATCTGTTTGTTTTGTTTAGGGCCCGACCGATTTATCGGCGAGCCGATTAAATCGGCCGATTATAGCCCGTTTGAAACTAATCGGTAATCGGCCAAAACTCGGCGATTGTCGCCGATATTTTCAGGAATAAAATGCAGGGAATAAAACTTGGTTTTACTTTGAAAAGATTCCCCCGCACCGGCGCCGACCTCATGACAAACTCCATCCACTACCACCTCAGTCACAGCACACAGCAGAGTGACTGATCTGTCTCAAAACCAGTGTTGCCACTGGCTTTCTGTTTCCCTTTTTTTTTTTTTTTTTTTTTTTTTTTACCGCGGTCGGGTTGTGAATTAATTAATTAATGCTCGTCTCCGGCCGTGTTGGGTCCGAGATTCAACAAGCCGGTCGGGGTCGGGTTTTACCGTTATATACCGGCACGGCAGTATGCTCATTTATCACCAATAAACACAGTAGATGAGGGTGAGTGACTGAGCTGAGGCTGTGTGACGGGTGGGGGGGGTCCGCGGTGTGGAGCGGTGCGGGACTCTGACTGCAGCGGGGACTATCATGTCTCTGCTCCGTGACACTGCTGTGAGACTGACCGCCAGTGAGCGCTTTGACACGGTGCCGGGCACGGCAGCAACCGCTGATCGCTTTTGATTGAAAAGAGAGAGAGAGAGAGAGAGAGACCGTGCCGTGTAAAAAAAACAACAACAAAAAAGTATCACGTGTCATGACTTCCTGTATTTGGCCCTTCAAAATAAAAGCCCATATTGATTTTGACTTCATTTTGACAAGACAGGGCTTCAAATGTTTTTTTTTTTTCATGCAACCAATCGACCAATGAAATTTTAGTCGGCTAATGATTTTTTGGTCGGCCAGGCAGCCCTAATTTATATATTATATAATATGTATAGATATATTATTATAGTAATACAATTTTAAAACTTAATAAAAAATAAAAAATAATCGGCCGATTAATCGGTTATCGGGTTTTTTTCCCCCTAATAATCGTAATCGGCATCGGCCCCAAAAAATCCATATCGGTCGGGCCCTAGTTTTGTTTTAATGAAGCCGCTTGGCTTGCTGCTTCCAACAGATACTCTGTCACATGACAGTGTTTCACCAATCAAATGCAGCTACTGGCGACGTCCAATCAGACGGAGCCAGGTAGTCATATGACCGCACACAAGATCTCTGTGGTTAACAGGGTGGCCACTCCGCCTCACATTTGAGGAAACACGTTTAGCTGGTGGTGTGGCTGTGACTAGGCTGCCAACGCCAGCCCTGTAACTGTATGTCACAGCCCGACGAGGTGTTCACAATGCCACAAATAAATTACGTCCGCCATGAATGGATTTTTCGGCTTTCGGCAACGCAATAGCGTTCCGTTCATTGATCATAGTGCTCTTTCTCCGTTATTAGCCCTCACACACAGAGAGAGAGAGAAGCGCGCATGCATGACAGCAGGGCACGGTAAAAGCGATACTCATACGCCGCCGCCCCCCCGGTCGAACGAACACGTGGATAGATAGGTCTATCGGCGATCTCCAGGGGGACGATCTGAGAATGTCAAAATCGCCCAACACTAGATGGGACCACTGACCAACACAGTTCGGGTAACTAATGGAAAAGGACATCAGCAAAGTTTGTTTCTCACCACAAACCTTGATCTTTTTGACCTTTGAGATGACTTCTGTGTGGCCTACTTGTAATTTTACTGTCCTAAACTGAACTCAGTATGAGCAGAGCTTTCATTTGAGCTAATATTGAGGCTCTATGACGATTTTGAAAAATGGCCATTTAAAGTGCCAAAAATTGGCGTCCATCTTGAATTTGAAGGTCAAAAATAGGTCAAATCAATATCTCTACATCATTTATGAACTTCTTGACCCAAATAGTCATAGAAACCATGTATTATGCAGCACTGTGGGCCAAACCATTGAAAAGATCATTTCCAGCTTGGCGGACGGTAGCCATTTTGGATTTAGGGCTCTCAAAAAATGTCCCCACATTTTTGGGCGGGGCACCCTAGCTAAATTTTCTATTTAACCTTCATAGATAACAAATCCAGTGAGAAACGAACCTTCGCTCTCCATGGTCATGGAACTTCTGTAAATGACCCAACTATATAACCTTTACAGGTGAACTTAATTTAACATTCTCTAAACTTTTGAATGCCTGTTCAATGTTTCAGTACTTATTGAATAACATGCTGTTCTCTAACAAGGTGATTAACCACAAAAATCACAAGCACCGAGACATTGAGATTTTTGTTGTGCTATAGCCACCACTGTTGTTAGCTTTTGTTTGAGATAAAGAAATGACCATTGCATCCTTCTACTTAAAAGGCTTTCATGATAGAATATCACTGTAGCATGGACTTTCTATAGGGATATTCTTGTCAAATATCCCTAACTTTTTGTGAGTATTGTGTATATATATCTGTATATGGGCCACCTGCTCAGCCCACTGAACGTCCTGTTTATCACTGTTCAATACAAGTAACAAAGTTTATAACACTGTATAAAATTATCTGTGAGTTTTCGACAGTTGGACGAACAAAATAAGACGTGATGATGTCACTACTGTTTTAACACTAATGTCAGGCGGCTGATAGATAGATGAAATAATCAGCCCTGTTTTCCCACGTCTGTGTTTGTGTCTAACACCGTCTGTAACTCATCCCTTCACTTTTAAAGCTCTGACCAACAGACATGCAGCACAGCTCGGCTACATGGATGCATCACAAATATGTCACACGTGGGGGGGGGGGGGCTCACTGCTGCTGTGTGGTGGCTTCGTGCAGCGTATGTGTGGGATGTGGATCATCAAAGACGTGGCAACAGAACTCAGACGCACTGACACATGTATACATATGCACACTTACACGTTCCCACACACTTTATTTGGCGGCATCATGATTAATCACGGCGTCTTTGGGAGTTTTAGAGGAGGTTCAGAAAAAAAACAACAACAACATTTCAGCCTCAAAAAGATGTCTTTATTTCTCCCGGTGGTTCATTCGTCATCATTATTACAGGATTAATTCTCGTCTATCACTTCTTTACTATCGCTGTCTTGGCGTCTCCCTCCCACGTCCTCGTGTCTCCGAGGTGACAGAGAAGTCACAACCCTCTCGTGGATTCGGAAACAAATCCAACGTTTCCACAATCAGTGTCGCTAACTGAGTCATCAGGTGAACACATCTCACACACACACACACACACACATCATAGACACACACCGTTACTGCTTCTCTTTGTTTTCATTCTGAATAATTGTAGATGAGTTTTGTAATTCCTCGTAGAACACACAGTCAGTCGGAGTAATGAATACCTGCTGTGGCCCCGGAGGCTTAAAGGGCATTTGTGTCTCATCTAGAAAACAACACAACAAGGACACACATTTACACACACACACACCTGCACACACATGTGTTGAGCCCGGCCAGTTATTCATTCACATGCAGCAGTGGCAGCAAGGTTGTATGAAATGCTGTTATCGCTGGCCACACACACACACGTATGTGCAAACATTCATGAAATGTATGGCCTATAATGATGGAGCTGCCGGCCCACCCACAAATACTGCCCCAGGTTTTGATTGTAAATGAATTTAGCCCAGACACACACACACATACACACACACAGGGGCCTAAATCATCAATTTCCATCTATGGCGGATTAATTATTTAATGGTCCAGCATGTGCAGCCGTTGTCCCACCGTAGCTCGGAATATTAATATAAATTTAGGTCACATTCGTATTCTGGTGCTGTTTGATTATGCAGAGTGGTGGCCGTGATGATTCCGGGCAATTTCACGGAAAGTGAAGCCGAAGTAGTATCAGCAGCACACGGAGGAAAGAAAATAGTTTTTTTTTCTTTTCTTCTTTTTTTCGGAGGGATCTTCCTTGTCTTTGTTGTGCAGATTTCTGGGACAGACCGATGTCTTTCTCATGCACATGCTGCAATTTATCCTCTTTTGTTGCCAGTTTTCTGTTTTTTTCTGTTTTTTTTTTTGGCTGGGTGTCTCACTGGAGACGAGGCAGCGAGCAGCCAGACTCCCCTCCATGGAAACACTTGCAGTTAGAAAATAGAGCAGCTCCTTTTGTCTGCAAAAAGCCTGCAGTAAACTCATTTTAAAGATCCCCTTTACCTATACAGCCGATAATGCAAGCCCAGCACATGCAACTGTACCACACACACAGTCTGTCCCCAACATGACTCTTCATTCACCTCATTCTAATTCTGTCATAATGTTGTTGTTTCAGACCCGACAGCGACTTGTCACAGAGTCAAATTGTTTCCCCCCAGAAACAGCGAAACAAATTCACAGACTCCAATGCTAACCCCTCGCACGCAGCAGAACAACTCATTTTGCAGCCCTCATTCAAAGTGAGGCTCGTCTGGCGTGGCCATTTTAAGTGTGTAGTCATTTCAACTGTAGTGACACAGCATCAGTGCCGCGGGCCCCAGCTACAGCCGCACCATTCTATTAACCATGTCGTTGGTAATTGAAAATAAATTGAAAATCGTGGCTCCCTTAATGAAAGTTTCCTGGGTTTTCAAAATATTCTACAAGTGGAAGCCTCCAGGGTATGTTATCTTTCTCTTTCTTTCTTTCTTTCTTTCTTTCTTTCTTTCTTTCTTTCTTTCTTTCTGTCTGTCTGTCTGTCTGTCTGTCTGTCTGTCTGTCTGTCTGTCTGTCTGTCTGTCTGTCTGTCTGTCTGTCTGTCTTTCCTGATCATTTCTTCTTATCTCTCTTCAAACTTTTTGCCCATCTGCTCCAATACAGTCCTATTAAAGGAGACATGTTATGTAGATATCACTTTTTGAGGGCTCTTTAACAGATACCGGTACCGGTAAAGGGAGCATTTGCATTTAAAGGGACAGACTGGGGCGGTGCGTGGCGCAGTGGTTAAGGCGGCTGCCCCATGTAGAGGCTACAGTCCTCAATGCAGGCGTCCCCGACCTTTCCTGCATGTCATTCCCCCTCTCTCTGCTTGCCCCTTTCCTGTCTATCTCTACTATGGCTATCAAATAAAGGCATCAAAAGCCAAAAAATATACTTAAAAAAAAAAAAAAAAGGGACAGACTGAAACCAGCCGTTCTGAGCAGAGCTGTTTTGAACAGATGAAAATGTTTGATTGTTGGGGTATTTTGACCAAAGCATGTCACAAACATGTATTTAAGACACCTGGGAACTATTTTAATTTGTGGAAAAGGGGCATAATATGTCTCCTTTAAATGTCTGTATATTCTTCTCAGATGCCACTAATAATGATGATGTGATGCTAATGCTAAATGAGCTGGAGCTAAATGTAAATCGCTCTGTCAACTTGAGCAGCAGGTTCTTGTAGAAAAATGCACCAGAGGCTGTAGTGAGTGAGTTATTTGGAGAAATCTTCTGCTGGAGTAAACATTGAGTCACTTCCTGTTATTGATCCTTTAACCCTGTCATCTCCTTGTACTGTAGATATATTTAGGTCATTTTCAGTTACGAGCTATTCATAATTGTGTTTGTTGTGCCTTTGTTTGGGCTGCGTGAGGGACACAGGGTCAGACGTGGTGTGTATTACACGGCACCTTGAACAGCGTGTTTCCTATTCCTATTTACGGCAGCATCCCAGTTTAGAGCCGTGACGTTAACGGAGACAAACCAGAGAAAACACAAATCCAGGCTTTTGTTTTCCACCAGTTAATGCCTGGATTTACATATTTTTGTTGTTGTACTAAAGTCAGTGCTCACACCTCTCTCTCTCTCTCTCTCTCTCTCTCTCTCTGTCACAGGGGTGAAGGCTGTCTTCTCCGGCCATTACCACCGAAACGCCGGTGGCCTCCACAACGGCCTGGACATGGTGGTGAGCTCGGCCATCGGCTGCCAGCTCGGCGCCGACACCCACGGCGTCAGGGTGGTGGTGGTGACGGCCGACGGCGTCGTCCATCGCTACCACAGCCTGGAGCAGCTGAGAGAGCGAGGTATGGACGAGGACCTGAGGAAGCTCCTGCAGGCCTGAGGAGAGACGGAGAGACGGAGAGACGAGGCTCCGTTCTCCTGACTCACTCAAGTCCAACTGGTTTTCACTTTCACTGCCCCCGTTTTTAGAGGCATACAAGAATTTCTAGAGATTTCTAGAGGTGTGACGATGAACTCACGGCCAGAACACAAGATAATTAATACTGTTGAATTTGAGCAATAACCAGAGAAATTCTGTGTATTCAATAAAGTAGAAACACTAACTTGAAGATTTATGTCATGGACTGCATAATTGGCCTGAAATAAGAGAAAGGCAGTGGATTTAAACCCGCTGAAACGAGACAACATGCCGACTAAACTGTAAATTATACAGAATTTTGTGGTGAAATTAAATTGGGTTCATGTTCTCGGTGCTGAATGTTTTCCTCAGATTATCTCTCAGCAGAATGGATGTTATTATCTCTGCTACCCGCTGCCCTAACAGGGCCACACAGAGATCAGTGGATGTGTGCTGAAACCGGTGCTTCTCCTGTGGAGTAGCTCCACCTTTCCACACAGCCCTCCTCCGTCTGAAGTAGCGTTAAGATGGATTTCAGCTCTCCACCTCAGAGCTGAATGGTGGAGTAACTTTAATGATCCCAAAATATCCTCTGCACAATACTGTATATGTGTGTTGCTGTGGTATAACGCCTTTCTGGCCCATCCTATGCAAGCTAATCCCATTTTTTTGTTTATTTGAATAAACACTCCTGACCTCAGATCAGATCTTTGACTGTAGCCACACACACAGAATGAAACTGAGATACGTATATTTATAATTCTTTTTTTTTTTTTTTTTTTTTTTTACAGTTCAGCCTGGATAGTTAAATTTGTTTCACAGTTGAGTGACAGCAATTTAAAGCCAGCATGAGAATCAGGGACTCTGCCACTAACAAGGAGAACCATTATATAAAGAGGTGATTACAGAATACAAACACGGCGAGCAGAAAAATGAGCCCATAAATAGCATTTAAAACATTTTAATGTCTTTTTCCTTCACTGGGCCGAGGAGCTGAGCTAATTTGTACCCAACCGACCACTTAGTCTCTCTCCGGTCCCTCACGTCAAATCTGGGATCAAATCAGATTACCTCATTAGCAATAAATGACTCTGTAGCACGAACATCGCAATATGCATCATGGTGTCTCCTGCGTGGATTAAACTGACTGTGCTCTCCCCTCACTGTGCTGTCTTTTTTTTTTTTTTGTTATTGTGATGAAAACATTTCATCATCGGCGCATGGTTTCAATCCAAACTTCTGATGCAACACTTCACATTTAAATCACATCAGATCAGCAGATCTCACAGTTTGACATCTGTAGCTACAATGAATTCTACACGTACACAGGTGCTCGGGAGTGTGATTGTGTTGTTAAAGGTTGGGCCTGGAGTTTTGTGCCCAAAATAAACGTTAGACTTAATCATCCTCTATGGGCTTCTAGTCCTGTGTGGTGGTGACTGTGTCTGCAGCGCCCCCTCCCCTTGCCTGTATTTTGGTCTTTTGCTCTGTTTTGTTGTGCACGTGGACGTTTCTGGGTGGAGAGCAAGAGAGCCAGTGTTTTCTCTCCAGCCAATGACGGCGCTCAGGTGAAGCTACGTGCAGCAGAGTAGGAGGCTTAGGGCTGCTGATGCTGCTGAGTGCTAGCACCAGACAATTGGACTCGAGTCATAGGGACTCGGACACGAGTCAACTGAGTCGCAAATTTAACGACTTTGC
The DNA here is from genome assembly GCF_045865225.1 of Trachurus japonicus. Classification (NCBI taxonomy): domain Eukaryota; kingdom Metazoa; phylum Chordata; class Actinopteri; order Carangiformes; family Carangidae; genus Trachurus; species Trachurus japonicus. Next base: position 19,858,341 of record NC_140925.1, read on the forward strand.
GACTTGACTCCTTGGAAGGCGAAGACTTGAGACTCGACTCGGACTTGGAAGACAATGACTCCAGACTCGACTGGACTTGAGACAAGATGACTCAGACGACTTATAGGCCTGTTTTTTTCATTGTATATTTTTTTTCCCACGTGGATATTATTTATGTATGACCAGAGCAGTCCGTTTGTATGCACGGCGCGCGCTCTAGAAGGTTCAGACGGGCTCTGTTTTTTTTTTTTTCCGAAGCGGGAGCACGCACTTTTGTGCTTGATTGCATGGGTTTACCGATCCATTGTTTCCCCTACAGTGTATTTTAAATGTTTACTTTAAAAGAAAGAAGCTATAATATACGTCTAATGCGTTGCTATCGTTTCATTACATTCATTATGATGCATTTCTCCTCTCCCCTCTGTGACGGGCGGCGCTCCCCCTCGCTCCTCTCTCACACACATGCCCTCAGTGAGGCATCTCTCCCGGTTCAGCCCATAATACTGTAGCCTAATACATCCATGGTACAGCCCTGTCCACTGCGCTTCCTGAGCTGCTTCCCCAGCTGACGTTACGAGTGGACTCTTTGTCCGAGTTGCCGCGGTGCGCAGTCCGAGCGGACCTGTTGGCGCATCAGGGGGTGGGTCATTATCAAAATACGGTGATTTTCCGAGTCAAAAAAGTAAAAAATTTTAATTCAGTTTTCACAAATTTAATTTAGTGGGAACTATTTATTAGCATGTTGACCATGTTACCAACTATAATGGACAACTATAATATTTTTCTTTTTTTTTCATCTATCAAACGTATTGAGTTTTCTGTCATTGGTGTTACCACATGGTAACACCAATGACAGTAACACCAATGACAAATATCTATAAAAGGCTAATTACACAAAATCGTGTCCAAGCTAGCTCAAAGCCAGCATGAGTCAGCACCTTAAAATCTATAAATTATACTTATTAAACTGTTTTTTTTCCATAAAAATATTTAATTATAGCGCAAATCAAAGTAACACCAATGACACAAAAAAAGAACCACGTTGAAAAATGACATTTTAATGTGAAATATCTTACTTTTTACTCATGAAAGAGACACTCACAATGTATTGTCTTAAATGGCTCTTTTTCTTCTTCTTCTTTCTGACCTTGGGAGTTCTCTTACATATTCTTAACCTTTCAAAATAATGGTCTGTGATACCAGTAACACCAATGACACCAAATCGAAGGACAGAATTCTTTTAAAAATATTTTTATTATTAAACAGCCAATTTAGATTTAATTTTATTCATATATTAAGCCCAGTGTTTGCTCATTATTGACCACTTTTTTTTTTTTAAACAAAAAAGAGGAAATATTTTTACACTGTCCAATAGCGTTGAACCATGGCAGTGGGGCAAGTGTTTTTTTAGGTACAAAGGAAATCAAAACTGAAAAAAATAAAACAAAACAGTAAATATATAAACTGAAATTATCATCATCATTTAAAATGGTTTTAAATTACATAATTTCGGTTTAATGTGGATGATCTTTTTAAATTTTCAAGCATTTGTGTGTCTGGAAAGTGCAGGGACATGTTTTTCACCGTATTTTGATAATGACCCGGGTGTCAAACGTGTGGCCCGCGGGCCAAAAGCGGCCCGCCAGAGGGTCCAATCCGGCCCATAGGATGAATTTGCCAAGTGGGAAAATTACACTAAGACAGAAGAGGCTTGATGATGTTGAAAATGCTCATATTTTTTCAATAAATGTCAGGTTGTTCATAATGTTCTGTAAAAGTATAGTTAATTAACTGTAAACATCTTAATAATGTAGCTACTTGTAGCCTACTTCTTTGCACTAAAACAAAGGGAAGAATTTAGAGTTCTCGTTATTCATAGGCTGTTATGCTGTTATTTTACTGGTACAGCCCACTTGAGATAAAAAAAAGCCATGCACACTAGTCTGCACACTCTTTTTTGACATTGACATTAGGAAGATAAGGTTTTTCTCTTCAAGATATAAACCCGCGTGCTTTGTGGGTTGGCTGGGGGACAATGGTGCGGGACTTGACTTGACATAACCTGTGACTCGACTTGACTTGACTTGCCCACAAAAGAAAAGACTTGGGACTTGCTTGAGACTTGAACCAAATGACTTGAGACTCGCTTGGGACTCGGATCGGAGGGACTTGGACAATTGTCTGGCTAGCACGTCTCTCTCTCTTAGCAACACCAGTCAGGACCGCAAAGAAAAAGAAATACAGTCTGAGTGAAGCGCTGGAGCCGCGGACCGATTCCCGACCGTCACCGACAACTAAAGCCTCGACTGGTAACAAATATTAGGGCCGTTGTGGGGTGCTAGCTCGATGCTAACTTCGGCTAGCGGTAGCGGTTAGCATCCGCCGCTAACACCGTCTTCCCAGCTCACCACAACGGTATAACAACACAACACCGGAGGCTCTCGGTGTTGGTGATGGTTGGCTATCGGCCCACGGCTCCAGCGCTTCACTTTCCTTTCCTTTGCGGCCCTGACAACTGCTGCTGTCTGGGGCAGGAGGCTACACGGTTGAGCCCAAGAGGAGGGGCAGAGTTTCAATGTTTTGTTTACAAACTGCAAACGAACAAAACTCCAGACTCTACCTTTAAATGTTGAGCTGAAGCTGTGTCAGGCTGATAACACGGTGATGGTGATGTGTTGGTGATTTGTGTCAGGAGGTGAGCGGTGTTACAGCCTGATTCTGCAGCTCAGTCCTCAAATTGTCCTTAAAATGGACATTTCTGCAACAAAATGACTTTCTCTCTGAGCTCTAAATGACTCTACTCAATTACACTTTACACACACACACACACACACACACACAGGCTCTCCTCACAGTCGCCCTGACCAACTGGGAATGTAAGGGAGTTGTCATGGCAACCCTTTAGCAACACATCTGTGTGTGTCTCATAGAGCAACCAAGTGTTGGAGAGAAAAGTGTACGAACTCCGTCTGTGCGTGTGTGTGTGTGTGTGCATGCGTGCGTGTCCGTCCGTGTGTGTCCGTCCGTGGCCTGGTGGGTACTGTAGGTGATTTTCCATCAGCGACATGATCGCTGACCTCATTTCACACTGACAGATTCTGTCTCTTTTCCAAAAAGTCAGCATGCGATGGAGGGAGGAGGGGGCGTCTGAGAGGAATGGATAATGAGTGTGATGTGTGAAAGACGACTCAGTCCATCTCCTTCATTTCCTGTCTGAGAAGGAACCTTATGTCCTTATCTATTTTTATATCCTCATGGTAGCTCAGCCCAATCACATTGTTCTTTATCTTTGTGTGTGTGCGTGTGTGTATAAATTTGAAGGAAAGTCACCCACTTGTTCCTATGTTGAATTGTAATGAAGGACCAGGCTGAGCAGCACGACTGTGACACAACTGGTTGTATTTTTATAATAAATGTTGATTTTGTCTAATGATCCCTGTGTGTTCTTGTGTGTGTTTTTCCTTCTTAAACAGCTGGACCTGCACAAACATCTGTTTGTGTACATTTCCTAATGAACATCACATACACATTGCAGTGCATGTCTTACTTCTATTTTTGGGCACAGTAAAACTCGGTTGTCTTTAGGCTGTGTTTGCTTCCATCCTGCTAAATTGGAAGTGTTAAAAGTTTGCAGAGTTCATTAGTGATCTGATTTGCAGTGTACAGAGACTCAGTGGAGTAAGCTTTATCATTCTGAGGCGTGTTCATGAGGTGAAAGTTGTATCGTTTCTCTCTTTCTAAGCAGATAATGGATGATCATTCTCTGGACTTCATGATATGAAAGTTACACTGAAGCTAATCTCACTTTGAAAAATCTGTTTCTGTCAACATCCAGGGTCTATTTTTAAAACTGGAATTTAAAGTAAATGTAATAGACTTTAACCTGTTGCTGTTTCTCACTGTAAGCAACAGTTGTCTCTTTAAAAGTCACTTAAATAACACTAAGTAATCTATAATGACTGACCATCAGTTTGAAGCTATTTAAACTATACAGTCTGTCACTACATGGAAGCTGTTATGTAACTTCGGTTTCTAGATCATACTAATACTTTCATCTTGTACACTCATTTTAAACACTTATGATACAGAGAAATTTCACATTACTCACATGGGACTTGAACCTCTGAGTCAACAGAGGTGTTCAGCAGCAACAACTAAATCTCTGTGTCAAAGTCTGAGCTCACTGTTGCTCTACATCGCGCTGCCACAGGCCCGCGTTTGTTCACTGAACTTTATTTTATACATAAATTTACTCTTCTGTATCATATGTTTAAAATGTGCTGTTTGTTATCTGTGAGTTCAAGTTGTGCTGTGTCAAATGTTTCAAAGGTGTTTCTCATAAAATTCAGTTAAACTAGACTTTAAGAAGTCCAGTTACATTTGTATTGATTGGTTTATGTTGTCAGGCTAATAATTTATTTATAATAAGTCTGGCTTTTCTCCAACCCGCTGCAGGAGCCACAGTCAACCCATGTTACTGTGATGTAGACTGTGTGGATCCTTTCTGTCTCAGTTTGTTTCAGTCTCAGTGACACAGTTTCAGAGAATAGAAACCAATCTGGCTCCTAAAAAAATAAATTAAATTGAAAATTGCCTCCTCGGTTCTGCTGGTTAAACGGACGCTGACAACTCCGACATGTATCCGTCATTTCAAAGTTTACTCTTTCCAAACCTCTGTGCATCAGAACACACAGAAATCTGGAGCTGCATCATCAGCTTTGCATAACAAACAGCGGGAACGTACAGTATCGCCGACGGCGCCGTTGATAAGATGTGGCATTTCAACACAAAAACATCAACACCCTCATCTGCAACTGAATCCGATTCACACCTGCTGCATATTGTATTCATATTTTCTCTGCTCTATCTGTGTTAAATTAGAGATTAGCTGACTCCAGCGCAGCCCAGGGGGAGTGAGCAGGTGGGGATTGTTTTGCTGGTGGAAGTGGTCTAACAAACGGCTGTTATTGAACACAACAGCAGAGACTGAGTGTTTTGAATGCATCTCACTGTACAGCGATTCTTTTAAAAGCCCCTTATGCATTCAGAGCTGCGTGTTCCTGTACTTTATTGCTGCAAAATTGTCATAAATTGTAAAAAATCACCATCCCTGTCATTTCTGAAAGAACATCAAGACTCATTTTTGAGATATTGCAGAAAAGATGGCAGCTTTCTGGACAGACTTGAGGTCAGCGAGGTGGCCTTTGCTTCTCTGCTTTTTTGCTGCAGGAGATTTATTCTACTGTGGCAGATGAAAGCTACTTCCTGTTTATTGATCCAAAACACTGTTGAGCTGTCCTCCAGCGCACGCACACATTAGGAGTGCACGCGCCTGCATAAACGCACCACACACACATTATAAGACATGCAGTCTGCTGCCAGGGTGTAAAACCCACTACATTAATGTATTTCCTCACACAACTGCACACTTCAAGTACATGTGGGGGGGGCTAGGGTCAAAGGTCAGCAGCTTTTGAAAACACATGAGAACTCCATGTACAGCTTGGTAGCATGAAGAGAGTGTTAACATTTGAGAATTGAAATCCGCAGAGACACAATAAGAGCTTATACTTTGTGTTCTCCTGACTGTTTCGGCGTCTAATGGAGTCAGAGGAGTTCTCATTACATGGTGGGAAGGCAGCAGTGGTCACCAGGTATTCTTGGCTCCATGCTGTGTGCTGGTATTTGAGGAGACGTGGGAGACGCACAGGCTGTGGTGGTGAGAAGAACAGTCCAAAAAAGTGAGGACGGACGGTGGTGTTCATCAAAGTTTTCACATTCAGAGTAATGACAGTTGAGGCAGCTGAATTACATGCTCCATGAGTTAGGTCTCCCATTCCTATTGTTGGAATGGAGAAAGTAATTTCACAACACAAATCTACTGCAGTATAATGCCTGAGGACTTAAATCCACTTTTGTTTGGTTCACTCAAATTACTTCACGCTGGAGACTGGGAGGACTCGCAGTAAATGAGAGATTTATGCAGTAAACAATGACACCACTGAGAGCTTTATCAAAAAATTATACCCAAACTGAGAATTGCTTTCTAAACGGATTTGTGTAGTTGTGGCATAATTCTGTGGTATGATTATCAGCTTAAGTAGAAGGCATTACTCGAATTGAATGTCTGGTCACGGCTGCTCTACTCCCAATAAGTTATCTGCGTATGAACCAGTAACTCTGAGTTCAACCAGTTAACCCCATAAAATGTATACAATTAGCATAAAACTCCTAATCATGATTCTACCTGCTGGGGTGATTGTATTAAAGACCAAATCATAAGACTCGTATTGCAATTGAAGGAAATATGCAGATATGCAATTGTTACACAAATTCTGGAAAAAAGTTCTTCAGTCCCACAACACATTTCCAGGGGACACAGAAAAGTGATGAACACAGTAACGATTTGTCCGATCACCAAGAGTGACAGTTGAAGTCAAAAGCTCTTGATAACGAGAGTGTCCATCACTGTTGAGGATGATATGATGCAACATCAGACCCAGACCACTGCAGGATTACACCTTTGTGGTCCCTTTGTGTGGTTGGTCATTTTAAGCGTTTTTGGGGACACAATAAAGTGACGGGCTCGACTGAGGTGCTTTTGTTCAATGCTTCTTGACTTCAGAAGTTGTGAGGAAGGCTACCTGTCAGTGGTGAATATGAAGTGAGTTTGGTTTTATTAGGCTATAACGCCAATGTTACATGATTCTGATATTATTGCAAATATTGACTGTTAGCCTAGCATTAGTCTAGCCAAGTCTGTCACTTCTTTGTTTCCCTGGAAATACTGTTGTTGTGTTGTGAGCTTTTCCTTGTCAAATTGATGAAGCTGCTTTCTGAAGTTGTAGCACGTTGTGTCTTTGCATGTTTCTTACGTTGCAGTGTTGACCTCTCAGGGCCACCGTATTATTATTATTATTATTTTATGTGTTGCGATTTCTTTTTGCAGCTTGCTGTCCAATTGAATAAGATGTTTTTTCCTCCCTCTAATTTGTAGCATGTTTGTGTTGTGTTTTGTTTGCATGTGTTGTAATTTTTTTGTGTTAAAGATTTTCTAAATTTCCTTCTCTCTTTTTTTCAAGCTGCAGATCTGAGCTCTAAAGGCCACCGTAGACCAACACAGCTGAAGACAGCTCTTGGTGAGTAAATGAATGAGGTTTGACACTGAACAACACGTCTTCTACACTGGCGAATAAACAGCTGCTAACGCTAACGTTGGCTACGTAGCAACAGCAAAACTTACAAATAGCTCCTTTAATTGGTGCAGGTGTAGACGTGGATTTGATGGAGTGTATACAATAACATCCTCATGCTACAAATTTAGGTACAAGAAGTACACACATTCAAGTACACACACACACACTCGGCCAGGATCCAGTACCACCGCCCCGTCATTTCTCCACGCAGTCCACAGGTGTTGGGGGGAAGCAAATGAAAGTTGGCGTATCCAATCATGGCCTGACGTCAGGGTGCCACCCCTCCTGGCGGTGAGCCCGCTGACAGAGCGAGCCATCTGGGCAGCAGAGAGCCAGCGACAGGCCCATCCATTGCTGTGCCCTGCCCTCTGGGCCTGCAGCCAGCGAGACAGACTGGAAGAGCTGGCAGGGATCAGCCCGCTCGCCTGCCAAGCTGGAGCATGTTTTGATGATTCTAGTATTCAGTGGGGTCAAAAATGTGCGTGATTCACTTTATTTAATGCAGCGTGTTGGTTTTAGCCATGTAGTCCGACTGGTCACAGATGTATTTCCAACTGTTGCATTACAGCCATAAATAATACCTCGTGTTTTTTGGGGGTATTTTTTAAATATATAAAGTAGTAGTGATTTGTCCACCGCTTGGTGATCAGTGATCAGAAGTACAGGCAGCGTTTACAGGAATGAAAACATGGCACCCAAATTTGTGGAGAGATCACAGAAACACTTCATAAATCTGTGGGGAGACTCTGCTGGTGGAGGAGCCATGAAGCAGCGATAGAAGAAAAAAAAACATGTAAAAGAGTTTAAATACCCTTCAGCTAGGTTAATCATGGTTGACAGAGAAGTACGTGCACATAACTTAGTGAGTTCGCTGGTAATAATTAGGAGGTGGAGACCGGCTGTGATGGGAAAATTGAAATGATAATTGTCTTGCTGCTTGAACTAAAAGCCTCCTTTCTTTTTTTCTCATTTAAATTCTGGATAAAAGTTTGGGCTGTTTAACCCAGTTCACAGAGCATTACAAATAGAAGCTGTGTTTAAGCATTCATTCACGACACAGCCACAAAGCAGTGTTAAAAAGACTGCAAAATGTAAATGTAACTGCCACCACAACTAAATATGATTTCATATTATTGGTTGTAGTACTGGGATCAATACAGAAGATATGATAAGACAGATAGTCTGTCTTTACTGGGTTCAAGAGCCAAAGTACTGTACAACCATACTGGAATAATGTGGGGACCCTCCATTATCAGAATTTTTTTTTTCTTTCCATCCTGTGATTTTGAGAGTTCAGCATGTGAGCACAGGGCCGTTGTTATAAATTCTGGGGCCCCTGAAGGAATACTAAAGTGGGCCCCTGCCCCCTGACTTTTCCACTTTTTTTTCTTAGACTACGTATGTATTATCACGTTTTATTAACTTTCTTTTTGATGCTAATGCAGCTTTACTATGAGTATTAGTCAGGGTCTTATGCAGAATAATTCAGTCATAAAGATTAGACTACTGGGATTTTTTGTGGGCCCTACTGGACGCTGGGCCCCTGGAATTATCATCACCTTTCTCCCCTATACAACAGCCCTGTGTGAGCATGTTAGCAAGGTGTTTGCTCATAACACCTCTGTGCCTGACCACATCTGGATCAGAAGGTTGGTGATTGTGCTCTTTGCTCCTCTAAGTGTCTGTGGGCGAGATACTCAACCCAAATTGCCCTGATGTGTCATCATCATCATCATCATCATCATCATTGTGTGTGAATGGGTGACTGTGATGTGCACTGTGAAGTGTTTTGAGTGCTCCATAGGACTAGTACGCTATGGCCCTTCACACTGTGTCAACACTGGACATGTAGCGTGAGCAGCACATTAGCAGGAGTGTTTCCTGTGCTCTGTGTGTGTGCCGGTTCTTACACTCACTGTAGTTAAGGACGCATTAAAGAGGAAGAACACGTCACACACTTTCATGATACAACTTTCATGTGTGTATGATTCATGACAGAATTGTAAAACACATGGTGAGTCCTGTTTCCTCCAAAAGTAAAAAAACAACAACATTTTAATGCCTGTTATTACACTAAATCTACTTATTCTTTCTGGACCTCCTTTATGTCTGTATTTCTGTACTCTGCTGCCAGAATCTTTATGATAGGTGAACTAAGCTGACAAGTGAGGAATTAAGAATTTTTTGAGACCCCCCTTTGATGCTTCACATTGACAAAAATATATGTGTATATATATATATATATATATATATATATATATATATATACTATATATATATGTATGTATTTAAATTAGTGAATACACAGTGATATTGTTAATTCACAGTACTTAATTCTTCACAGAGCCAGCCGTGCTGTCAGGCTACCAGTGACAAACACTGTAGAGTTGTGGCCATGAGAATCTTTCCATCTCCACTATCCATCCCATATGAGGAGAGCACAACAGGAAGTGAGCCATATGTCTGCAACAGCCAGTGCTTAGATGAGTCCTGAATGTGTCATCTGTATGTGCCCGTAAAACAGGAAGAGACACTGCACAGTTTTCCACCAAACGCAACTTTGAACTAGTGGTATACGTAGAAGTCAGTGTCATTTTCCAAGAGGTACATTCATGAAGCATTTTGAAAAAGATGTAATAGCTGCACAATTTGTGTGTCTTCGTACTAAAAAGATGACAGTGACAATCCCAGGACATATTACTCTGCAGAAATCCACTCCTGCTCTCCAGCCTTGTCCTCACGCTGCAGACAAAGTGCTGCCTATGGAGGATTTTTTTTTTTTTTTTTTGTTCACTTAGTCACATATGGAACAGAAGGCTCTCTGTGACATTTACCCACAATACTGTTCTTCACACTACCACCGACTGGACTCCCACTCTCTCAAAAGTGAAAATGGAAGATTGTTTCAACAGTTTGTTTAGACACTAGGACACAACCTCCCTGACAACGAGCCACCTGCTGAGTAAAAAATGGCCTAACGCTGTTATTTACCAGCACACAGGACATGAATGTGGTGGCTGAGAGGCGGAGAGAGACGGGAGCGCTTCATCGGGGCAACAAGCAGCACCTGCGCCCATCTAGATACACAGCGTTGAGCATTTCACTACATCTGTGACAGACAGTGTGACTGCATCACAACAAACTGTCTCCCTAAAATTAAGGAACTATAATTGGTGCGTTTTGACCCTGTACTCAAATATTTTTAGCCGAACACCAGAAACCAACACCTCTTAATCAAAGTTTGGATAAACCACAAGTATGTTTGGCTCTGTTAGGCTCATGTTGTTCCAATATACAACAGTTTTGCGTCACTTGTGTCCATCTGATGTGCAAACTTTACATGGTGTCCTGCCATTCCTGTGATCATAACACCACAGTTAAATGTTAAAGTTAGCTCAGTTGCCAGGAAGATTACTGAAGAGCTGCTGGAGTCCCGTTAATGATGTCAGCACTTTCACACATAACACTATTTAAATCAACATAAACAAAGGAAGCTTTTTAAAAATGATGGTTGCTTATTTATAGCTCCAAGTGCTACTGCTCCACTGTTACAAGCACAAACCTACTCTGAAGTTTGATGGACAAATCCACTGTTGTCTCCACTCTCTGCATCCATACTGTCTGTGATAAATACATTTGACTTCTGCAATCTTTTTTAAAGGTGTACAGAAAAGAAAACTGAATTTGAGCCCACTCTGGATCATAAAATTAATGTGATAACTCATCTTTCAGACGATGTAGGCCAAACTTTGTGCAAAATTCTATTTTTGAGTAAATCCAGGATGAAAGTGTGTATTTTTTTTTTTCGCATTGGATAACGCAGGCGCACGGATTATACGTCAGCCTGTACACGATTCACCAGCCACTGATATTGGATCTGTAATCCGTCATTCAAACGTCTGAGACACGCACACACACACGGAGCTCAGTCTCGCCCCAAGCTTTGAATATCCCGCCCGCTCGATAACGACCAATCAAATTTGTTTTCCTTACTCGGGTAAACTCGTGTTGCAGCTCGTGACAACTCAGCGCGACAAACAGGACAAACGGCCATTTCTGTACACCTTTAAGGAGACATATTATGGAAATATCACTTTTTAAAGGCTCTTTAAAGGGACATTGTCTAACTTCTCCTGTTATAGTCACAAAAATTGATTATTTCGTTCAAAAATATGTTTTTCATTAATCAGTAATCCCCCCCATCAACAAACTGAAGTGTTCCGGTAAGCTCTGAATTTGCCCTTCATATCATTCATATCTACATGGAGCGGGTAAGCTCGGTGCTGGCTGCCATGTGGTGTCGCCATGTTTTTACGTTCAGTGGCAGCGTGACGGTAGGAAACCACGGAAACTCACCATTGACACCGGAGCTGTTGGCGTCTGTGAAAAGTCACCGTGGTAACGCAGTGAGGAGCTTTACACTGATGCTGCATTCACGTGCAGTCGGACAGACGGCCGTCAGTAACAAACCAGATGTCATTTTAGCCACACAAGTCGAGAGAAAGCCGGTAAAACGTGGGTCAGGTAAACAATACGACATCGCCATGACAACATATTGTCACGTGTATTGTTTTGCCTCGTGCTGACAGACCACTTGTTTACATAGAGATTTGTTTATGCCGTTACGTGCAGCGGCTGTCGTCCGTCTGCGGTCTGCCCAATTTCACGTGAATGCAGCATGAAAAATACGATTGAGTTGCTTGCGATATACAACCACAACGCTAAATGGGAGTAATTCCTACACAATTTACCTTTAACATATATCTGGGTGTTTGTCTTTCCTTCTGGCCCTCAAAATGTGAGAATTGACAAAAAAATCTGTAATTTTCAGACACCCTATTGGTTGAAATCCACGTGGTTTTACGAGCTGTTCCCTCAGTTGTCTTCCAGTGATGTAACTAGGATTCAAATTTGCATAATACCACCCCTACCTGGTACCAGTAGAAGGGGTGGGGCAGGGCAAGCAGTGGTGTATTTGCATTTAAAGGGACAGGCTCTGAAACCAGCCGTTCTGAACAGGGCTGTTTAGAGAGGATGAAAAGAGCTGTGATGTTTGATCCTTGGGGTATTTTGACCACAGCATGTCACAGACATGTCTTTAAGACACCTGGGAACTATTTTAATTTGTGGAAAGGGGGCATAATATGTCTCCTTTATATAAACATAGTTCCACCAGGGCATCGTTTAGCTCAGTGGGTAGAGCAGGTGCCCCATATGCACGCAGCGGCCCCGGTTTGATTCCTTTGCTGCATGTAATTTCCTGTCTCTCTGCAGCTGTACTATCAATTAAAGGCAAGTCAGTGTTTATTTCTGAATTCCATGTGATCCCCATCAGCCTCAGCTGTCGTAGCTGAGTGCTTATTGCCCGTGTAAACTAAGGAAGATTTTGAACATGGTTAATATTGTTGTCTGCTGAACAATGCTAATTGTAATTACAAGCATGTTGGCATGCTGATGTTGTTTAAAGCACGTCTATGACGGAGCGCAGCTTCCCAAAGCTGCAGGTTGTTTTAGTCTTGTTAACACAACCTATTCATCAAAAGTAGAATTTAATCACTATTAAAAGCTATGCTTGACAGGAATCCTGGAGGTTATTCAGGAGATAATATGCCTGCTTGATATTGTTTGCCAAGCAAGGTAACAAGCTTAAGTGTTTTTTATCAGGAAATTACTTTTCAGCCACAGAGTGTCAACATCCCTTTTGCCGTCACTCTGTTGGTCTTGGACTTCATCCAAATCGTTTTTTGAATTATGAAAATTAATCTGATATTTTTAGCTTCAGTTTGTTACTCATTCTGTTGATGATGTGTGAAATAGCAGTGAAGCTGCAACACAATAATTATCTATAATCCCTTAGCATGTCTCTGTCTGTTTCCTGAACCAATAGGCGTGATGGAGTTATTATATTACCCAAATAAAAAACAGCACAATTAAAAAACACAACAGGGACAGGTACTGCAATATCCTCCTTTCACTGTTTGGTACCCCCTCGTATAAAGCCATAAAATGTTCAGCTAATATCCTACATATATTTGATGCTTCAATAACAGAATATCAACCACATAACTGTCATATTATTCATATTTTTCTCATCAACATGCTTCCACAACAGACCTCAGACCTACTGTATATTAAAACACCATGGTAGTTGGAAAGTTTTCAAAGTTCAGAGCTCCTGCAGGCCATCACTAACCAACTTAAAGTTTCTTTTTAGCCAGCAGAGCAATTTATAGTTTGGCATAGCAGCCATTTCCCACTGTCATCACAACACTCTCCCCTCACTGCTGCGTCGCTTCCATAAGACCCCTGAGGATCAGCAGAGTGTAACAGCTGAAGAGAAGTGAGCACGTCTAGAAACCCACTGCTGTCCCCTGAGAGGAGACAGCACACATATACACACACACAACCACATGCATGTACACACACACACACACACACACACACACACACACACACACACACTGACCTGTACAGGTGAAGACTGTGTATATATATACAGTACATTTATAGTCATATACATATATAGTATATGGCAGATATGGTACATTTCCTTCATACATATACAAACACACAGAGTATGATGTTAGGTAGATGCTCTGACTTCCTGCTTGTCATTCAGTGTTCCCTCTCGCAACCCTTGGCTCGCCTTAGTGCATGACAGCCCATCTGCATGCCATTACTGTGGGTTTCAACACTAATGGAGCCCATTTCACAAAGCAATAAACTGTGGGGGAACATTAGCACCCAAGATTCAGGCTAACAACACACTAAACTGACGGGTGCCGACATGCTGCGCATCACTGGATGCGCCTGTGGGGCAAAGCAGTGCGAGGCAACAATCATTCTAAATATTAATATTATTTAGTTTCTCGGGGAAGGAGGAAAAAGAAAGCCTAGGCAGTGTATATGTGTATATACCTCAGCCAATTGTAATCATCCCTTTATAGTGGAAGAGGCCTATAACTAATCACAGAATAGAAAGCAATCACAGGTTACTCTTTCCTTTGATTTGCATGAATATTGTTTTAATCTTACAGTTATTAATAAGTAGGCTATTATTTTGTGTGAGAGATTTTAATTTACTTTCTCAGCCGAGCTCTAAATAGTGAGTGAGCTTAAAATCCCTCACATTAGCTAGTCCATCAGTCAAGCTAACCACACCATATTTAATGCTAATTCGGTAAATGTACACTGTTACATTCCCCTACTTGACTACTCAGTCATGGAATAATATTTATGGCAGTAGTTTTATGTAATGAGTTTTTTGATTTGCAGCCTCAATAGTTGTGGTCTACTTAGGTTTAGCCAACTAAAACTAATCAGTAAGCCTTAGGAAAATATAATTGTCATGCAAGAGTTCAGTTTTTAGTGTATGTTATGAAACATGCACCATTATATCCGAGGTCAAAGTCACAGGATTTTTATCATGTTACCTCCAGTTTTGCTGGTTAGAAATCATAGGGCGCTCATTGATAGTCAACAGCATCTGAAAAATGACAGAGCATACTCAGGGCCGTTGCTAGGAATTCTGGGCCCCCTGAAAGAATACTTAAGTGGGCCCCTGCCCCCTGACCTTTCCACTTTTTTTTCTTAGACTACGTATGTATTATCATTTTTATTTAGCCTACTTTGTTTTTATGCTAATGCAGCATTACTATGAGTCATTAGTCAGGGTCTTATGCAGAATAAATCAGTCATACATACATTAGACTACTGAGGTTTTTTGTGGGCCCCACTGGGCCCCTAGAATTATCATCACCTTTCTCCCCTATACAACAGCCCTGAGCATACTGACACCTTTGTTACCACTACGTAGTCAGTATTAGCGTTTACCTGTCTAGAGTAAATGTTACAAATTCAGCATCAAACCTCACTCACCAGGAGCTTACTCCAGTGTTGGGAAGCAACATCATCACATTGTTTTCTTATACTGAAGTTAGCACAGCCTGCTGCCTGTCTCATTTTCCGATAGCGAGTGACTGCAGCCTCCAGTCTGCCCCAAACACAGAGCAATGCTCAGCTGATTTGTTATAAACTATAACCACTGGCAAGAAACCACATTCAGAGGCAGACAAGCTTACAAATAACCAATTTAGGGCATTTTCACTGCATCTGGATGCAGCCATTTTAGCTTCAGCAGATTATCTGTCTGCTATTTTAGTGACATTTCCAGTTCAGGGGTTTTATTTTTGGCTTAAGTTCTTATATAGTCACTATTTTTTCATATCACACACTGCATGTACTCATTCAAATAACATCCTCATATGGTTGATTCATTTAAAGTGATGCTTCCTGATTCTCTGTGTTTATGATTGCATGCCTTTAACATGTTGACATTCAAATTTAATCCGTACTTGTAATTAGCCAGGCCCCACCACCACAAGCAGAAAATAGAGGCTCAGTGATTAAAACAGGAAAATCCAATCAAACATGCTTCTTATGACAGTGAACATTCACTGATGAGGTGGTGGCTCCATATATAGTATATAATACAGTAACAATTACCCCCTTGCACACTGTCAAACACACAAACACACGTCCACGCACGTATACTCTTACACAGGCAAACTGAAGCACAGGTGTACAAATAGCTATACAACTAAACACACACATACTCTACCACAACAATACTAATTAATCCAGATATCTTTTCCCACACAGGATATCCTTGGCTTTCATCCCTTCTTCAATTAGACTGAACTTCCTACTGTTATGTTAGTGTTTGGATTAGGAGGAATTATGGACGAATGCTAATGTTTGAAATCCTCCTTTGCCTTTGACTTACTGCATCAGACGCTTGACAGCTATCTGGCTTTTGTAAGGATAAGTGTGTAATTCTTTGTGCGTGCATGCGCGTATACGTGAAGAAATGTTTTTGCTGCATACATACGCGTTCACTAAACCTTCACTACGTTCCTGCACCTTCACTGACTCTTGGTATGCAGAGTTGCAGACCATGCTCTGCTCTCCCAGCTGCCTTCTTTTTTCGTACTCCTCAACTAAATTGGGTCAAAACGAGAGCGAACAGTTTGTTCGATGTCTCCTACGTGAACTTTGACCCTGCCTCTCATCTCCTTTGAAACTGACAACACAGACCTCAACTTGAGTCTTGATAATCACATAAAATGCTGTGTCCCTGACATTTTCCCTGTTAGCCTAGCTGACCTGAATTCAAAACATACTGTAGGTCTATACACTAATGTTAATTAGCAAGCTTGCTATTCATCCAAGGTGATTACATGGTCATGAATAAAAGATGAAATTAAGTATAAAATGATATCCTTCTCTACATTGTTACTTACTGTCCCTGTAGTTGGCTCCCAATGTCTCTCACTGATGAATCACTTATACATACCGTAGATACAGACGGAAATAATTGGGAACTACACACCTACAAGTGTTTTAAGTTATTCTGGCTGATTAGACCCGGGCTCAGCTATTCTGGGAATTGTGGGAAGTCACTCGACTCTTAACTAATCAGCATAATCAGCTTGTCCGGTAACATTTTCAGGGCAGACATTTTGACATGCCATAGCACAAAAATGTGCAGGTGTAACTAATTAGATGAATAATTGAACAGAGAGAGATACTATAGGCCTACACAACAGCACATATGGGGAAGAGAGGTAAATAAACCTAATGTATACTGTAAACGGAATATAGTCCATTTTAAAGCAGAAGTAAGCGATCCGGTCGTTTTGGCTGCGTTCCAGGCAGGCTTTTGAAACCGTAAATTACAGCTTCAAGTCACAACTTACGACTTTGTAGCGTTCCAGGCAACCCACTCGTGTTTTTCCGACCTGTTTTACCGGTGAAAGTGCACTATAACGGCCACTCGTAACTTCCGACCCGTGAACTCGTACCAGATCGAACTGGTACAACTTCACAGGTCGGAAAAACACGAGTTACGAGTTGCCGTGAACGCACCATAACAGTCCTCGTCCCTACGTCACCACATTCACGGCGTCCCTTGGCTGCACACACAGCCCTGCATGCCGTTCTCTCCCCTCATTGGATAAAAACTGTAGGATACGAGAAAAGTTTTCTCCTCAGCTCAGAGCAGAGCAGAGTGACTGAGAGACCCGTGTTTCGGTCCAAACACTCTATGTAAGTGATTGCTGTCAGGAGATATAACTATTTAAGACTTATATTAATACAAATATATCACTTCCTTCTGCTTTAATGTTACTGGTTAAACCCAAGTTATCCATGACAAAACCCCTCATGTCTATTGTTTCAATGGCAGTGTCTCTATTTTCAGCGACTGGCGTGTGTTATGTTTTTGTTACCTGTGCTTTTCAAGCTATTAAATGTCAGGATCTCAGTGTACAATGAAGCTGTAACTGCTCACACAGGAGACAGAGACATAACAGGCATGTAAATTATGTTTCTTTTTTATTTCAATAAGAACTTTTAATCAAAACTATGTTTGTGTGTACGTATATGGCAGTTAATAATATTTACAACAATATACTATAAATAAAGTATGTGTACTTAAAGGGATAGTTCAACATTTTGGCAAATTGGCCCATTGCCTATCCCTATAGTCTTAGGAGTAGGTTTGTTAACTTTAATTGTTGATGCGAGCTATTTTTAGAACGGCAGAGAGGAGCTGCGAGCTGCTCAGAGCTGCGCTACGGAGTCGGAG
This sequence comes from Trachurus japonicus, assembly GCF_045865225.1. Taxonomy (NCBI): domain Eukaryota; kingdom Metazoa; phylum Chordata; class Actinopteri; order Carangiformes; family Carangidae; genus Trachurus; species Trachurus japonicus. The sequence goes on from NC_140925.1 coordinate 19,876,164, forward strand.
GCTAATGGGATTTCTTGGTTTCCCTCATTGAACTCATCAAATACACAATCCAACAACTCCAAAACGCACTTGTGGACAAGTTGTGACCTGCACATTCACCACGCTATGAGATTTTGATATGACGTGTGGGGGCAAAATGCAACATTAAAATGTCATAGTAGTGAGGTGGTGAAGATGATGATGACTGATCTTCTCACAGGGCAGGCTCTTGCACCAAAGGAGAGATTTTGGATTGTAATATAACATTCACACAATCGTAATTATTCCTACTCACACAGTGTTCCTTCTCCTCCTCCTCCTTTTTTTGTGCCACATCCTGCTTTGTGTGCCTGATCATTTTGCCCTTTTTTTTTTTTTTTTTTTTTTTTTTTACTTATTTTGCAGCTGCAACTCAAAGGCAGAACTAGAGAATTATCTTGGATGGTGCGCAGTATGGTGCATGCAGTGGTTGCATCAGATCATGACAGCAGGCAGTGTTCATCACTCATGACTGAGTTCAGGGGGCACAGTATGTCTATGTTTGTAATTGATAGACTGTCTTTGCTGATAATTAGTGTAACAGTGATTAATAAAAGAAAATATGTTACTTTCATACTTCACTGCAGGAGAAAAGAAAACCAACTCTATTATATTGTCTAATCTGATGCCCTGTCTTCTCTTAAAATTAGCAGGACACATGGACAGGACCTGAATTGTAATGGTTATGATTAATGACTGTGAACAAGGGGGTGTAGGTATACACAGCTTTCTATGAAGACAGAGAATAAAGTGACTCATTCTGTACTACTACTCTGTCAAATTGTGTTTGTGGTAGAGATACAGATTACTCAGAAAACTTCTGCAAAGGCGGTTACAAGCCAAACAAGACTATTAGCAGTGGCAGGTTTCAACCTCCAGCCTATATTTGCTTTTTGAAGGTGCACAGCTCATCTAGACGTGTTAGAAGAATTGCAGTGGCAAACTTGTCCAACTGAGGTGGAGGAGAGCGGGACAAATGATGGAGCTCCCGGCTGCAAGGCAACAAGCTCAAAACTGCCTCAGTGTCAAGGCTCTGATAATGTGAAAACATAAATTCCTATAGCTTTCCAGGTTTTTAATTCAACATGACCCTTGAAAATGAGATCTCGATCTCAACGGGTCTTTTACCTGGTTAAATAAAGGCTAAATGAGAACCTTCTTAACCTCCACATCACACACACACATACACCACCACCACCAACACAGAGATGGGAGGTTTGCCACTCCAGGACGCTGGTAGAGATCAAATCAGCCTTTGAGCTGCCTTGATCTCTGCCTTTCTCCTTTGGTTCTCTCTTGTTCCTCCTCTCCTCTCTGTCTCTGGTCCAGGAAGTGAAGCGTTGTGGGTTTGAGGTGTACCGGTCGATAACAGGCCTCGGATCTGTCAGGATTTAGGATTTATTGGTTTATAGATACAGGGAAATGTGTGTCTCCAACATCAAACAGAAGGCCTTGATTCCATAGTCTGTACTGAGGAAGAAGAAAAAAGAAAAACATGCACAGTTGCAGCTCTATGATCGGCCATGAGAGGGATTGGGTGAGAAATGCTAATAGCTCCTGAGTCCCAGTGGAGTGAGGGTATTTCTATGTTGAGAAACTCACAAACACACAATCCCTTCTTCACTTCATGTCTTTTTTTCATACTTTAACTAAACAAACCTAATTTCTCTCAATGTCACACACACACACACACGCACACACACACACACACACACACACACACACACACACACACACACACACACACACTTCTTTTTTTCTTTCCCTCTAATGCATCACTGACATCCACTCCAGCCTGAAACATGTCTCCCCTGTCACCTACTGACACCACCCTCCAAAGCTGCAGTCTGCCAGCCGCCTTGAATTATTCATCTAATATGCCCATTTGACAAAGCCAGCCGTTGTGTTAGTTCGCCAAACAAAACAGGCAAGAAATATTTGTTTATCTGTCTCTCCGTGTCTCACTCCTTCACTTCCTGTTATTGTCTTTTCCTCCTCTCCTCTTTATCTCCTCTCCTCCCTTTTTTCATCTTTACTCACAAACGCCACATTCCCCTCCTCTTTATTGGCATCCGCTGTCACAGTCATTTGCTAAAGTGGATGTGACAGGCAGCCACCCTTGTTCATCATGCCTCTTATAAAAACCATACATTTGCTTCAATAGAATTGTTTTTCATCTCATTTCTTCTGCTTCTTTTGCATGCTGTGTATGACCATGAGCGAGTGAAATTTCCTCTCCGTTATAATGTTCATCCCCTTGTTTTGGCACCGTGACATATGCAAATTTGTCATCCAGGAAAGAAAAACGTACATGTCTTTGCTTTTGGTAATCAGTTCCCCTAATTAAATAAAGAAATGACAGAGGCATGCTTGACTGGTGCTGCTTGACCCAGCTCTGACTGCCAAAATGCTCCTCTCCCTCATCTATATTTCAGTGCACTGAGGGTGTTCTGTAATAATCTCAATTTGTGAACATGCAGCAGCGCCACTCTGCCATTTCCAAGCACCATAATCTTTAGTCACATTCTGCTAAGGTGCAGAAGTAACAAGGGTCATGCCAGCCTGAAATGTTATACATGTAGTGCCTGCAGCAGCTATCTTCTGTGCTGCTGGAGTACTTTTATTTCCACTGAAACTCAGCTCAGCTTGCACCATTTTCTATATTTGTGGCTGCTCTTAGTGCTAAAAGGCTTTGCAGTGAGTCATGCGTTTCTGAGTTTGACCCCCCTGTTGGTTGATTTAACCTGAGGTGCGTTCTATGAGGTTTTTTTTGGCTCAGCACCTTAATTATGAGCACTTGCAGTATAGCACAGTGTCGGCTACATGTGGTGTTATTTGGAAAATGAACCAAAAAAAAAAAAACCTTTACCAGACGCAAATCTCCTCAGTGTGATGCTTTGAACTGCCCTTTGGTTTTGTGATAGGAATCAGTCTGAGCATTAAAGGAGCAGGCAAATAGAGGTCAGAGGGACCGAGTAGCTGCTCACTTGTAAACATCCTCATCACACTATGATAAAAAACACAATGATGAATTACACTGATCTAACACAATTTAAGTGTGGAACATTTAAATGTGATCCTGGAAATACCTCTAGGTTACACTAAACCACTCTTTGTTCAGCCAACAAGCTGCTCCTGGACAAAATTCCACTTTCCCAATTTCTTTTGTTTCAGCTTTTATTAAATGGTGAGTCTCATTCATTTCAGCTGTAAAGGTCAAACAAATTATTAATATTCTTTTTCAAAAAGTTTTCCAAAGCAATTTCACATTGAGGAATTAAAGAAACTTCCACATTTCCTTGGAATAATTTATTGCCAGAGGTGGCATCTGCCAGCAGTCACAGAGTCTTTGAATACATATTAGCCTGCAGACTTGCCTTGATGTAGATGAAACTGTCATTTTCCTGTGTGCAGTAAACATGAGGCTAGCAGCAGGTAGGGCGCATGCCGTCTGTCCGACTTCCTATTTCTCTGACTTCCCATTTCTCCGATCATAGATTTCTATATTTTTGTGTCCATTAGTCCGACCTCCCATTTCTCCGACTTAAGTAACGCTAGCCATAACCATAACCATAACCCTCTAGAACAGTGTTTTTCAACCTTGGGGTCGGGACCCCATGTGGGGTCGCCTGAAATGTCTAGTAATTGACAAAGAAAAATTACTGATAAAAAATCTTTTTAAACTAATTATTGTTAGGCTACAATTAAAAACACCACAATCTTAAACAACTGTATTCTATACTTTCACTTTCTCAAATATAAATCGAGTTCAAATAAAATGCAGCATATAGAAATATATGAGCTGGTGCATCTTGATTGATGGCTGCAGTCACGTGATTGCGGGATCACCAGAAATTTGTGATGTCAAAATGGGGTCACGAGCCAAAAAGGTTGGGAACCACTGCTCTAGAATAAGTCGGATTAATGGGTAGTCAGAGAAATGGGCGGTCGGACCTTTGGGCGGTCGGACTGACATATTCTCCCCCAGCCAGTAAGCAGCATACAAAAAAAGTAGAAATAGCCAGCCAGATCCACCTTCAACCTATGCTTTACACAGTTTATTGTCTGTACAAAAAGTAAAGTAAATAGTAAATAATACAGTTCTTTACCTCTTGTTAAAACTGCAGTGGGTCATTTTTACAGGATTTTGTTGCCAGGCCAGGCTAGCTGTTTCCCCTTGTTTCCAGTCCTTGTGCTAAGCTAGGCTAACTTGCTCTCGCTTCAAATGTATCGTAAAAGCACGAGAGCGCCACCGCTTGTCATCCAGCCTACTGTAACTCTCAGCCTGAGCTAAAGCAGGTGTGTTTCTCAAAGTGTGGAGCTGTTCCTTTTAAAGAGTGTGTGTATGCCCGTGTGTGTGTGTGTTAACCTCCAGAGGCCTTACGTTTGGCCCTCAGAGCCTGGCCGGCTCTCAGGCTTAGCCCTCCATTTACAACAAAACCCTTGCTGCGCCTCTCTTTTCCTAATGAGGGCTGGAGGGATGTATCAGGCCTTAAGCTGTTTTCTCTTCTCTCTCTCTTTCTATCTTTCTCTGTTTTTTCCTTTCTCTCATTTCCCTCCTACACTGCAGTCAGCCAGGCAGTGTTAAATATCTCATCTTATTTTATCCTCCAGCCTGCCATCAATTTCAAGCTGTTCTCCTCTCATTTACAGTAGTGCCAGACCATCCAAGATATCAGGATGTACATCAGCTGCCAAACGTACACTTTTACTCATCCCTCTTGGTGCAAAGAGAAGCGGATGAATGGTTTTTGCCGCAATCCTTCACATGTGCCAACCAGCCGTCCGTGGAAACATGCTGGTTCCTCCAAGCACATTATGGATCATTTGATTCAATTTCATGTACCATAAAGCTGTAACAATAGCAGAATCAATTATATCGTCCTTCTCCTCCTCTTTCTTCTAATAGGGGCGTGTTATCACTCTATCCGGGCTTCATGTTTTCATCCCGACATGAAGCTGCTGATTGCCTCTGAGAAGACACTGGACGGACACAAGTGTTCTCACACCTCACCCCACAGCGAGACTTGTGTTGTAAGATGCATGAGTTTTGTGAAACAAAGCGCTCCACTGCTCTCTATAGGTTAGTACATGTCAGTGCATTACTTTAATCCTCAGTCCACTCAGCTATCCAGTATTTTTGTGACAAAAATCTCCACACTGTGACATTTTTTTATACCATGTTTATTTTTTCTTTATGTTCTTTATTTAGCTGGTGAGAGTCTCTGGATAAAATGAGAAAACTATAAGCACAAGCATGTAAGAGACTTTTACAAAATGAAAGTGTCTCCTGTAACTTTTCAGTTTGATGGATGTCGCCCCTGACTGAAAATCCAAATGATGCCACTTTTGCCCTTTTATTTTTCATTTTTCTCATCATGCTGTTTGTCCTTTAGCTTTCCCCCCATTTCTATCAAGCTCTCAGTTTCTGTTTACAGCACCTATGAACCTCCGCGGTTGTGCTGCTCTGCTCTGTTCAGGCGAGACAGTGTGAGCCATGTGGCTGTGTCTCCTGCTGCCTTCAGGGTCACGTTTGATGTTGGCCAGACTGTTGGTGCTCTCTTTTAATTTCTCCCTCGCTCTACGACTGCTTCTGTTCAGTCTGCAGTCTGAAAGAAATGTCAACATCAGATTGTACAGGCGGACAACTGATAAAATACTGAGCTGGGAATATTGCGTTACACTGCGCGGCCAAATGTTTGCAGACGCCTGAACACATTTTTGTGATTGTTGAACAAACATGTGAGAGAGGATGTGAGATGAAGAAGAAGAGAAGGAAAACAGTTTTTTTTTTTGTTGTTGTTGTTATCTTTCTCTAAACTTTGATTTGCAGTTGAAATATTAAATCGTTTGACTTATTTGTTTTTCACCTTTTTGACTCAGATTCAGCTCTGAGGACTCAGACTTGGACTCAGACTCAACTTGACTTTGTCTCATCTGTTGTGAGTTGGACCTGGACTTGAACACTGGGGATTTGAGACTCAGGGGACTCAGACTTGAGGTTTATTGATTCAGCTACATCCTGGCACAAGGATCACCTCACTGTAACATTAAAGTTTCACTCTACTCTAATCTCCAAGGACACTGTGCTGAAACCGGTAAAATACATTACACACACAAACTGTTGCTACTGAGGCACACAGTTTTCTACAGTAAAGTGTCACTCACTATGTTGTAGACTGGTATTTCATGTTGAACAAGCCAAACCATTAAAAACACAACTAGACTAATGTATACAAAAGAGCAGGTATACATATGTTCTCACTTATTACTTTTCCTGACAGCTTTAATAAAGGTCACAGGTGATGAAAGACTTTGAAATATCAATTTTATTAAATTAGATTAAATTCTTAATTTCTGCAACTCCACTGCTCATTTACTCAAAATCAGGATATTAAAAGAAATAAGTTTTAGCTGACAGGGTTAATATGGGCATGCTTGCACACACATATTTTGCTTCCTGTGTCATTTCAAGATAAAGTTAAATTTTAAGTTTTCTGAGAACAACGATTGTGAAAACAAAGAGCGTTTCGTTCAGATAACTCTCTGTAATGGTCCATGTGTTGTTTTATATAATGTTGCTCCGCACAGAGTCAGCACATCACAGTGGATGAGTGACAGATGCAGACATCACAGTGGCTAAATTCAAGCCTGAAGTCTTAAGACCGTGATGAGTCATGTCCGTGCCCTTGTGTAGTCACAACCTGTGTCTATGTGTATGTGTGTGTGTGTCTGTGTGTTGTCCTGCTCCTCCGCTGTCATTCATGAGCTCAGACCTATTCTGGTCCCCTCAGCCTCTTCTCCTATGGTAGAGAAATGTGGGCTGACACAACAGAGTTTTACAAAGCCCAGCTGGCAGGCTTTGTTATGCAAGCATATTACAGCTCTGTTCCTGACGGTGCATTACAGGAGTAATCCACCGAAAACACGTTAATACTGTCACTAAAACAGTCATTGGCTCTGTACCCTGTATTTCTGGCACAATTTGATAGTTTGATAGTGTATTTCATATTGCTGCAGTTGAATTAAGGTGGATTAGTAGGTCTGGTGCTGATATCATTAATTAGAAGCACCTGAAATCCAGCTATTATGCCAGCTCATAAAAAAAATATTATGATGTAAAACAGCTTTAAATTAAATGTTAAATGTAAACATTACAAGATCTTATTGTCTGCCAAAGGATTTATCTTCTCCTCTGGTAGAAAAATGTGTCTGAAAGCAGTATGCATGCTTTTTTTTATTTTTTTAAAAGCCTACTGAATCGTGCACATGTCATTTTGAAACATTTTCTAAAGCAGTTACAGTTTGGCATGCTGGGAAAATCAACTTGACAACGTGTCATTATCATTATTAAGTTGTAATTGTGCAGGGACACAGCTGAGAGCAGTCTGTTTTCTATCTTAAGCTGCACTCACATGCTCACATGCAGAGATTGTAAAGTTGTTTGTTAGAAGAAGCTTGCACTGGTTTTGAAAAGTCATATTTTTTGGACTGGTCATGCAGATCGAGAGTTTTTCAAACTCCAAATATATATTTTCAGCAGAATCGGAAAGAGACGTATTTGTGAAAATGCACAGAGTGAAAGAGAATTAAATCATATAGTCTATATTTTGGTACTGATTTAAAAGCAACACAGGGTGATTAAAAATATATTTTGCCACCTGCTGTGACGCTCCAGGTCACTAGGTGGAGCCGTTGGGCTTAAACTGTCTATTCCTTTTTGCCGCCATGTGACCGGAAGTGCAAGTTCAAAACATTGAGTAACATCTTTGAGCGGCTCCTCTCTGACTGTCACACAATGGTACATGAGGCTTTTAGCTGACATTTATCTGTTAAACACGGTTAAACAGTGAAAGAAACCCCGGTGAGTGAAGCACCGTCAGCCCGGGGCTCCGTCATGGCGGGGCCGCTGCTGGAGTTTGAGACCGAGATGTTTCTGAGTCTGTTCGGCTGCGACGGGCTGCTGGTGGCGGCCGAGGGGATGGGGATAGACCGCATCCTGCTACAGTTCATGCGGGTTTACTCGGAGCAGGGCAGCCTGGTCCTTCTGCTCAACACAACAGCACCTGAACAGGTGAGCACCGCAGCGGTTAGCTCAGCTGAACAGCTGCTGCTGCTGCTGCTGCTGCTGCTGCTGCATGTCCGCTGTGGAGGAGACTGGAGTCGGAGCTCACATCTGCTCGGTGGCTGATGTTCACCTGCATGTGATACCGATTAGTTTTAGGTTGGGTATTTGACGGACATTCGCCCCGGATCAGGCGGCGACTGCGTCTTCTGCTCCAGCCAGTTGTTGGCTGTTGGTTCACGGTCTGCTCAATCTCTGACACCTCGTTCCTACCACGATCTCATTTAGGGACCATCAACAAATTGCCATTGAAATAACATCCAACCAGTGTTATTTATAATATCTTCTAGAAATAATTCTCTAATATATTTAGTTTAAAGATGAATCGGACACATCACTTTGTATGGTATTTTAGTGCTCCCTCAATTTAATATCAATAATTTTATGGAAAAAATAATCATAATCATTTTCTCAATAGCTTCCAGGTAATGTGATGTGCCATGCTTGCTGTGTGAGACACAAGTCTTTTTATTGCATTTTAACACTCATGTTTTATTCATTTTTAATACATCTCATAATGTAAATATTAGTGTTTTAACTCATAGCTAAAACACTAAACGTGCTGTGTGAGACACATTTTTAACTTTTAACTTTAACATCGAACACTGTCAAGTTCATACTGAGCTGCTCAAACATGACAGAAAGTGTAGTTGACTGTTTGGTCTTTTACAAATTAAAAGAAAAGTCACTCCACTGACTGAAGATTTGCAACAAACAAAGTAAGAGTACCTCATAAAAATGTCAAAAGAACGATGCTTGTTACATAGAGGAAAAGTCATAGGTTAAAAAAACCTCAAGTAAAGTACAGATACACCAAAAACATACTTTAGCAGTCTTTTCAAAGAATGAATTTACATAAGGGAATATTAGATCAATATTGTGGCTTTACTTATTTGTGAATCAACGTTATCTATTCTACACTACTGTTAAACATCTCATACATTTAATTTTAGCTGCTTCTTTGCAACGTTTTAGTATGAAAATGTGTCACAATATACAGACAAATGTATGTCTGGTCATTCAGGTTATCAAATCATACTTTCCTCCCTCTCTTCTCTCTTCAGGAGTATTTCACAGAGCAGCTGCGAGTGGAGGGTGTGACTCACCTGCCCAGGACGGTGACCAGCGACATCCAGAGCGCAGAGCGTTATCAAGTCTACACCGAGGGAGGAGTCCTGTTTGTCACCAGCAGGATCCTGGTGGTGGACTTCCTCACTGACCGCATCCCAGCTCATCTCATATCAGGTCAGAGGACTGTGTGGTCAAACCTGAAATGAGGACCATATTTGTCATGTTTCCTTTAAAAAAAAAACCTAATAAAGAGGTAGCAATAATAAATAATAATAAATTGTTCTTTTTTTTTAACATCCATTTCCCCCACACACTTCAAGCACACATCTGATCATCCACAACCAATACAGAAGGAATTTCAAGTGGAGAAAAAAACAGATTCAGTAAATACGAATAGAAATAAGCATTTGATATACAGTATACTTATTATACCAGAAAATGTTGTGGTTGTTTAAACAAACACCTTGTAAGGGATGTATTTAGTTCTTGATGTTGTGTTGGATTTCATTGTACAGGTGTGACTGTTCTCTCTCTCTGCATCCTTCAGGCATCCTGGTTTATCGTGCCCATAAAATCATTGAGTCTTGTCAGGAGGCCTTCATCCTCCGTCTGTTCAGACAGAAGAACAAGACGGGCTTCATCAAGGCCTTCACTGACAAGGCCACGAGCTTCTCCTCAGGCTTCTGCCAGGTGGAGCGAGTGATGAGGAACCTCTTCGTCAAGAAGCTCTACCTGTGGCCCAGGTGTGATGGAGCATACGTATCATGTGCTGTAGCAGGAAGAGGAAGTGCGTCTGTCTTTTTTCTTTATCTTTGCTCTATACGCCTGCTTCATTCAACAGGTTCCAAGCATCAGTGAACTCAGCGCTGGACAGGCACAAGCCAGAGGTGGTGGAGCTCCACGTGTCACTGACGCCATCGATGAGAGCCATTCAGAGCTCCATCTTGGACATCATGGGCGCCTGTCTGAAGGAGCTGAAACGCTACAACCCCACACTGGAGGCTGAGGACCTGTCACTGGAAAACACCCTCGGAAACGCTTTTGAGAAGGTCTGTTACTGTGTTACTTATCTGTGACACATTAAAGGAGCTAAAGACTCTGGCCAAAACTGTTGCTGCAGTTAAATTCAAAATACTGCAAGGCGTTGATTCCCTTCCCCTCCCCATCCGCCCTAGACCGGAGGTTGCCAGATAGCCACACGCTATCCTCTGCTTCAGCTTTGTGGCTTTGGTACGCCGAGACTACTCACACAGTCTATCGCCACCGGAACCGCAACAATTTAATTTCAATTTTCAATTTCAATTTTAATTTATTTAAAAGGGACAGTACAGTTCAAACATAAATGTTGCCATTTGATGCACTGTACCAGATTATAGCTTTAAGCTAATTTGCATCTGTAGTCCCTTGGCAGGTCACATTCAAAATACAACACGTCTGCATGCACCCCCCACCCCACCCACGCCCACCCACACGCAGTGTAATAGAATGAAATGAAGCAGATAAATACATGTATACATGCACTGGGAAAACGGATTATTGTGCATAAAGCTAGGTGTGGGTCCAGGAGAAATTCAAATAAAATGTTTAAATGCGAATATTCTGCCTGTACTGTACTATTGTTGTTTAGATATTTCAAATTAACATGATTCCTTGGTCTTTTGTGACATATTGGGTGATTTTATGATTACTTGGCATACATTTCTTACATTTAGCTACTTTATACTAACTCAGCACTGAGTTAGACCCCAGCTATTAAACTTATTTGATTAAAATATTGCTTAGTAATAATAAAAAAGAAGAAGAAGAAGACCTAATGTGATAGAAACCGTTGTATTTACAGAGTTGTTCTGTTGCTCTCTTTGATGTCAAAGAATGTACTGTGTGGTTGATTTGGTTGTTTGAAGTTGTAGTTGACCTGGTCTTACTCTCTCCAGACCATCCGTCACTACCTGGACCCCCTGTGGCACCAGCTGGGAGCCAAGACCAAGGGCCTGGTCCAGGACCTGAAGGTTCTGAGGGTTCTCCTGCTCTACCTCACCCAGTACGACTGCATCACTTTCCTCAATCTGCTCGAGTCTCTGCGCTCCAGCCAAAAGATCTTTGGCTCCAACTCGGGTAAACTAGAAATCCTTAACTGCTCAGAGTAGTTTTAGTTGAAGTGAAGAATAATGAACTTAATGTCCATAATTAATCTTTGTTATGCCTGTTTGATTGCATGCGCCTGTTATTGTAACCATCAGGGTGGCTGTTCCTGGACTCCAGCACGTCCATGTTTGTGAACGCCAGGAGTCGAGTGTACCGCATCGCTGAGAGCAAGAAGAAGCTCAAAGTGGGAGCAGAGGCTGAGAAACAGAAGTTACCCTCCGCCTCAGGTGACGCAGCAGTGACCAGATCTCTGACAGTGTGTTGCATCATGTGCTGTGTGTGTATTGAGGAGATTACTAAAGGTTATGTGTGTGTGTGTGTGTGTGCGTGTGTTTCAGAGGTGAAACGAGACCTGGTGCTGGAAACGAGCCCAAAATGGGAGGCTCTGACTGAAGTGCTGTTGGAGATTGAGAGGGAGAACAAGAGCTCTCAGCTGGAACCAGGTTAGAGCTCCCTGCTGTTACAGCGTGAAGGTGGTAACAAAATGTTGTACAATGCAACTTTTTTAGATTTATAAAAGTGGGTTTGTCAACCAATTATTATGTAATGTCTTTTTAACTTTAGCATACAAACCCAAACATAGGAATAGCACATGAAAAAACAAAGATTTAAAACCAGTCCACAGCTGGCATTTCACAAAGCTGAAGGAGATGTTTAAGTGTGTTTGTATCCTTTTCAAAGCCCCGGCGTTGAGCGTGCTGTGTCACTCTCATAGCCCACCTGCACATAATGGAACACAGATGTGGAGCAAAACCATAATTTTAATATCAAATCTGCAACTTTTACAAGATCTGCAAGAGAAAAAACCATAAAGTTTATTATTATCAGAGTCTTAACTCAGATGTAGAAAGGATAAATTTTAATTCCAAACCCCTGACTTCATGGCTGTAATAACAACTGAGATTTTCTGAGTTATAGTTTAATAAGGTCAATTTGGTTTGGTTGGTGAAACAACGGCAACAAAAGCTCTATGTTGCCTGGCTAATACGCACTGCATTCCAGTGTGTGCACTATTTTTTATGGCAAAAAATGGCTTCAAGAAGACAGGCTTTTCAAACTTTCATAGAGATCTGTGAATCAGGACCTCCAGTATGTCATTCTGTGAAGCTAACATGAACTAAAGCAGAGGCAGAGCAGAGTTGTCAGGCAGATATAGAAACAGTATAATTACCTGCAGTAGATCCTGCACAGTACACTCTTAGCTAGGAGAACCGATCAGGAGGAGACGGGCAGACAGAATGTGTTGTTGTGCATGTGGCCACCAGAAAAATGTGTTTTAGACACTTTTAAACACTCTTTGAAACGAGCCAGTATCCATTAAATAAAATCTGCTGTGGTTTATCTTGCCATGAAACCAGCACTTTGATTTGGCGCTGTATTTTTTCAACTGTTGTATTCTGCAAGATTGCACATTATTACTCCGCAGCTTCACGTCAGCTGACTGATGTAATGATAAGACTCAGAGAATACACAATACAGATATTTTATTTGATTCTTTTTATTTATAAAAACTCGATCCCAGTACAGGCCCATAGTTTACTTGTGTAACTCTTGCCTCCAGGTCGTGTGCTGATCTGTGCCAGTGATGACCGGACTTGTGCCCAGCTGCAGCAGTACATCAGGAACGGCTCTGATTGGCTGCTCAACAGACTGTACGCCCGCACGATCGCCAAACGGGACTCGGCCGCAGCTGCTGCCCTCGAACTCGACTCGAACAAAAAGGGAAAAGGCTGGAGCAAAAAAGGAGCCAAGGGGAAGGAGCCCGCACCGAAGAAAAACACAAAGTCCACAAAGAGCAAAGGCCGCTCGTCACTGACCCTGACCCAGATGGTGGGGAAGGAGGAGACGGGTGAAGGACGATCAATGGGCAGCAGTGGCGATGAGGATGAAGCGATGGACGAGGACGAAGGCGAGGAAGAACAGCTGAAGCTGGATCTGTCGTCTGATGATTACTACGGCGTCCTGAAGGAGCCGCTCACCGTCATTCACCCTCTGAAAGGCTGCACCGACCCCCACAGCTTGACCCGGGTGCTGCACGAGGTTGAGCCCAGCTTCGTGGTGCTGTACGACGCTGAGGTGAGTTTTGTCCGACAGCTGGAAATCTACAAAGCCACCCGGCCCGGGAAGCCACTCAGGGTGTATTTCCTCATCTACGGAGGCTCGACAGAAGAACAGAAGTATCTCACAGCTCTGTCCAGGGAAAAGAAAGCCTTCGAACATCTCATCAGGTGGGAACTGTTTCTTTCCTATCAGGCGTTTGGGATGATTGAGGTTGTCCGAAGTGTCGGCTTTTCTCACTGGTGTTTATGTGGAATATTACAGGGAAAAGGCTACTATGGTCATTCCAGAGGAGAGAGAAGGACGAGAAGACACCAACCTGGATCTTGCTAGAAATTTAGAGCCTGCTAATGCCACCACCAACTCCCGCAAAGCAGGCATGTCTGATTTAGTCTTCCTTTTTTTTTTTTTTTTTTTTACATTTCTTTAAAGGGTTAGTTCAACATTCTGACAAATTGGCCCATTGCCATAATCCCTATAGTTTTAGGAGTAGGTTCATTACCTTTAATTGTCAGTGCAAGCTATTTTTAGAATGGCGGAGCAGAGCTGCGAGCTGCTCAGAGCTGCGCTACGGAGTCGGAGGCTAATGGGATTTCTTGGTTTCCCTCATTGAACTCATCAAATACACAATCCAACAACTCCAAAACGCACTTGTGGACAAGTTGTGACCTGCACATTCACCACGCTATGAGATTTTGATATGACGTTTTGCATGAATTTACCTTGAAAACAACTCTGTCTTGTAACGTTCCGTTATTATCTCATAGCGCGGTGAATGTGCAGGTCACAACTTGTCCACAAGTGCGTTTTGGAGTTGTTCGATTGTGTATTTGATGAGTTCAATGAGGGAAACCAAGAAATCCCATGAGCCTCCGTAGCGTAGCTCTGAGCAGCTCAAGGCTCTGCTCCGCCGTTCTAAAAATAGCTTGCACTGACAATTAAAGGTAACGAACCTACTGCTATGACTACAGGGATTATGGCAATGGGCCAATTTGCCAAAATGTTGAACTATCCCTTTAACAAGTGTTTCTTAATTTTGTATTTCCACTCCCTGTCCCACACTCAGGAGGCCAGGAGCAGCCCAAAGAGCCGTCACGGGTCATCGTGGACATGCGTGAGTTCCGCAGCGAGCTCCCATCCATGCTGCACCGCCGTGGACTGGACATCGACCCTGTCACCTTAGAAGTGGGCGACTACATCCTGACCCCGGACATATGTGTGGAGCGCAAGAGCGTCAGCGATCTGATTGGCTCTTTGCAGAGCGGCCGTCTCTACACCCAGTGTCTCTCCATGACCCGTTACTACAAGAAGCCGGTGTTACTCATTGAGTTTGACCCGGATAAACCGTTTTCCTTGATGGCCCGATCAGATTTCCGTCATGAGATATCATCGAATGACATTTCTTCAAAACTTACCTTGCTCACCTTGCATTTCCCGCGGTTACGTATCCTCTGGTGCCCCTCCCCTCATGCCACAGCCGACCTCTTCCTGGAGCTGAAGCAAGGCCGCCTCCAACCAGATGCCGCAGCAGCTCAGGCCGTCACGGCTGATTCAGACACAGTGTCTGAATCATCAGGCCTCTACAACCCTGGGCCGCATGACTTCCTTTTAAAAATGCCTGGGGTCAATACAAAGAACTACAGAGCTCTGATCAAAAACGCTGACAGCCTGGCAGATTTAGTCAAACTCAGCCAGGAGAAGTTAACAGAGATACTGGGAAACGCTGTCAATGCTAAGCTGCTGTATGAGTTTCTACATAATGTTGCAGATGTCCCTGCTCCTGTACAGAAGGCCAAACAGACTAAATAAATTAAAGAAGGGACTCCAACATATCAGTATAAAATGTTCTTAACATCAGGATCTGCATTGTAAAGCTGAATGAAAATGTCTCTGGTGTAAAACTGTGTGAGTGAATTCATGTATTTTTTACAGTCTAAGTGAAATGCACATTACATTAATGTTGAAGAATGAAGCACAGGGTTTTTTTTATATATATATTTTTTGTAAACTGTGCAAGATTTGAAACTTTTATATTTAAAAGAATTACATGATGGAAAGATAAAATTAAAGTGTTTTTTTAATGTAAAATAACTAATTTTTCAAAATAAAGATTTCTGGAACAAAGCATGTTTTTGTCACTCAAAAGTGCGCCACTCACTTAGATCAAATCATTGTTATTCAGAGGTATAAAAGCTGCTCAAATACCACAAATGAGTAGCACATATTGCAGTAAGATGAAGTAATGTTAATGTTAAATCTATACAAATTCTCAAGTACAACTATCAGTTGGTAAAAAGCATATTTCCCTTTAATTCACAGTTTTAAGTCTCACAAACTCAGTAACTATTGAAATGTACTTGTCTTTATCCATACCTTTGCCACAGGTTTTACTTACACTTTACAGTTTCATAATGAAGTAGTGTCCTAAACTATAGTTGAACAGCATCCACTCCAGCGGGGCTGTCTTGATATCAGATTTTCACAACATGATAATCATTGCCAAAAGAATGAACTCAAACAAGATCTACAGGGGAGAAAAAAGTTAACCATGAAATTATGCTGATTGTGTGTTCTGTCTCTTTCCGTTGAATACAAGTGTAGGGAGGTGGAGAGAGTCTGTAAAACTGTTATTAATTTTTATTTTTCCAAATATCAGCTATTGTCACACCCCTATTACAAAAGCATGCTACTGCCATTGTGTTCAGTATTTAATGCTCTCTTTCTCTTTCAGTGTGAGATTGAAGGCAAGACTAATCAGCTTTATTTCTCCTCACAGTGGATGTCCACCTTTACTGAGGCAAGTCATTATGCAAACCCTATCAAAACATACAGTGGGATTTACACGTCAGCTCTAGGAAAAGCACACGTGGTACCTGGGAACACAGTTTGTAAATATGCGTAGTCATGGTGGTATGGTGGTGATGTTTACTATTTAGTTTTACATTATCTTTGTCCATCAGAGAGATTGTTTCTGTCTGATCAGCAGAGAGGACGCTGGCTGGTCCCTGCCTCTATGGTCCCTGCCCTCCTCCTCCTCCTCCTCCGCCACGCCCCCTACTCTTCCTGCCGACAGCGTCATTACGTCACCCTGCATCCGAAGCACACAGACCAGTCGCAGCCATTTTACTCCGCGAAATAAACTTCAATCTCGTCGCTGGGGCGAAAAAAGGAAAAAAAAACAGCAGACAGCTCCGCTGACGTTCATGGACATCTCGTTGTGAAGCAAACCTCGGACGCAGGCAGTCTGTCTTCAAGTCTCCACGGTTTAGGTGAGAGCACGGGACCCCGAGGCGGCGCTGTCTTGTTTTTAGCATGTTAGCCCGGGATAGCTAACCCGAGCTAACTGGCGAGAGAGTGAGGATGTGAGGAGACTGTTGGTGCAGGCAGGGACACGGGCAGCAGACACTGGCTGGGTGAGACTACACAGTGGAGCTTGGACAGGGACTATTTGACTCTAACTTATGTGAGATAAGTATTTTAATCCCTGTTATGATAGCCATGCAGGCGCCTCGTCTTCTTTTATGACCGCCGCTGTCTGCCACTCACTCACCTGTCAGATTTTAAGTAGCTAGCCATCGTTAGCTTATCCCACACCCACCTCCCCAACTGCGATAACACTAGCTGTGGGGGAGCCGACTGCCATGTCAGCCGAGGAGACTTCCCAGTTTCAGCCCTGTTAGCTAGTTTGTTTTAAGTCGCCATGTGCTCTGCTCATGTGTGTTTATTCCAGCTAACAGTTAATTACTCTCGAGCCCGGATGCTCTCTGGATGTGGAGGCATGACATTTCAGTTTCAGTCTGAGTTGGTCGCACCATCGAGTGGCTGGGTATTAAGCAGCCCCCCCACCACCATCACCACCCACCCGCCCGCAAGAAAAACCCCGATGATGTTATCGTGTGGAAGCGCGGAGTGAGGTGAGGTAGTGCTGCAGCAGATCCAAACAGGTCGCGGTCTGTGTGAGTCATCCAGACGGCCCCAGGATGTGGTGGTTTCGGGGAGGGGGGGGGTGGGACACAAAATGCCCAGTCCACACACGCAGTCTGTCATTAAAACGTGTGAATTATTAGCGTCGACTTAAAACGCCGTTCATATGGTTGGATGGCAAAGTAATTATCCCAAGGGCTGTGGGCCATGTATCCATGTGTGTTTTGCTTATTCCAACCTCCCAGTGCAGTATTGGTTTGCAGGAGGCTGCTCACATCACTGTGTGGAGTGGGTTTCCATGTCACTCCCTGGGGCAAATCAAGGGAAATTGAAACTGGATACCACAATGCAGTGAGACATGTTTGCATTTCGTACACCAAATGTAGGCTGGTCTGTTTTTTCCCCTTGCAGTGATTGTGGTAAATCAGACTCCTACTGAGATGCAGGGAATCATTATCACTGACATGCTAGAGTTATCTACTCTTTCGCAGGAAGTCTGCACCGAAGCACACCACCCTGGGCATTTTATTCAGATTTGTGTTCATTTCTCGAAAAGCTGCTTTACATAACAAGTCTTTGTGCCTCAGAGTTGCAGGCAGCAGAGCTCTATTAACATGTGTCTTCTCTTTTCACATGAAGGCTGTTGAAGTTTGTCTATGCAGCTGCCCAACTGGACTTTCTTATCTTAGGTGTGACTGTCCCATGGTTTTTTGGCTGCGGGCCATCCAAGCCTTGTGGGTTATTTTTTGTTTCATGGTCCAGTTCCTTTGTACTGTTTTTGTAGGATCTTTTCAGAAAAGTCCACAAAGGCAGCCAGGAAGGAAACAACACCACATGTGTGTGTGCGAGAGTGTTTGAACAGAGCAGAGCACCGACTTCACTCTAGTGAATGAGCCGCAGTGATGACATCATTTCTGTCTTATCTCTGGATAAAAGCAGACATTTTTTTTGGACAAGACATGGTCTATTTACGGCTCAGAAAACTTCACAGTGAGAGCAAAGTTCGGCACAGAGTTGTTCTTCATGTTACGTTTCCTTAGTTCCTACTGCACATTAGGGCTAAGTGATAGTCCTTTATTTTTATAATGCCAATTCACAGTATGAACAGTATTATTTCTTATAACACAAGCACAATCCTGTTAGATGTTAATTGCCTTGAGCAGTGATACAAGTTATAATTCTGTTCAACGTCCCAGTTGAGGAGATTCCCAGTCACTCAGGGTACAGGATGTCTCGTTCCAGACAAAGACTTTGACTTAGGGTTGGGCCTATTTTTTAAATATTTATTTATTTTAGTTGTGTAACGTCAGTGTTTCTTCACAACATGTTTTTTTCATAGACAGTTGTCAGTGGTGTGTTTTATGTCCCTTAAACAGAAACCAGACCCACTTGACTGCCGGTTGTTTAGCAGCTCTCGGGCCGTGGCTGCAGATTTCAGTTATCTCTTGCTGTCAGTTGAGGGAATGAGTGTGTGAATGTGAGCGCTTGAAGCTACTTTATCACTGCGAGTCTTCACAGCTAGGCCTATTTGTAGTAAAGTTGACCCCATGACCTCTTCCCGTCAGTATGCCGAGACCGGGAACTGGTGACTTCTCTGTGTTTGTTACTGAAGAGCTCTGCGGTTCTAACAGTTCCAATTCTCTCAGACGGCTGCGCAGTTGTTGGGATTATTTAGTGAAAAACACTGTTGAGAAATATTTGGTTAGTCTCTGAGTATTAAGGGGAAAACCCAGCAGAACCCCAACCTGCTAATGCTGCAGATATGAAAACATAAACGAAACTTGAAGCCACTGATTGTTGTCGGTTTATTAGAGCATTCACCATGGTTATTTTGTGTGATCCAAGATAATAGTGTTGCATTGAGCTTCACTCCATTGATAATGTGCGAAAAATAACTATAAATCCCCTCTTAAAGCAGAACAATGCAAGTCGGCTGGAAATAGCTCGCTCCTTCGTTGGTTTCTCTTTTTTTCCCTCTCCGGAGCTCCCCCACAGTTCTGGTAGGCACATGTCACTGTCGTAAAAAAAAAAAAAAAACTCGCCGCCACCACCTCCGCCCCCTACACGTGCTTATGTTTACTGCTGTTTGCTAAGCCCTGCTAACACCGAGCTAATGCTAACACGGGGCTAACGGAGCTAACGCTAACACGGAGCTAACGCTATGCTAACACGGAGCTAACGCTAACACGGAGCTAACGCTAATACAGCCACACACAGGCACAAAGACACAGACATACACACACAGGAATAAAGGTTCCAAAACGCGAAGGTGTGTGTGTGTGTGTGTGTGTGTGTGTGTCATGATGTATTACATTATCTTATAAAAGACCCATGGTGTGTGTATCTGTGTTAGCATTAGCTCCCCGTTAGCCACAAGCTGAACTTCATCAGTAAACATTTCATGTTTCCATGGTTTCCTCCGACTTTCCGAACTCAAACCAATCACGATTCGTGACATGCATGACGTCATATGCGTTCTTATCTCGTACTGCCGTAAGGCAGTTTCTCGCGATACTTCTATCCATTGACGAGATTTGTAACACCGAGACGGACGACTGATCTTGCAAGTGCGGTTTTCAGCCAGTGGGGGGGGTGAGCGCATTGGCCTAGACCCCATTCACTTCATAACAGGTCACTCAACCATCACAGTGACTCTGAGCCACAATAATTACAGCCCAAATCCTGCATAGTTCTGCTTTAAAGGGATAGTTCAACATTTTGGCAAATTTGCCCATTGCCATAATCTCTATAGTCATAGGAGTTGGTTCATTACCTTTAATTATCGGTGCATGTTGTTTTTAGACCTGAGGGGCAGAGACGTGAGCTGCTTGGCGAACACAATGGAGGTGAACGGTACAGGTCCCCTGTCCCTCAAAACTCGTCAAATACACAATCCAACAACTCCAAAACGCTCTCGTGGAGAAGTTGTGACCTGCACATTCACCACACAATGAAATAATCATGTAACATTACGAGACAGAGTTGTTTTCGAGGCAAATGCATAGCCGGGACTACATTCCAGATATGGCTGTGCGTCCACGAGAGTGTTTTGGAGTTGTTGGATTGTGTATTTGATGAGGGACAGGGGACCTGTACCATTCACCTCCATTGTGTTCACTGAGCAGCTCACGTCTCTGCTCCGCTGATCTCAAAACAACATGCACTGATAATTAAAAGTAATGAACCTACTCCTATCACTATAAGGATTATGGCAATAGGCGAATTTGCCAAAATGTTGAACTATCCCTTTAAGTGAAGTCTGTTGAAAAATGGCACTGCCAGTGTCCCACAAGTAAAACGTCTCATTTGGGAGTGTGTAAAGAGGAAGTATTTTTAGCTCCTCGCTGGTGGAGCAGGGATCTGAGGATGTCATCATCACTTAGTTTATTGGATGTTTTCGGGCCCACACAGGTTCCTTCCTCCGTGTGAATTGTCCAGTATTTTCAAAATCAGCTGCCACCTCTCTGTGGCAGCTGGGCAAAAGTCCAGTAACTCCTCTCTCTGTTTTCCTCTGTAGCTGCACAGACGCTGATTGAAAATTAACTTGTGCTGCCACTGACTCATGCTCCATGTGTCCCTGCCTGGCAAACCCCAGTATCAATTTGTCTAGAGAATAATTCTTCGCTCAGATGCGACGAACAGCTGTTTGTTTTTGTTGGTGTTTTTGTGGCGATGACTTTCTTCATTAATTTGTCATAGTGACATTTTGAGCGTACCACATGACCAGTTGTTGGCACCATATTTAACAAGAAGGGAAAAAAGGCTGGGTGCTAACAGGGAAGGGATCGGAGCATTTGTTAGTTTCTCTGTAGTTTCAGGCAGCGTACATTGTTGATGATTGACATAAGCACGGGCAACTGCAGTGACCTCATGTGTTATCTGTGCGCTTTTTTAAATACCAAACACACCCAGTGGCAGAATAACACAGCTCTTCTTTGACTCGTCATGTAACATATTTGTCAACTGTCTGAAACATTTTTATAGCCGTGACCTCACGTTTGTTGTCGAAACCTGAGTGGAAAAGTAAAACTGTATTCACATCTGAGAGCAGCAGATGCCCACACCTTTTGATTTCAGCGGCGTGTTTATACATGTTTTTGTGTGCGTGTGTACAGAACGTATGCATTGGCCTTTGATGAAACACATGGTACTTGTTGCCCCCCCGTGCCATTAAAAGAACAGTCGAGGGCAGAGCGACACGCAGCGCCCGCCATCTGGATCTGCTCTTTGATTCGGCCGGGCCAGCGCCGCTGTTTATCCCACAACGCCTCGTCAGCCGTGACAGTTGTTTGTTCTGCCCCCTTTCTCCTGCGCACTTGTTCACCCACCCTCAACTCACCCCCCCCCCCCCAGACTTCACTTTGCCCACCAACACGAGCACACACACACAGCGTGTGGTTATGTCTGTAGGAATCTGACTGTTGCTTTCTTCTTTCTCGTGTGTTTCACTCAGAGCAACTGAAATCCATCCATCAGAAGCACTTAATCGTTACAGATTTTACGATGCTGTTGTCAGGGAGGAGCCCACATAAACAAAGATTACAAGCACAATATCAGATCCTGTGTTGTACAAGACCATTATCTGCCCAGAGTATCTGTAAACTGATCCGTCCAATCAAGCCTGATTCAGTTATCGGCTCTGTGCGCTAGATGCATGTCCGTCCTGAGAGCTTCTGTGTGCAGCGGATCGATTCTTATTCAGAGTGTCTCTCCTTCAGACGGCACAGGGATGATACATTACAGCTCATCTGTACCCAGATTTTCTATTGTCTATGCATGGATGATGTTCTTCCTTTGTCATATTGATGACTGCAGGTTTTTTTCTGAGACTGTGAACATCCATTTTCAGACCTTAATGCACCATTCTGGGCGTGTGTGTGGGGAGGATGTTTCATTCAAATATTCATAAGTGGCACTTGTGTGTTTTATTCTCTACAAATCTTCAAACGCATCTATTTCAGCAAAAACAGCATTTGGTGCTGTGTTTTTATTTCATCATGTTTTAATGGATTTCGGTTTTATAGGGCTAATACCTCTCCAGTTCTTCTCTAGTGTTTATGTCTATGCTTTAAATGTTTTTTTTAAATGGGATGTTTCAAATTACCATCAGCAGTGGTTATTTGTTTGGGATGAACAGACAATGAGCCTTGAACAGGCAATACGACAGGACAGAGACAGAAAAGAGTGGTAATTGTAGTCGTACTAATGTTAGAAACAGAAAATCTATGAAAAAGACATCACAGCACTGAACAGTGTTGGATTTTGATGTAATGATGTAGAAGCGCTGGACGCTCGGTGTCACAAGATGTGACCAGAAATAAGAGAAATCTCTCTCTCTCTCTCTGTGTCTTTAGCTCTGGCTTCACTGTCTTCTCTGTTCTTTGTCCCACCAGGTTTGACTCCATGGCTTAGCGTCACCCTGCACAGCAACTAGCCCAGACGTCTCTCTGCTCTGTCCCTGGCTGTCCTCTGTTACTACCGGTAAGAACCTACCCAATGATGATTTACAGTTAGCCACTCAAATTAATGTGTATATACTGCTACTAATTATTACTACTACTATTATTTCTTTTGTTATTATCGCTCTACAGTATTGACAAATGTCTCCTGTACCTGTAAATATGATGTAATTGGTTAATTTTTATTAAATTGAACACCAACGTTTCCATGCAGTCAATATTCAGGTTAAGGTCAATATTCCGGTTTCTGAAACATTCAGAATAACCCGTTTACATGCGGGAGCAAACTGGGTCAATAACGTAATTGTAATCAATTGGGATATCCCGATCAAAACAGCGACGTACGGACAACGTTGTGACGCAATGTGCATCATTTCTGCTTCTTCTTCCTGTATCCAAAAACAACAACAACAGCAGCAGCACAGCGATCTCGTTATCCCGGTACTTTGTACTGTCTACAAAAGACATGATGGTCATGTCTTTCACCACTTATGAAGTGATTTGTTTCCTCCTCGTTCCAAAGGTGTGGTGTTATCTTGTGTTTCGCCATGTTTACAACAAGTAGTTCCTGTTCTCAAAAGACCAAAAAGGGTTATTGGTGCTTACATGGCTGTACGCAACCGGGTTATTAATATGGTTATGAAAGGGTAATTGACTGCATATAAACGTAGTCACTGATTTTCTCTTTTATTTGATCCCATTTAACATGTAGGAATTGGCAAGTAGGTTTTGCCACAGGCACACGTTTTCTAATCCATTAGATGGCGGGCCAGAACATAATCAAAAACAGATTTAAGTATCTGATTGATAAAAATGCAACTGGAGTACACATTGTTTTTGATCACATATAAAGCCTCTCCTCCTGTCGGTCTGCGGGGAGAGAGGAACAGCTCTTGACGAGGGTTAATGTATGCAAACAGTTTTACATGGCCCGGAAAATTCAAAGTAAAAGCCAGAACAGAGCAGGATGCCTGGTTTGATTGTGATCTACAGGAAGTGCTTACACATTAATACAGATGCTGTTACTGGAGGTCTGGTCCTGCACTTCTGTCACAGAAAACCCACAGATGTTGAACAGTGTGTAGCTTGGTGTGTTGGTGCCACTTAATCACCATTAAGGGGCCAGAAAGTGGCTGTGGATCTGGGGCCAAGTTTTGAAGAGTGGAGGAATTTTCAGGCGGTGGCCAGATCTATTGTGCTCTAATTCAGATCAGCAGTAAAGGCCAAGTGAACTGGGATTGACTCTCATGGAAATACGTGATGTCTGGATGAAGGAGCTAAACGTACGTACATACCCAAAATGTTACAGATGGAGCAGGTTACTACCAAGTGACTGCACGCCAGAAAATTATAAGGCACCGTATCTAGTTTAGTTTAGATTAGTTTAACTTGAACTTTATTTTCCTACTTAGTGGAAATTTTTCTTCAGCTTCCCCCACATAAAATTACACTACAAACAAAAGACGAATCACATGAAACCTCCTCCAATACCACACAGACAAACCATGCAAGTAGGCAAGAAATGACAGCAGCAGTGCATTAGAATAAAAACTGAAAACCTTTTAGAGCATATACTTAAAATCAGGTGCATTTATTTGCTTAAAGTGCTTATATGGCACATGGAATAAAAGATTCCCTGCATATATTCCTGCTTGCCCTTGGGACCCTGAATGGGAGCAGGATCTATATGTCCTGACTATGAAATAACTTACAGTCACTTTATTTATGATGTCTCACTCTCAACTATCAGACAAACTTAGCCAATACTCTTATTCCAGTCAATCAGATTTGATCCTTTCATGCAAATTTTGTTGTTTAGACAAAACTGGAAATAATATGGAACTTTATTTCTGTCTCTCTGAAAATATAAAATCCATATTTTACTGATTTATGTGTTTGAGTTTCTTTATTCCCTTGAAGGAAGTCAGATGGTCAACAGCTCAACAAGGGCTTATGTTACAGTTTTGTTTTTTTAGGGAGATGATGATGATGTTCGGTGTGAACTACAGCGATCACTGTCGTCCTGACCTCCAACAGAATAAACTCTTCAAGAGCTGGGATCATAAAATTTAGATGGAAACCTCAAACCTAAGAAAGAGCAGCTTTAGGAGCCCAGTATGTGTCTTTACACAAACATACTTTAATGTACTTTTTAAAGCTCGGACAAGAAAAGCGAGCGATGATAAAATACGCTGGTATGTGTTGTCTTTGGATTCAGAACAGCGTTCGGCAACCAGAATGACAACATTTACATGTGCTGTAACCAAATGAGTCTGCGTCCCAGAGTCTTCAACTGTCTAATGGCTTTGGCACTTAAAGGGCCCGCAGGGGGAAATAGAGACAGCCATAGGAACACGGCGGCTCTCGGCCAAAAGCAACACATCAAGACAGTTGGTAAAGAGTACTTATGTCCAGGAATGGATAGTGTGGGTGCTGCTGGAGAGCGATAAATAGCATACATGTTCAGACTGAGCAGTCTGTCATCTGCTGGTTAAGAGGCCGTTGGGAAGCCATGGATACTAAAGTGTTTGTTTTGCTCCCCGAAATGTTTCCGTTCCCTCTGTTTGAAACCGCCACAGCGACGTCATATTCCAGATTATGAAGCCCATCTGAACAGAGAGAACATTCATGCGCAAACTGGCGTTGTTTCTCATGAGCAGCGGTTTGAAGTGATTATTCAGTATAATGGCCAGCCCAGCTCATTTAATGAATAATTTGGGCTGCGACTGAGCTCTTCCAGATGGCTGAAACGAAATGCCACCCTTCGCATTTCAGCAGTCGGGCGAAGTCGTCATACCAACAGGATGATGATGATTATTCTGAATTACTGGTGCTCAAGAGGAGCCCGCAAAATATCCCTGAGTGATGTGTTCCTCCTGTGTGAGAGGAGCAGAGCCGCCTTCACTTTTTTCTCTCCCTAACGCCTCGTTCTCGTGTCCTTGTGTCCACGCAGGTAGCAGCGAGACATATCACAAAGGGACGGTAACCAGCACCACTGTCGCTTGCCTGGGACCCTCCCCTACCCCACCCCCACCCCCCCACCCCCCGCCCCCTCCTGAGGCAGGATGGATCCCCAGGCTTCCCAGTGGCATCTCGCACCAGCGGGGGATTGTGGGATGTCGGGTCTGCTGGTGCCCAGTCCCCAGAGCGAGGCGGTGACCCATGAGATGGAGGAGCTGTCACTGCAGCCCACACAGAACCTGCCCCCGCTCAGCGAACGCAAAAATGGTGAGGACACGCCGCTGCACAGGCGCTCAGCCGTGTAGATACATGAACCCAGATCACACATTAACTCAGCTCCAACAACAAAATACCTTTTCTGTCTCCTCCTTTGACAAAAACAAAGGAGG